>NC_090931.1:202168295-202778653 GCF_040938575.1 Ambystoma mexicanum
TCTTTATTTTAGAGCTTTTGAAAGGCATTGGAGAAAACCTAAACTCTCATCAACCCGTACTGCCTGTGGGGTACACTAGGGCAGAGGTCTGCAACCTTCGGCTCTCCTGTTATTTTTGGCTACAGCTCCCATGATCCCTCACCATTGACCGTGCCGCCTAGGACTGATGGGAGTTGTAGTTCAAAATATCTAGTCAGATAAAGGTTGCAGATTCTTGCACCTGAAGCACCATGTGTTTGCAGTTCACTAAGCCAAAGTGGCTGGGGTATTAGAGTAGGTTTTCCAATGCTGAAAACTCATTTTTAGAACTTTGCTGCATTTTGTAAAAGTTGACACTCTCCCCAGCACCTGCTGTGCCCTAGAATTTTACACAGTACCACTGCACTTCATTCAAGCAGTTTTTTCCTGGTAACAAACACAGGCATTGGATCCAGCATTGCTTCCCCTGCCCCCTCGCCTGCCCAGATATTACTGTCCCTACCACCCCAACCACCTTCTCAAAGTATCCCCAACATCAATAACTATGGTCACAGAGACTCTAAGGACATCTACAGCATTATCTTTCAGTTTTGATTCTGCAATGCTAGGGTGGTCAAGCTGGGAATCTCGGTCTTCACTCTCCCCATCACGCACCTCAATAACAAGCCTCTGCTCACTATAAACTCCAAAAAGCCGTCATCATCCTTTTGCTCTCTGTGTGCGGGTGAAGTTCATGCCCCTTTCAGGTCTTACCATTGTGGCCAGAGACCTTCAGATGGTTTCCAGTGCACAAACTGTATCCCTTCCCTGTGACACAGGCTACTCAGCAACTTCCAGTTGGGTTTCCGTCCTTTCTCTGTCACGCAGACTACTCAGCGACTTCCAGTTGGATTTCCATCCTTTACCTGTCACGCAGACTACTCAGTGACTTCCAGTTGGGTTTCCGTCCTTTCCCTGTCACACAGATTAATCAGTGACTTACAGTTGGGTTTCCGTCCTTTACCTGTCACGCAGACTTCTCAGCGACATCCAGTTGGGTTTCCGTCCTTTCCCTGTCACACAGACTACTCAGCGACTTCCAGTTGGGTTTCCATCCTTTCCCTGTCACGCAGACTACTCAGCGACTTCCAGTTGGGTTTCCGTCCTTTCCCTGTCACACAGACTACTCAGCTACTTCCATTTGAGTTTCTGTTCCTTCCCTGTCACACAGACTACTCAGCGACTTCCAGTTGGGTTTCCGTCCTTTACCTGTCACACAGACTACTCAGCGACTTCCAGTTGGGTTTCCGTCCTTTCCCTGTCATGCACACTACTCAGCGACTTCCAGTTGGGTTTCCATCCTTGCTGTTGCATTGAAACTACCCTTATGGAGTTTATGGAAGAGCTAAGGTCTCTGCTGTGACTTGATCCTGCTTGACTTATCCACGGCCTGTGACACAGCTGCTCTCAACAACTCAGAGCATCAGTTGATGGACTTAACAGCTGTGCATGTTACAAGGTTAATGTGGACCCCCTCTTTTCTAGAAGATCATACCCACCAATTCAACTCGGCCCTTACCTGTCCTCAACAAATAGAATAGGTTCTGCGGTGCACATGTGGTGTGACTTCTAGCACATATCCGTGTGAACATGTACACGGGCCCGCTGGTACCTATCCTCAGTGTTTAGTACATTGACTTTGATATCCATGCTCGAGCCATCCAGCTGCACACCACATTGCAGGCTCCTAAGACTGTGGGCCTCATTACCAGTTTGGAGGCAGCCATGGTGCTATTAGCACCATGGCTGCCTCCAAACCGGGCTTCATTACCAGGTTCCTTCAATGAGGAATAACCGGGTTATTCCAACATTGGAGGATTCAGTAATTCCTCCTTGAAGGAACCATTCCCCATTCCCATTTGAGCCCCCAGAGGACTCAATGGGAATGGGGAGGGAGGTAATGAGGTAATAATGGGCACATTACGAATGGCCTGTTCTTACCTCTCTCTTCCCCTCGCGGGACCCAGAAAAGACATATGGTTTTACCAGACGTCTGGTCCGGGTCCCGCAAAGGGAACCTCATAATCGGCGCTCCCGTAATGAAGGGTGGAGGTCCCGTACCGGCACCCTTCATTACGGGAGCACCACCCTTGTAATGAGGCCCAGTCACTTGGTCACTGGCTGCCACCTTTACGTTCATGGCTGGATGGCTGCCAGCTGAAACTGCAAGGATGCCACCAATGCCGAGGTCCTACATATGTGGCCCGTTGATCCCGACTACCTGTTCATCCTGGGGATTCTTGATTTGGGTCCACCCCTGACCACAACCTGTAATCTGGGAGTCCTTTCTGACACTGTACTCACCTCCATCATGCATTCGCAGGCAGTCATACCATCCACCTGCCATCGACTGAGTCTGGAGTTGGGATCCTCGCTTTTCTGTTGATTACCCAAAGGACCTGGTGGGATCTTGATCCTTCCTCACTATAAAAATGGAATCTAGTCTACTTTCTCTGTGTAAATGCAGCGTGAACTGAAAGAGAACCAGAACATCGCTGCCATCCTTATCTTTGGCATAAAGAGGACTAGCCTGGACCATGAATGCATTATTACAATGGCTGCTGAAAGAACCCACTGGCTTCAAGCTTTGTGTCTGACCAGTAAAGCCATGCCCAGTGAGGGCCGCAACTGCCGTAGCAAAGTAACATCCAAACACACCGGAGGTCAGCTTGGCATGACCCTTTGGCTTCTCAAATTATGAGGGTAGAGAGCTCTGGCACGCTCCCCTGCTGCATTTTGCCTTAAACCTGGCACTAAGCAGCGCCGAAAAGCATTGACTGCAGACACACCTGTATTGTTTGCTCTCTTTACCTTTCCTCCAGCCCCCCGCCTTTCTCTGTTCCTTCCTCCCATCATTTTACCCAAAGGACACTGAGGGTACATGTCGGTTCGTGTGGCCAATCGTCCTGTATTTTGCAGGACCGTCCCAAATTTGGCGCCTCTGTCCCACGGTACGTAGAGTGTTTGTGCGGGAGTTGTGATGTCTCAACTTTCTTTCCTCCCTCACCACAGTTGCCCCCACACCTTTCAAGGCTCCTGCCCCCCCCCCTTAAAGCGGGGAGACTCAATGTTTGCATTATAAGCAACAAACACACATCTAGCAAATGAAGCAGGGCTTTAAGTGGGCCGGGGCTAGCCAGGGCAAAGCCCCAGAAGTCTCCACTAAGGGCTCCTGAGCCGGGGCCGTGCCCTGCCTTTTGATTAGAAAAAAAGAAAAGGCGTTGCATTTTCTTTTCTGAAAGTCGAAGTACTGACACCTGCAGACAGCCTGTTTAACCGTGGCTTTGGCTAAATGGCCTGCCTGATGACTCTGTACTCAGAAGCAGGAGGAGGGCTGGAGGGACGATTGTTCCTGAGTAAAGAGTCATCAGGCAGCATGAAATCCCTTTAACAGCCTGGTTAAAGGGCTTTCATGCTGCCTGATGACTCTTTAATCCTTTTAATCCTTTTATTTTTTTTGCTAAGATGGCCGCCATGGTAATGGAAGGCGGGGCTCAATACAGAGCCTTTCCTCTTTTACTATGGAGGCCTGGAAAAGCGAGAGGCGGTGAAGTGGCACTACCACAACACTCAGGAAAGTGGGATAGGGGAGGGGATTTGGGAAATAGAGAAAAGAAAAAAAGGGGGGCTAGGGAAGAGAGTACTGCGGGGCGGGGGAGGCAGTCGGTGAGTTCTGTGGAACGCGGGCTGAGATTAGAGGTTTCAGCAGGTGATTCACGGAACCTGATTGGATGCGCTTCCCCGCCCCGGTTGCTAACCATCATTCACCAAATGCTTACATAACAAATGGAGGCTTTCCAAAGATAAATTATGCTGTGATGTCATCGCCTTGTTCTGCAAAATGTTGTTAGAAGGTTGGCCATTTTTCCTTCCAGTGGTGTTGAGAGCTATGCCAAAACTACCAACACAATAGCATACACAGTGCCTAGGCGGGTGCAGAGACCGGATCAGTTTCTGCAATAGGTGACATTTCGAGCCCTGCGTAAATGTGCGCAATGTCGCGTGGCTGATTGATGCTTCTCCCAAGTTCTTTGCACTTTTTTCTTAATGTTTTGGGCCACTTTCATTAATTTAAAGGTACAACGCTGATAACCACCCAACCAAGACCCCCTCTCCCTATTATCTTCTAGAGGACCCACAAATCGTACTTTGAGGGCAATCAGTGAATGCTCTTTCTGAATATGTGTTTACATGTGATATCATGTCATGTCATATTACTGGCACATGGAGCCCAATGTCCTTGCTCTTTCTGAATATGTATTTACATGTGATATCATGTCATGTCATATTACTGGCACATGGAGCCCAATGTCCTTGCTCTTTCTGAATATGTATTTACATGTGATATCATGTCATGTCATATTACTGGCACATGGAGCCCAATGTCCTTGCTCTTTCTGAATATGTATTTACATGTGATATCATGTCATGTCATATTACTGGGACATGGAGCCCAATGTCCTTGCTCTTTCTGAATATGTATTTACATGTGATATCATGTCATGTCATATTACTGGCACATGGAGCCCAATGTCCTTGCTCTTTCTGAATATGTATTTACATGTGATATCATGTCATGTCATATTACTGGCACATGGAGCCCAATGTCCTTGCTCTTTCTGAATATGTATTTACATGTGATATCATGTCATGTCATATTACTGGCACATGGAGCCCAATGCCCTTGCTCTTTCGGAATTGCCACAATATGACTTCAGACTATGAAACTGCATGGCCAGGCACACACGACACCTCTCTTAACTTTACTCTTCCAGCCCCTTCCTCATATCATTCATAGGAATATTCCATCTTAACTTGTATGCCCTCTTTTCTAGGTGTACATTCAAAGTCACAGGGTAAAATTTCAGTTGGATTGACTCCGCCTTTTAACCTTTAGAGGTTGACACATTGAGAACACTGAGTTGATTAACCCCTTAACTGCTGAGTTTTAATCAAGTCTATGCAAGAAGGGCGAGCATGCTCGTCTTTGCCACTTTAGAGCAGTATCTGTCATCAGAGCGCTTGGCTACCCATGAGGCGGCAGCGCAGCGCTATGTAAAACACAAGTTATTATTGTTCTGTGAGTTTTCAGCCACCACTGTGGAGTAGAACTCCAGAGATGGCAATGCACATGGAATTTTCCAAGACACGCACCCTGTAATAATGCCCATCCCCCCTGTGCCAGCTTGCTCCGGCCTCCTTCCATGCCCTGCGGGAGGGGGCAAGGTGTCCAGCCCATGTGCCCCACTCCAAGCCCACAGACAGAAGAAGCTGTCATGTACAGTTCACAAGAAACCAGTTTTCCCCTATAAATGATGCAATTTATACTAAATAACTTTGTAGATCAGTTTATTAAACTTTTGGGTCTCAACTAGAACGAATCTCATTAAAACTGGTCCTACATATTCGGTTTTTAAAAACTGTGTCCTCTTTGGGAACAGATGCAATGTACAACGTGAAAAACCAGCAAAGAAAGAAACTGGGATCGGCAACCTTTGGTTTGCCAGATGTTTTAGGATACAACTCCCTTCAGGCCTAGCTAGCATAGTCAATGGTGAGGGATCTTGGGAGTTGTAGTCTGAAACATTGCGAAAGCTGTAGGTCATTCGGTCTGTTTAGATGTGGGGTGGAGGAGACAGCTATTAAAACATGTTTTTAAAGTTAGTTTTGAACTCTACCTGTAGGGAACGTAAGCATTTCTTTTGTTATGGAAAGCTTTTACCATCTTTATCTGGAACTTGACCCATGCTTGGGGTTTGAACCTGCAAGCCAGCCTCAAACCCTGTCTCTCTTTCTGTGAAACCAAATGTCGAGGCGTTGCCACATTTAGCGTGTTGTCTCAGTGGAAATGCAGAGCATGCTCATTGCACTTACCCAGAACGAGGGCTTTGTAATGGTCGTAGTGGAAGTAAGGGACGCCTCATGAAACCAGCGTAATGCCAATTGTTTAATTGACCCAGACGTGCGGCATGGATAACGTGTTTGTCGTGCATTAAACATGCATTGTTTGCAGGTGTCCTGTAACCTGCCAAGTAACAACATTTTGTTCCTGCTGAAGGCAGGTGTGATGACTCTTCCATCCTTAAGCCCTCGAGCACATGTCTGGATCTAGGTGAGTACACCTGTTCTCGCTGCTCGGTCTCCATACTTCGAAAAGCTGATGTGGTGCGATGGGTGTAAGAGAATGGGATATCCCTTGAACCAAATGTTGCTTTCCTCAAGCAACTTCTGATTCTGAGTATTGTTAGTTGGTGGCAAATATCCAAACTTTAGCTTCTTGATGTGGGTGGAGGCAGTGATCTTGCCTCAGTGCCCACGGATCTTGCCCATGGATACCAAGAAAGTGATTGGGGCGTCACACGAAGAAAGAAATCCAGAGAAAACTTTCAACAGAAGCTTAGAGGTGTGAGAAATCATGTCTGTGGAGTAGGGATTTAGCAGCTGATTCACAAAGAAGTTACTATGAGTAACTCTGCCTTACCCTTGACTTAAACCCGGAGAGGGCTACTCGATCCACAAAGAAGTTACGATAAGTAACTCTGCCTTACCCTTGACTTAAACCCGGAGAGGGCTACTCGATTCACAAAGAAGTTACTATGAGTAACCCTGTCTTACCCTTGACTTAAACCCGGAGAGGGCTACTCGATTCACAAAGAAGTTACTATGAGTAACCCTGTCTTACCCTTGACTTAAACCCGAACAGGGCTTCTCAATTCACAAAGAAGTTACTATAAGTAATTCTGCCTTAGCCTTGACTTAAACCTGAAGAGGGCTACTTGATTCACACAGAAGTTAGTATGAGTAGCTCTGCATTACCATCATATTCCTGAATCAAATAGCCCTCTTCAGGTTGAATCCCGGGGTAGGCCAGGCTAAGTTCTATGTGATCAGGCCCTCAGTCTCTACAATAGGATACATTAATTTCCCTGTGCATGGGTACACTGCCATCTTGGAAGTCTCCGAAATTGAGAACCACTTTCTTGTATACAGTGGAGGTTTTGCTTATAACAACTGCTTTTATCGGTATGCAGTAATTTTAGCGAAAACCTTTTATTGGAGGCATTTTTTACTGACACAAATTCACTAAAAAAATACAGAAATTGTTTTAAAATATATATAAGGAGGACAGGGGGTTAAAACTCGTGGGGAGAGGGTTGGGGGGGTTAAAAACATGAGGAAATCATGGGCCTGGGGAAGGGGGGGGGGTTTGAGCCCACCAAATTAAAAAAATAAATACAAATTCTGTATGTTTTCAATACATTTGTTTTGGTAAAAAATGCCTCGAATAAAATGTTTTCAGTAAAATCACATAGAACCATTTAATCACATTGTCACTCATATAAACATCCTCGTTTGATATACAAATAAATGTTATTTACAATGCATTCTGCTGAAGCAGCTGCCATTGTGCAGTGAAATATGTGTGAAGATTCTCTTTTGATTTACAAATAACAAATGTACGAACTCAACAAGTTAACATATCAATATATGTGAACCATTGGTTAACAAAGATCTCTCTGTATACAAAGCCGACAATCTGTTAGTTTGTTCCTTATACAGTGCCACACTGTTCCACCAATCTGCACCAAATTCTGCATAGTTACCTGTTAGGACCCTCCAGACATTACTGGCTACATGACATTTGGACACCCCACCCTTTCCCCGGATTTCAGCCCCCTAACACATCAGATGGTTGCTTGAAATCAGCAAAACATCAATTTGGCTTCAGAAGGACCGGACAGAGTTCATTTTAAATGTCTCGACGCGAGGGACACAATTCAATTATGGGACCTTACAAACCACATTTCAAGTGTCAAGGGTGCACCGTTTCTGAGTTATTTGAACTGGAATGCACAGCACCCTGAGAGGATTAGGCGAAAGGGGGGAAGTGTGCACAGAAGGTCCAAGTATGCTGCAGCACGCCAACTCTCCCCTCCCCTCCACGTCTGCTCCTGGGGTATGTCAGCCAGCCACACGTGCCCATTCCCAGTGCAGTTTACTGCAGAGTGCAAAGCACAACAAGCGATAAGCGACTCGGAACACCGACCTACAGGATCATTGATTATCAACAATTGACGAGTGTTATCATGTCTGTAACATCTAGTCTACTGGTTGGTGTAATGGAGAAGGACATTGGGGTGATCATTCGGGACTGCGATAAAATGAGGGGAAAAAAGTAAGATCCAAAGATGCATCAAGACTTGGGATTTGTATTGAGAAGGTGTTCATGTATTTGCTGCGTGGATTAGATTTTGAGAGGGGTATCAGGTGGTGATAGGTATGGTGATAGGTATGCAATTCTAGAAGAAATTAATGTGGCAGATTATTCCGTTCATGGGCAGAACGAGTTCATGACAATCTCAGGACATGCGTGTTGTGTAGCTGGATGTTACAGTCCAGCCTGCTACTGGGAATCCATACGCGTTGCTCTTGGCCACCAGCAGTGCAAGGTCCGGCGGTTTATCATGATGCATGCAGCATGACGGTCCTTTTGATAAAATGGCCACGTCAGTCGTTGTTTGTTTTTCCATCCGATGTCCTTATTGTACAAGGTACTGGTATCGATCTGGCAGGAGTAAGCAGTCACCATTCGTGTGACAACCAAGTATTCAAGGATGCTCTGGTTTTGGTTCTTCTTCCAGAGGAGTGGATAATCTATGTGTCAGTTACCTATCAACCCATCCTGATTGGTTTACGCCCAGCTTCCGTTCCAGATCCCGCGTTGAGCTTGTCTCACATCGTGGACGGTGAGAAGTTGGGTCCTCAGAGACAGGGATGTTCTGCAGACTCAGTGGATATCCTGTGATCATTGCGACCATTGCTCCGGGTTCACATGCTGTGCATTAGATATGTTATCACCCTGGTGTATGGGAAGTCTTCTGGCTATCAGGTTATCACATTTCTTAACATATATGCCTTTGCAAGAACTGGGGACATCTATGTGTACAGCTGGAAAACATCTGCATATTCAGAGAAGGATGCCAGAGGATTTCCAAGAGTGAGTAACTGGGCTCACGACCGCTATGAAGGCTTGCACTGCAATGCTCATTGGGTCATCCTATGGGTCAGTGCTTAATTTATGGTGTGTGGGGGAGGGGGGGTTGCCAGGACTCACCCCAGGCACTTATCTATGAGCTCCTGCACATATTTCTTCTGACTGTCTGATTATGATGTGGTGTTTTTTTGCAAGTTTATTATTTTAACTCTCATTCTGTAGTTGTCACACAACAAGCAACAAAACATGTGAACTGAGCTCAGTATCTTCATCCTGGACCGACTAGTTGTTAATGAATTTGATGAGCCGGGTGGGCAGGACAGTGCTAGTTATCTATTTCCACACATAACAAGGAGTGGGAAAGTGATAACGCTGGGTGTTTGTGCTTGTCATACTCACACACTGCACTGGTCATCCTGCAAAACATTGGTGTAGCTCAGCTACTGTAACAACTAGTAACACTATCACAGTAGTGTGGGTTGACAACAGGAGGACAGTCACTAGCCAGCTTCACCCACAAAGGGGAAAAGCCAGGGAGGTGTGGCTGTCATTGGTGTCAACATATACAAAACTATTTTGCTGCAGTCTTTGGCAGGCAAGTTCACCAGCTCAGGAATGCTTTTTCCTGCATTTGCCAAGCAATTTAGTACAGGAGGAAAGCAAGTTTGCTTATTTCTTTCTGTCAATACATGGTCAACATGTTGCACTTGCCACCTGTAGAATCCAAGCAAAATGTTAGCAATGATGATGTGTATAATGAAGCACCCAGACATGTGCCTTAAACTAGTATCTCATGTTATGTTTATCTGAAATTTGCACATCTGCTACGTACGGGTAGTGTTGCCATCACCCACAATAGGCAGTGGGAGTTGCATCTTTAACCCTGAACATGCTGGCACTGTGGGGTGCAGCTGTGGGTGGTGGCAGTAGGGGGCTGGGAGTTGCTCGCCCCAATGTGTCCCATGTGTGCTAAAAAATATTTGGGCCCTGGCACTTCTTTTTTTGCGAATTAAGCATTGCTCTGGTTACTTCCTAGGTGTTGTCTAGGCAAGAACCCTTTTTCCACTTCTGTCTCCAACAAGGAATTCTCCCATTTATGACCATACCTCAGTGGGTTGGAATTGAACTCCTCATGGTAATTTCCACTTTTAAATGCAGCAATTTCTATGTATTTATAAATTGGGAGAAGAAGGTGTTTGAATCACACACATACTCAACAGAAAGAGCAGTACACAGGGCACTCCTGTAACAGGGGCCTTACATAAGAGGGAATGATAATGACTGACTGACCAGTTAATGATGGGGAATATAGGATGCATAGACCAGGGACACGACAAGGCACACACCAGACAGTAGTCTGAGGTGACCGGACGTGCACGTGATCTTACATGCATTAGAGCTAAGCACAGGGAGCTCATGCAGCTGGAGCGATGGGCCACTGCGTAAAGAGTGCTCTTTCTATGTTTAGGAGTGGATTTAAAAGAGTGGGTGGTAGTTGTGTTTTCAATGTGAAAGGGGAGTGCATTTCCATCCTGAGGAGGAAGGAGAGAGGAGGTTTGAAAACAAGAAGATTTGCAGGTTGGCCAGGAATACCGAGATTAAGCACTGTGTTGGAGCAGAGATCGCTTTGGCAGGTGACGGGTGCAAACCCTTAAACGTATTGGAATCACAATTTCTGAAGATACAGCACAGTGAAATTAAATGATTTTTCCAGGATCACACATTTTCTGTAAGGTGGGATTTGATTCTAGTCTGTATTTTAGAAACCTAACAACATATATTCTCATCTCCAGCAGATATAAATGTATATTAATGTACTGTTTTATTGAGCTAAATAATGTTTCATAAAGATGACTTAAAAGCACACAAATCACAAAGTAAATCAACCTGACAGGTACATTAAACCTTTTGTTAAGCAACAAACAGTGATTGTAGCTTTATTTTCACCATCCTAAGATAACCCAAAGGAAATCTACCCATTTAAGTAGAGTGATTTGCATAGGATTGCATAGATTGGTCAATTGTGAAAGCCAGGTTGTCTGGCTGCACAATTTGCAATTTTGCAGTTTTCAGACCACACATGCTCACATTGCATATTTATTTTTTCACCAATTCCTAGCAAGAGATAAACAAAGTACTCTGGGCAAGTAGATCACTGCAGGCAGTTCTTATAACTGGCACTGCATGGCAGTCTCACTTTAATGCACTCTGTGAATGTAACAGAGGATTGCGCGATGCTTGCTTGGCTCCAGTCGGGCTCTTTTTTCACAATGGCGCTCGAGCCAAGCCAGAGCCCAGCAATAGTCTCTAACCAGGCTCAAGCTTCCTCTTGCTCCCAAAGCTCTTGTAAAAGACAGGACATTTTTATTTCTGTGCCTGCTGCACTTCAACATGTTTCTACAGTAGGCCTGGCCTGATATTGTTTCTTTACATACCAGCCCCTGTAATGTTATTGTTTTGGCCTGCTATGCTGTGGTATGTAATTGTATAAGGAATATTTTGAGGCTTCCAATTTTGCGTAATTGCACAGTAGGTTCTCTTTGAACAACATGGTTGTGCTCTATAAAATTGTCAAGAAAATAAGTCGAAACTTTATAGTATTTTAAAATAGTGATAAAGGAGGGATGTAAGCCTCATGTTAGCAGGATTGTTAGGGTCAGAAAAAGGCTTTTTATTTGGATTGTCAGGACAGTAGCTACTTGGAGCTAAAGGAAAGAACCCAAGACAAAGGGAGAAGTTACAGGGTGCAGAGAGATAGGAGCAGGTGAGAGGAGCAAGTATCTTGACGGCTCGTGGAGAAAATGTTTCAACGGGGGCTCAGGAGGGGGTGGCTGTTTTTATGCTCAGCAGGTGAAGTAGGAGCATAGGTAGGATGCGTTAGGGATAGATGGTAAGAGAAAAATGCAAGGGCAGGGAGGAGAGGAGAATGAGGAGAGTATCCAGGATTGAGCAACGTTGGAATAGAAGTACTGAGCAGTTGAGCCATTAACAGAAAGTGTAGAGGAGATAGCACAAGGGAATGGAGGAGCTGGTGTAGATTAGAGTGTAGAGGAGATAGCACAATGGCATGGAGGAGCTGGTGTAGATTAGAGTGTAGAGGAGATAGCACAAGGGCATGGAGGAGCTGGTGTAGATTAGAGTGTATAGAGGAGATGACAGAAGGACATGGAGGGGCTGGTTTAGATTAGAGTGTAGAGGAGATGGCAGAAGGGCATGGAAGAGCTGGTGTAGATTAGAGTGCAGAGGAGATAGCACAAGGTCATGGAGGGGCTGGTGTAGATTAGAGTGTAGAGGAGATAGCAAAGTGCATGGAGGAGCTGGTGTAGATTAGGGTGTGGAGGAGATAGCATAAGGGCATGGAGGAGCTGGTGTAGATTAGTGTGTATAGAGGAGATGACAGAAGGGCATGGAGGGGCTGGTGTAGATTAGAGTGTAGAGGAGATGGCAGAAGGGCATGGAGGATCTGGTGTAGATTAGAGTGTAGAGGAGATAGCACAAGGTCATGGAGGGGCTGGTGTAGATTAGAGTGTAGAGGAGATAGCAAAGTGCATGGAGGTGTTGGTGTAGATTAGAATGTGGAGGAGATAGCATAAGGGCATGGAGGAGCTGGTGTAGATAAGAGTGCAGAGGAGGGGTGGGTTTGAGGGGTAGTAATGAGAATAGCAGAGGGCATCATTATAGGCATGGAGAAAATGCGGGGTATGGCCCATGTGTAACAGGTCAAGGGGATATTGCATGTCTGTCTTGAGGAAGCAGATCTCAGGGGTGATCCAGGGTTGGGGTGAAGGGACCGGGGGAGTGGAGGCTCTTGAGAGATAGTGGTGCTTACAGGGGGATCTGAGAGCCAATTTAAAGTCAGAGAAGGGCTGTTCAAGGAGGAGGTCTGGGGGAGCGAGAGAAAGAAGAGAGAACCTATCTTCAGCTAGCTAGGGGGAGATATAGGTTTCAATTTATATTTTGAGATGGAGGTAACAGGAGGGGGAGATGGCGGTTGAGGAATACTAACACGGAAGTGGAGTATACACATTTTAGGAGGGGGCTGATAGTGAGATTTGAGGAAGACAAGGTTGGGAGACCGCCCTTGGGGGCGAGTAGGTAAGTTGTGAGCAGAGGTTAGGGAATGCTCGAAGAGAGTCAAGTTCAAGTTGGTGAACGGGGGCTAGTTTGAGGCAAGTGGAGCCACCCATGAGCACTGCTGCAGCTTTGGTGGAGAAGGTTTCAAGAGGATAGTAAAAGGAGGACAGAGATTTCCGGGATTTAAATAGGCCTATTCTAATCAAGAAATCAGGCTTGATAGATGTAGCGTCGATATAATTGGTTTTAAGACAAGAGGATGTGAGGCTGGCGCTTATGGCATAAAGCACATGCAAAGCTCCGAGCTGGGATACAATTCCTGTAGATTTGTATCTGTCCAAACAAGTTATCTGGGCATCGAATTTGATGAAATTATTCAATGCCTGCTTGGAATCCAACTCTGTTCCACCCTCCTGGACAAGGCAGAGATTGCTCCTACTTGTAAGAAGGGGGATAGGGATAAACCCTATAACTACAGGCCAATTTCTTTACTTGATGCAAGTTGCAAAATCTGTCCTAAAGCTGTATTGGGGCATTTAGAGATGTGGATCGACGAGCAGAATGCGACCCCCCCACTTGCAAGCTGGGTTCCAAGCCAACACTAGCACAACTGACCAGAGCCTCCACCTCCAGTTGTTATGCAGCAAACATGTTTCCCTGCGGGAAATGTTCCTATGTTCAGTCTTTACTGATTAAAAAACGCAACCTTCGACAGAGTCCACAGGGCAAGGTTTTGGGGGGTGTTAATGCATAGGAATATATCCCCATCACTGTTGAGGGCCATTGAGAGCCTGTATCAGAATAATGAGGCTGTGGTCAGGTGGAAAATGGATGGAAGCAATACCAAGTCAATAGGGATAGAGTTGGGCGTGCGACAGGACTACGCCCTGGCCCCCAAATTGTTGATTAACCTAAAACCTTGACTTAGGGATTATTGGGACTGTAAGCACAGTTTTGGACACTGTGCAGCAGAAATACCTGAGAACATTGTATGCCAGACTGCGACTGGGCATCTTAGCAGTCAGGCAATGGACTAGTAAATGGAGTAACCAGGTGGAGGATGCATGCCCATTACGTGGAATGACACCTTAGTGTTACACCCATTCCCTGTTGAACTGCCCAGGCCGACGTGATCCTAGGAAGACAAAAGTAAACCCCTTGAACTGGATAGTCCCGCCCCTTTGATGAGCAGCAATTACCCTCGAGATGGATGGGGACGCAGATCTTACTCATACACCAAATAATAGAGCCGACTCAGGAAGTTGAAAAAAGGAAGACTGTTTTAATGTCAATTATCTAAAACAGGCAGCATAACGAACATCAACGCAAACGCTCGATCTTCAAACTCAAAACATTTAAAAAAGAACTGTACTTTTATAATCAAAATGTGTCATCACTGACGTCTGACCTACGTGTTACTGACGTCATCCTATGTGGCAAACTACAAAATCCTAACGGAGGGAGTGATTGGCTCTAAGTGAATATCTAAGTATATGATCCACACTAGTCTAAAAAAGTGTAACTATATGATTGGTTACTTAACATTAGTGGGCAACTAAGCCGTCCTCTAAGAATTACCACTATGAATGTCACTAAATACACAACGTCCCATTGGTTTACACACTATAGGACCCCTGAATATGCAGGTCCTCTACAATTGGTTGGCACTCTATCCACCTTGAGTACTTTTCCACCTATGTTAGCAGCCTGCAGGCTGGCTGGCCAGATGCTGGTGAGATTGCCTTAACTTTAGCTTCCCACCAATTAGCATATCAATCCATCATCACCTCTGTGGTCTGCTGTCAATTAGACCTTTGAACTTCGTCCTTGAGAGTGTTCTTAGCTCTGAGAAAATTAGGGAGTGAGAGGCACAGTCTGCTTCCATGAATAGGTGCGATCATCTCGTTCATCCAACTTCATGCTTCGATGTGACTAGAGACCATAAAATCAAGCCTTTTCGTGTATTTAATATTTTATTTCAATAGACCTTTGACGTCTTCCTTGTTATGTTCACTCCTTCTGGAAATGAGGTTTGTTCTTTCACACGATTTTGTATCCAAAGTCAGTTTACTCTAGTTTGAAAAGATCATGGCTTTTTGGGGCTCATCCAACCTCGTCTTTCTGAGCTCCGCTTCTGTAATTCAATGTCTGCTTTTTTAAATGTGGCACACTGAACTGAGGCCTTTTTGCTAATGTCCAACCTGCTTTAATACGTTTAGTGGAAACATCCATAATTCTCTCATTCCTATGTATGTATGCGTTGGCGCTTGCCGCAATCTATTTTACTATAAGCTTAGAGCTAGGTTCAAGATTACTTTGCTGTTTGCATTTCTTCTGCATCGGCACATGTGTAAAATTATTTAATATTTGCATCTGTTTCTGTGGCATAAGTTTCTTCACCTTGAGCCCAAGATGTCACTTATCCTTATTGCTTTCTTGATGCCTTATAGAATATGCGCATTCTCTGATTACTGCATCCTTTTATGTACTTCATCTTCAGCTCCATAGAACATATACTTGGCAATGGCTAGTAATACTACCATTCATCCTTGCCGTTTATTGGCTCTGCTTCTTCAGGGAGTTCATTCAGATTGCTATCATATTTCTTTGTATGCAGATAAGGTTTTCTCAATGGGTACCTTGGCTCCCAGATCCTCTTAGGTACTGGCCCTTTTATTGGCACTGGACTGAGTCCATATTCTGCTCTTTGTCGATTCAGTTGTTCTGTATACGTCTCATACTCTTCTTTCCAGCATACAGGTAAAAGGGGGGGTCAATTGAGGTGGGGGTACTTGGCTCCTTCTCTACACCCTTATTGGTGGTAATGATGATTCGATCTGTGGAAGAGGCTATGAAATTATGTTGTGTTTCTTCTGATATCTTAGTGGTCACTCTGTGTGTCATTATTTGTCCCTAGCATGGAGGAGGAGGTTGGCAAAAACTGGAATAACGTAAGATGGAAGCCACCTACTCTCCAGGTTGCGTTCAACCTGTCACCTGGTCTCTCGGCAAAGTCAGTTGTGCTGTTTCATCTTCACGGATCTTAAATTGGCTGATTTGAACATGTGTTCATGGCCACGGAAGACGCTGCACTATGGCCCTCATTAGGACCTTGGCGGAGGACCATGGCGCTATTAGCACCATGGTCCATGGCGCTAAGCTGCCAACTCCGCCATGGTGGTTGGCGGACTTACCGCCCCATTCCGACCTTGGCGGGGCGGTAAGTCCCCAATCCCCATTTACCCTTCCCCATTCCCATTTTTGCCCCATAGGGCATAATGGGAGTGGGGAAGGCGTTAATTACGCCACCGTAAATTACGGTGGCGTAATTAACAACAAGGTCCCTTAGCGCCATGGATTTTAACGCCTGCTAAAAGCAGGTGTTAGATCCGCCATGGCGCTAAGGGAACTCGTACTCAGGCGGTAAGGGTCGGCAAGGTTTACGCCGGCGTAAACCCCTTACCGCCTGGGTCCTAATGAGGCCCTATGTGTTAGTGCCTCTCGAGCTATGGGGACTGCTCTCATTCTTGTACCTGGATCATCAATATTAAGGGGATGTTTTACTTAACGAATGTTCGCGTTGCCTGTTCACTAGCTCGGGAGTTGGCTATTCACTTTGTATAGAGATTATTTGTATTGGATGCAGGTTGTATATAGGTTTTAATGTTAGTCCTCCTGAAATTTAGGAGATGGTTTTCCATCCAGCATTCAGATTATTTCTACTGTAGGGGGGATGCGCCCAAGAATATCTTTATTGTGCTTTTATAGGTTTTGGAGTTTGCTGCAAACTTTGCACAGAGTTTATCTATACTCTATGTAGGATGCATTTAGGGTTGTATTACTTGTTTGTTACTATCTAAGCTGTGTCTTTTATGTGTGCTTTTATGACACCTTTGGCCGAAATAAAGCTGATATTGGTTGATTGGTTGAAGATAGCAGAATCTGAGTAGAAGGAGTTGAAGGAGCTCATGGTCTGTAGATCAAAATGATAGTGTAGGGGTTGGGTGGGAGGAGCTGGGAAGCAGTGAATTCAATAGAGTGGTAGAAAGCGAAGTGGTGGAAGTAGGAACCGGTATTTATAATCAAGCCAGCCCTTCGACCTCTTTTGGATGAGCAGAAGGATTACACGCAGGCGGCAGATTCGGTGTTCAGAGCATGCAGGATTGTGGAGGGGGAGATCCAGGTTTCAGCATTTCCCTTGTTCAGGAGCGGGTGGTTCTAAGTATCAAAGTGATCTGCAGCTAGAACGTCATTCCACAGCTCAAGCGTAAGGGGATTGGAAGAGCGGAAGGGGAAGGAGGGAGCACCAAATGAAGGCTTGTGGACAGAGGAAGGTAGAGGGAGGGAATGGATGGGAATTGGGGGGAGCGGAGTGGAAGACAGGAGAGGGTTATTAAAGAGGAGAGGGACGGGAGAGAAGAGTAGGTAGAAAGGAAGTATGAACAGTAGGTACAGCGACAGATGCAATGTAGAAGGATGGAGCAGAAGAGGAGTAAAAGGGGGAGACGATATTGGAATGTGGGGCAAGGCAATAGAAAAGGCATTTCAGGGCCACTAGCCTGCCAGAGTGTAGTATATTAGGCATTTCATGGTCAATAGTGATCAACATTTCATAAATGAGGCAGCGACGGGCCTCTCGCAACCAAAATGCAACCAGACAGTACAGGATCATTAGGCACCAAAATACAGCAAATCCGGCAGTACAGGGCCACAAGCAACCGAAGGCAGTAAGTCGGGCAGTACTGTTCAACTAGGAACCAAACTTCAGCAAATCAGGTGGAACAGGGCCATTAGTGACCGGAAAGCTCAAAACCAGAAAGTACAGGGCCACTAGTGGCCAAAATGCAATACGGCAGATTGAGAGTGCTGTGTGCTATAAGCTTTATGGCAATAGCGGCCCAAGAGAGCAGTCAGTAACCGAGCCAAGAATGACCAATAAACATAAAATCTATTCACTCACACATTGCGGTTTGTAGGGGTCTAGTAGGGAGAGGAGGGTAAGTCCCAGGACCTCACAGGGCCGAACAAGGCCAAACAGTGCCTGCTATCAACTTCAACGTTCCCTTAACTGTGAAATGTTGAGGCCTTCTTTGATGGGCTCAAACTCCACAAGGGAGCTAGTGGTGGCCACTGCCATCTTAAGAGATGGGAAGAAACGGGTGCAATGGTAATTCTTCTAGGAGTGCTATGGAGGTCTGTGTTGACCACCTGGGCCAATCAGGAGCATGCCTGGTCTTGAAATGGCTGCTCTCAGGGACAAAGCCAGGCCTTCTGATGGGTAACCCTTAAAGTCCTTGAATCGAATGCTGATTTTAGTCATTAGTATAATGGTTTGAACCCATCTGAATCAGCAAAACCCCTCCTGTGCTGGTAGTGGATACATTTGAACTGAACCTTTAAAAGTCCAACACACCTTGCTTGTGGTTTGAAACAATTGGACCCAGTTTGAACCCAGGGCACCTATTGATTCGGGTCAAATCCAAAATGATTCAAACTGGAATGGGCTGTAATACCGGAGTGCTTTCAAATGAGAGCAAACAAAACCAAAATAAAATAAAAATACATTTAATGAAACCGGGAAAATGTGCAAAAGATTGTGACATCAACTATTCATTTATCTGAGAGGTTAGAATCAAGGTTTGAATCTTTCACTCATTTAGAGTTTTAATTTCAAATGGTGGCACCATTTGAGCTGATTCAAACCCTTGTTGTTTACATTGGCTTGACACCCTAACAAAAGTATATTTAGGCTGCAGATGACATAAGTCATGCTGATTGCTTTATGCAGAGCCCACAGCACTAGAGATATATATTGACTTCTTCAGAGTAGCTTCGCCTGTCACAGATCAAAGAATGGGAATTGGCTCTTCATTTGGTATCTGCATACCTCTTCATTTTTCCTTTTGCCATTTCATCACTGCTTCTCATGTTGGCATCTTCCTGGTAGTTCTCAGACGGTCTTAGCATGTAGGATATCCGAGCTCGAACGTTGCGTCCAAACATGACATCCGAGGGACATTTTCCTGTAGTGCTATGGGGAGTGCTTCTATGGTCCCGCAGCAGCTGATATAACAGTTGTTGAAATGCTTGCCTGTGAGATGGACTATCCATAAAGCCTGTTTCAAGTTCACCAATGAATCTCTCCATGGTTCCATTGGCCTGCGGCAACAACGGCATCACCCGTCAGTGTCTGAACCCCAAATATTCTACAATTGTTTTGAAGAGATGTAAATATAGTGTCCACAAGTGGGGTGGGGCGTGCAGTAATTCCAAAAGCATCATGACAGGGAGTAGGGTGCTGCGTAAAGAGATATACGTGTGAAAACACACAATCGAGATATTGGCCCTCATTACGACCCAGGCGTTGGACCATGGTGCTAATAGCACCATGGTCTATGCCGGTAACTTACCGACTCCGCCATGGCGGAATGGGGAATTACCGCCCCATTCCGAGGTTGGTGGGGCGGTAATTCCCCATGTCGCCATGGCCCTTCCCCATTCCCATTTTTGCCCCATAGGGCTCAATGGGAATGGGGAAGGTGCTAAGTACGGTGACGCAAATTGCAGTACCGTAATTAGCACCGAGGTCCCTTTGCGGCACCGTACTTTAACGGCTGGTAAAACTTGCTGTTAAGGTCGGGTCCCGCAAAGGGACCTCGTAATCAGGCGCTAAGGGTTTAACGGCGCCGCCACCTTTTACGGCACCGTTAACCCCTTAACGCCTGGGTTGTAATGAGGGCCATAGTCCGATGGTATAGATAAACAGGGGTGTGAGAGCACAGTGATTGTGAAGAATGATCACATGTGTAGCAATAATTGGGTTTTGTTTTCCCTTTTTACAGCATATGTGTGCAGGGTATTTTGGCACATATGCACATAGGGTTTTGGTTATTGTTTATATTTATAAGTATAGGTGGGGTATAATTAGGGCTTTTAGCTAGAGATAATGGTAGCAGTAAAATAGAAGTATACTAAGGAATAGTGTTATGTGCATTAATGAGACACAGTGCAGCCATCTTTTAGCAGACGTAGGGAAGCGAATATTATATTTTTAAGACCAGAGCTAACAGTAAAATTGAATTTCTTCTGGTACGTGAAGAAGCACTATTTAAAGCTGCCAAGGCCGAGATCTGAGGGAGAAGTTTCTCATGGGAGGAGGGCCTTGCACAGGGCTTAAGGCAGATGCTGGGTGCAAGAGCTCTATCAGAGGAATACAATAGCAATTGAAAATTAAAGAACAGAAAATACAAATTCACCAACGGTGGTGCATGGAGATTTTTCTAACTGGAATTGGCTTGAGGCAAGGAGGGAGTTGTGGTGATAGCAGGTGCAGGGGCTGGAAGGACAAGGGGAACCTATCAGAGAGCTGGGATTATTATAACAAATGCTTTTTTTTTTACTTGGGGCAGTTATGTTGAGCTTACGTTATCTCCAACCAACAGAATCCAGTTAAAACATGTAGCTGCAATAGCTATTCTGTATGCTCAACTGTGCCAGCCAATCTGGACAGCTTAATGATGAAGAGAATGGAGGTTCCTCGGAGATTGAGGAAGAGACTGGGGCACTCTGGTAGGCAAAACACCTAAAAAATGCTTGCCACCAAATTAAATAATGCAGTGTTTGATAAAAGGTTATAATTGTGTATCACTTGTGTTTTACAAACAAATGATATGATATGATTGTTTATTTATGTAGCGCCTATACACAATGTGTTTCAAAGCGCTTCGGAAAATACAAAAACATTATTACAGGCTATGAACAGTAGAGGTGTGAAATTAACTATCGTACTCGGTCTGACAACATTTCAGATAGTGCAAGTGCTAAGACACAGATAGGAAGGAAATGGGAAAAGACAGGCGACTACCGTACTAGGCCAGACGACATTTCTGGTAGAGCCGGAGAATTACATAAGGTGAGAGAGGGGGGAGGAGAGAGGAGGGAGAGGAACAAAACAAGCGACTATCGTACTAGGCCTGACGACATTTCTGGTAGAGCCGGAGAATTACACAAGGTGAGGGAGAGGGGAGGAGAGAGGAGGGAGAGGAACAAAACAAGCGACTATCGTACTAGGCCTGACGACATTTCTGGTAGAGCTGGAGAATTACACAAGGTGAGGGAGAGGGGAGGAGAGAGGAGGGAGAGGAACAAAACAAGCGACTATCGTACTAGGCCTGACGACATTTCTGGTAGAGCCGGACAATTAAACAAGGTGAGGGAGAGGGGTGGAGAGAGGAGGGAGAGGAACAAAACAAGCAACTATCGTACTAGGCCTGACGACATTTCTGGTAGAGCCGGAGAATTACACAAGGTGAGGGAGAGGGGAGGAGAGAGGAGGGAGAGGAACAAAACAAGCGACTATTGTACTAGGCCTGACGACATTTCTGGTAGAGCCGGAGAATTACACAAGGTGAGGGAGAGGGGAGGAGAGAGGAGGGAGAGGAACAAAACAAGCGACTATCGTACTCGGCCTGACGACATTTAAGGTAGAGCTGGAGAATTACACAAGGTGAGGGAGAGGGGAGGAGAGAGGAGGGAGAGGAACAAAACAAGCGACTATCGTACTAGGCCTGACGACATTTCTGGTAGAGCCGGAGAATTACACAAGGTGAGGGACAGGGGAGGAGAGAGGAGGGAGAGGAACAAAACAAGCGACTATCGTACTAGGCCTGATGACATTTCTGGTAGAGCTGGAGAATTACACAAGGTGAGGGAGAGGGGAGGAGAGAGGAGGGAGAGGAACAAAACAAGCGACTATCGCACTAGGCCTGACGACATTTCTGGTAGAGCCGGAGAATTACACAAGGTGAGGGAGAGAGGAGGAGAGAGGAGGAGAGAGGAGAGAGAGGAACAAAACAAACGACTATCGTACTAGGCCTGACGACATTTCTGGTAGAGCCGGAGAATTACACAAGGTGAGGGGAGGAGAGAGGAGGGAGAGGAAAAAAACAAGCGACTATCGTACTAGGCCTGACAGCATTTCAGATAGTGCTGGAGAGGGAGGTAGGGATAACAAGTAAGTGGGGGGGGGGAGACAAACATTTGTTACTATCATACTAGGTCCAGGGACGATTTTGATGTAGTAAGTGCATAGAAAAAAGTATGAAAAAAAAGAACAAAATCATAAAACACATTTGTATAAGAATAACATAAATAGTTTTTCACAAATCCAGTGTTTTAAGGTATATAATATATTTACTGGATGTAGTAATGAACATTAGAGAAAAAATAAAGGTTTTTATACGATTCACAAATACTTCTCAAGCTGCAGTGCAAAAAAACCTAGATACCAGCAAAAGAAAATTGTATCCCAATAAAGGAACGGTGTATCCTATTGTGTCTTCTTGTCCGTTTACTATGCTTTTCGGGGTATGGGGTCCTTCGTCAGGTAAATAGTATCTGCCTTCCTGGCTGAAATATCAATAATAATGTATGTCAGTGTCAAAACATTGTTACGTGGAAATGGCTCACGCAAAAGCCTCTGAGGAAAGCTAACTAACCTGCTTTTCGCAGAAGACAGGGACATGTCGCCATGTAGGATCGGTCTAAAGAAGGACAGTGGATGAACCTCATCTGATTAAATAATGTTGTTGTTCATTCATATATGGGGCAATGATAATGCACCCACCTGTCTGGGGCAGAGGATGGCCACTAGACATTTTGGTGTCTTCATAAGAAAGGTGCTGGCTGGAAACGCTGTAGGAAAGGTAAGTGTGTGACTAAGATGTAGACAAGTGTGGGGCACCGTCTTTAGGTGTTGTTCACCAGGCATGGGGTAGTCGCTAAGGGATAGAGCTGTGCCCAGAAAAATGGTGCATTATTAACAATTCACTGGCCGATTATGGTGCCGAGCTGGAGACATGGTAGAGCCACAAGTGGTGTGGCGCATCTCAATGCTGCGTTGTCAGCATGCGGCACCTGCAGAAAAGTAATATGATGTCCATTAACAGGACAACAAAGTAAAAACTTAAAGTGGCAGAGCTTCATTAAGTAGAGGAGTACTGTTATGTTATGTTAAAGGTACTTATAGAGCGCATATGATGTCCATTAACAGGACAACAAAGTAAAAACTTAAAGTGGCAGAGCTTCATTAAGTAGAGGAGTACTGTTATGTTATGTTAAAGGTACTTATATAGCGCACCGTCACCAGCGGAATTCATCCCCAGGCGCTCTGGCGGATTTGTAAACAGGAAGGAGGGCGGGTAGGGTTAGTTTGGAGGAGGAGAGGGGGTCACTGAGGTAACTTACATAAGTTGTACAATACGTGCGAATGCAGAAGGCGATCAACAGTAGAGCATTCTTCCTTGTTAAGTTTGAGCCGCCGTAACTATGGTAACGTAAGCGCATGCATGGTTCCATGCGTGCGTTATCACTTGCTTGCTAACGCGGGTTGCATATACTCTGAGAATGCTGATAAGCTCTGGAGGTATGTTTCCACCATTTTGGAGTGAATGATGGGGTATAGGTTTAGCCAGATGTAGTACTAACAATGTGGTCATATGTGTGTGGAAGAAACGTGCCCCATTGCCCGAAACATGAAGTAAACACACAAGAAGACACACTCGGATACACCATCCATTTATTGTGATTCAGTCATCTGGCTGCTCATATCTGTTGTTTCTTTTTAAAACAGTTTAAAAAAAAGATGAATGCACTGCAGCTTCAGAAGTCTTTGTGAATCAAATAAACACCTTTCTTTTTCCTCTATTGTTCATTACTACATGCTGTGAACATATATACCTTAAAGCACTGCTTACTCTTATTCAAAGATTATGGTTATGATTATGATTTGTTTGTAAAACACAAGTGATACACACCTATATCCTTGTATTAAACACCACAATATTTAATTTGGGTACAGGTATTGTGTAGGTGTTTTGCCTACCAGAGTGCCCCGTTCCCTTCCTCAATCTCTGAGAAACCTCCATTCCCTATTGTCTTCAAGCCCTGTAGCCAGGGTCTGACCGAGAGCCCCTTAAATTATTTCTATGATGTTCTATTCCAACCTGTGTTGGACTATTATCAAACTGTTTGTTAATTCATGGTGTGCATCCTCAAACCCCTCTTGTTCAGCTTAATGATGTAACTAAGAAAGTTGGGGGGTAGGATTATGACATCATAAAGGGGTGGTAGAGGGCTGTGTTCCAGGAAAAATGTTGTCCAATAGAACGACCCCAATCTATACAGCACAGTAGAGGTCACATGATGTTTCAACCAATTATTTTTTTTGACCTGCCCCAAAATGTAACTAATGTGGATTATGCTAAAGTGTGTCTAGTTGCACAAATATTGTAGCGTGTCATGGGCGGAGTTGAAAACATTTCAACCAGTTCAGTTTGAAGGACTGGCTAAATTGCAGTCTCCCAGCTGTGGGGAGTTAAATCATTCATGTTTCTTCTTGCACAAAGTCTGCTCTTCTGTGGAGTACTGTTTTGTACCTTTTCAGGTTACTTATGTTAAGTAGTCCCTGGTTATAGTTTTAGAATGTTGGCCTGTGAATGTTGACCCATTGTCTGACTTGACCATTCGTGGGATGCCTTACGCAGTGCACATCCTGTCTAGGGCTGGGAAGACATGATGAGCTGCTGTGCACCAGACTACTAGGGCTACCGGGATTCTGGAGTATTAATCTATGGCTACCAATATGTAGGTGCCACCATCTATGGGTCCAAAGAAATCAATTGCCACCTTGTCCCATACCTGGTTGGGTATTGACACCATCTGTAAAAGTTATGGGCAGGTTGTTGGTGTTATAATGCAGCACATGGAGCACCCTTTCACCATCCCTTCTCCTCATGCAAGTCTGGGCACCATACTTTCTGCCGCAGTAGGCATTCTGTTGACAAAATGCCTCTGTGTCCTTCGTGAGATAGTTCATCACATGGTGTCGCAATGTTGTTGGTATCACTATTTTATTCTCTTTTAATGGAAGGCCTTCACCCGCCATGGAAAGCTCTTCCTTGACCAACATGAAATTCTTGAGTTGCTCTGGATTTCTGGTGCTCCCCTCTACATCTTTCTTGGCATGTTTCCATTTCCTTAATTTGAGACATTCTCTCATGATGCGGAATTCTGTGTCCTGTTCTGTCTCTTGTAATATCTGTAGATCATCCACCTCTCTTGGAGCAGCTGGTTGCACTATGAAGTGAATGTATCTGCCAGCTACGGATGGTTCTGGAATTTCTGATTGTAACGGATGTCGGGAGAGAAAATCCCCTGGGATCTCCTCTTTTCCTGGCCGATGTATTATGGTGAAGGCATAGTTTTGCAATCTCAACTCCCACCGTGCAATTCGTGGGGGAATTTATGCATGAGCGTTTCCTTAAATAATAGTAATGGCTGGTGATTATGTGAATGGCTTTCCATACAGGAACAGGTAGAGGTATTCACATGCCCACATGACTGCTAAGCGTCCTTTCCACCTGCGAGTATGCCTGTTCTGTTTTTGACATGCTCCTGCTAACCTATGACACTATGTGCCTGCTGTGAGCAGCACCTCCCCTGACTTGGGCCAATATGGTGGCTAGTCCCACCGGACTTGCATTCACCGTCATCTCTGTGTCCCTCTCTGTGTCAAAGCATGCCATATGTTCAGCTGTTGAGATTCTCCGACTTATGCTGTTGAATGCTTTCTGACACTTGGGCGTCCATTGATAAGGTGTCTGTTGCTTTGTGTGGTCCCTCAATGGTTCACTGATGGTCATGAAATCCTTGATGTATCACATACAGTAGTTCAATAGGCCTAGAAACAATCTCAATTCCAAGACATTTGTTGGTGAATGTGTCTCGTTTAATGCTGTCACTTTCTCCTGATCAGGTGTCATCCTGTGTGCTGAGAAGATGTGGCCAAAAAACCTCAGTGTGCATTTCCGAAACTCACATTTGTCCTTGTTGAGGGTGAGAGTCATTCCTCCAGTGCTATGCACATCCGGAAGCTTGTTGAGGTATAACTCAGTCGGATAGCCTCTGAACCCCTTTTGGCTCCTGGTACAATGGGTGACACCCACGGCGTAGGTCCAGATGCTGGCTCAATGAAGTCTTGTTCCAATATCTCATGTAGCTCATCCTCTACTTGTCTTTAAATATTAACGGGTATGCCTCTATAGTGTTGGGCCGCCAGTGTAATCAGGGGATCAATGTGTATCTGTATTTACTGGTCTTTAGTTTCCCAGCCCTTTGAATAGTGACTGGAAGACTTGGCCCATCTTTGCCACCATGTATTTGTATTTGTGGACCATTAATCGATATAGTACATGAATCAAACCCAAGTCCAGTGCGGCCTTAAAGCTTAGTATGCACACACTTTC
Organism: Ambystoma mexicanum; assembly: GCF_040938575.1. Classification (NCBI taxonomy): domain Eukaryota; kingdom Metazoa; phylum Chordata; class Amphibia; order Caudata; family Ambystomatidae; genus Ambystoma; species Ambystoma mexicanum. The sequence goes on from NC_090931.1 coordinate 202,194,687, forward strand.
TGCTGCTGGTTCTGATACGGGTATGAGCATCTTCTGTGCCTTGTGTTTGCATGTGGCTTCAAAGTACCCCTTCCACAGCAATGGTGTCTTTAATCCATAAGGGTAAATGTCCACCTCCGAGGGTCATAGTTTTGGGGCTTTCGGTGTGGTTTTGTATACCTCTTCGGTAATCACGTTCACTGTGGCTCCGGTGTCGATCAGTACTCTGCCTTTAGGTTTTTAATTGTGAGGAGCAATATTGGGCTATGTTTCTAGGCTTGCTGATTACCCAATGCATATAGGTGACCCTTTCACCTGTGATCATCTGCCGACGAGCTCGACTCACTTTCTGATGGCAATTGCTCCACTGGGTATCGCGCATGGCGTCATGCCCTCCTAGGTGGGCATGAGGATGAGACACGGGTCATTGCCTTTTCAGACCTTCTTCTGTTATCGGCTGATTCTTCATTCCTTCGGCGGCCTTCTTGGCATTCCAACAGCTGCAGACAAGGCTGTTGCTCTTGTGCTTGTTCATTCTTTTGGTCTTTGTGTTGCATTCTCCTCACTCTCCCCTTTCAGTGGGTTCTTGACATCCTTCACACAGTCTTGAAATGGTTTTCACCTCCACATGCTGAGCCTAGTGCCCCAATGGCCAATGTACAGTGTTTGATCCTTTTTTCGAAGGGGTGCATCACATTCAGCCCTCAAAAGGCGTCAGGTGGTGCCTCTGGGAGCTTGTCTATGATGTCTGTTGTGTCTGGCCCTACCGCCAGCATGGGCGTCCATAGGGACCAGAGCACCCATACATATTTAAGAATCCCTCATCCATCTGGACCACCTAGGGCCCATGTTGCTGGGGTATGCCAGCTGAAAGACTCCAGGCAATTGTAGGGATAGTGTTTCTTGAAGTCTAGGTGGGAATGGGCTGGGTGGGGCTGCAGCTACCGTGACGAAGAAGTCATCAGCAGGAGGTGCTGATACTGCTGATGTCTCCTCCTCTTCTTTCCACTGGCTTTGTCCCTCTTGCTTTTTGTGGGGATCTGTGAACCTTTTGAGTTCCTCACACTCATCCTCCTCTCCTTTGTTCACTCTGGCCAGGCCACCCGTGGCTGTGAATATTCGGTCCACCGTCTCTCCACCCCACGTCCTTTTGAACTGGTAGCCACTGTTGCACTCCCGGCTCTGATTGTGCCTTGTGTGTTTTCCGCACCCCTTTGTTTCTTCCCGGTAACTCTGGGCTGCCCTCTGCCATTCTGGCATGAATGCTCAGCCGAGCCCCTCCGGGCTTCCAACTGAGTTCCTCCGCCCTTTGGGCAGTCCTGGGCATGGGAACGGGCCATCCGCCTCATCGCCAATGTTAGCTCTTGTCCCATGGGACCTCCACAGGGCATACGATTATCCCTCGTACCCGCATGGCTCCTTCCAGAAGTGATTTTACCGAACCCAAAGTTTCGACTTCCCAAAAGTTCGACTATTTTTTTTATTTCCCGCAAATATATATGTGGGGGGAAGACCCCCAGAGCCCCCCCACCTTACTCCTATACATTTTTTATATACTTTACCCCCCACATATATATATATGCTGGAAATTGGGGGTCAAACTTTTGGGAGTCAAACTTTTGGGGTTAGGTAAAATTGTTCTAAACCCTCCTTTCATACTAAGAAGGACGCAGAGACAAGATTGTTTTGTAAACACACCTTTATTCGTAGGCTTCTTGCCTGTACTGCCCCGTGCCCCTTCGTCACTTCCCTCCCTCCCCATCCCTAGCGTCCCGCCCCCTTACACAACTAGAGCGCTAAACCCGACACCACAACCTCCACACAAAAGCAGTTGAATGTTTAAAATTGGTCCTCTCCACTCATAATTTTTGAGAGCAGTGAAAAGTGCAGTGTTTGGATATAATACCATACTGCCAAGCTCATTATCAGTCCCTTACATTTTTGTTTTTGTCCCACACCAAACACCATCCACTACTTAACCTCTCGGCAAAGCAGTCTGTGTGCTGTATGTGGCATCCACAAAATCCCCAATAAACCACAACAACAAAAATAAACCGGTTCCAGCGAGGAGAGGGCCATTTGTCTCCAGAGTAATCATTAAAAAAAAATATTATAGAAACAAATCTCCTCCCAACGCATTGCATGTGCTCTTTGACCAGCAGATGGTGGTGTAGGCTTAGCTAAAAAGCAGGATCCTTCCTCTCGAAAATCACATCTACTGCACGCGGGTCCTCAAGGGCTGCAGTCAACGCAGGGCATGGTAAGACGACGCGTTCATTGTGATTTAAAAAAAAATGGAATGGGGTTGGGGGTTGTTGGAGGTGGTAGGGAATAGTCGAGAAATAGTGGAGAAGAAACACGACGGCAAAGGAATGACGTGGGGAAGGGGAAGGTAGATGAAAGAGGAGGGCACTCGACAGGATGGTGGGGAAGAAACAGACAGGCATGTTACATCAGAGAAATGCAAAAGGCAAGACAAGGAGGGGCAGACGCTGGAGAGGGGTGTGGAAATGTGGGCGACCAACAGCACAAGCAAGGGGAACAGTGGGAGGCAGCATGCACATGTGTGTCAACATCTGCGTGTGTGCGTTTGTGTTGGCACACGAGCACAAGTGTTTGGAGAACTGGCACATGGAATGCCCAACAACGCAGGGATTGGTGTCTGAAGACATGAAGTCACAGCCGGGCAATTGCCAGTCCCGTTCACCTGAGAAGCAGTAGAATATGGGCCTCATTACGACCCGCGCGGTAACCATGGCGCTAGTGGCGCCATGGTTGTCGCTGGTATTTTACCGATTCCGCCATGGTGAATGGCGGAATTACCACCCCATTCCAAGGTTGGCGGGGCGGTAATTCCCCATTCACCATTGGCCCTTCCCCATTCCCATTTTTGCCCCCATAGGGCTCATTGGAAATGGGGAAGGCGGTAGTTAAGGTACCGCAAATTGCGGTACCGTAATTACCTCCAAGGTCCCTTTGCGGGTCCAATCCTTAACGGCTGGTAAAACGCTTGTGGGTATCTGAGCACTCAACTCATCCGATAAGGGGGGTGGGTTCTCCTTAGAATGATAGGTAAAACCAGCCGTTAAGGTAGGGACCCGCAAAGGGACCTCGTAATTAGGTGGTAAGGGGTTAACGGCGCCGCCACCTTTTACGGCGCCGTTAACCCCTTACCGCCTGGGTCGTAATGAGGCCCTATATATATGTTTTTCTTCCAGGCGGTAGTAACGGGCACGGACAGTAACTGCTGCATTCCTTAGACCTTATGATGTTATCATATCCAACTGCTGCCCACTTCTCCCCTCTCACGTCACCCCTCCATCATTCCCACTTATTTTATTTAATATTTGAAGTGCCTGCGGGCGATCCTCTTATCCTATACATGTATTCCATGATTATTTTGTTATGATTGGCAGTGATGATTTTAACATTTAGACTTTTTAAATGCATCCATGTTTTTGTGTGATTTGTATTGCATTCTTTTTTGTTTTGAAAACGCTCCTGGGTATCTGAGCACTCAACTCGTCCGATAAGGGGGGCGGGTTCTCCTTAGAATGATAGAGTCTGGATTGTTTTTCAGAAGGACAGAACGTCCGGAAGTAGCAGATTCCAGAATTTGATGGCGTTTATGGTACAGGCTGTCCCCACGCCATGGAATCTTTTAAAGCGTGTCATTACCGCCACTTTTCTCGCACGGCCAAACTACAAGTTTAGTGATGGGGTGGACGGATTTAATGGCAGCTCCGAGCTTCCGGTAATTCCGGCACCCCACCACCAAAAAGTAACCGGTATAACCGGCAATGGTATGACCAGTGCTGGCAATACCGGCAATTCCCCCATACATGGAATGGGGAATTATATACACTTACTGGCACTTGGACTATGCCGGTAATTCAAGCATTCCAAGTGCCAGTAATGGTATAACTGTTTTGGTGGTATCCCACTGGATTTAACGGTGGGATAGCGCCAAAATTGTAATGAGGCCCAGCGACTTTGGTCATTCATAACAAAGTGCAACACAACTTAGACTCTTTATTACCTTGTGATTTGTGACCGGGAGATCCTAGGTTTCTGAGGGCCACTTAGCCCAGATTAGTAACCATGCCTGGTGAGCTATGAGGGACTGATTAGTGGAAGGTCTATTGTTTTTAAGGGGTACAGCTTGACTGTACCTCAGGGTTTCACTTACAGACCTCACTTGCAGAATCCAGTGGCAAGGTCCTAAAGCTGGACATTACTCCTATAAAGGTATGTGTGCAGCCATTCGCTAGGCTGGCGGACGCTCGAACTTTCAGATCGAAGAAGATCCAGCGTCCAATGATACAGGGAACACGCCGGGTAGCACAATTGACAGTTTTGGCCACATAGCTACTAAAAGCAATGCCTTATCCCTGAGGACGGACTTGCTCCGAAAAGCATTGGCATACCTCTTCTGTGGCACTAGCCTATTGGATTCAGCCTCCAAGCAAATAAATAATCACATTTGAAACCACCACACTGAGGATGTTTGGCCTTTAGTGTGAATCTCCGAATGAACTATGAATGACTATGCGACTGAATGCATTTTGATTTGAATTCTTTTGCAACTCCATTGGAGAGCCAAACACGAGCGCACCTTGAACTGGATTGATTTCTAGTTCTTCTTTCAGCTTGCAGCACAGACATGCCCATATATGGTCATTGCTCTACTTCCTGGGAGTTTCATAGGAAGAGCAAACCATGACCAGTTTGGTCCAGTATACCTGTTCTGTTTTAACCTGGGGAAACTCCACATTGCGAACCATGGCCCTCTGACAAAGACTGCTTTAAAGGCCACCCAAACATTCATTTGGATGAAACCCTGTGATTGGGGCTTGGAACCTTTACCCGTGACACCCTTGGCATCACAGGTCTGGCTCTGGAATTGTCTCTTCCAAACAGGTGCTCCACTGCTCCTCCAGAACTTTCAAGGACAACATTGCCTCCCTTGCGCCTTCCCTGGCTGACTTCTGTAACCATTCCTTTGCCACTGGCTCCTTCCCTAAACCCCTCAAGCACTCCCTTGTACACCCACTCCTTTAAAAGCCCTCTTCTGACCCCTCCTGCCCTGGTAACTATCACCCTTTCTCCGATTCTGTCGGCTGTCTCCACGACTACCAGTCTTGCTTCAGAGCTGCCAGAGGCATGTGAACTGCTCTACTGAACAACCGTGATGACTTGCTCTCTAATCTTGATCCTAACTCTCCTTCCGTTCTTATCCTCCGGGATCTATCCTCTGCCTTTGAAACGTTCAATCATGCCACTTTGATAAATCAGTTCTTTGACACCTTTGGCATCCCAGGCTTGGCTCTGGACTGGTTGACCTCCTTCCTCTCCAACAGACATTCCTAGGTCCAACTGGGCCCTTTTCTCTCCCCTATTACACTCTCAACCTGTGGCATCCCTCAGGATCTGCGTGATTTTTCTGTCGCAGAAAAGTCAGCGATGGAAATGTTTGCATGAGAAATGTATGCACCACAAAAGGTTTGTACATTTCCCATGCAAACATAATTTAAAAAACCCTACAAAAACCACCCCCCCACCCAAACAAACAACACACCCATAACACACCCCCACCCACACCCCCAACACATCCCCACCCACACCCCCACCCACACCCCCAACACACCCCCACGCACACCTTACTTAACTTTTAAAACGCTCTGTGTCCCAGCAGCGCCAATTCCCTTTCATCTCTGTGATCGGGAACTAGCGTTGCAGGGTCCATATCTTGTTTTTTTTTTAGGGCAGCTGCAGGGGTTTCCCCCCAGAACCCCCACTCACTATACTGTGTAGTATAGTGAGCGGGGGGGTGTTGCGGGGACACACCCGCAGCCCCCGTGTTTGTTTTTTTTCTTTTTCTTTTTTTTTCTCGGGAGTGCTGCAGGGGTGTCCTCCGCAACACCCCGCTCACTATACTGTTCAGTGTAGTGAGCGGGGTGTTGCGGGGGACACACCCGCAACGCCTGTTTTTTTTTCTTTTTCGGGTGTGCTGCGGGAGTGTCCCCCGCATCCCCCACTCACCATACTGTATAGTATGGTGAGCGGGGTGTTGCGGGGAACACCCCTGCATCCCCCGCAGTGTTTTCAACATTTTTTTAAATGCATGCCACTAGAGGTTCGACCTGTTGGTGTTCGAACCTTTGGTGGCATGCATTTACGCCCTTTTTGTATAGGTCAAACCTTTTTTTCAGTAATTTCTACCGATTCCCATCCCTCAGTGTTATGCAGACAACGTGCAGGTCTCTTTCAAGCCCCTCTCTCCTTCCTCCTCCTCCTCCTCTCTCATCCCTGACTGTCGGACTGCCATTCAGTCTTTGTGCGCTGCTAATGAACTCTGCCTTAATTCCAGTAAGACTGAGATACTTTCCATTGGGATCGCTGCTCCCTCCTTCCCTCTATCCCTCTGGCCGCCCTCTATGGGATCCCTCCCCTCCCCCGCCTGTGAGGCAAAAAACCTTGGTGTCATCTTTGATTCCTCTCGCTCCTTCTGTCCTCACATCGCTGACCTTGCGAAGAAGGACCACTATCATCTGTACCTCCTCAGAGGTATTCTCCCTTTCCTCACTTTCCCCCAGAATCTGAATGTCTCCAGAGCTCTGGTCATTTCTAGGCTTGACTACTTTAACAGCCTCTTCCCCAATCTTCCTTCTCCCTCCCTTAATGCCCTTCAACTAATTCTGAATAGGACTGTGAGACATTTTCATGGCCTCAAGCCCAGCGACCACATCTCTCCAGCCCTCATTTCTCTTCATTGGCTCCCGGTTGCTGCTAGGCTCAAATTCAAGACCCTCTGCATCATCCAAATGGCTTTCTGCGGCCTGGGACCCAGTTACATCCAACTCCATCTCCTTAAATACCTCCCTGCTATAGCCCTTCCGTCTTCTTGCTCCAACTCTCTGTGAATCCGTCACTTCTCTAAGCAAAGAGGGGGGGTAAGTCTCTCCTCTGCAGGAGCCTTCCTGTAGAATGGCCGCCCTGCCACTCTCAGGCATGAGCCGGTTCTCCTTAAGTCCCAGAAGCTCCTCAAGACCCTCCCTTTCTACTCCTCCTTCTCTCTCCCCCTCCCCTGCTAATCTCCTTACTCCTCATCTTTGACTGGCTACGGGTTCCCTTCTGAGTTCTATGGGGTCCCAGGTCTCCTCCGCCCAGTCTTCCCCTCGTCTTCCTGGCATTTGACCTGCTTTCCATGGCACTTGCCGTTAGGCCTCCCTGTTACATCTGCACTTTGCCGCATCACCCTTCCTTTACCACCTTAACGCTTCTTTTGTGCTGTCCTGCACTTCCCTCTTCCCCCTCCCTCACACTTCTTGTTCTGCACTTGCACCATTCAAATGTCACAAGGCCTAGTAGGGCAGTTATTGCATCTTTCTCCCTTGTCCCCCTCTCCTCCTTTGTTGTCTTGTGACATCTTGAAACACCACTTGTTGCGTAGGAGCCTTATAAATATCAAATAATCAAATAAGCACTAATAACTCCAAAATCTGGAGAGATCGCCCCATTGCAGGATGCAATTTGAAAAGGTAACTGTCCTTAAGACGAGGGGTGGCTTCCTGCTTAGAATCTGCAAAGACTGTGCATGAGGCTCTAATGGCTAAGCTCTGCCCGGTCCTTCAGGATCCAGACCACCCGTGCTCCAGAGTGAGACCGAGACTCTGGGCTCACTTCCGTTGGTGCAGTGGGACCAGCCAGGATGAAATGTCCACAATTCTACCATACGCTGCTCGCCACCACCAGCCAAGGAAATGACCTTCCTTCTGTGGAAGATGACTAGCCAAGAACCAAGGTGGCCCACAGCTGCCAGAGATGGTGATCTGTGGCAGCAACTAAAGATTGGGATTGTATCAGAGCTCCCTACCCTCGCCTCCCCTGCAATGCAAGTTCACCAGGTGTGACTTTGTGCAACCTAAACATGCTGTGCAGAACTTCCCAGGATGTTTCCATACGTATTCTTTATTGCTGGCCACATCTGTACTTTCTCCGGTGACATCAATACAATAGTTTGCAGCCTTAGATCGGCCATTGTGGTCAGTCTGGCAGCATCACTGTGCCGCATTCCTGTGCCTCCTCAGCTGCTCCGCTGCTGCTGCATCTTCTGAGAAGATAGGGCTTCTCAGAAGATTCCAAACCTGCAGCAACAGTGAAAGGTCCTGCAACAGCCACAACACCACCTGAGCCTGTGACACCTGACAAAAAGGACTGTTACAGTTCCTAACTCTAAAACGCCAAAGGCCACCTGCTAGGAGCAACTAATGGATCCCCTGTGTGGTACCATCCACATGGATTGCTGCTTTTCTCCCACTTTTGGCTTCATTCCCAAAGTTTTTCGTTTAGCCCATGATCTTCCCTTAGGGAGGATGACTAGGGTGCCCAGATTAAAAAAAAAAATTAAAGAAAATGTGACTGTCCATAGACATAGAGGCAGGACTACAGTTTTAGTGGACATAATCATAAAATAGGGGCTAAAGCACAACTAAGACCCTAATAAAACGGTAGTCCTTCTTCTTTGTCTGTGGCCTGTTGCAGCCCAAAGTACAGGGGTGTGTTCAAAGGCACAGAACTCTCATTGGAGGAGAGAGGGCAGGGAGGAAGGGGGGGGGGAATTGGGGCATGAAAAGCAAGCAGGGGGAGCAGCACCGAACACGATTTTGGGATTCCTCATTCGGTTCCTGGCAAAAATTGAGACCATAGCCACCTTTCCTTCCGATCTCGGGACAGGGTTTTAAAATTTGAAAATCTTCAGTGATATTTGAAAATCATCTGTAAGCCGGGACCAAGGGGCAAATACCGGGTCAGTCCCAGAAAAACCAGGACGTCTGGTCACCCTGAGGTTGGAGTGAAATAATTGTGCACTTGACAAACCACTGTGTACATCACCAATGATTCCATGGTTAAAAAGCTTCAGCACTAAGGCCAGCGACAGTTCCATTCACCAAGCATTAAAAAAAAAAAAATATATATATAAAGCACACTGAACCCACGGCCATGAAGGCGCTGGTTACAAGGTTATATAAATAGGTTACGAGGATACAATGCCTGCAGTTGGTTGGCATCTGCAGTCTTTTAAAGTTGTAGAGGGCCATAGGCAAAGAGGAGAGTCTGAGGGTGCTTCCTAAATGTCCACTAGGGTTGTTCTGCTCTTAGCGTAGGGGGCAGTATATTCCAGTATCTGCAGGCAATAACTGGAAAACTTGACCCACCTGCTCTCTTTAGTGTTTATCTTGGGGTGGTCAGCCTGTGGGTATTTGTGGAGCGGGTGGGTCTAGAAGACTGTATTTTGTGAAATGTGTGTGACAAGTGGGCAGGGGCATCATTGGTGAAGCATTTATGTGTAATGGCTAATGTTTTAAAGATGATAGGCTCTCGAACAAGGAGCGTGTGGGCCCCTTTTCTGGCAGCAGATATATTCTCCTGCTTTGGGATGTTTATTGCAGCTCTGAGGGCATTGTTCTGTACGACTTGTAACTTGTTCATGTTATGGGTGGAGGTACCTGCAAAAATGGAGTTACGGTAATCAAGCCTTGAGCCAATGTGCGCCCGGGCGATATGGCGGCAACTGTCAGAGGAAAGAAACAGTCTGCTCGCATTGATTTGTTTTGTGGTGTAGACTGCTCAGGAGCCAATGGCATTGACCTGCTGTGTTAGCGAAAGGGTGGCATCAAGGTGGACGCCTAAGGTCTTCACGTCACTCGACACTGGGATAGGGATCCCCTCAATGGTGAAAGAGCTGTAGGCTTTGTCCAGTTTGTTGAGGATGGTTTGGGCGCCAACAAGAAGGATCTCCATCTTGTCATTCAGACACATCAGGTGAGAGGCCATCCATGCCTGTATTTTTTGGTACACTGAGCGCACCAAGTCGGAGTCAGCAGCATAGCTGCCGTAGAGCGGGACAGGGGTCTGCATATAACCTGCATAGCTAGCATAAGAGTTTGTTGAGCAGATCAAATAATGGTTTTGTAAAGATCTTATACACTGTTGTTCAGATGCAGAAGTCTTGTTGGATGCCACAAGTGACACGGGAGGGGGAGGCGGCTGCTTTGTCTGCAAACACTCTCATGGATCTGTCAGCCAGGCAAGAGGAGATCCAAGAGATGGCTTCCGGCGAGAAGTTAGCTGCAGTGGAATGGTGCTGGCACAGGATTTGGCGGTCAACAAGGTCAAAAGGTGAAATAGTGCAGCCAGGTCTAGCAGGTCTAGCAGAAACAGGATCGCTGGCTTACCAGATTCCTTTATGTCATCTAACTGTTTTTTTAAGTGAAGCAGTGCCGATTCAGTTCCATGACCAGGTCTGAACCCGAATTGGCGTAAACCCAGGAGGCTGTTAGCTTTAAGGTAGCGTTGTATCTGGATATAAGCATCTCCATCGAGGATCTTCAGAAGAAAACGGACCGTGGTAATAGGGTGGTAGTTGATGGATATTTCCAGGCCTAAGGTGGGGTTCTTGAGCAAGTGGAGCACCCAGGCTTCCTTCAGGCTGGCCAGCATTTGACAGGATGAGAAGGAGGTATTGATGAGAGGTGATGAAAGGTGTGTGGGCTTCAGTGCAGTCCTTGATGACCATGGCTGAGCAAGAGTCACTTAGGCAATGGGAGGCTTTTAAAACTTTCATGAGCAGGGAAACCTCAGCCACTTTGACTTGAAGAAAGGGGAATTCTGGTGGGTTTGGTCGGTCTGTCAGCGTGGGGAGTGGGTACTGATAGTGGCTTTTTTTGGGGGAGGATATTATTTTGTAGTGTCTCAATTTTGTTGATAAGGGCAGTTTGTGTACTAGTGCCCCAAGCTATGTCCTTGGTGCAAGGCGACAGGGTTTCTTGTGAGCTTGATTTGGAGTTTGAAATTCTGAATTTGTAGGTGTATATTTTTGCCTGTAGTATGGCTAGTTTGTATGTTTGTGCCAAGGAAGCTGTGTGTGGGAGTATTCCGCCAAGTGGTTTCTGCCTCACGTTTATTTTGTCAGAGGGTGCTGGTGTCATTGGTGATCCAGGTTTTCCGTTTCTTTGCATGTTTAGGTTTGAACATGGTCAAGGGAGCGATTGCGTCTATGGCGGCAGTGATAGTTTTGTTGTATAGATCTACTAGGACAGCAGGATCAGATAGTTGAGAAAGCAGTGCTGCAACTCTTGCAGCATGGATTGGATGCTGTCTTTGGTGACGTTGTGTGTGTTTCTGGCCATGGTGGCAGACAGAGGTTGGGTGGGCAATGGATTGGGGTGACTGTGTGGATGGAGAATGTAATGAGATGGTGGTCTGTCTAGGGGCAAGTTAGAATGGAAGTGATCGAGACTTGGCAATTGAGGTCTGGGAGCCAATCCAGATGCAACCGTTAGAGTGAGTGGGACTCAAAATACGCTCCGTGAGGCCACTCGAGGCAAGGTAGGCAGCTAAAGATGAGGCTTTGTTTTGCCAAGGTCATTGAAGCCCAGGTTTAGGTTTCCAAGGAGCAGAACTTTGGACAAGGGTTTGGTGTTGGTGGACAGAGTGTGCACAATACCTTCCTCGAAAGACAGTGGTGGGCCAGGGGTGTGATAGACCAAGTGGATGGTAATTGTGGATGTGTGATTTAGCCTGAGTTTGGCTGAAAGCAATTCTCCGCTGGGTAAGGAGGAAGAGCAGGCCAAGTGGATGGTAATTGTGGATGTGTGCTTTAGCCTGAGTTTAGCTGAAAGCAATTCTCTGCTACGTAAGTGGGAGGAGCAGATTTCTCTTAGCGGAAGCACCTCCCTGGCTTTTAATGCTACTCCACCACCTCATGCGTCTTGCATGTCCTTACGTAGGGTAATGTATCCTGTGAGTATAGCAACCGAGAGGGGGGGGGCCGGATTGAGCCTGTAGCCAAGTTTCTGTTAAATGACTTCAATTCAACACTCCCACTAAGTCAATGCCTTTGTCTGGAATGCCCAAAGGAAGCCCTTATTTATATATTTTTATGACAAGTTATAATCTGGATGATAAACCCTTATATAACACCCCTCTCTTTGAATCCCCCTGACCTCACTGAGCCAAGAAGTAGGTTTGTTTTGCAATTTAAAAGATTTATTGAAAATTAAACAATATATATATATCACACTTTTATAATAAATTAATATTCAATATCACACTTAAGAATATGATGTTGATCAACAATGGATAATCTTACACTAGCACACTTATTTTATTACTTAGGAGTTGGTATGGAAAGGATAAGTTAGCATAGAATACTTTTATGGTTTCAAGGAATGCAGTGATGGAAAAGAATGCAGCACAGGAATAACTGATATGGGTTCAACAAAAGCTAATATGTTCACTTTTCCCCTTGTGGCAATTCACTCCCCCCTTTTTATGCAATATAAGGAGATGGAAGTAAAGCACTCAGTTTTCAGGAATACAATCAACATGCAATTAAGTTCCCGTTCCCCCCAGCAAGCTTAGAGAAACAGGGATGATTTTAAACACAGGCAAAAGTATTTTAAATGTGGTATGCAAAGAAGGGAAAAATATGCTAAAAATGATTTTAATTCCCTATATGAGATTCAGGGTGGGTGATAGCTACTTTAAATGAGTTCAGGATCACTTTAGCAATGCTCTATGAATGATTATCAGGTTGCAAACGAATTTCAGCAAAGGAAAGCAAGAAGCTGCTATTTTGACAAGTGAAGAAATTTGAGCCAAATCGCGGCACTTTTTCCGAGTGCGTCGAGAGCGGTTACGGAAAAAGTATAATGAATAGAAAGTCGGTTCAAACTCTTGCACAAAACGGTTCAAGAGATATGGACGATTTTGTGAAGGTAGATTATCAGAAATGAAATTACAGTTTCAGAATGACAGATGACAGTTTTGCAGCTGTGAACTCACAGAATAGACACACAATTCCTTATGATGCAGTTCTAATAGGTTAAAATAGTTTGAATTAGATTATTTTAAACTAAGAGATTGGTTTTGCACAGTTCTGGCTGGGTACTCACACTATAATTTTGAAATAGGCCGTCAGGGTCTGGTCAGGTTGGGACTGGACTCCGGGCGGTTGGTTCTGAAGTCACAGCTATCTGGGTCAGCTCTGCTCTGCTGGTCTGGATCTCTGGTTCTGCTCACAGCGATCTGGTCTGGGTCTGGTCTGCGGTTCTGGATACAGGGTTCTGCTTTCTGGGTGTTTCTGGCACAGGGTTCTAGGCCAGAATCAAACATCTCAGCCCGGCTGTTTGAATATTGGATTGCAAATGATTTTGAGGCCTGCTGAAAAAGGATTTAGCTGGTGGTTCAGGCCTCTCCGCTTTAAGTTCTGGCTTGGTTATGGATCTATCTGGAGTTAAGTTCTGGATCTCTGGGTGTAAAGTCTGGAGTCTGGATGTGAAGTCGTGTGTCAAAATGCTCCGCAAGAAAGTGGAAAGTGAATGTCTGTCTGTCCAAGCAGTCTCTTTTTATGTGTTTTGAAAGTGGGTGGGTCGGCTCATTCCACATGCCCAACCCTCTCATGATTTGATAGGTCAAGGATTCTCTGTGACCTGATTTGAGAAGGGATAGTGTGTCAGAGTGAGTCAGAGTCTTACAGTCTATTGAAGAAACACCCCTTTGCTTTTACTTAGAAAACACATTTTTCATAACTAACAGGTTTCCCAGATACACACGTCGTTGAAATTACATACACATTTCACAGATTAATTTAAGATACACTCTCGCCCAACTCTGATCTCCCTCAGAGCCTGGGTTCACAAATGCCAACAGTTTGTGCTTTTTAGTGACTTTCGCCATATTGGTTTTTCCTCAAAATTTACACAGACCTGCACCCTTCCCTGAGCATATTACTGGAAATTACTATGGGCCTCATTCCGAGTACGGCGCTAACCAATGGCGCTATTAACGCCTTGGTTGACGCCGTACCCGGACCGGCAGCGCCTTGGTGGATGGCGGAATTACCGCCCCATTCCAAGGGTGGCGGGGCGGTAATTCCCCAATCCCCATTTACCCTTCCCCATTCCCATTTTTGCCCCATAGGGCATAATGGGAGTGGGGAAGGCGTTAATTACGCCACCGTAAATTACGGTGGCGTAATTAACATCAAGGTCCCTTAGCGCCATGGTTTTTAACACCTGCTAAAAGCAGGTGTTAAAACCTCCATGGCGCAAAGGGAACTCGGAGTATGGCGGTAAGGGATTACCGCCACCACTCTCGTTAGCGGTGGCCGCTATCCCTTACCGCCATACTCGGAATGAGGCCCTATGTCTCTATCCTAAACACAGTGTCTGCAATATTAATTAATGAAATTACAGTTTCAGAATGACAGATGACAGTTTTGCAGCTGTGAACTCACAGAATAGACACACGATTCCTTATGATGCAGTTCTAATAGGTTAAAATAGTTTGAATTAGATTATTTTAAACTAAGAGATTGGTTTTGCACAGTTCTGGCTGGGTACTCAAATGCCAACAGTTTGTGCTTTTTACTATGTCTCTATCCTAAACACAGTGTCTGCAATATTAATAAATAGCGGACTTCGGTCCCAGAACACCGTACAAATTGTACATTTCTGTGAGCTTAATACAAGATTTTAGAAGCACTGAACTTAAACATATATTTGCTGCAATATGAATCCACAGTCCTGTCTGGCCCGCCCCTAGGAACTGGGGGAGTCAGGGATCACATGTCTCTCCTTTCAGGCAGAGCTGTTTACAGTCCACACCCAAATCAGCATACTCCATTCAATTGAAAGGGTCTATTGTGTTGGGTCCAGCAGGCTGGAGGGAAGTCCCCTCCCTCTCAATCGACAGTGCCATGTGATATCCTGCCTCCTGGTGTGGGTCTCTGGGGTGTTAAGAGTTCTCAGGAAAGGCATGTCTTTTGAACTTTTAATTACATAAGACCCCCTTCTGTTCACTGCACAGTTCTGCAAGACAGCTCTCCTGTCAGGAATTATAGAGCGCCAGCGCCGGTCAGTGTCCAATGCCAGTACTGCACCTATTTTTGACAGCTGTCTTGAATTAATACCTTTCAAAAGGAAAGGATTTTACTTGATAGTATATGATCCTTGCTTGACATGGCATTGATGTGGATCTGTAGAGAGTAAAGTAAAACACTCAACCATAGTTGGATTTTTGTTTGGTGGTTCCGGGCCCATGATCTTAGCAATTTTTGACATTAATAAAAACGGGTTTTGAACAGAATCATCTTTCTTTGCACTGGTGGGTGGCAGGTCAGGGGACCATTTTGGTGTGCGCAAAACTGCACGGTTCTCCTGGATTCTGGCGCAAATGTTGGCTTTTCCGCCCTCTTGGATTTCCTAAGCCCACAGCAACAAATGTTGCAGCATAAGAGTCCAAACGTGGGTCAGGACACCCAACAAGCTCCCCAACCCCACTGCGCTTTGATTTCGAGTCGAGGGGGAGTCAGGTGCAAAGGATGTTTTGATCCACGCGCTGGGATGTGCGCATCATCGTCTTCCGATTCCGCAGATGACAAAGTTCAGCATCTTTTCCTCCATCAGGGTGGATCGATCAGTTATCCTCGCCCGTCCTGATGGGAGTTTTGGGCGGTACCCCGGGCCCCTCGGATCTTTGCTCCCGGTCCCCAGGTCGTCTTCCGTGGTCAGTCTCCAGGTTTTCTTTCTCCTAGGATGACAAAGCAAAGCGGCAATACCTATTCGTAGACATTTCTCACCCCACTATTGATATAGTGGGGTGGCATATACATTTTATAAATCAAGAAACATTTGCATTCTTATTTTAAAAACAAGATATAACAGGGAACATTTGCATTATGTTACTATATTTTTGATATGTGGAATATTTTAGAGTTGGAACTGATTACTCTGGAGCGGCCCCCTCTGGTATTGCAGAGGACTCCTCCAATTGCTGCAGGGTGTGCCTGGGATGGCACACTTTAACTAATTTATATGGACCCACTTGTCTTCCCCTTCCGCCAAACTACCTTTGGGGATGCGGATCTTGTATGCAACTGGGGAGATCTTGTCTATAATTTCAAAGGGTCCCTTCCATGTAGGCAAAAATGTTCGCTGTTTGGCCTGGTTTCTTTGGAAATTGTATAGATAGACCCGGTCTCCCACATTATATTCCCTCCTGGTAGTCTTCAGGTCGTAATGGGTTTTCATGCTATCAGCTGATCTTTCTAGATTCCGCTGAGCATAGGCAAAAGCATGTTGGAGGTGTTTCCTCAAATTCTCCACATATTCATGAGTTGTGGAGGCATTTATCAATGTCTGCTCTTGGGTCCTGTAGAGCAAATGCTGGGGAAGCACCATCTTGCGTCCAGTCATCAGCTCAAATGGTGACATTTTAGTTGCAGATGAAGGGGTAGATCTGATGGCCATTAGGACCAAAGGTAATCGGATATCCCAACTTGGCCCAGAATCTGCCACAAACTTTTTTAAGATGCTCACAATGGTTCGGTTATAGCGTTCAACTGCCCCAGAAGAGGCTGGCCGGTTAGCAATATGTAGCTTCCTTTTAACCCCCAGTATCGCCCACATCTTAGTCATCACTTCGCTGGTGAAGTGGCTACCTCTGTCTGACTCAATCCTTTGGGGTAGACCAAACTGGGAGAAGATGTGGTTTATCATCAGGGCAGCTGCCGTTTCTGCCTTGCAGTTTGGGGCCGGGAGACATTCCACCCACTTGGTAAACAAGCATGTGACCGATAACATGTATTTGTTTCCCCTAGAGGAGCGAATCACGGGGCCTATGAAGTCGATTTGCAAATATGACCATGGCAGTGTCATCCCCCTCTTTTAGAGAGGCGCACGGAGTGTGAGGGATGTTGGCTGAAATTTTGCACACACAAGGCACCCCTTCAAGTATTGGTCGAGGTCCTGCCCCATGTGTGGCCAGTATGCAACCTCTCTTAAGATCTCAAGTGTTGTATGAAACCCCCTATGACCGGCGGTGGCCGCATCATGGGCGTGACTTTACATCAGGCTTCGGAATGAGGTAGCGACCACCCACTGATCATGGTCAGCTTGGGATTTCCTTACCACCAAACCGTCTTGGATTCGGAACATCTTTGGATATTTCATCAACACTCTAAGGTCCTCTTTCCCAATGTAATCAGTATCAGTCAGGGGAAAGTTCTCAGAGTCCTCAATGTGTTGGTAAAACTTACCAATTATTGGATCCCCCTTTTGAGCCGTAATCATATCAGCATCTGGGGTCTCCTTACTCCATTGTGCAGTTGAAAGATCATTGTGAGCATTTGTCTGGGACCTAGTGATAGCAGTGACCTGGATTTCCCCCAACAGGGACTCAATCTCTATTAGATTCCCTTGGATGGCCCCTGTTTCGGCCAGCTGATCAGCTAAGTCATTTCCAGTTTTGTCTGGTCCCTCTACTTTGGAATGGCCCTTGATCTTCTTCCAGTAGATGGTCATCCCATTCGATGTGACCAGATCATCAATATTTTGGATTAACTTCCCATGTTTCAGGGGTTTGAAATTAGCACATAACATGCCTCTGGTTTCCCAATTAACCAGGTGCTCCACGAACCCGTTCCGTACTTAATCTGAATCTGTGATTATGACCAGTTTGTGGAGTTGATGTTGGACAGCAGTGAGGATGGCTTGATACACAGCCATCAATTCTGCCATCTGACTACTTCGGGGACCAATTTTGTACCCAGCGGAGGGTTCTGGGGACTCCTTCACCCATGCATTCCCTATGCCGGCCACCAGTTCATTTTCCCCGTTGTTGTCAACATGGTAAGAGCATCCATCCACATAGACAGTGGGCATTCCCTCACACTTGTACTCTTCAAAGACTTTGTGTGGGGAATTAAGGTATGCCTCCATGTTGTCCTTGATTTTTAGACTTTCGTCCTCGAGACAGTTTTCTCTGGCACAATCATGCAAGTCAACCAGACCTTGCGCGAGGGGACTCTTCTTGTTTTGGCCATATCTGACCTCCACAGGAAAGCCTTGCTTTGACAGAACCCAGGAAGTAATTCGGGAATTACTCACATTTCCGGCTCGGATTCTGTCACTTTGGAGATATTGCAGAGGCTGGTGTGGAGTCTCCACTATGATGTGTTCCCCCTGGATGAATGGGCGGTAATTCTTCAATGCCCAGACCGTTGCCAGGAGTGCCTTCTCACAATCGTTGAATTTTTCCTCCACAGAGGATAAAGTTTTGCTCGCGTAAGAGATTACTTTATTGACCTTGTCATGCTTTTGGTATAACACTGCCGTCAAGCACGTATTAGAGAACCCTGTCTCCAGGAAATATTCCTTGTTTCTGACAGGGTAAGCTAGGCAAGGCGCTTGTGAGAGGCTTCTTTTGAGCTGTCTTACTGCCTCGGATTGTTCTGGACCCCATTCCCACTTGACCCCCCCTTCAAGAGATGAATCAGGGGTCTGGTGATCTCTGCGTAGCCCTCGATGAACTTTCTGCTGTAATTAGTCAGTCGAAGGAGGCTCCTTAGTTCCCGCAGAGTTGTGGGGTCTTTCAGTTTCTGAAGTGCTTCCACTTTCTTTTCCTGGGGACAGAGACCCTGAGGAGTAATCTCATGCCCCAAGAAATTAACACGAGTTCTACACCACTGTGCTTTCTGAAAGGAAAGTTTTGCTCCGGCGGCCCTCAACTGGGTAAGAACATAACGGATTTCCGCTATATGTTCCTCCACAGTTGAACTTTTGATGAGGACATCATCTACATAAGCCACGTTACCCCTCGCACCCAGGTCGGGCATGGCCTTATGTAGGAAAATGTTGAATTCATTGCCGGAGTTGAGGTATCCGAAGGGAGTCCGGGTCCATGTCTACTGCCGGCCCCCAAAGGTAAAAGCCAGTTTGTATTGGTCCTCCCTACTGACAGGCACGGTCCAGTATCCATTGGTCAGGTCTATTGCAGTGAATACCTGTGACCCCTGAATCTGGGCCAGCCCTTGGTCAATGTAGGGCAGAGGCCATCTGGAAGTATGGACCCGTTTGTTGAGCTCCCTAAGGTCGGCGCAGAGTCTCCACTGGCCGTTTGGCTTCAATATTCCCAGCACCTGATTATTGAAGGTGCTGTGGACTGGACGGAATATTCCCCGGGACTCAAGGTTCTTAATTATTTCAGTAAGGGACTCCATTGATGCGAGAGGCAAGCGATATTGCTTCACAAACACTGGAGTCATGCCAAGGTCTGTGGGAATTGTTGTCATGTGGATGTCGGTGCGACCACAGTCATATGAGTCTACTGCAAGGAGATCTTGGAAATCCAAGAAAACTTGTTTCAACTTTTGCTTCTGTTCCAGAGTCACATAGGCATCAGCTAGGTTGACTCTCTCTTCCACCATCTGCCTGAAGCCTGGAAAGACTTCTGGTTTTGCTATCTCAGCGGCCTCCTCCAGCTGGGTGGAGAAGTCCCTGGTCAGAGTGCTGATTTGGACCAGAGGCTTCAGGTGGGAAAGGCAGCCCTCATGGACCTGGAAAATCACTGCATCCCCTCTGAAGTCACAAGTCAAATCTTCCTTACCATAAGGGCAAGAAGTGTACACCAGGAGGTTCCCCCCATGCCAGGTAAAAATCCTGTCTGGTGTTGTATTGTCATCACTGTCACTGTCAAAACAGTCCTTGGGGATTGGTCCTAACAGTTCATTTCCTAAATCAATGGAGAAATGTCGGTCATCAACCGCCATTCCAATAATGGTGCCTGCGGCTAGAGTAATACTCTTTAAGTCGCTGTTGTCCACCTCTATTGGAATGGTGTCATGTTCTATGTTGACTAATGGTGTTGGGTTTACCCCTAACCCTTGCTGTTGGAGGGAAGCAATTAGATGAATATAAGCATCAGGGTTTTTCAATTTTTGTCCTCTTTTAACTTTCACTTCCAGGGAGAATCGTCGGGTCCTTTCTGGGATGGTGACTTCCTCTTTGACCTGAATTTCAACTGCATAAGGTAGCAATTGAGCTGAACTAAATGCTTTTTCTGGATCATCAAAGCCCATGGGATTATCCGCTAATCGGGACCAAGCTTTGAAGTTTACAGGGTCCAAACTAATGGCAAAGCGATTGAGAATGTCACTGCCTAAGTAAAAGGCGGCAGTGACGTCTCGCACGACCCAACAATTATGGACTATGCTCTTGTTGCCAATGAAGATTTTGAGCATACAGATGTTTGGAATTGGGTGCTTCCAGGTCCATTTCCCATTTGTCTATCAGTTTGAATGTGGGAATGGCTGGATCTTTTTGGAGTTGGCGGAACATGGCTTCGCTGATGAAGCTCTTACCGTTGTTCACACATATTCGAGCGAGAACAGAGTCCCTCCCATCATTTAACTGAACAGGGATGAACAACTGCTCTCCAATTTGCTGAATATCAGCCAGGCTCTGAGCTGATTTCACATCTTTCTGGACTATAGGAGTGGGAATTTCTAATTGTGGATTAGTAAAGAATTTCAGAGTGTTTCCTTCCAGTGTGGAATACCACCTTAAACTGGAGGGAAGGTTGATTTTCAGAAATAGAGAGGACCCCCCATCACCAGTCTGTTGTCCTACTGCTATTACCGTCACGTCTGGAATTTGGTTGTTCTGGAAGTGAAATTCTACTTGGTCAGGGTTTTGTTCAACCATGTGGCAGGTGCCGTTTAAACTAACATGGTTGATGCTCTGTTTTAATTTTATTGGTCGGCTAGTCTGGGTCCAGAGGACCTTGTTTATGCAATCTATTCGGGGTGACAACCTTCTCAGGAGGTCATTCCCTAGTAAACACGGGGTGCCCTCTGGAGTCACTACTATGACCGGGTGTTTCACCTTGTGTCGCCCAATTTTGATGTCCAAAACTGCAGTCCCCTTGACGGGAATTTCCTTCCCGTCAAAGTTCTGGAGTTGTCCAGGAAGAGAGGTGAGAGGAATTCGGTAATTCTCCCCCCCTTCCTGAATTTATTTCATCAAAGGCCTTTTTGGACAGAAGGGTAGCTTGGGATCCAGTGTCCACCAGTGCCAAAAGTGTCCCCTGCCCCTGTACTTGTACCGGGGCATAGTATCTTCCCTCCTTCTCCTCAAGGGGGCACAGATAATGCACATTTTTGGACAACTGGTGGGCTAATTTTCTGGTTTTGGACATTGCGAGAGAAGAGATTTGGGCAGAATTCTGTGGAGAGTTATGGGAATCTGCAAAAAAGAGTTGGCAACTTGAAAGAGGATATTCGAGTTCCCCTGGTTCCGGTCCTGGGCCACCCCCTCACCCCCTTTTTGGAGGCAGTCACCAGAATGGGTTTGAACCCGGGGATTTTGATGCTGTTGGTTCTGGGATAGGATGATGGGCGGTGACAGCTCAATCCCCACATCTACCCAGTCTATGGATGCTGTTTTTGGTTCCTCTGGTTCCGGTTCTGGGCCGCCCCCCACCTTTTTGGAGGCAGTCACCAGGATGGGTTTGAACCAGGGGTTTTTGGTCTTGTTGGTTCTGGGATAGAATGATGGGCCGCAACAGCTCAATCCCCACATCTACCCAGTCTGGGTTGGAATCCCTTGGGACCCATTTTTCCTTGGGAGGAGTTCCCCCATCTCTGAAGGAGAAGATCATTTTCCCAGGATCCTCTGAGGATCCCTCTCCCTCAAATTGGAAGACCTGTACCTCCTCCACAAAATGGGTCTGTTTGGGTCCTTTGTTTCTCCTACCTCCTCTCTGCTCCTTGGGTGGCAGACTTTCAGGGGTAGGAGATTTTGTTTCCGGTTCCTGGGTTTCCAGGGGCTTTTTACAAGTGGGGAAGGAAGCTTCCTCCAAGGCTTTACACCCCCCTTCCACTTGTGCCTCCTCCCTGGGAACCGGTGGGTTATCGGGGTGCTGCCCCTGTCATTGTTCTGGAGCACCAGGCCCAGCGTTTGGTGCATTCTGTGCCGGCATGCCCATCTGAGGGTTCTGCTGAGCCCTTAGCACGCGACCCAGCTCCTGTGCCATATTTTGGACCTGGCGCTCAAGTTGGGAAACCCGTTCAGGCTGATACAGGGTTCTGTTTTCTCCCCTGGGCTGATCCCGGGAAGGGTAGCTATCCCTTCTCTGGTAGTACCCCAGGTTGGGAAGATTTGGGTACCCCTCCACCCTTGGCCTCCCCTCTCCTGGATTAGGTTGTCTGGGGTCAGGGAATTGGGGAAAGAAGGATGGATGATTTTGGGGCTGGAAGTTGGGTGGATACCTGGGGAACAAGTTCTGCCCAGGATTTGGTGAATTTCTGCCCTCCTGGGGGAAGTGCAGAGGGAAGTTCACTGGGTTGGGCGCTTGGTTGGACCCCCCTCTTGGGCCAGAGGAGTCCACACATAACCCAGGATTGGACTGTTTCCCTTATAGCGGGGACTTACATAGTCAGGGGAGCGAGGGACCCCATTTGTGGGACTACCTCCTCGACTCCCTGCCTGTGACTGGCCCGAGGGCCTTCTGGGCTTAGAATTATTTGGTGCCGGCAGGTTTTTAGGTCCCCCCATATCCAAATCTAAAACGGGGGCAACCTTTACCTCTGCCACCTTGGCATCAGCAGGGGTGCTGTTGGTTTTGGGGGTTTTGGGCTGTTTCTTATTTTCCAACTCATAGATGCGGGTGGCTTGCTCAATGACCCAGTCTAAAGATCTTTTCTCGTGAAAGTCTCTCACGAGCTGGGTCATTATGTATTTGGGTAAGGCATGGAAAAACGTATTAACAAATTCTTTACTGTCCGTGCGTACCCTTTTTGTAGCCTGCGCAAAAGCACGCTTTAACTCCTGCACACATTCTTGTGGGGCCTGATCCTCCCCACATTGCAAATTGTAGGCTGCCTTGCGAGCCTCTTGGGGATTTCTGTGAACAGAAAAATGTTTCAAGATGGCCGCCCTGTAGGTGGACCATCTTGAATGATTTTGGTCCTCGAGCCCCGCAAAGAAACTGGAGTATTCTGGGGAGAATGTCCATTTTACATACTGAATGCAGCTACTGCTGTCTTTCAAATGGAAAGTCTCCATCATTTGCTCATAAAGTTCCAAGTGTTCCCAAACAGAATACTTGGCGTTCTTGTGATAAGGGGTGATGACACTCCTTATTGCCTTGATCTGCTTTAAGGGGTCCTTAAGCAAAGCCCTTTTTGCCTTACGGGACTTTTTGGTTCGGGTAACCCTGGTCCACTCATCCTCTGACTCAGAGGCACTGCTCCCAGAGGTGCCCGTCTGATCTTCCAGGTTTTCCCGGATTCTGCGAGCCTGGGAATGGCTGGCAGAATGTGGGGACCTAGTCTCCTGTGTCCTGGGCCGCTCAGAGGAGTCTTCAGATCCCTCCTTGCTGCCAGGATTTGATGGGTACCCCACCCCCACTGACCTAACTGGGCAGAGGTTTTCAGGATGCCCTTAGTGGGCCTACTCTCCTGGGGTTCCCCACTAAATTGCACTGTGCTTAGGTGCCAATACCCGGATGCCCGCCCATCCATTCCTGGGAGGTACTGGCCTATGAACCCCATACTTTTGGCTGGATAGTAATCTGCCCTCCCTGTGGCCCTGTGCTCATGTGCGCCAGGGGACATGGGGGTGGCAGAGTCCAAGGACTGAGAGAGATGAAGGCCTCTGGTACTAGGGGTCCTGAGGTTATGCTCAGGTGTTTCCCTTTCCCAGCGAACTTCATCTCTGTCAGCCCCTGCTCCCTGTTGCAATGCAAGAGCCTGCGCTTTCAGTTCCTCAGTTAAGGCCTTACTAGACACTATCAGTCTCTCCTGCATGGCTACCTGTTGCTGGAGCCTGTCATTGTGCTGACAGAGAGCCTCATTTTCTCTCTGCGCCTCCTGATTGGTCCTGGAATACTGGGCCAGTCTTTGCTGCAGGAGGGTTACCTCCTGAGTCCCATCCCTACTGGCCTGTTCCTTTCTTGCCAGAGCATCTTCCACTCTCCTGGTGTGCTTTAACAAGTTCTGATGCTCTTTTTGAAGGTCACCCAGTCCCTGGAGGGCCAAGTGATTTTCTTCAATTTTGTCTTTTAATTGGCAGACTCCCTGGCCTAAGGTGTCCCTTTCCTGACTAAGAGCCTGCATCTGTGCCGCCAGGTCACCTCTGCCTTTGAAAGGCACCAGCTTTCTGACGTTCTTGATCAAACTCTGCCTGGGTATCCAGGTCTTTCAAAATCAATTTATTGCTTTCCTCTTTCTCTCTGTCTAGTTGGATTTGCAGGGTGGCTACCTGCTTTGTGCATGCCCTGTTAAAGTCTAGTTGTTGCTCCAGATTTTTCTGGCTCTGCAGTAGGGAGTCCAAACCTTCTTGGTACTCCTTCTGCAAGGCCAGAAATCTGGTATCCTGGTCAGCCTTTTCCTGTTGCAGGATATCCATATCCTCCTTTATTTTAATAATATACTGCCTACTATCATTTTCTGACTCCTGGCTCCTCTGCAGCCTCTGCTCAGAAGAGACCAGGTCAGATTGGGCCTTCTCTAATGCCATCAGTTGCCTATTTGCCAGATCTTGGCCTTCAGCACATTTGTCCTGTATGGCTCCCATATATAAATATAAATATGCCGCCACCCTGGCAATCTTGTAGTCCTCATCCTTGGCCTTAGGGGCCATATACAGTTCACTCAGGACCACATGGAATGGACCCTGATCTCTCCATATGTCTGACCCTGTTTCAGTGATCTGGGGTGTGATTGCCTGCAACCAGACCGCCTGGTCCTGATGAGCCCACTCACCTCTCACAAATAGCATATGTAAGAGGTGTTCTCTGGCTATTTTGATATCTACCAAGGTCGTCATTCTGGAATTTGATTTCCTTCCTGACTTACAGAAGTTTGTATTTTATTTTGCAAAACAGACCATTTCCTTAGAGCGTTCCTTTGAGGGGTGTTTTTAAAGTGTAACACGGCATGGTGATCCAACAGAATTTATGTATCCTGTCAGTTAGCACACCGTATTAATCTGCACAAGTGATAGATCTAATCCAGAATCCCCGGCTCGAGCCCCCAAATCTGTTAAATGACTTCAATTCAACACTCCCACTAAGTCAATGCCTTTGTCTGGGATGCCCAAAGGAAGCCCTTATTTATATATTTTTATGACAAGTTATAATCTGGATGATAAACCCTTATATAACACCCCTCTCTTTGAATCCCCCTGACCTCACTGAGCCAAGAAGTAGGTTTGTTTTGCAATTTAAAAGATTTATTGAAAATTAAACAATATATATATATCACACTTTTATAATAAATTAATATTCGATATCCCACTTAAGAATATGATGTTAATCAACAATGGAGAATCTTACACTAGCGCACTTATTTTATTACTTAGGAGTTGGTATGGAAAGGATAAGGTAGCAGAGAATACTTTTATGGTTTCAAGGAATGCAGTGATGGAAAAGAATGCAGCACAGGAATAACTGATATGGGTTCAACAAAAGCTAATATGTTCACTTTTCCCCTTGTGGCAATTCAATCCCCCCTTTTTATGCAATATAAGGAGATGGAAGTAAAGCACACAGTTTTCAGGAATACAATCAACATGCAATTCAGTTCCCGTTCCCCCCAGCAAGCTTAGAGAAACAGGGATGGAGCAAAGGAAAGCAAGAAGCTGCTATTTTGACAAGTGAAGAAATTTGAGCCAAATCGCAAATCGCGGCACTTTTTCCGAGTGCGCGAGCGTGATTACGGTAAAAGTATACTCGGTTCTGGGTTCATTGGAAACCTAGAATCTTAGCTTTAAAATGAAAGTTAAAACTCGCTCCTAGCACAAACGGTTCAAGCGATATGGACGATTTTGTGAAGGTAGATTTTCAGAAATGAAATTACAGTTTCAGAATGACAGACAACAGTTTTGCAGCTGTGAACTCACAGAATAGACACACGATTCCTTATGATGCAGTTCTAATAGGTTAAAATAGTTTGAATTAGATTATTTTAAACTAAGAGATTGGTTTTGCACAGTTCTGGCTGGGTACTCACATTATAATTTTGTAATAGGCCGTCAGGGTCTGGTCAGGTTGGGACTGGACTCCGGGCGGTTGGTTCTGAATTCACAGCTATCTGGGTCATTTCTGCTCTTCTGGTCTGGTCTGGATCTCTGGTTCTGCTCACAGCGATCTGGTCTGTGTCTGGTCTGCGGTTCTGGATACAGGGTTCTGCTTCTGGGTGTTTCTGGCACTTGGTTCTAGGCCAGAATCAAACAGCTAAGCTCGGCTGTTTAAATATTGGGTTGCAAATGATTTTGAGACCTGCTGAAAAAGGATTTAGCTGGTGGTTCAGCCCTCTCTGCTTTAAGTTCTGGCTTGGTGCTGGATCTATCTGGAGTTAAGTTCTGGATCTCCGGATGTAATGTCTGGAGTCTGGATGTGAAGTCGTCCGTCAAAATGCTCCGCAAGAAAGTGGAAAGTGAATGTCTGTCTGTCCAAGCAGTCTCTTTTTATGTGTTTTGAAAGTGGGTGGGTCGGCTCATTCTACATGCCCAACCCTCTCATGATTTGATAGGTCAAGGATTATCTGTGACCTGATTTGAGAAGGGATAGTGTGTCAGAGTGAGTCAGAGTCTTACAGTCTATTGAAGAAACGCCCCTTTGCTTTTACTTAGAAAATGAATTTTTCATAACTAACTGGTTTCCCAGATACACACGTCATTGAAATTACATACACATTTCACAGATTAATTTAAGATACACTCTCGCCCAACTCTGATACCCCTCAGAGCCTGGGTTCACAAATGGCAACATTTTGTGCTTTTTAGTGACTTTTGCCATATTGGTTTTTCCTCAAAATTTACACAGACCTGCACCCCTTCCCTGAGCATATTACTGGAAATTACTATGTCTCTATCCTAAACACAGTGTCTGCAATATTAATAAATAGCGGGGTTCGGTCCCAGAACACCGAACAAAGTGGAATTTGGGCTCAAATCGTGAGGGCATTTTTCATTTTCAGAATCCCCAAATTGTACATTTCTGTGAACTTAATACAAGATTTTAGAAGCATTTAGCTTAAACATATATTTGCTGCAATATGAATCCACTGTCCGCTCCTAGGAACTGGGGGAGTCAGGGATCACATGTCTCTCCTTTCAGGCAGAGCTCTGTTTACAGTCCACACCCAAATCAGCATACTCCATTCAATTGAAAGGGTCTATTGTGTTGGGTCCAGCAGGCTGCAGGGAAGTCCCCTCCCTCTCAATCAACAGGGCCATGTGATATCCTGCCTCCTGGTGTGGGTCTCTAGGGTGTTAAGAGTTCTCAGGAAAGGCATGTCTTTTGAACTTTTAATTACATAAGACCCCCTTCTGTTCACTCCACAGTTCTGCAAGACAGCTCTCCTGTCAGGATTTATAGAGCGTCAGCGCCGGTCAGTGTCCAATGCCGATACTGCACCTATTTTTTAAAAGCTGTCTTGAATTTATACCTTTCAAAAGGAAAGGATTTTACTTGACAGCATATGATCCTTGCTTGACATGGCATTGATGTGGGTCTGTAGTAGAGTAAAGTAAAACACTCAACCATAGTTGGATTTTTGTTTGGTGGTTCCGGGTCCATGATCTTATCAATTTTTGACTTTAATAATAACGGGTTTTGAACAGAACCATCTTTCTTTGCACTGGTGGGTGGCAGGTCAGGGGACCATTTTGGTGTGTGCAAAACTGCACGGTTCTCCTGGATTCTGGCGCAAATGTGGGCTTTTCCGCCCTCTTGGATTTCCTAAGCCCACAGCACCAAATGTTGCTGCATAATAGTCCAAACGTGGGTCAGGACACCCAACATTTCAGATAAGCATAGTGGTGTATATTACCAGTCAATCTAGGCAGTCATTTTCAGAGCCTGGGGTGCTCTTACTAAGAGCCAATGCATTGCCAACTAGACAGCAGCAGTATCAGAACAAACACGCAAAGACAATACAGGGCATCTAAGAATACACACCATTCAAAGACGCAGAGCATCAATGTAGTCACAAGACAACACAGTGCACCTATGCTATTACAAGAAGATACACAGAGAAAGAGAAAGAAACAGGACATCTTTTATTTGTAAGAATAGATGGCAATGGAGGACACTGAGACCCTGCTGCAAACATAAGAAAAGAAACCCATGAAATACCGAATGCTACAGAATTTGGTATTACCCCAAAAACATCAAAGCCCATTACTGAGAATCACATTCCAACACATCTTGTTCATCGAATTTTAACACATTTCATCGAAGGTATAGATGGGGGTTGGATTGGGGTATTAACTGTGATGGAGGGATGTGGGGGTGGCTGATGGGGGGTCTCCGCCATATTTATTTTTGATTAAATGTGTTAAAATTAGAATAAAAGAAATTGACATTATGTTATTAGCAGTACAATATTTGTTGTTTTAACGTAGATGCCAGAATTCCATGGAAGCATGACATCTTTGTGTCAATAAGATAAACATGCCACAATATTAGGAAAAAAAGGCTTCCATTCCTTTATTTATGGTATCACATATATATGTTACTTCACCTGCCAGGAGGTTTAACCTTCTTTCATGTACCCCTTCTCAGGAATGTTAGAATATCAGAGGCTGGTCCTTCAACTCTGTACTCCTTCACCATTGACCATCTCCCAGTGGCATGTCAGCAACTTCAGTTATCCATCTCAGGATTGCCAGCCTACCAGATGCCAGTCATTAAGCTCTGTACTCCTTAGTATTGGCAATTACAGTTTATCAGAGGTTTGCCGGCTCTCTCTGTGCTCCTTCCCAGGATCTTCAGTCTATCAGAGGCTTGCCCTTAATCTCTGTAATCCATGTGTGTACTGGTGGTCTCCCCTAAGCTTCTTAACATTATCTCATCTCCTTCCCAGTATCTACACATTTGCTATACCTCTGTCAGTCTATCAGATGTTAGTATTCACAGTCTTTCAGAGGTTTGTTAACAACATCTGTACTTCTTCCCCGAATTGGCAGTTTATCAGAGGCTTGTCAGAAGTCTCTTTCGCCTTCCTCAATTGCCAGTATCTCAGAGGTTTATGATTAGCCTTTGTACTCATTCAGAGGATAAGCAGCCTCGTGTATGCTTGTCATTAACCTTGGTACTCCTTGCTAGGATTCACAAACACAACAGAGGCCTCTCGGCCACTTGCATTTATAAGGAGTCACAAGCGCTTGTACTTCTCAGTGTTTGCAGGCATTATGCCAACATGTGTTGGCCTCATCATAGAGGCTTCTCCAGGCTTCATCAGAGACAATTCTAGTCCCCATGTTAGACTCATGCCTAACTGGAAATATGAAAAGCAAAGAAATGCAGCCATCAGCTCTTAAGAACTGTAGATTGCTACTTTCAAGAATCACCCCAAATATTAAGTCAGGAAGTTCCTTGTTTCATCTCGAGACCCAAGGGTAATCTTGGGAGCAGCCATGGTTCTACCTCTTACAGTTTAAATCTGAAGACAGACTTGGGGGAAATACTTTCCACAAAGGGGCCTAACTATTCAGTGTGCACAGTAAGGGATGCCTTAGTCATCTCTAAAGATGCTCTATATTGTGAAAAGTGCCACCCTTCTCTCCTGCAGAGTAATGGTACTAATTTCCCCCACAAGATCAGATTTCTACTTAACGTCTCCCACGGCGTCCTCCGCAGCAGTGCAGAGTAACCAATCTCCCCCAGAAGAGCAGATGTCTAGGTAAGCTCTCGTTCTCTCTACACCCCTACATCAGTTTCTAGAGACACAACACCCCCAGTCAAGCAGAGCTCTTGGTAAGTTTTCCCCTTCCTCTCCAACAGTATGACCCATTGCCCAAGGAGAGCAGATCTCTTGAGAAGCCCCCTTCCTCACCAACAGTGTATAATATCCCATCTCCCCAAAATATCAGATTTCTCAATACGTTCTCCCTCCTTCCCTCCGACAGTTTATATTAACACAACTTCAAGGAGAGAAGCTCTGTCCGCAAGTCCGCCTCCTTCTCACCAACATAGTATAGTAACCCATCTCTCCCAGAAAGAATATCTCTCTGTAGGCTTCCCCCCTTCTCTCCAGCAGTGTGACATAACCCATCTTCCCAAATGAACAGATCCCTTTGTAAGTCCCGCTCTTCTCTCCAGCAATGTGAAGCAGGGATCTCATTTGGGGCTTGCCAGGGGTCACACCTGCGACCCCTGATGTCTCCCTTGCCACCCTTCTGGTCTCCCTTACTATCCCTGAAAGAAAATATATATATATATATATATAATTTGAATCTCCTGGGCTGTGGCCAGTTCCATTTATTTTATTTAATATGTTATTTTCTTTTATTACATGCCGAATACCAGACCGGCATCAGGGCGCGGAAAACAAACATGGAAGACACTACAGCAAAACATGAGACATTGCCCTAATACAGTCAACTATAAAGAGACCAAGTAATGCCGACTCGAACAGGTAGGTTTTCAGGCCTTTTTAAAGGAGAGCAGATTTCCTTCCAAACGCAATTTTGGAGGAAGAGCATGTGTAAGGAAAAGATTTTCCAATGATTTTCTGCCATTTAGGGCATGGGCAAAGTATTAACCTAGAGTTACTTGAACGTAGAAATTTAGCAGTTTGATAAGTAGTTAGTCTTTTCTTTAGGTATTCAGGGGCTGCACCATAGACTGCCTTATGAACAAATAAGATAGATATTTTGAATTGAATTCTGTCTCTTATAGGGAGCCAGTGAAGGGACTTTGGAAATGCTGTGATATGCTCAAAACGTGGTACTTGTTTTATGATCCAAACCACGTTAATCTGTACCACTGTGGCTCTTTGTTTCTGGAGTGGCAGGCTTCCTTGTTCAGGCCTCTTAAAAACAGGGGGTTCCACAAGTGTAACACGTTGAGCAGTGACTCTAAATAAGAAAGAATAAGAATAATAAACAAGTTGTCTTTGTGGAATTCTGTACAATAATTGCTAGACTCATTAAAGGTTTATTTAACGCACACTTTAGGGGGTGAGTCACTGATTTAGTCTATTCTTAAACACCTCAATTCATAATGCAGAAAAAAACTTCCAAAAAGCATTTAAAGTAGAATAAGCATCCATTTGGGACTATGTATTTGATTTTTACAAGTAGCAGTTATATCATGTTTATTTCTGCTGTTGTCCCTGTTACAATGATCACAAGACATTCAATCTCGGTATCCTTGGTCACTTGACAAAATCCTTGTGCCTAAAAGCTTGTGTACAGTGTAGAAATGTTTCACCATAACACAACATCAAGTGGTCCTCGATTTCATTGTGCCAAAATTAATGCTTTGTTATAATGTGTCTATCTTTCCAATCTCCATGTCATTCGGTTCAGGATGTTTGTTTGTATGTAGGAGGTAACGAGTTCCCAGAGTATGGGATGCCGTGTGAGTGCACTGCTTTCCCTGCGCTAATCTAAATGATTTAATACAGTTATGGATCCTCCCAATGGTATGTATTTTGCCAACCCCTGAAGCCTGAAAAGTAGATCCATGCAAGCATGACATGTGGCCAAATTTGCACCAGACTTGCAGATGAACTGGACTTCTGTTAAATCTCAGTTTCCCATTTAATGGTATCCAGTACAAAGTGTAATTTGCTTTCTGACTTTGAGAACATTGAGTCATGTAATTGCTCATGTTACTGTAGCCGGTAAGATAGCTGTAGCCGGTAAGATAGCTCAGTGGGTTAAGCGCTTTCTGCTACGATGTGTGTGTATGATCTGCAGGTTGCAGGTTCGAATCCCGGCAAGGCCAACTCAGCCTTTCATCCTTCTGAAGATGATAAATAAGTACCAACACAGGTTGGGTGATATTGTATGTATATGTGTTCTATGTAAAGCGCTTAAGCGTAAACGCTATACAATAACACATTGTTATAATTTGGCCTTGGACGTCTGCCTGCATTTGCGGTAATTTGCTAATATGGGCGTATACAAACTAAAATTAACAATACATATGTGATCAATTCTTGTATGAAATGTATATCACATTACAGTGATATCTTAACCATATTTTTCGCAGTGTACTTGGGAACAATGCTATGTGATGCCACTTCCTGTTTTATCAAGGGGTGAAAGGTCATGCTCCATCGCTCCCTGTGATGTCACTTTTGGGTGGGGTCAAATTACATCACTTCCTGTGATGTCATCAGAGGTCAAGGGTTGCGTGATGTCACTTCTGCTACCCTTGGCATTTTGGTGAAATGAAGTTCCTGATGTGAAGTAAGCCATCTTCCCCCCAAAAGAACAGATCCCTTTGAAATTCTCCCTCGTCTCTCCAGCTGTGCAGAGTAATACATTCCCTGTAGAAGAGCTGATCGCTTGGTGAGTTCTCTGCATCCTTTTTCTCTAAAAGTGTAATCTATGTAATGTAATGCAGTTTGTCATTTGCATAGTGCCTTTATCCCATTGGTATGGCCTCAAGGCACTGTGGGTGAACGCCCTCGGGGGACCAAAGTCCAATTTATGGGAAATTTATAAGAGCAGTTTAGAATGCGTGTGTGCATTTTTGCCAGAACGAAGTTGGGTGGGGATGGCTGAGCATCCAGTTACCTACCCATGTCAAGCAGACATGTTGATGGGTGCTGTCAGGTAGTCGGGTGTGTTTGAGTGCAGGAGACTCATCATGTGTCCAGCTGGACTGACTTTTTGTCATGGGATTTAGCTGCTTTCTGATGGCAGAGGTGTTGTGCGTTGTATTTTTGAGTGGTATATGGCATCAGATGCGGGTGGGTGGCCGTGCCTGTGGCTAAAATCCATTAACATGGAGTGTGATATGTACCCTTGAGCACCAGTTGGTTTTATACTGGGGTCTGCTAGGGTTTATTCTCTACCTTGCTTTAATGCATTTAAACAATGAATTATCTTTGACTCAAATATGGAGTCTATGTGAAATGCAATCTGCGTGCACAAGTTAACATTTGACTCCAAGCCTCAGTGAAAGCTAATTTCTGAACACTTTTTGCATTTGCTGAAGTAGTCAAAAAACAGCTTGTTTTGTGTTCAGGCAAAGTTTGTTTTGCATTCTGCAAGGATCCGAAAGGAAGTCCTCTCGGCTCCCATGCGAAACAGAGTGTGTTTACGTCTCAGTGAAATTCTGCAGCATACACCCGCCAGGTATCTGTGAAATTGTATTGGCAGTCGAACTCTCTGTCTGGAAAGGTACTGAGTTGTAATTGTGTATGTTGGAGTGGCAGATATCAAACAAGGCTGGAAAAGAGTCACTTTTGCTTCTGCTGGGTTAAGAGAAGGTAGATGTATCTTCTTAACCAGTCCATTCCTTTGGCAAGTGTCTCTTTGCCAACCTGGGGTCTTGAAATCTATACAGTGAAGTTCTTGGCAAAAGATGAAGTGGTGCAAACAAAGGTTAACGGTAATGTAACCAATTCCTTAATTCTGTATTTTTATTCTGTAACATTTATCTGAGTTAATAAATGACCAGGTAAGTGCCAGCTTTATAATCTAATTGAGAGAGTAAGTGAGTTCTTGTGTTCCAAAAAGCATACTGCTTTCTGATTTTTGTAGCGCATTGGGGAAACTCACAACCAAAATATATATGTGAGCACTGAGATTTGGGAGAGCAAAACAAATTGGCATCATGATACAGCTGCTATGTGCTGCTTAATTGCTTGGCAATTCACAATCAGTGTTAGAGCTTTGGAGCGCAAGACTTCATTTATATGTTTTTTGATTTAGTGTGCTTTAAATGGTTTTATTTTCTCTTCTTCTCTTTTTGCAAGTGAAAAGCTTTGCTCTGTGCTGACTGCTGCAGTGTGCAAGTGTTTGCATTAGCTTGTTAAAATGACAGCAGTGATTTATTCACTGTATTTAAACCGGTGCAGAATTTTTGTAAAATACATCCTTTGTTTAAAACGTGAGATTAGTGTTTTCCCGCTGGCAGGGACTCGACTGAAGTGATTATTCCAGGTTGGAAGAAATTGTGTGCCTTATGCAAGCCTGTTTGAGCAGTGGGAGGATTCTTTAGCCAAAGCAGTCCCTGCAGACACGGTTTCTTGTTTACAAAGGTCCCAGTGGTGAAAAGGATTGAGTTACCTGCTCTGTGAAGGAGAGGCTGGATTGTGCTTCCTGCTTATTGTAGGACACATCAGAGGACTGTTCAATTAGAAGTGGACATATTGCGATTGGAAAGGGAATTGGCAGCTGAGAGACAGACATCTCTGATGCAACAGTTGCAACTGAAAATTTGGAGTGACAAGGCCGCTAAATATCAGAAGATAGCGGAGACGATGGCAGTTAGGGTGGCCCAATTTAAATACATAAAATGTAGAGGGCGGATTGACAAGTGCAAGGTTGCTGCTGTCGTTTCCACTGTTGATGCAAATTGGGATATAGGGCCTCATTACGAGTTTGGAGGCAGCCATGGTGCTATTAGCACCATGGCTGCCTCCAAAATCGGGCCCGGGTTCCTTGAATGAGGAATTACCGGGTCATTCCAACCTTGGAGGACCCGGTAATTGCTCATTCAAAAAACCCATCCCCATTCCCATTCGAGACCCCATAGGGCTCAATGGGAATTGGGATGGAGCTAACAAGGGGCTCGTTAATAACGGGCCCGTTATTAGCTCCCTGGTCCCCTTGCAGGACCCGCAAAGGACGTCTGGTCTGACCAGATGTTCTGAGCGAGTCCTGCAAGGGAACCTCGTAATAGGGCAGAATGGGTTTACCGGCACCATTACCGGCGCCATTAAACCCATTCCGCCCACCTCGTAATGAGGCCCAAAGAGTCTTACAATGCAAATATTTGGGGTTCCTATTTGAGTAGCACTGATTCTGACCCAGAAGTGAAGGCAGAATCGGCACTGAAACAAGATGGGAAGAAGGTTACTGTGAATGCAGATACTAGGCGCAGAGCTGGGCCACATCCACACAACCCTGGCGGTGGCATTGTTGATTTAACCACACTTGAGGATTTCACACAGCAAGAAGTGGGTGAAGTAATCACTAGATTGAGGCAGATATCAGGTGAGCCTTTATTGGCTTGGATGTTGAGGATGTATGATGGTGGTGTGGGAAGATTCTTAATGGACTCCACTGACTCTCCACACTTCTTACCATTATCCACTAATATTCAGGAGGTGTTGCGGGCTAGCCCGCCACCAAATACAAATGGACAGGCCTCTTGCGTGTCATTATTGCACCTGGCAGTTCAGGGATGTAATAGAAAGTACCTGATTACCACTGATTGGCCCTCTGAGGAATACAGATGGGATACTTTGAAGGAAGCGATTCAAAGGATTAGGCAACATGCTATGAACAAAGCAGCAAATTTCGATGAGCCAGGACACATGGGAGTAGTGCCACTGTCAGTGTCATCCAGAAATATGGTTATCAGAACTGCCTCACCCACATATAAAAGTGGCATAATTACTTTGTTAGTTGGTATAATGGGCAAACCCATTGATGAAGTGGTATATGCTATACGGAAATTGTCAGATCTGGGTGAATGGGACAAAGGTGAAGACAAACCTCGGGAGAGGGAGGGGGCACAGTGAGAGGAGGACTGAGGGCAGGGGAAAAGATAGCAGAGTTTCCCGAGTGTCCAGGAAGGGCATGTTTTTGGCATTGTTGAAAGATGGTGTGCCACAAGAACAAATTGATGGTATTGAAACCAGAGAGATGTATGAGCTAAACAAAAAGAGAGGACTTGCTAGGAAAGAGCACTATAAGCAATTCAAGAGACAGGTGGTTTCTAAACAGAAGAGAGACACTTCACCTTCAGCACCTCCTGAGGAGGAGCAGGGAGAAGGTTTTATGGGAATCCCTTCCCAGTACCAGCCAACATATGCTGAGTTAAGAAACACTGTGAGTGCAATGTTGGAGGCTGAGTCTGGGTACACTCACTCAAAGTTTGATAGGATTATGGCCAGGTTCCAGCAGTGACAGCTCGCATAAGAATTGACAGGCAACCTCATGTAGATGTAAAAATATTTTGGAAGCCTGGAAACAACCAAGAGGTCTGAACTTTGATTGACACTGGGGCAGAGACCTCATTGATTCATGGAGCTCCTTCAAGATTTAGATGTAGACACTTTACCATTACTGGACTGGGTGGAAAGGAGACACCCACAGTACAGACGGGAGTGGAAATTAAGATAGGCAATTTGAAAAAACTGAAATATGAAGTATTGATTGTGCCGATTCATGGGTACATTCTTGGATTTTACATTTTGGAAGGGTTGACTTTATGGCGAGGAGGTAAAACATATCAATTTGGAGTAAATGCATTGACCTGTATGCCAGTTATTGTAGGTCAATTGAAGATCTCTCCAGTGCACGTGCTATTGGCCACAATGCGTGTGTCAATGAAGCAATATTACATTCCATGGGGGCACAAGGAAATCTCAGACACCATTAAAGAATATGTTGAGGCAGGAGTATGGAGGGCATTCTATACTGCTTGGAACAATCCCATCTGGCCACTTATAAAAGGGGATGGAAGCTGGAGGATGACTGTGTACTATAGAGAGCTAAATAAACACACTGCCCCTTTAATTTCTGCAGTGCCAGGTACTGTTACCTTGATTGAGAACATACAGAAGTTTGAGAGAACCTGGTACGCTGTACTAGATTTGCCAAATGCCTTTTTCTGTGTGCCAATTGCCGAAGAGTGCCAGGAGAAGTTCTCATTTTCTTGGGGTTGGCGTCAGTGCACCTTAACAAGATTGCCTATGAGGTACATGCATAGTCCCACCGTCTGTCACTGGCTGGTGGCAGAACACTTAGACAAGATACCTTGTAAGCCTGATTTACAAATCACACATTACATTGATGATATTCTGCTTCAGGGCAAAGATGAGCGAAGTGTGCAAAATCAATTGGAAGCAATGATTGAGAGATTGAAAAAGGAAGGATGGGAAATTAATCTGAACAAAATTCAAGGGCCAGCTGAGCCTGTGATCTTTTGGGGAATTCAATGGCATAATGGCCATCGAGAGATAGTGCCTAAAGCCAAGCAAAAGATACTTTAATTTACCACCCCAGTGAACAAGAAACAAGCTCAGCAGTTCATAGGGCTGTTTGGGTTTTGGAGACAGCCTAAACAACATTTAGGGCAAATCTTGGCCCCACTTTACAAAGTGGCACTAAAGAAATATGAATTTGAATGGGACGAAGAGCAGCAGAGACCATTTGATTTGGAAAAGGACACAGTGCACCATGTGCTTGATCTGTGGCCTTTGAGTCAGGAGAAGTAGAGCTTAATGTGTCTGTGCAGGACAATTATGCTAACTGGAGTCTGTGGCAGAAGCAAGACAATAAGCAGGTCTGGGATTTTGGACTCGCAAATTACCTGAGGCAGGTAATAAGTACACTTCATTTGAGAAGCACTTGCTAGCATGTTAATGGCGTCTGATTTATACAGACCATTTGGCACTGGGTCATGATGTACTGATTAGACCTGAGCTCCCAATTGTGAAGTGGGTGTTAAGCTCTCCTAAAACACACAGGATCGGTCAGGCCCAAGAGGTCAGTATAATCAAATGGAAATGGTAAATTCAAGACAGAGCCAAAGCAGGAAAGGGTGGGGTTGCGAAATTACATGAGCATGTGGCTAAAATACCACCGCTGGATTACATACGATAGGAAGTGACTAAAGTACATGAGTCTCCAGTAAAATGGGGACTACCTTATGGAGATCTGACAGTAGAGCAGACAGAGCATGCCTGGTTTTCTGATGGCTCGGCTCGCTATGTATGGACTGAGAGCTACTGGAAAGCAGTGTCATATAATCCCAAGATAACAAAGATCTTGATAACATCAGTGAAAGTTAAGAGCAGTCAGTTTGCAGAAATCTATGCACTCTATTAAGCTTTGAAACAAGAGACACCTCATCAATGTATTTTGTACACAGATTCATGATCAGTGGACAATGAGCTAGCTATGTGGTTAACAACATGGCAAAAGAATCAATGGAAAATATATTCAAAATAATTATGGGGAAAGGAACTTTGGCATTATATCTGGGAAATGCTATCACAAAGTAAAGTTCTTGGCAAAAGATGAAGTGGTGCAAACAAGGGCTAACTGGATGTGACCAATTATTTAATTCTGTATTTTTATTCTGTAACATTTATCTGAGTTAATAAATTGCCATATAAGTGCCAGTTTTATAATCTAATTGAGAGAGTGAGTTCTTGTGTTCCAAAAGGCACACTGCTTTCCTGTTTTTGTAGTGCACTGGAGAAACTCATAAGCAAACTATATATCAGAGCACTGAGATTTGGGAGAGCAAATCACTTGCTCTGGAGAGATCCCAAGGATAAGCACTACTGGCATGGTCTAATTCCCATGTGGGTAAACACGAAGTGAGGCAAGGGTTCGGCATGTGGAAGGTGGGAAGAGCCAGGTCTAGAGGGCCTTTCAGAAGGCAAGGTGATCCTCTAAGCAGCAGATGCTAAGTGGAATTGAGTTCCAGAGTGTGGGAGCTAAGACGTAGAAGGAGGATCCCCCATTCTAACCCCTAGAAGAGCAGGTCCATAGGTATGTAGTCACTTCTTCTCTCCAGCAATGCTTAATAATCCCTCTCACCTAGAAGAACAGATTGTTCGATAAGTTCTCCCCCTCCTCTCAGCAGTATGTAGCAAGCTATCTCCCCAGAAAAGCAGATCTCTTGGTAAGTTCTCTCCATTTTCTCTAAAAGGGTATAGCGACCTATCTCGCTCCGAAGAACAGATCTCTAGGTATGTTATCCCTTTCTGTCCAACAGTGCATAGTACAAAAAAGGATCCAACAATAGGGATCCTCCCGTCCCTCGCACTCTATCGATGATCCACCAAATATGGTGTTAAACAATTATTAATAAACATCAATCAATGTAGTGTTAAATGATTCAAGTTAGTTTCAAAATCACAACAGAAAAAAAGGTTTCAGAGAATGTGAATTTTATAAAATACACAAAATGTTTTTTAATCACATCAAGTAAACATATTCTTCTTAAATCCAAGAGCTTTACGCATTTCAAGGGCGTTATAGACACCATTTGGCGCAGTCTTTTACAAATACCCATGGACATTGACATCCTTGACCTGTGTATACTTTGATGACTTGAATTTAAAGGATTGTTTGATGTATGTTTATTGGACATAAGCCAAGATGGATAATGATTTACATGCTATATAAATTGGTAACAATGGATACAATTGGGACCATGTTGGAACCCTAGATACGAGGACTAAAATTTCATGAATTATAAGAGATTTCATAATAACGTGACTCAAAATTGCTTTATTTATTATTTAACTATATCTATTAATGTTTGTTTTTTCAATTTATTTTCTCTTTTATTGATAATGTACTCATTGAACATGGATTACAAATCAGCATCAGTCCAAGCAAGGCTTCTGAAGAAGAGGGAATGCCCTCGAAAAGCGTAAAGCCATAACATTGTGTTTCTTGGATTTAAGAAGAATATGTTCACTTGATGTGTTTAAAAAACATTTTGTGTATTTTATAAAATTCCCATTCTCTGAATTCTTTTTTTCTGTTGTGATTTTGAAACTAACTTGAATCATTTAACACTACATTGATTGATGTTTATTAATAATTGTTTAACACCATATTTGGTGGATCGTTGATAGTGTGCGAGGGATGGGAGGATCCCTATTGTTGGATCCTTTTTTGTTCTATGTGTATAACGGGGTCTTTATGCCAAGGCCTTATTTCCTCCCTTGCACCTCAAATATCTAAAACCCAGCTAGTCTGGTATGTTAATTTAGTCTTAATACAACAACCACATTTAGGTGTGCTCCTATACCCCAACTTGCTCAACAGTGCATAGTAACCTACCTCCCCCAGAAGAGAAGAACTCTAGGAAAGCTCTTGCTATCTTTCCTCCAAAGAATAGAGAAACACGCCTCCCTCAGAAGGGCATGTATCTCACTGTGTGTCCCCATTTATCTACAGCAGCGTAGAGTAACCCATCTCCCCAGAAGATCATATCCACCTGTGAGGAGTGCATAGTAACATATATCCCTGAGGAAACCAGATCACTAGGTAGGTTCTCCTCCATACTCTACAGTAGGGCTTAGAAAACAATGTCTCCAGAAGGATAAATCACCAAATAAGTTCTTGCCCCTTTTCTACAGCAGTACAAAGTAACCCACCTATCCAGAAAAGCAGATCTCTTGGTAATGTATCCCCATTTTCTCTCAAAAGAGCAAGTGTAGTCAACTATCTCCCCCAAAAGAGACAATCTATTGATAAATTGTCCCCCTTGTCTCCAGCAGTTTATTGTACCCCATATCCTCCAGAAGTGCAGACATATATGTAAGGGCACCCCTTCACTTTAGAAGTGTATAGTAACTTATCTTCCCAGAAGAGCAGCACTCTAGGTAATTTATCCCCACTTTTCTTGAACTGTGCATATTACCCAGCAGTGGATAGTAATCATATCCTCCAGAAGAGTAGATCACTAGGTAAGTTGCTCCCCCTTCTATACAGCAGTGTAGAGTAACCCATCACCCCCAGAAGATCAGATCTCTCAATAATCTCCCCCTCTTCTCTCCAGCAGCGTGTAGTAACCCCCACACTCCCAGAACAGCTGATCACTGTAGGGTATTTTGTGGAGATTTGGGGCCTGATGGTAT
Source organism: Ambystoma mexicanum (assembly GCF_040938575.1). Lineage (NCBI taxonomy): Eukaryota > Metazoa > Chordata > Amphibia > Caudata > Ambystomatidae > Ambystoma > Ambystoma mexicanum. Next base: position 202,235,101 of record NC_090931.1, read on the forward strand.
TTTATTACCGCTGAGAAATAACTTAGCAATAATCACTCTTTGTATTCAGATTTGGCCATGTGCAACAATAATACAATGGACATGCATTATTTCAGCACCCAGACCTGCATATTTGGTATACGTGGTTGGTGGTATTTTGGTGAGCATAATTCCCTTGTTTTATTTGTGGCCCCAATGTCCAGAATCCCTTATCTTCGCTTAGATTTTTCGTGTGATCACTAGAGAGACCTCAGACCTGCATTCTAGGGAAACCACAATTTCCAGGGATAGTGTTGGTGCGCCACCATGGGCAAACTCACTGACTTATTTACGACAGAGAGCTATATGTGGTAGTCTTGTGGTAATTTCCACTACCTTATATACGGTAGGGAGCTATGTTCAGAGAGTCTCTCTTCCCGTTGGCTCATGTACCTCCAACAAGTTATACTACAGTCACTCACAATTATTCATACTGATTCTGACATACACACATCTGTCTTAAAATGACCATTGCACTGTTTAAAAATCTCCCCACATCATTGGCATTGTAATGGTAAATAGAAAATAAACCACCCGTCTGTTTTCAAATATTTTCTGTATTATAAAATTTGCATTTAGACATAATCTCATTCTTTACAGCAATAAAAGGGAACAATCAAAGCATTTTCAATGACACACTGCAATTATAGTGGCGGAGAACAGAACTTAAATTGCAACATTAGCACTTGATTAAGACACGCACGGGACTTTCATTTTTCTACACTGACTGCATACTTTCGTGCACACACACAGCTCCCCCAGTTAGGTAATTACCTTATCTGTTTAGAGGATTCTCTCTGTGAATGTGGCTCTCTTGGCTTAACTCCAACGAAAAGGGACGCTTGCCTTCTCAAGCCGGGGTCATTGCCTGGAATTCTCAGCTTTTTCAGATAGGACAGCCTCTGCCAGTGGAAATGTAATTCTTTCAGCTTTCCCCAGTCTCGACTGCAGCAGGACACCCCCACAGCCAGGTCTTCTCCCCAGTAGTGCAGAAAGATGTCTGCCTGTCTTTTTCCCTGCTACTGCCCACTAAAACTTTCCTCTCAGCCCTCTTTATGACGTGTTCCAATGAAATCCATCATCTCTCATCCTCCTACTTTTAAACAATATCTTCGCTTATACATTTGCAATTGTTGCAAATCTGACTTCCTTCCTCCTGCAGTTACTGTGCACAACAACACGGATAATCAGGCAGAGAAGAGAGGAAAAATCTGCACACTCATTTAACTGGTTTTCAAAATATGCCTAATTCTGCAGTAGAGAACACATTTTATTAGTGAGTTATAATAAAATAAGGTTTTATTAGTCAGGTTAATGGTTAATATGTTAGCTGTTAATTTTCAAATGTGTCTCTAGCAATATAGGCATTTCAGGTGAAAAATAGTGTGCATTTTTAAATGAACACGTGTGCTTTTAACTGTAAAAATAGCTTTGCATCTTATATGTTAAAATCGTTTTTTGACTGAATAGTCTGTCTTTCCTTGTTAATCTGCTAACCCATATAGCAATGCACCGCACCCTTGTGGTGGTGCTGCAAAAAAAAAATGCTACTTGTGCAGTAGTGCTGTACTCTGTGCTGTAACATGCCAAATATCCTTACATATACCCTCCTTTTGTTTTTAGAACTTGGCTATAATCCAAGCCAATTCCTAAAAACAACTTGTTCTATTTTTTTTTTTTTTTACAATATAGCAATCCAACAAAATGAATATTCATGTGCATCAATGAAAATTTGCAATTAACATTTCATCTGAGTCCATCAGTTCATAAAATGTTCCACATTTGCCTTCTCAGTGGAAGTGGCATTACTTTAAGTTTAAATTTTCCAAGTCAATTAAAAACAATGAAATAAAACAATTAACTAAAACAAATAAGTAATATAACAAGTTAAAATAAATAATTAAAATAATAAATACGTGGAACTTCATATGCCGGAACTTTTGCTTTGTCTCTTTTGGTATGTCCCGGCCAGCGATGTTATTCGGTTCATTCGAGTACTCTTTCATCTTGGCAATCTTGAATCCACAGTAGTCATCTCTTTTGGCATTCCGGTTATTTTGTCTTCACCTCCACCTGGAGGCAGGCATCTTTTGGTCTTCATCCAGGGGACTCCAGGACTCCATCGTCTCCCGTGGCCTCTGATCCCGGAACCTCCGATCAAATAATGTTAATCGTCTAAATCAAAATAGAAAATAAACAGATTAAGTACATAGCACAATACTAACTTCATCCTTTTGCCAAAAATAAAACATGCTTGGTAAAAATACTTCGTTTTTTTTTTCTTTTTTCTGAAATTAAACACAAGTTAAAAGAAAACAAACACATATAAAACAGCATTCAATATTTAATACACTTTCTCTCTGCACACCAACCACGAGCTTCCGTTATATGTGCATTTATTTATTTATTTATTTATTTATTTATATTATATATTTTCACATATATTACAGTGTTTATGTGCCATCATTACAATCAACTTTTTTTTTTTTTTTTTTTTTTTTAACTTCTTTGTCACTGCCTCCTGATCACACCCATTTATTTTCTCAAGGGACTCTATCCGTTTCCACATGCTCAAGCTGCCTGATCTCATGTCTGGGATGGCATGGTTTGATTTGATTTACATGGACAAACTGCTCTATTGCTGTCTCACCTTCATTTTTCAAAATTTTATACACTACAGGAGATACTTTATCTATAATTCGAAATGGCCCCTGCCAGGCTGCCAGAAATTTAGAATTTTTCTGTTTACTTTTTCCAAAATGAAACTTGTACACCTGATCCCCTACATTGTATTCCTTTACTGATGTCTTTTTGTCATAATATGACTTAGCACTGTCAGCAGCTCTTTCCAGATTTCTCTGCACAAAAGCAAATGCATGTTGCAAATGCCTCCTCAGTTCATCAATATATTCATGAACTGTGGATGCACTCACTAGAGTTTGCTCATGTGTTCTGTATAGTAGGTGTTGTGGTAACACCATTTTCCTACCTGTTAAGACCTCATGGGGGCTAACACCTGATGCTTTGGCAGGAGTCGACCTGATTGCCATCAAAACCAATGGTAAACGCAAATCCCAGCTGGAACCTGCTTCTGCCACAAATTTCTTTAAAATGTCCACAACAGACCTATTGCTTCTTTCAACTGTACCTGAAGACGCCGCCCGATATGCGATATGTAGTTTCCTTTTCACACCTAGTATTTGCCATACCTTACTCATTAGAGTATTTGTGAAATGACTTCCTCTGTCTGACTCAATTCTTTGTGGCAACCCAAACCTTGAGAACACATGGTTCACCAGCAATGTGGCTGCTGTTTGCGCACTACAATCTGGTGCGGGAATGCACTCAATCCATTTTGACATCAAACATACCACACTCAAAATATAGCGGTGTCCCCTGCTCGACCTTTTTAAAGGACCTACATAGTCTATTTGCAAATCTGACCATGGGAGAGTTAGGCCTCTTTTCATCAATGGTGCTCTATGCATTGGTGAAGCAGGTTTAAATTGGGCGCATACTAGACATCCTCTAGTATATAATTCCACATCTTGGGACATATGTGGCCAGTAAGCATAATCTTTTAGTATTTCTAATGTCTTTTGTGAACCTCTATGGCCTGCAGTTATGGCATCGTGTGCATGGTGTAGCATTAGTCCTCTGAATGAAAGGGGTACTACCCACTGTATTTGCCCTGTTATGGACTCTCTAATCATGAGCCCATCCTGTAATCTAATTCGTGTTTTGTTCTTTAATAACACCCTCAACTCTTCTTTTCCCATACAATCATTTTCTGTTAAAGGATTTTTTTCAGGATCTATCAAATGATTATAATAGATTCCCAAAATTTGATCATTCTTTTGTGCCTCAATCAAATCTTGGTCTGGCGTGTCATGACTCCACTGCACCACCGGTTGATCTACCTCCTTTGGTGCTTTAGAACGTGTGACTGCATCAATTTGTATTTCACCCATTAAATAATCAATAGGTAGCAATTCTCCCATCACAGCCCCAATCTTAGCCAGATGGTCTGCCTTATCATTTCCCTCCTTATCCTCTCCTGGTGTTTTTAAATGCCCACGAATTTTTCTCCAGTATATTGTTAAATTATTTTCTGACACCAATTTGTCTATGGCTTGTATCATTTTTCCATGTTTAAGTGGCTTTTTGTTGTATGTAACCATGCCTCTTGCTTTCCAACCAGGCAAATACTCCACAAAGCTATTCCGTGCATAGTCAGAATCAGTCACCAAGACAATTTCACTGAACTTTTTATCAACTGCAGTAGCAATTGCTTTATAGATGGCTGTCAATTCCGCCACCTGACTGCTCCTATCTCCAATCCTCATCCCTATACTAGGAACGCCTTCACATTTCAACCAGACATTTCCTATTCCTGCCACTAATTGTTTATTACTGTCATTTTCAATGTGAAAAGCACAACCATCCACATATACAGTTGGCAAATCCTTGCATGTTTTTTCATCAAAAGCTTTGTGTGGTGATTGTTCAAATTCCTGTAAACTAGCTTCCACATCCATTTCATTTGTTATTTGTTCAGCTGCACAGTCATGTAAGTCAGCTAACCCTTGAGCAATTGGGCTCTTTTTATTTTGTCCATATCTTACTTCTACGGGAAAACCTTGTAATGCCAGCGTCCATGAAGTGATTCTGGATTGCGCTAGATTGCCTGATCTAATTCTTTTACTCTCTAAAAATTGCAAAGGTTGATGATTTGTTTCAATAATCACCTTTTCTCCCTGAATAATGGGGCGGAAATGTTGTAGCGCCCACACAGTGGTTAATAGGGCCTTTTCGCATTCATTAAATTTCATTTCAACTTGGGAAAATGCCTTACTTGCATATGCAATGGTTTTGTGATTCAAATCGTGTTTTTGTGATAACACTGCTGACATACAATGTTCAGAAAAGCCTATTTCTATAAAGAAATCCCTGTCCTTTATGGGGTATGCTAAACATGGTGCCTTTACAAGACATTCCTTCAATCTAGCCACTGCATCAGATTGCTCTCTTTCCCATCTCCAGGGAGTATTTAGTTTAAGCAGTTTAGTCAATGGTTGAGTGATTTCTGCATAATTCTCAATGAACTTTCTGTTATAGCCTGTCATCCCTAATAAACTTTTTACTCCTTTCACATTTTTAGGATCTTTTAATCTTTGTATGGCCTCTATTTTCTTCCTTTGTGGATTTAGCCCATGTTCAGTCACTTCATGCCCTAGAAAGTTCACTTTTTTCTTGCACCATTGTGCTTTTTGCAAAGATACTTTGGCGCCTGCTTTCTGCAATTGGCCAAGCACATGTCTTATTTCATCAAAATGGCTTTTAAGGTTTTCATTTTTTATCAAGACATCATCCACATAAACTATTGTCCCTCTTTCCGCTGCATCCGGCATGGCCTTTCTCAAAAATATGCCAAATTCACTCCCACTATTGATGTACCCGAACGGAGCTCTAAGCCAGGCATATTGAGTCCTGTCAAATGTAAAGGAAAATAGGTGTTGTATCTCCTCTGCCAATGGCACACACCAATATCCAGATGTGAGATCTAACGTGGTAAATACATTTGAACCATGTATCTGAGCTAGGCCCTGATCAATGAATGGTAGTGGCCATCTAGATACTGGTACTCTTTTATTTAACTCTCTTAAGTCTGCACATAGCCGCCATTGACCATTTGGCTTTAACACACCTAAAATAGGCGTATTGGATGTGCTATGAATGGGCCTAATTATTCCCCGTGATTCCAAATTTTTAATAATCTCTGCCAATGATTCTAAACATGCCAGCGGTAGTCTATACTGGCGTACAAACACTGGATTTCTGCTACAACCTTCTGGTAGTGTGGCCACATGTAAATCAGTTAAACCACAATCATAAGCATCTTTTGCAAATACATCCTTAAACTCCATAAATATTTCCCTCAGATTGCGTCGATCCTCATCGCTGTTACATGCATCCGCTAAGGAGATCTGCTCTTCTACCATTCTGGAAAATTCTGGAAACTCTTCTGGTAAAGGAATCTCAGCGCTTTCCTCTAACTGTGTGGCTGTGTCTTTTTGTAGAGCTGCCACTTTCAAATACTTTGGCATATCAGCTTCCACTTCAATGGGCTGATTTCCTGTTTCATTTTCATTTAAATTAAATATTATGCAATCCTCTTGATGGCAGCACACTGTCTCATTTGAATCATAAGGATACACAGAATGAATTTTAAATATTCCTTTGGGCTGAGAGTCCAGGTGTTCTGGCAACTCGCCCTTGGCATCTACATATTTTTCAGGAATATTCCCAATCACCATGTTATTTAAATCTGCCGTATAATGTGATTTTTGTATGGCCATTCCTAATGGGGAGTTTTCCTCTAAATGAATATCCTGACAACCTTTATTATTCACCATGATTTTTACAGATCCCTCACCAATGTCTACCAATGGAATGTATTCATAATCCAGGCCTTGCTGTTTTATGGATTCATTCAGGCATACAAATGCATCAGAGCCTTTCATCTGCTGTCCATTTTTGCATTTCAGTGTTATTGCAAACTGTTTTGTAAATGCAGGAACAATAGTATTTTTCCTCATCTGTAATTCGACTGCATAAGGAACTAGTTGTGCACAATGATAAGCCCTTCTTTTGTCTCCAAATTCAGGCGCCGGCCCACCTAGGCGTGACCATATTTTTTGATTAAGGAAATCTAACACCATACACATTCTGTGCATGATGTCATTGCCCATGTAAAATTCATTTTGTGCTCCACTCACTATCCATACATTATGGTAAATTGCTTTCTGCCCAATGCTAATTTTAAGCATGCATCTGCCTGTAATTCGGTTTTCAAAGTCTGGACTGTCCAACCCAGAAACATATTGGTTTTTAATCCTAAATTTTGGGATTTCTTCCCTCTCCATAATTTTTTGCAACAATTTCTCATTAATGAAACTCCTTTCATGTTCAAGCGCTAAAGTGGCTTTTATTGTTTTAAGATAATCATTTATACCAGCGTGAACCCATGGTTGCTCATCTTCCATGTGTATCTCTGCCAGAGTGGTAATGTGTTTTTCTGAATCTGTTTTAGGAACAATATTCTGTTTGCATGTATTCTCTTTTAAATAGAAACGTAATGTGTGTTCGTCTATGGCAGTCTGCCAATCTTTCCTTGGGTCCAAGTATATTTGTACAGGTAGTTTTTCATTGTCGCTCTGATCTTTGTCTTGACACCTTAATATAACAGTGACACTAGGTATGCAGCTATTCTGGAGATATACCTCCACAGCATCATTTGTTTTGGCAATGGTGTGACATTCTTTTATATTGCTGTTTTGTGATTTTAGTTTCTTAGGCCTCAATGGTTTTTTGGTTAAGGACCACAGCACTCCATTCACCCCATCTATGAGAGGAGACAATCTTTTCAGGCAATCTGTCCCCATCAGAAATGGAATTTCACAAATAGATGTGATCAATACCTCTTGTTTCATTCTGTGCTTTCCTATTTTTATGTCAACCTCAGTTACACCTATGATGGGCACCTCCTCCCCATTAAAGTTATGCACTGGGCCTTGATTTGTCTTCACTGTGATCTGACTCTGTGGAGGCCTCCCTTCATTGATACTCTTTACCAGCTCCTTGGACATAATTGTGGCCTGTGCGCCAGTGTCAATCATAGCAAAGGTGTGGCATTTTTCTTCTACAGTGATGGGTGCATAATATCTGTCCTCAACTTCCTCTAATACACATAAGAAATGTGAATTCTTACTGATTTCAGGGCTCACCTTTCTCAGGTCTTTTTCATTTTTGGCTAAGCACATTGGTAAATGAAAAGACATTTTTCCCTCCTTTTTACCCATTTCTGTGCGAGATATTTTATTCATTTCTCCATGTTCAGAGGTTTTTTGGAGTGTGGCCACCGTTCGCCCATCCATCTGGGTAACATCAGAGACCACATTACAACCTTCCAACTGAACATGTGTCACAACATCATTCAGCAATTTGTCATTTTTTAATTCTGTGCATTTGTGATCATTTAGTGTAATACCAGCCCTTTCAGCCTTTTCAAAAATATGTGGCTCAAAGAATTTTTCAGGTGATTGACTTGTACCCTCCTTGTGAGTATTTCCTTTTTCTGTCTGTGTTTGGTAATTGTTTTGCTTGCCCAGGGAAGGAGCTATGGCATCCCCACTTACTCCCTGTTCACTGGTATTCCCCATGCATGAGTCATTTTTCTTAAATCTGTCCCTTTGTTCTTTTGGAATTCCTAATGTTTCTTTTTCATTTGTGCAAATCTTTACTGTTTTATTTAGCTCTAAGTTAAACCGTACCTCTTTTTTAGAAGTATTTGCACTTTCTGTCACAATTTCATTTACTGGTACTTTCATTTTTAATCCATTAGACATCTCAGAGTCGTTATGCAAAATTATATCAGAGCTATCTGTCATTTTGGCACTGCAGTTATCATGAGTACTTAGTCACTTTTCGGAAGCCCCCCGGTCATTGCTATGGCCATCAGCCCCCTCTTTGGAAGGTTGTTTTTGCGCTGTATAGAGCTTTCCTATTTGCTCAGCTAACATTTTCACTTGGGCCTCAAGGCATTGGAACCTTTCCACCTCTCTAGGATCCTCTTTCTGTGGCCTAGGTCGATATTGGTTGTTTTCCCCCTGATTGGATCTATTCTGATACCTCTCAGGTGATTGATACCGGTTGGGATGGTTTCTGAACTCTTGATTCATTTGTGGAGGGGAGCGGGTTGCACCCATCCTTTGATTATAGTCCCCTGGTGGGGAATCATTGTACTGGCGTGGACTGTAGTTCACGTTTTGCTTCATGTCCTGTTTCTCAGATTGTGGGTACTGGCCCATATATTGATTTCCATTATCAGTAAATCGATCCACATATCGGGGCCTATCCTGATTACCATATATCATGGTGCTGGGATCAAATCTGCTCTGTGTCCCCAATGACTGGTAGGGACCATCATTTCTTTGATCTTGATTTTGTCTCTGATTATTGTTCATACCTGCCATATCAGACCGGTATCTTACCCGGGGTCTATCTCCTAAATATCTAGGGCTGATGTAGCTCTCTCTATTACTAGGATCATGTGATTGGAATATTGGTACAGTAAATGGCGATCTTTGTTGATTACCCCTTTGTTCAGGTGTCACATTATTTTTACCTTGGCTTTGAGCAGACTCAAGGGACATTTTGGCTGACCTGATTTCCATTACTGTGGCTGAGGGTTCTTTAGATTTAGGCCTAGTATCTTTCATTTTATCACTTTCTCTACCCTGACAATAGAGTACCTCATATAGCTTGGTGCTTTGATGTACAATCCATTCAAGGGACTTGTCACGGTCAAATTCACGGACCAATTGGGATATAATGTCTTTCTGTAGCCCATAGAAGTATGCGGTTTTAAACTCATTGGAATTTGAGTCAAAAGATACATCAAAGCGAGAGAATGCTCTTTTTAAGTCTTGTAAAAATTGGCGAGGTGATGTATTAGGTCCAGCAGTAATAGTGTACGCAACTTTCTTTGCCTCCTGCAATGACTGAAAAGGAGAAAAATGGCGCCTAATTTCTTTTTCAAACTCCAGCCATGTCATATTCTGCTGTTCATTTAATCCCCTTATGATGCTGGCCGTCGGGGCATCTAAAGTTAAATGAAAATATTGTCTGTACTGTTCCTTAGGTATCTGGAGCGCTTTAAAAATGTCATGCACCGCTTCTAAGTGATCCTCAATGCAGCATTCACCTCCCTTTTTAAATGGTTTGATCAGGGCTTTAATGGATTTCATTATTTTTATGGGGCTACTTGTTGCAATGCATGGAATTGCACTATTTTGTGATTCAATCCTGTTTTCAGGTGTATGAGATTGGTGGCTGCCCCCAATGGGAGTATCAAATCCCCCAAGGGCGCTGCAACCAAGTTCAGTCACCGGCCCAGTCACTGGGGCACTAGCTCTTTGGGCAGAGCTAGAATTCACCTCCACTCCATTGAATGTGGTGCCCTGCCGCCTCTCCTGGGACCTGGGAATGCACATTTGCTGTTCTAAGTCCTTACACTTTTTAAGGAGTCTGTTGGCTTCATCATGCAAATAATTATTTTCATCACTCATTTTATTAATTGCCTCCTGCATATCGCACATTTGCATTTGGCATTCATTGAACTCTTTACTTCTCTTGTCTCTTTCTTGGATCATTTTAATCATTTCTTGTTCTACACTCTGGAGATCACCTTCTTTTTCGCAATGTTCTTTTTGTAAAATCTGCATTTCTGAAACAACCTCATCTTTATCCTGCCTAATGTGATCCACTAAGGCTTTTAAGTGTGTCAATTCTTGCTCACTATCTTCAAATTGTTTCTTGTTTTTGGATAACTGAGTATCAAAGTCTCTGCATTTTAATTGCATGTCTTTTTGGCATACATCCAATTCTGCTCTCAACATTTCCTGATTTTTACTTGCCCCATCTAATTCAGTCTTTAACCTGTTAATTAGCTGAGTATCATTCTCTTGCATTCGCAGTGACTTGTTTAAAATAAAACATATTTTGCCGCATAGCCGTATTAAACAGTCTTTCTCTGCACTTTTATCGGCTGCATTCAATAATCTTGTAAGGCAGACCTGAATTATGCTGCCTTCTGCAAAAATATTGTCTAGTTTTTCTTTCTGCACCTCACCCTGAATGCGGTTACTCCATTCTAAGGTACTGTTCGAAGACCAATTCCCATGTGCAAATAACTTTGCCTCTAAATATTGCACTAGATCTGAGAATGTGGTTTCCCTTTGTGACATTCTGAAATTCGTTTTTAGTGGCACACTGCTATTATAAAATGGGTTCCCTTTAATGTGCAAATGGCAGTGTGAGACACGCTTGCCACGCCCAGTAGGTACTCTATGATCACTTTCCCGGCCTGCAACGCACCATAAATATGTAGGGTATTTTGTGGAGATTTGGGGCCTGATGGTATTTTATTACCGCTGAGAAATAACTTAGCAATAATCACTCTTTGTATTCAGATTTGGCCATGTGCAACAATAATACAATGGACATGCATTATTTCAGCACCCAGACCTGCATATTTGGTATACGTGGTTGGTGGTATTTTGGTGAGCATAATTCCCTTGTTTTATTTGTGGCCCCAATGTCCAGAATCCCTTATCTTCGCTTAGATTTTTCGTGTGATCACTAGAGAGACCTCAGACCTGCATTCTAGGGAAACCACAATTTCCAGGGATAGTGTTGGTGCGCCACCATGGGCAAACTCACTGACTTATTTACGACAGAGAGCTATATGTGGTAGTCTTGTGGTAATTTCCACTACCTTATATACGGTAGGGAGCTATGTTCAGAGAGTCTCTCTTCCCGTTGGCTCATGTACCTCCAACAAGTTATACTACAGTCACTCACAATTATTCATACTGATTCTGACATACACACATCTGTCTTAAAATGACCATTGCACTGTTTAAAAATCTCCCCACATCATTGGCATTGTAATGGTAAATAGAAAATAAACCACCCGTCTGTTTTCAAATATTTTCTGTATTATAAAATTTGCATTTAGACATAATCTCATTCTTTACAGCAATAAAAGGGAACAATCAAAGCATTTTCAATGACACACTGCAATTATAGTGGCGGAGAACAGAACTTAAATTGCAACATTAGCACTTGATTAAGACACGCACGGGACTTTCATTTTTCTACACTGACTGCATACTTTCGTGCACACACACAGCTCCCCCAGTTAGGTAATTACCTTATCTGTTTAGAGGATTCTCTCTGTGAATGTGGCTCTCTTGGCTTAACTCCAACGAAAAGGGACGCTTGCCTTCTCAAGCCGGGGTCATTGCCTGGAATTCTCAGCTTTTTCAGATAGGACAGCCTCTGCCAGTGGAAATGTAATTCTTTCAGCTTTCCCCAGTCTCGACTGCAGCAGGACACCCCCACAGCCAGGTCTTCTCCCCAGTAGTGCAGAAAGATGTCTGCCTGTCTTTTTCCCTGCTACTGCCCACTAAAACTTTCCTCTCAGCCCTCTTTATGACGTGTTCCAATGAAATCCATCATCTCTCATCCTCCTACTTTTAAACAATATCTTCGCTTATACATTTGCAATTGTTGCAAATCTGACTTCCTTCCTCCTGCAGTTACTGTGCACAACAACACGGATAATCAGGCAGAGAAGAGAGGAAAAATCTGCACACTCATTTAACTGGTTTTCAAAATATGCCTAATTCTGCAGTAGAGAACACATTTTATTAGTGAGTTATAATAAAATAAGGTTTTATTAGTCAGGTTAATGGTTAATATGTTAGCTGTTAATTTTCAAATGTGTCTCTAGCAATATAGGCATTTCAGGTGAAAAATAGTGTGCATTTTTAAATGAACACGTGTGCTTTTAACTGTAAAAATAGCTTTGCATCTTATATGTTAAAATCGTTTTTTGACTGAATAGTCTGTCTTTCCTTGTTAATCTGCTAACCCATATAGCAATGCACCGCACCCTTGTGGTGGTGCTGCAAAAAAAAAATGCTACTTGTGCAGTAGTGCTGTACTCTGTGCTGTAACATGCCAAATATCCTTACATCACTCAGTAAGCTCTCCTACCTTCTCTACAGCAGTGTAGAGTAACCCATCTCCTGGAGAAGAGCAGATCTCTAGATAAGTTGTCCCCTTTCTCTCCAGCAGTGTACAGTAACACATCTCCACAGAAGAGCACATTTCTAGGTACATTTCCCCCCTTTCTCTCCCGCAGTAAATAGTAACACATCTCCTGCAGAAGAGCAGGATTGTATGTAGGCTCACCTCTTTTCCCTCCAGCAGTGAACAGTAACACATCTCCCCCAGAAGAGTCGGACTCTAGGTAGGTTCACCTCTCTTCTCTTCAGCAGTGCACAGTTACCCCTCTCACCCAGAATATCAGATCTCTAGGTAAGCTCCTCCCTCCCTTATCGTCAGCAGTGCATAGTAATGCATAAACCCCAGAATAGCAGATCCTTAGGTACGTTTCCCCCTTCTCTCCAGCAGTGTAGAGCAACCCATCACCCCCCAATGAGAAGATCTCTAGGTACATTCCTCCCTCCCTTATCTCCAGCAGTGCATAATAACCACATCCCCAAGAAGAGCAGACCATTAGGTAAGTTCCTCCCCGCCTTATCTCCAGCAGTGCATAATAACCATATCCCCAAGAAGAGCAGATCACTAGGTAAGTTCCTCCCTGCCTTATCTCCAGCAGTGCATATTAACCCCTCTCCCCCAGAAGAGCAGATCACCAGGTAAGTTCCTCCCTCTCTTATCTCCAACAGTGCATATTAACTCCTCTCCTCCAGAAGGGCAGGTCTCCAGGTAACCTTCCCCTCTCATCGCCAGCAGTGCATAGTAACCCATATCCCCATAAAAGCAGATCCTTATGTAAGGTTCTCCCTCCTCTCCAGCAGTGCATAGTAACCCCTCTCCCCCAGAAGAGCAGATCTCCAGTTAAGTCCCCCTTATCTCCAGCAGTGCTTAGTAACCTGTATCCTCCAGAAGAGCAGATCCTTATATAAGATTCCCCCCTACTCTGCAGCAGTGCATAGTAACCTTTCTCCCCGAGAAGGGCAGATCTCTCAGTACATTCGACAAGCTACCCTCTGCAACAGAGGAGCGTAATGGGGAATGCTGGGCATGGCTGATAATGCAAATAGTTAATAGAGGAATCCAGAAAGGGACCAACCAGTCGCCCACTGCACCAAAACCAACCCCAGGTCCGGCCGCCGCGGGTTCATTCAACAGCAATGAGGTGCCTGCCACTATGCCAGCTCGGGGGAGCCCTTGAAAGACTCCCCGGAGCTGGTGTGGTGGGGGACTAATGGCGCCTAAGTGCCCGTGGCGGAGGGGTGCATTTAAATGCACCCACCGCCGTGGGCACATTTTACAGTAAAAGGTCGCCTGCTGCACCTTCTCTCACAACGCCAGCTCGGGGGAACCCTTGAAAGACTCCCCCGAGCTGGCGTGGCGGGGGCAAAATGCGCCCTGGGGGGGCGTTGTGCCCCGGCTCGCCCCCCCTAGGGCTGGCTCTGACCAACCCCATAAAGCTTCCAGCCTGGTTCAAACCATTGAACCCAGAGGAACCAAGCACGCAGGCTCCCCCCTTGCTCGAGAGCATTGTTCGTTCCATCCAGCGTGTTTGTCTCAATGTCTGAGGAATGGAGACTGAGTAGAAAGGGCGTGCACTATCCCCACGAGCCCAGCGCAATCTCCTTTCACCCACCGTAGATGAGGCTCATTGCATGCGTTGTGAGTTAGATTTTAGGAAGAGTTTATGATGGCAGGTGACCAATTGCTAAATGCTCCAAGATTAAGATTATGTTGACTGGATTAGTTTTATCCCCGTCCCATCAAATTCCGGATGCACCAGCCATCATTTAACAATTATAACCACGTGTTATTTATATAGCACCTTCACCAGAGTGCATTTACATATAACATCACCCAAACCGAAGTTGGTACTCGTTTATCGACCGAGGAAGGATGAAAGGCTGAGCTGACCTTACCGGGATTCGAACTTGCGACCTGCAGTTGACACGAAGATCGCAGCAGCGAGCCCTCAACCCGCTGAGCTATTTCACCAATTAAACACAACAATTTATGAGCGTGACGTCCGAACATCAACCAGGCGGACAAGAGCTCCGAACTGGCTGCCAGGCGACATGTATCATTCAACGCAATACCTACAAATATGGTGCGGTTTTAAAAGTGTGAAAAAAAAACCTTTTAGCAGGGATGTGATAGTAGAAAATGCCTTTTCGACTCAGGAGCCACACATGTCACAGTGCCACCCTCTAGCCAGTCCTACACGTTGACCTGCATTTCAGGGTGCCAGAGCAATGTCTTTTGAGAATAGAAGAAAGGGCTGACCTTTGACCTAATTGGCACTTTGAGGTGGTGTGGGGCCGGCAGACGAGTGTGCACGCGGCTTGGTGTGTTTTAGAAGTCATTTTGTATAGAGTTTCGTGTAATCTTTCCCCCTTGTTATAAGTGATTTTTTCATGAGAGTTTCTCATGCGAGATTCTTGGAAGCACAAAATATGCTCCCGCTGTTGCGAGAATGACTCTTGCGAGAAACCATGGCCATTGGAAACACGTCACACCGCTTGCACCCAAGATTCTTGGAAGTATGGCCTTGATGCTCGCAAGATGAACATGCATACATATAAAATGTTATCGCAGCCCACCATCACAAACTCTCACTCTGCTACTGTTTTACCCTCCCCACAAACTGCTCCTTGCCCCTCCGAACACCATTAGCCTCTCTGGGACAAGTACACAACAATGAGACCTGTTAGCAGACAGCCTGCTTCGACTTACCCGGCCTCTCTAGCCTGTGTACGATGTATGGTGCACTGGCGCCCTGACTGGACATTGGAACACTTACAGACTATATTTGATGGCGATAACTCTTTATTTCCTTTGGAGTCTTTCAAGATAAAGTTGTGATGCTCATCGTTATCTTTCCTTTATCCCAAATGGACTTTGAAGCATTTGTTTTTCATACACTTTGGTCTTTTTTTCATTTTTCTGTATTTTTACATGAATGCTTTTGTATGTTCAGCTTGGTGTTAATTAGTTATGCAAGCATTCCTCTGCACTGGCGGGAGAGTTACACATTTGAGCTTGCCCCAGGTTAGCAAAAACGTGAGATAAAAGTGCTTCAATGAACCCTGGTGTCTGTCTTCGGTCTGCAGAACTGTAGGAGCTCAGGTAATGTGTGATAAGCCTCTAGCCAGGCTCTTGCTCCTGGGAGAAACTTCTGACAATGAAAGGAGAGCCACACAACAAGGACTGCATAGACGGTCATTGTCAAGACAGCTACACGAGAGAACGAAACACAACTGGGTCGGAAGGATAACTCAGGAGGAACGTGTTTGTCTTGGAAACAAGACAACGCAGAGCAACACAGGTTCGAATCCATGTCCTGCGCTTAGAGACTCGTCTCCGGTATTAAACGTGTTTTAAAAGATCAATTAATTTAGGCACATGTTCATAACTAATGTTGCACTTATGATACAGCGTAGTCTGACGTTAGGAGGAGAGCTACAAAAGAGGGTGATGCAGACAATTTCTGCTATTATAGTGACAGATAAAAAACAAGAACGATACACAACTACCTCCACTGCTCAAAGAACAGACACACAACCCACAACAAGGACAACACAGAGCTTTGTAATCCATTAGACGGGTAGACACATCACAACAAAGACTACAGCTGGCCTATCATACCGTTCTATGTAAACTCACATAAGAAGGACAGCTTAGGACATCTTCTGACATTGCTCGGCCAACTACACAATAAGACTGTCAGAGAACATCTGCTGGCATAATACTGACAGACATGCAAGGTCAACGCCAAGTCTTTTCTGATATAAGAACAGGTATATAACAACGACGATACAGAATAGATTCTGACATTATGACGATAAACCTCCTGTATTCTAAGAACAGAGAAACAACAAGAATGACACAGAGCCTGTCCTTTCATTGTGTGTAAAGACACATAAGAAGGATAACACAGGACATCTTCTGTTATGTGATGTATACTTCTATAGCACTGGTAGCTCGCAGGCATCAGGGCGCTGGTAACATATAACAAATACTAGACATTATTATCTATTATTACAAGGGCAACTGCACAACAAGGAGCCAGAGAACATCTTGTGACAATATTGGGACAGGCACATAAGGACAATGCAGAGTATAGCCTGTGGTAGGCACAGCTACACAGCAAAGATGACAGATAGCTGAAAGTGTGATGTTATGCATCCCGTGTTCCAAGAAAAGCTAAACAACTGGGATGACACAGAACATCTTCATCCACTAGAAAGGTCAACACAACACAACAAGGGCAGCAGTGAGCAAATCCTGCCATTTCATGTACAGAGACACAACAAGCACGAATCAGAAATGTTCAGCCATTTCAGTGATGGGGACACAACAAGCATGACACAGAATATCTTCACCTACCAGGACTGACACAACACAGCACACAAAGGACAATAGAGAGCACGTCCTGCCATTATATGCACAGGGACACAACAAACAAAAAGCAGAACATCTTCAACAGTTGTAGTGACAGGCACACAATGAGGACAACACAGAAATGCTTTATTCGCTAGAAGGATCAACACAACACAACACAACACAGACAACAGACAGCACATCCTGCCATTATATGGACAGGGACACAACAAGCACAAAGGGGAGCATCTTCAGTCATTGTAGTGATGGACACACAACAGGGATGACACACAATATCTTCAGCCACTACAAGGATCGAAACAACACAAGGATAACAGAGTGGACATCCTGCCATTACATGTACAGCCATTGCAGTGAAGGGCATACGACCAGGATGACACAGCACATCTTCCCCCACTAGAAGGATCGACACAACAAGGACAACAGAGAGCACATACCGCCATTACATGTAAAGGGACACAACAAGCACAACGTTGAGCATCTTCAGCCATTGCAGTGACCGGTACTCAAGGATGATACAGAATACCTTCACCCACTATAAGGACTGACACAACACATCAGGGACAATAGAGAGCACATCCTGGCATTAGATGTACAGGGACACACCAAAGACAATGCATATCATCATCAGCCATTGTAATGACGGGCACACAACAAGGGTGACAACTAAAATCTTCATTCACCTGAAGGATCACAACAAGGACAACAGAGAGCACATCCTGCCATTACAGCAACACAGCAAACATAACACCGAGCATCTTCAGCCTCTGCAGTGACAGACACACAACAAGAATGGCACAACACATCTTCCTCCACTACAAGCATTGATAATAACACAACGAGGTCAACAAATAGCACATCCTGCCATTGTCTGTCCAGGCACACATGGATAACCCAGAGCACTTGAGAGCCATTAAAGTAACAGGCATATAACAGGGATGGCACAGAGCATCATCTCCAGGATCTAAACAATTTGATCTAAAAGGTAACAGATTGCAACAATAAGACTGAAAGGAGACAGGATCAGAAATCTACACAATACTTGTAAGGCAATGAAAAGGACCACAGTGGTCTCCTTTGTGATATAGGCTTCTTGCCCCAAAATGGCAGATGTTGGTCTAAACAAGACCTCTTCACATTATATTCCATCACAATAAAACCGGTGGAAGGGGCACGGGTTCGAGAAGCTGATATTTGAAATTTGTTGTGATCTTCGAGGATCTGGCTGGAGGCACTTCCTTGACATTGGTCCATCGTACAGACAGTGGGTATATTGATGGGTCCGTGCGCTATTTCTAGGGCTTCCCTTTCGAGTGATAGGGTGTATGGCAAAATGTGGTACATTGAACTCAATCCCTTCTCTGCACTAAAACGTCCCTGGCAACTTTACGTCTCAACCCCCTCAAAATGGAAGCAGTGCAAAGCGGGAAGCGCCATCTTCTCCACCTTTGAGCCTCATTAATGCTTCTGCGGCCACGGGGCTGCGGGCACCCGCTTCTTCGAGAGTCCAGGGCATCTGTGCCCACGCAGGCCAGCGGAGCTCCCCACCTCTCCCCATCTCTCGCGCCGAGTCCATTCGGAATTGATTTTGTGTTGTAATAAAGTCTCCCGCAGCTATCAATCTGTCGCAAATTAGCGCCCTCGCCTTCCCGCCACCCGGGACCGCGTGGACACAACCTTCGCAGCGAAATAATGATTTCTGAATATAGTCATTATCCCGCAGTCACGGAGCGGTGCTTAAGACGTCACCTTCCTGTGTGTTTCTTCCAGAACCGTCTGACAAATTTGGCGATCCTGTGACTTCAAGACAGATCGTTACCACACTGAGTGGGTGCAGGCCCATGAACCTGGGAGAGGTTTGGGGGTTTTGGTTCATGTTTTTATTACATACTCATGGGCGAGTCGCAGACTTTTGTGTGTCCTTCATTAGCCGAAGGTCAAGTTTGCTGAGGATGCAGAGCTCAGAAGAAAAATCCCATGTGCGTGGAGCCCAATGGCAAGCCATCGTGTGCATAACGTCTGCATATGTTCTATGCAATGGTCGAAGTGTACGAAAAGAAGTAGTGGAACTATGTTCCCTGCTGGCCTGCCCATGCTCCCCACAAACCCCATCACAATGCCCCCTCCCACGCATAATACACACCACCAAACACGTGCACCTTCTGTTTAAGGGAACGTCCAGTGCAGTGCACTGAAAGGGCATGTTTCAACTTCTTCCTACACTTTTATTTTAAAACGAAACCATTCCAGAACGGTTCCTTTTTAAAATAAAACTATAGGAGCTGTAAAAGGTCATTAAAAAAAGTATAGGAGCACCGCTCCCGACCGCTCCCTCTCACTTCAACCACTGGTTCTATGAGCAGGCAAACTGCCTCCAAAGGTATTCCAACATGCCGGTGTAACTAACTGTTGTATTTGACCTGATTGCTTAAAATTCGGCAGACGGTTCGACTCATTTCTTCTTCTGCATCTACAGAACGGTTCCTGCTCTGTACACTTACCAATAACATTTAACCACATCCATCACCTCTCCCATACAATCTATCTGTGACTAATCAACTTCCGGGTCACCAGTAGTGCAGGGGTAGGACGTCATTTAGGTGTTGCCAGAGGTCGCAACTGCGACATCTGAGGTCTCCGTTGCGACCTCTGTGGTCTCCCTTGCGACCTCTAAAAAACAATTAAAAAAATAAACTTTTTTTTTGTTGTAATGCAAGCTCCTGGGATGTGGCCAGCACCATGTGGCTCTTTACTTCTGGAGTGGCTGGTTTTCTTGTTCAGGCCCCGTAAAAAAAAAGAAATATAAGAACAGGAGTGCCACAAATCTAACACTTTCAGCACTGACCCTAAATGAGAAAGAATAGGAATACCAAATAATGTGTCTGAAATTCTATACAATAATTGCTAGACTCATTAAAGGTTTATTTCAGGCGCACTTCAGGGGGTGAGTCACTGATTTAGTTTGTTCTTACATGCCTCAACTCAGCCTTTCATCCTTCTGAGGTCGATAAATGAGTACCAACACAGGTAGGGTGATATTGGGTGTATATTTTTTCTTTATAAAGCGCTTAAGCGTAAGTGCTATATAATAACACATCATTATCATTTGGTCATGGACGTCTGCTTGCATTCACAGTAATTTGGTAATATGGGCCTATACATACTGATCTTAACAATACATAGGGTTATCCATTCTTGTATGAATTGTACATCACATTATAGTGATATAATAGCCATATTTTTTGTAGTGGACAATGCCTTGTGATGCCACTTCCTGTTTTGTCAACGGGTGAAAGGTTGTGTTCCATCGTTTCCCGTGATATCACTTTGGGGTAGGGTCAAATGACATCACTTCCTGTGATGTCATCAGGGGGTCAAGGGTTGTGTGATGTCACTTCCGCTACCCCTGGCATTTTGGTGAAATGACATCCCTGCAGGGATGAATATAGGTTTCTAAACCATCAATAAGGCCCACACCAGAAGGGGTCCGAACACAATTGGAAACACAAACACATTATAAACCTCTTTGTGGAATTTTGGTAAAATGGAGGGAAAATGAGGTTTATATCTGCAAGGTCGTGGATCGTTGGTTAGTTACAACACAGCGAAAATACAATTATTACCCAAAGATAAAAGGGACTGTCGAGTCAAGGTTGTACAAAAATATGTACTTTATTATGATCACAACAGACAGTTCTAGCACACTATGAAATACAACCCACCCTTTAATGGAATGCAGAGTACAGACAGTTCAAATAAGGTAAAGGGATGCACTCTGGATACTGACAGGAGGGTAGTCTGTATAGTAATTATTCACAGTAGTTCAAGTATACTTGGTTTCAACACAAAAGGAGCAAAGGATTGTAAAATGCCACTAGGGGCCTTCAAAGAAGGACCAGGGGAACAGAACCACATTATACCTTGGGCTGTAGAAGTTCTTGGCACTCAACAGGCTTGAGCCGCTTTCAGGGTGCTTTGCAGCTTCTGCAACAGAGTTAAAGGTGGGAGACAGCTGCGTGCATCAGGCTGCAGGCAGGTGGGTGAGCAAAGCTGGACGGGTGGCTGCAGGCTGGCCTACACGGCAGCTCAGGGTCAGGAATCGTTGCCTCATTTCTGGTCGGTGGTGGCCTGGTCGTGGCATCTCCGACGGCTTTAGTGACTGCGGCGTAACAACAGTCAGCGGTGCAGTCGGTTGCAGCTTGAGGGACTCAACTGGCTCAAAAATGTCATTTAAGACGGACGTCAGTAGATACTCGTTGAGGCACTTCTCCCAGCTTCTTCACTGGGCTTATGTTGTCCTTTAAGATGGATGACTCAGAGCTGAAGAGTGTTTTGCAGGCAGCTGCCTTGGCCTTGGTTTCGGGTTCAGAGACCTTCTGGCACTTCCCACCTAGGAAGCTTGCTGCAGAGCTGAGCAGGGGACTCTGTGTGCTGGCTGGGTAGTGGTTCTGGAGCTGCGCGAGGGTCCTCTACATGCAGTATCTCCCTCTCTTCCCTGGGAGATATCTAGGGGAGGGATCTTGTTCCCCTTTTTGGAGGTCCTGGCCTTCCCTCACTGGCAGAAGATGTAAGGCAGACTGTAACTTCATCCAGGGTCCAGGGATGAGTTCTTCCTTATGCTTCTGGTGAAACCTTCCAATGATCTGTCAAAAGAGGGGCACTGCCCTCTTTTAAAACAAAATGGGCCACAGGGATTGGTGTAGGCTAAGGTTACCTTAGTGAACTAATACTGTGTTGCCATTAACAATCTCCTTCCTCTATGCATGAGATCATAACCAGAGTGATTTGCTACAGAAAAGGTAAAGGGTTGTAAACATGTTATACTAAGTCCCACCCACCTTCCTGTCTGTTGTGGATCAAAGAGTCCCTCTGGTTAATGGAGCTCTTAGTGTTTGCTCATTAAAGTGGCAGGTCTCCCCAGAAGCTGTAGCGAGACCAGACTCTCTGGCTCTGGCTAACCACATTCTCATACCATATGAATGGGGTACCCCTGTGGGTGAACTACTGTAAATATGCAGTCCCAAACTGGACAGTTCCCCGTCAATCGATATTGAGCGTGGGAGCTGGCTTCAGGGTGACACAGTTGCATATGAAAGGTTTTGTGGTTTCCTCTCTCCTTTGTTAACCTCTGCAGCAATGCCCCATGTGGGCCTGTTTGATTTACCCTCTGAATGCTCTGAATGGTATGTGAATTGCTGCCACCAGCTGCAGGGCTCAACAAAATGGCAGGGCAGATCCATGGAGCCTTTATTAGTTAATCAGGCTGGCAAGGAGAGGGGGAAGGGTTGGTCCTCTCCCTTCTGGAGATGCATTGTGTACTCCTCCTGCTAGAGTCCAACTAAATATGACAAGGGGGACGGCGCTTGTAGGCTGTGTCCACCCAGAGTACACAGGTCTATGTGTATGTCATGTGTTGTGCATAGGAAAATGTGTGCAGATTAGCCCCACACATTTTCGGGAGGTTTATCTTCCATCCTTCAATTTCATTGGCAGCTTCAGAATGTCATAACTGAAAGGCTGTGTTAGGCCTCTGATTTCAAATACATTGTTCTAATGGGAAAAGACACACTAAAATATACATGCCAGTCCAAACCTTAACACAGGGAAAGAGCCTGGTGAGTGAAAATATGTGTCTTGCTGAAAGGACACAATAAATAGTGTATCGTGGAACATATGTGTCTTGCTGAAAATGGCACCATACTTTTCATCACAAAAACTGATATAATGTAAATAAAAATGCATGTTGTGAATGACAAAATGAACAGCAGCCCATCACTTAAAGTTTGATACATTGTTAAAAATGCCTGTGTGCAAAACAAAACAAAGACTCTTGGTTAGCCAAAATGACATTTCTAATGTACAGTGGGGATGACATAAAACACAGAGATTCAAAATTAACTTCCCCCACTCCTGGCTTTGCTCAGGCTTCCCCAGCTGATAAACAATTGCTATGAACCTTTCAAGCCCAAGCAGACGGTTGTATCCAAAGCATGACAGGTATTTATTGGTGGGCTGTATAAACAGAGGCTGCAATCAAGTGAAACTGAACTTTGAAAAATACCCCAAATTGAAAAAAATGTTGTGGACTAATTCCTGGCTTCACTGGGGGATGAAATGCCATAAAGAAAATATGCAATCTTTTTTTGTATCCCGTAGCTCAGCTTTTGGACTCCAGTGATTGATAATTTTATGTCAGGCCTAAACCAACAACCTAAAGCACAGTCCTGCATCACATGGTTTCAAGAAAACGCAAACTGAAACTTAGGAAAATGTTAAGATTTGCATACAAGTTGAATATTTCCCCATAGTTTAAATGGACTATCATAATTGGTGATTTTCTGAGCAACTATTAGTCACACCAAGTCCATTCAGGTGTAATTTTAAAGCTAATTTCAAGACAATTGTGCTGCCAAAAATGTCACCCACATGCGACCATTGGGACTTAAGAAGTCTTTCTAGCTTCCCCGATAATGTTCTGAATCTGAAAGTTGGGGAGCTAATGACTTATTAAATTAGATATCTTATTCGAAAGTTTCATATTCCCAACTATGTTAATCTCTTAATCTTTGAATAAAGGGCGAAAAACCGTAGCACGTCCATGCAAAGTAAGCTTCACCAATTCGTCATGAGCATGGGAACATTAATATCTAAATATTATGGCATTTATCAGTAAGTTTCAAACATTTGCCATGCAAGAACCTTTTTAGGCAAAAAGCTGTCATGAAAAAATAGTAAATTATAGAAGGTGTGTACCTCTCCACTTCACTTCAATGAAGGGCCTATCGATACAGAGGGGTTGGCTCTTCGGAGGAGGAAGAGAGGATAATCCTCCGATGAGAAAGTTAGCACCAATAAACTGGCACCTCCTAATTGTAATAATCGGAGGTGTGGTTTATACATTAAAAAGCACTTGCTTTATGCATAGGGGGACAGAGGAAACAGAGAGAAGAACAAAAATAGCTGCTAAACATCTAGGAGAACTTGCCCTTAATCCACCTGGGGGTGAATTCTGAGACAGCTGCCTAAAACCATATTGGGTGGAGAGGCCTTAACATTGAGCGGCCTTAAACATTGCCTGTGAGGGAGAAACTGAGTAGCCAACAGCTGGCTAGCCCTGATCCTTAAGCTGTCATGGGTACCAGGCAAGTAGTCGTGGCGAGCTAGGTGGAGGCTTGGCAGGCCTGGCATACAAAAAACCCATAGCAGATACCTTCTTCTAATTTCTTCCTGCTGTTTGTAGTAACTTCCTGGTTACCACTTCCTGTTGCCAAACAGGAAGTGCATGACAATTCATGAGCTCTCTAGTGTTCGGGTGTGGCTGGCTATATAAACCACACCCAAGATTTTTCCAGTGCTTCCTGTTGCTTACTGTGAGCTGCATCAGCAACACACTCGCCGTGCTGGTAATAAACCTGCTTCTGCCTACCTGCTCTGGATCATCCTGCTTCTGCTTACCTGCTCCAGATCAACCCACGTGCTTTCTCCATGCTGCAGCTTTCTCCGGTCAAGAGGGGAATCCTACATTGGCACCTGTAAGCACAAAGAACAACTGCGTTAGCGTGCGCACTTCAATAACGCTGCGCATACTCACCGAATCTTCCTGCTATGCTGGAATCCAGGTCTGCGCTCAAAATCCTGCAAAAGAAAGAAGAGACATTATTCATTACGCTCGCTCCAATAACGCAGAGACATTTTTCACTGCGCTCTCTCCAATAATGCAGTGTATACTTACCAAAGCCTCTGTGCATACTTACCAGACCACCGAGTCTACAGAAGCGCTGAACCCAGACTTGAGGCACTAGCACTCCATAATCCACTCCTGCAAGGGAAAGGAGAGACATTACCAGGTGCGCTCAAATCTACGACGCAGCGCATACCTACCAGCTGTTGACTTCTACACGCAGCGCTACTCACCCAAAAATACCTTTGCAAATAAAGACAATACGGACAATTCTGGACAATCAACAACCACAGCGCAACGTTCACTTTGTGGAATAGACTTTCTAGCTAGTGAAGAAACTTGCACATAGAACACTCTGCCTTCCTGTGAAGGCCTATAACAGCGGGTGGCATCAGAACTCAGCCAACAGACATTGGCATCATTCCTACAAGTGAATTGCACCCCAGCGAATGCAGGATGGAGTGCACACCCTACTAAAAATCAAGGTGTTCCTCCGGGTGAAACAGGGGAAGTGAGAACTCTGGGTCAAAGGAGGCTCATTCATCGCTCCTGCAGAGACACAGGTGAGTGCGACATAAGCAGAGCCAAATGAGTGGTGGTGATCTCTGACTGAAATGACCAGACCCTTTGCTGTCCAAAGAGGAGCCTGGCTGTCTTTCCAGAGTGCCCCAAAACAGACTAGAATTTATCTATTGGAAACCAAGTGTGTAGGGTATCTGCCTGCCTTAATATCTTCCCTTCATAGTGAGTGAGACAGCAAATTGTGTAGACCCTTAGCATATTTGACTGTATATTAATTTAACTAACTCCCAAATAGATTGACACAGGGGGGGAGCTTGGAAGAGTTGAAACTTCCACCATCTCTCCTAGCGAGAAAAAAGTAATTGGGGTGACTGGCCACAAAAATGAAACGTGTACTTGTCCCCATTCGAAACCTTGCCTTCAAACCAAAATGGTGTTTGTTCCATTCCCAAACCTCGCTTTTAAAGCAAAAAGGCCCTTGTCCATAAAATTAAATTCCCAACTGATATCCATTCCCAAAACATGCTTTTAAACAAAAGGTGTAGTTATCCTAAATGAAAATTCCAACTGTCACCACCCCTTAAACATTGTATTTAAAACAAAAAGTTTTTTGCTACAAAATAAAATGCTCCATTGTAACCACTCCTTAAACCTTGTATTTAAACTAAGGGGTGCTGCTGGCCCCAAACAACATTTCTAAATTGTCCCCACTCCCTATACCTGGTCTTTAGATAAAAGAGTGCTGCCTATCACTGTGCACAGGTTTCTGGCACTGGGGGAGAGGCACTTTACAAGGAGAAACAAATGCAGTTTCCATTGAACAATATACACTCTCTCCTGAGAGTAAGTGACCCTGCTAGCAGAGCGATTTTGCATTGCTTTTGGGTGAAAAGGAAACAAGGTACTATTTGCCACGTGTATTTTTACAAATCTGTGTTCTCAAAACGCCAAGCATTTTCCAGTGTGCAGAGAAACCCCAGGTTTCAAGCACTGTACATGGCAATGTGTCAATTGTTTGAAAATCAAACTGTGCCTTGTGTTCAATTTAAATTTGATCTACAAATGGTGGCCTGCTTATTTATTTGTTTGCTTAGTAATATACAGTTAAAATAAATGAACTTTTGATACAACTAAACCACATTCCAGCATGCCGAATTTCTGTAACACATGGTCCACAGGCCAATAGAACCAATAGTATAACTAATTTTCTCCAAAGAGTAGTACAATATATAAAATAGGCCTCCTCATTCCCATTCATAAAAGTAAGCCACAGGGCTTCCCTCGTTGTATCGGCAGCAATGCCCGCAGCTCTCAATGTGGATTGCCTAAGGTGTGCAAGAGATGAGCACTCAATTAGATGTTTTGCGGTTTCCATTTGATCCTATCCACAGAGACATGATTTGTGCTCTATAGGTGTATTCTGCCACGCTCCCATTATCTCCCAGGATTTTACCACATTAAACTCGATTTTAAGGTAATCCCACACTAGTGCATTTCCCACAAAGTGTTTTATATAGCTAGGATATTCCACCCGTCCCTGGATATACTTGATAAATAGAGCAGAATTACTTTTAGGAGCTAGGCCGATGGTGAGTTGTTCGTGGCTGCAGTTGAATATAGGGTTTTTCATAGTTTTCTTAAATGTTTTGTAAGGCAAACTGACAACAAAGGGCGCCCAACCAAGCCATCTGTCAGCTGTCCTTAAAATGTTCGCAATGCAGTTAGCAGACATTAAGCCCGCTTTATGCATCATCGCATCATAGATCAGCCCGACAGATTTGTACCTACTCCATTTTTCAATTTCCAGTATGTGTTAAGACAGGAAAGACAGAATTTCATATTGGTGGTAGTGACATTAAATACCAGGTACAACAACTCAGCTGGGGTTCGGAGAGGCAAGCGAATACGTTTCCTCAACAAATTACGCTCAAGCATCTTGCTCTCGGTTAGTTTATCAGTGGTCCAGATTTCAACCCCATACAAGATGGTTGGACACATTTTGGCCAGGTACAGCTGTATCACGGCAAACACTGAATAACCCCTGCCCTTTCAGGCAAGGGATCCAATGGCGCCACTTATCTTAGCCGTATGGGTAGTCAGGATATCAAAGTGCTTTCCACCTCTCAATTTGGAGTTAAGATTGATACCTAGATATTTATATTCGGGAACCACTTCAATGACCTCTCCACCCATCTTCCAACTCAGCCTCTTTATCTTTTTTGCGGTGGACCTGGACTGTTTATTACAAAAAGGAACCGTATGTTCTGTTGAAGCTTAGCTTGGGTCCCCAGAGAAGGTAGCATTTTGCAGTAGCACCTGGAGCGTATCAAGTACTGGATGGGATTACCACAATAACTGACTTCAGGCCCAAATAATCGAACAGGCTCAATGAATATGACAAAGTACTACTTTATTATCATTTTAATAAAGTAGGCAAATCTGGCAAGCATAACAAATCGCAGCTCATGCACCCTTGAATACATATCAGTTACATAAAGGCTTTATACCTCAATACACATCAGCTATGACATCATCCTATGTGGCAAATAGTAAAAACCTATTGGGCAGAGGGATAGGTTAAGGGAGCATATATACCCGTTCTCTAGCACCTTGAAGCGTCTCCTGTCCTAGATGGGATTACTAATAAAAATCTCAGACCAAATCACCGGACAGACTCAAAGAATATGATAAAGTACTACTTAATTCTCAATTTAATAAAGCAGGGCAAACTGGCAGACATCGGACTGATGCTAGCACACTCACACACAAACTTGATTATGCAGAGGTTTTGTACCCAATATGCTTCATCTATGATGTCATCCTATGTGGAAAATTGTAAAACCATTGATGGGAGGGATTGGTTAGAGGAACATATCTACTAGAATACAGAGGGGTTAGTACAATATTGGCTACCTCTTATCTGTAAGACACACCTCAAACTACCTCTAAATAGGTACAACACTGAATATAGTGGACAACATGCCAGTGGAATGGTCTATGCAACATTGTATAGCATGTTATGCCATAAACCCACTGATTTCTTGGCATTCCCACCCAACCTTGGACATTCGGCTCGTCTAGTAGCATGTAAGTGAAATGAAACCCAGGTGCCTGAGTCAAGTCAGACTACTCCCCCCTTTCTAAATTAGTCCATCATCTCTCATCAGTCTGACCATGAGTCACAGTTTCCCATCTGTAGTTGACCTTGTAGCCTGCTCTCTGTTCTGGGACATTCAAAGGAGTGTAAGCACATCACTATCTTCATCCACAGCTTAATGAATAGTCCTTGTTTTCGACCTCTGAATCACACGTGAAGAGACCACAAATGTGTCAATATTGACCTCTTATTACTGCAATTTGATTTAATTATGCTGGGTGTCATTTTTCCTCTTGGTCTCTAAAGACTTGCTCAATCTATCTTGTATAGACTTTATGCACTTTTAATTGTCCAATACTTGGCTCTTGCAAATGTTTTCTTCTTCTTTAATCTAAGAGAAATATGTCTCATGTCCATGGCCTATCCGTCTGCCTCCCTTTGGGCCTTGCAGCTATTCTTTAAAAATAGCATCCTTGATTCCAGGCCAACATAGAACCCTCTTCGTTTTGCATACAAAGCTGTTTTACGGCATCTTCTGACTCTGCAACCCTAGTCTGTCTCTGAGGTAGCTGGACTGAGTATTAGCACGAGCCAGTGTCCATTTTCCAATGATGGCCACCCTGGCCACATTACATATTCCTCTATAGCAAGCATCTATATGTATTATGTACCTTGCGTTGCTGCATATTTATACTACTTGGTTTGCAAGTTACATTGCATTCATGATTACTCTTTTATTTCATACGTGTTCATCTTGTTGCTTCAGTTACATTGCCACTCTTAAGTATTTACATATCGTTTCAGTATCTCTTCACAAATCTTCTTCATGACATCACTCTGCCTTAATCAGATTTCACTCAGCTCTACATGATGCCCAATGGTGCATGCTGACATCCTTCCACACAATATCCTTCCACTCTCTCATTGCAAGGATACATTTGATACAGTTGTCTGAGTGCGCATTGTCTTTCAGACCCTCAATGCGGTATAGGGACAACACATGAAGTCCTGTCTAGGGCTCTTCTCCTACTGTTCCAATATGATGGCGATGAGGGGGTGGGAGTTAGGGAAAATGCATCCAGCTGTTCTTCTACATTCCCCCTCTGGTGGAGTACTCAACCACATTCTCCTATTCAATCTCCTTCATCTTCTCTTCATACTGTTGTTTCTTTGGGATCCAGATCTTTGTCACCCCCTCAGCTGACCTGTACTCTTTAAATGTTCATCCACCATCCGTGACAGCATTCTCCTGATGGTAGACAGAATATCCAATGTTATACATATTTTTTATAATACGTGGTGTAGTAAAACCTCATCCCTGGAAGTGCAAGGGTGCTTTTCTTTATATTCTCATGGGTACTTTCCACATTTTGCATCAAGCATCTATTTCAATCATTATCTTCATCCCATTAGCATTCTTGGCTGTCTTCTAGCACTTTCCCAAGATGATACTTATGAGACAGAATCATAGCAATACCAACACTAGTATTGCTCCAAGTATTTTGAAAGCATTCGCCAGCCAGGTTGTAATTCACGACAATAGAAATGAGATTCAGTCATCTACTGCTGTCTCATCTGCTTCATCTTCCATCATTGTATGCAGAGTCATCAGCATAGTCATTGCTTTCATCAATGTTCCATTTTCTCCTTCATGAGATGGTGTGAATGTACAGCAAGAAGGCCCAACCTTGGTGCACTTACCTCCTTCCATTGCTGTAATTTTAAATCCAGAACATTCCTGTTCTGGAGCGTCATCAGCCTGATGTCTCTCAATTCTTCTCTGATTGCATTGAAACCTTTTATTGTTGTATTAATTATCTGTAACAGCTCCCATCTGGTGATCTGCAGCCACTTGGTGTTTACTGAAGTCTGGAGTCCTGGCATAAACATAGATGTCATTATCATTGCTGTCTTGCTGAACAGTTTATGCTCACCTGGAATATCTTCATAGGCCTTTATTCATTTTGATGAGAACTAATTCTCTCTCTTCAGCCGGTGGAGGTTGTGCAACCTTTTTCTCCTCTGATGTTCATTCATTTTTGGAAATCTGCCAATGTTGAGATCACTTTGAGGAATCACTAATGCTGGAACATGCATTACTACAATAGAGAATATTCCTCCCCTATTCTTAGGCAGCTGCATGTAAGCTCTGGATCCACAGGCCCAATATCAGTCCATTAGTACAGCAGTTCCTCCATTCATTCCTGGGACCTCGATTGTCTGTCCACATCCTTAGTTTTCTCCAACCAGAACCAAGTTTTCATTCTTGAAGCATGTTGCTGCATTCTTTAGTGGTATTTTAGATACTGGTCCTGCTTTGTTGTCAACCCATGTTACTAACTTGGAGTAGTTAGCCCATGATTCTAGGCATCTGTCATTCCCTGTTTGGACTATGCTTACTGGTTCTTTCTTCAATAAGTGTGCAGGGCAAGATAATAGTGCTTCTTCCCATCTGGTGCCGGTGGAGGTCTCTGCCAGCATCCCGGTTCTCATGATTTCTCAGTCATATCTGAGCAGTCCATCCTCTTCATCTCAACAATTTTTATTTGTTCTCCAATCTGGGATGGATACATAAGTCTTATACTTGTCCATCCCATTCCACTTTCCATCCTCTTTGTTTCACATAAGCATCTCCATATGGAAATGTCCCTCTTGATCGCCATTGTAACAGTGCCCATTTTCCTTAGAATTGCCCTCTGTTTGTACATGCTAGACGACTGAGACATATTGCATCATGTGGAGGCATTTGTTTCACAATAAATTTCCTTGCTGCATTCATGGCATATGGTATTAAGGAACAGACATAGCAGCTTTCATCTGATGTTCTCTCTCCCACCTCCTTCGTGTACTGATACCACAAATTATTTTTAGATGATCTGCATTTTCAAGATACGTATTTATATCTTCATGGTCTTCATCAACATCCCTTTTAAAAAGAAATAGGTGCCAAGTAAGATTATAAAGGATACTGTTCGTGCTTTCGTCAGGGACAATAGAAAATGTTTCATTGTTACCCAACATGTCTATATTGTTTCTTATAACGTGTCGAAATGCCATAATAATCAGGAGGAAAACACAAATCATAATACAAAATGATATAAAAATTATTATTCCACGAAAGCTCATTGATTTTCTTGATGGCAATGAGCCGCTTATATTCTGAAGCCTCCTCATCTTTTGCTTAGACTTTTAATAAATAACTTTGTAAGTCTCTAGGAATCACACCTTTATATAAAAAACTGCAAGATAATTGCTATGATTATCCTGAAAATAATTTGATTTTTCTTTGGATTACTGAAAAAAGTCACTATATTCAGGTGTCTTCTTACTAAAGCCGGATAAGACTGTAATATATAAGTAAAATCAGTATACAAGAATGTGTGTATAGTTATTATAATGGGGAGCATAAAGATGAAAAATGCTTCTCTTCTTTCTTCTTTCAGCTCTGGTATTTTAATGCGTTATCTCTTGAGCCTATCTAAAAGAATTCCAGGATAACTGCAAGTCTATTTATTCCTTATCCAATGTTGAAAGATATTGGTCTTTAAGCTAAAGTGCTGCTGGGCTATTCATTTTCTTTATCTTTGCTCTTGGCCATTGAACAAGTCTGCATATGTTGGACTTTTTCTTTTGCTTCACTGTCGGTAGTTGCAGGAGGAGTCGGGGTTTCTCCTTTATAGGATATGATATGATGTATTATTTATAATGCGCTTAAAAGCCAGAGGTTTCTAACTGCTGCCCTGGAGGTCGAACCTGTGGTGCTCTGTGTCGTCTTGCTTCCAAGGCCAGCACGTTGTCCCTGCACTATCCTCCTGAGACATATGGTTTGATTGTGTGCAAATACAGCCAGGCTCTTCTTCCTTTTAATTGGCAACAGTGAGGGTAACTTCTTCATCCTCATATGGTCTTTCAAAACGGGGGGGGACTCCGCGTGCGCACAAACTTTCATGCCAGCACTTGGTCCCCTGGATACAGACCGGGTTGCTTTAGCAAATCCTCTGTTTCAATGAAATTATCATTTTTGTCGCTTCTCTTTGACCCCTCCCTTCGGTTCTTGACTTATTGAGACATGAAAGAAACACCTGCAGTCACTGTTGTTAGCTAATCATGCACCTTGTCACTTAGTAGTCTTCGCTGCACCATGGCATCAGTTTTTAATCTAGCTGGAGGTGCATTGGGGGTTCTCATATGGCGTTCAGTCACCAACTCATAAGGAGTTAGATGGTGATCTGAGCCAGATTGGTTTCTTAGGGCGTATAAGGCAAGGGGAAGGCAATGTAGCCATCCCTTCTTTAGAGTCATTTTTATTTTTGCAATCCTCTCCGTTAGTAGTCCTTTTAATCTCTCACAGACGCCATACACCTGTGGGTGGTACATGGAGGAAAACGTAGGCTTAATGCCTAATAGAAGAACTATTTGTTCAAACTGTGCATTTACAAAATGCAGTCCATTGTCAGACCACAAAACCTTGCATACACCCCATCTTGCAAATACCTCACGCACAAGGAACATGGCAGCACATGTGGCGTCATGGTTTGTGCATGGACATGCCTTGATCCATCTAGAAAAAGGACATACCATGACCAGCATATATCTGTAGCCACTGCATGTCTGCAGCATATCCACATAATCTATATGTAGGTGCTGAAGTGGGCGATTGGGTCTAGGAATTGCTCCTCTCACTGTTCGCGAAGTGTGCCCTGCAGTAGATTCCTGGCACATGATGCAATTTACAATAAACAATGCCACATGCTCTAGCAGATTTGGCAAGAACCACTCTTCAGCAATTATAGCAGCAAAACTCTCTCGAGTGACATGTGCTGGGTAGTGGAGCTGCTCCAGCGCTACCCTGAATAATGCTAGAGGGATAACTGTCTTTCCAGTGTTATCCTGTCTCCAAAATGACTCAGTGGGGGATAAAGAACACCCCTTCATTTCCCATGAATTCTTTTCTTCTTGTGGTGCTCAACCTTGTATCTCAAATACGGAGTGTAACTAGGTGTCCGGTGTGCCACATACGCTGGGCCCTATTGCTGGAACGTTATCACTGCAGTAACTTTAATATTGCAGAAAATTGCGAGGACGGCAAGAAAAACAATGTGGAGCAGCGCACATCGCATCTGCATTGCATTGGAATCTTTACTTCCACAGAACCTGCAGAGTCTTTCTTCCTTGGACACTGTGACACCGTGGCAACCAAACACTCCTCCTCCCTACGTCCGCTTCCATACAAAAACCGGAAGTGAAACGGAGCGTAGCGGAGTGTGACTGAGTGTCCGGTGTCAGGTGGCAGTGACAGCGAGCAGTGTGCCTAAGGACCAGTACCAGCGAAACCAGAAGGTAAGAGGACCACGTTATACAAATGGCAACTCTAATTATACCTCGGCAAAATGATGTGCTGCTGCTGGAGGCTCAGCTTGAGTCCCTGCCCTCATTTGATGGGATTGAAACTGTGGCTAAAGCGGCAGAACTAATGTCAGACACACCCCAAATAGGGGGCAGAGGGGGGCCAAGAAGCCGCCTGCTCAATGCCGCCATGGGCAGCAGAGGCAGAAGGGGAACCAGCGGAGGGTAGTCTGTGGGTACTGAACCCCCAAAGTGTCTGCCCTTTTAACATCAACGTTTCAATTGGTGCAAGTACAGCACTTTACATTGACAATCTGTCTGTCACAAAAACCCCCTCTGGCAAACCCATTGGCCAGGTGGAGTCCGGACTCGGGCCCCTAGAGCCTGGCATCCTCTTCAAAAGCCCTCATGGGGCCAGTCCTGGCGCCTATGGCACCATGCTCATACACCCTGAACAACAATGTGCTTGGGAACGACCTTATTGTATTGTCTTCCAACATGCAGGCATCCACATAGCTTGGTTCCCTAAGAACCAAGCTATGCGGTCTAGTGTTTTGGGTGTGGCAGGCCTGGAACGACTTTCCCTGGTACTACTTTACCTGGGCTATATAAACCACACCCTGACTGCAGAACATGATTCGTGTTACTTTGCAGCTTGCAATGTGACGTTCACCGTGTCCAGCTATTTCCTCGAACCTCGGAGAAGCAGAACCTGCAAAAGGAACATCACTAGCAGCAGCATCTTACCTGCAGTCTTCATCTTTAAACACTCACAGCTACTGAGAACAGCTTCCTCGAATCTGCACGCCTCCCGGACAGAATGACCTGAAAGAGGAAGATAGATGCAACATTAAAGAAAGCTGTACAAACATTTACAAATTATGAACTGCTCAAAAGGCTTACCTAGCTGGTCGCCTTTCGGGTGGCACCACTCCGGACATTCCACTCGCGCTGAAGAACACCACGACCTACAAAGAAGGATACCATAGGTTAGCAAAGGCAAGACTTCGCAGCTCTGCGCATAGCGCTTTCTTACCACATCATAGCGCTCTTGATGCGCCATCATTTACCAGGGGGGCTCAACCAAGCCAGTTCACTGCGCTGAATCTCCGCATACCTAAGGGAGAAAAAAGAGACATTTTAAACAAAGAAAGGCATGAAGGATAGCAACAAAACTAAAGAACAGCAATAAGACCTACCTGAACAATATCAAACAGGCCGGCGTCAGTGAAGTAACTGAACCGCACTGCCCATGAAAGACAACGCGCCCCTACAAAGAAGGCAGGATGGAGAGCACGCCTAATTCTACCACAAGGTGAGGAGAGGGCGCCACAGGGACTGAAAGCATACAGGGGTGGAGGGAGGATACTTACCCCAGTCAGTCAGTCTTGAACACAGTCCTCCTGTATTTTCAGGCAGAACCTTCCCCACAGACCACATCAGGGCAAAGCTGAGAAGCATGCCAGCGAGTAACCCGGCTGGGTGGCATCCCTGTGGATACCAGGTGAGCGTAACACTGTCCACTACATGGAACACAAAGGACATGACAACTCCAAGGGTCCTGGGGGGGTTGGACAGCCTGGAGCAGGCAATCTGCGACTAATCGAGCGGCACACGCTCCTCGTGGACCAACACTCACCCGTAGGTACAAAAGATCTGAGGCTCCTTGAGAACCCTGAGCAACCAGCAACCCCCCAGGCCTCAATAGGCATGGGGGCTTCAACGCAGGGTCTGCCAGAATTTACTGCGGATAGTCAGGGTGTAATAAAGGTGACACCCAACCAAGAGTCTAGAAATGTACAAACAATTACCCCCTTGCAGGGAAAAGGATTACCAAAAGCCATCCTGAAAAGGAAAAACTTAATGGACCTTGAATTAGATGAGGCACCTGCAACCATTTCACCTAAAGTAACAGAGAAAGAAACGGTGAGCCCCCTTCATGATACACGGTAAAGAGAACAAAACATGTCACTCAGAGAGTTGGCCCGGAGGGCTACAGCAATACATGGAGAACAAAATATGTTGGTTATCAGGGCGCCCTTAACACCAAAACCTCTAACCCCTGGAAAGCCTTAACATTGATGAACGAACAATCAATAACCAGATTCCCTTTCGGCTCTGAGCGATTGAAGAGTATGACGGCGACATCCTCACTCATAAGCCTGGAAGGCAATGAGGACGAAATATCAGATGACATTTTGCTTGAAGCATCATTAAATGTGGAGAAATCGGACATAGAAAATAGCCGAATTGCTATAGAGAAAAGAACCACCCTGATGCAGCAGGAACCACCAGCGCTGAACAGAGAAACAGGCAACACAGACTAGTGGTGAACCTCTTTGCACAGACCAACAAAAGGCCACCACATTGGGGGCACCGGAGAAGGAACCATGCAAGAAAGCCGGGAGGTCGGAGGAAGAAAATTTCTTTGTAGTTGCAACAATGACTTCCATCTTGGCTCCTTTTATGAAACATTATGAGGAGATTGCAGGACCCCTGAAAGACCAATCTACTCTATTAGCAATGGTCCACTCAAGAACTATATTCATGGAAAGGTTCATAACAGCTATACAAAGCAACCTGGACAACAGTACCTCAAGTGTCTCGCAGCTCTTGCATGACATAATTGAACCTATAATGAAAGACAAAGAAGCAAGAAGGAAAAGCCAAACAGGAAGAGACATATCAAGTTCTGTAAACATTTGGGGGAACACAGTGGTACTCGGATTGCCTAGAATAGACTCAGAGGATTCTAAAGCAACAATTCAGAAAGTACCAGGGACGAGGAGTCTAGCGCCCAAGAACCAACCCCTCAAATAAACCTCAGTATAAGACAACTGCCTGGCTCCCAAAAATCAGCAATCATGGAGAAAATAAGCAGGGCTGGGTGGGGAATGGCGAAAAAGGCGCTTAGAAAACCAAATCCAACACGACAACGCAATTGTCTCAATGGACCCTGATACCACAACAATGGTAACCGGAGAGGACGGCCCTCTAAACTTGCCTGCTTGCATGAATCAACCTAGCAAGAAATTGCAAGTGGCTAACGAAAAGAAGGAGCAAACACTTAAGTACTCGGACGTCGTGGCGACAAAAACAAGAAACAAAAAAACTAACAATAGTGCTTCGAAAGAAACCAGTAACTTGGGTGTATGCCAGTTTGTTAAAGAAAAAAACCTAAACATGGGGCACAACAAACGAGAAGACATCTCAACACATATTAAAAGTGGGTGGAACAGAGAACAAAAAAAAAAGATGAGGGGCCCATCAGTGTCCCAGTAAAAAAACAGAAAAACTTATCATTACAAAAAAAAAACTCCAATAGAAGTCGGGCATTCATCAAAAACTAACAGTACCAAAAAATCAACCGACCATAATGGAGCAGTTAATGAACCCAAAGAAAAAGGTCAGGACGGAACAGCCCATCAAAGAAATCCCTACCCCAGAGTTTGGGGATGATGAGTATTCAGAACCAGACCGCATGAACCTCTCGACATACTCAATATCAGATGATGAAGAGAGGCAGTGGGAGAACGACCAAAAGAACAAGTCCATAATTATTGAGGACGGGGAAACGATGGAGAACACAGGGAACATCGAGAGCGAAGGGCTTACATCGAATGAAGATACCCCAAATTGTAATCAAGAAAGGAGGGAGGTCGCAAGTGATGAAGAAAGGAGTAAGGGCGGGAAAGACAAAGAAGAGAGTGTCGCCGGTAGAATCCGCAGTCGCTCCCTATCTACGGCCCGAACGGCCTCAAGAGTTCCCACCAGAAAAATTAGAAATCCACCCCCTAAGAAGTCCATCGAGATAGAGCAGTGGGGAAAGGGATGGGTAAATGGCCTGCCAAGGCCAGAACCCCGAAAAAGAGGTTGGATTGCTCCACAATGGCCACCAATAACATGGTGGCCCAAGCGAAGTGGAGAATAACGGACGATAATCCGAGAGAAACCATAAACCAGCAGCGACAGCAAATCGACCATGACAACAACCGAACCTTCAGACAACCCGGACTCATTCTAGAGCGAATACTACACTTTGCGGACAGACTAATCCTAAACAGGGCGAATGTAATTCGCCTGCTTCACCACATCCCAGCATTAAGGCTAATTAAAAACAACGACCTTGCTATAGTGGAATTCGTCAACGAAACTTGCACAGACAAAGTCATCCTACACACAGTCTCAAACTCGGTCAGGCAATTTCTCTTGGAGGAAGCTCACCATCTAAGACCAATGGGTTTTGACCTTCAAGAAAGTACAGAGACAATGAAAGAACCGAAGAAACATTCACCTAGGCCGAAAAATAAGCAAGACAAAGAGCTTAAATACCAGAAGAGCCATATGTTAACACCAAGAGAAAGCAATAATAACGGCAAAAGGAATCAAAATATGGAAAAAGCAAGAGCATGCAATGACAAGAAAGCAGCTGGATGGAAATGGCTAAAGAACTTAATAGCAGACAAAACAGATACTCAATAACAACCAGTGAATGAGAAGGAGGAGTCTTGGTCCCTCGGAAGCTGGAACACAAGAGGCTTCAACCATCTTTTCACTCCGGGGGAACTACAAAAGGAAAACTTGAAAGTACTATGCTTGCAAGAAACGTGGTTGCTACAGCCACCTATGCTGGATGGTTATTTGGTGATACTAAATCCAGCAACCAAGGGAAAACAAGACGCCCCATGTCAGGGCTTCTGGTTGCAATTAAAAATGAACTAAATTGGAGGGTGATAATGACACAAAAAAAAACCTTTCATTCAAATGGTGGCTATAAAATTGGATAAAGCCGAAGCAGACAAACCAAGAGTCCTGATTCTTTTAAACCTGTACTGGAACCCTACAAATGAAATCAATGAGAATTTTCCAGAACAAATAGCATGCCTACTTGATGAGTAGCGAGAGAAATGGAGGGACCCGATTTGCATACTGGCGGGCGACTTAAACTGTACCTGCCTGGACAAAGGCAATCAGGCCTTGGTACATGATCTGTCAGAGGTTACAACAAAAGAAAAAATTAGAAATAAGGTGGAGAAACATGGTACAATCTAGAGAATGTCTGATACTAAACGGAATAGTCCAAGGGGACATTCCTGCCCAAATAACATGGCAGGGTGGCCAAACAAAAGAAACACTAGATTACATATGTTCATCAAGCAACCTGTCACCAAATATTATAAAATTAGAGGTGATCCCAACCATCGTAAGCGACCACAATTTGATGAATCTCATCTGCAGGAACATCAGCAATAATAAGATCTGTATGTACAAGCAAGACATACAGCTCCCAAGAAGAGGAGTCAAACTTAAGATATGTCCGAAAAAAAAGAAAATAAAAAAGACTAAACCTTAAAGTAAAAGACTTGATCTCGTACTTGGAACATAACTCAAAAGAAATAAAAGAATTGATTATACACCGCTGTTTGAAGGCTATAGAGCGGAAGGGAAAACAAACATGAACCACCTGTCTAAGATCCATGCCCACGCATATGATAGCCTGGTACACAAAAAGAAAAAAGATATGAGGAAAAACATCAACCGCTTGATTAAGACCCGATGTCCGAACAGCAGCAAGGAAATTCACAAGCTGAAACAGAGCTATCAGAATTGGCTATAGCTTCACAAGAAAACCATGCTCAACCAAGACACCGAAAGAATGTTAAAAAAAATCAGACTAAAAAACACAGCAGAGATATGGGTAATTATTAATGAAACAGACACCAGACAAGACGTGTCTTTGCCAAACCCAATCAGTTCAACAGCGTGGTGTGAGTTTTTTACTCAGCAGCAAGAGGACAACTGGTGCCCTTTACAATGTAGATCAGTGGCAAACACAAAGTAAGATGGACCAGATATTGACACAGAGGCAATTGAAATTATACTAAAGAACCTAAAAAACTCAAGAGCCCTGGGATCAGACGGGTTGACAAATGCCATACTCAAAAGTAACATACCAGAGTGGGCCCGGTTTCTGCATCAAGTATTCGAATACGTGATACAAACTGAAAAACTCCCGGAGTCCTGGAAGGCGGTGGTGGTTGTCCCAGTTTACAAAAAAAGGTTGAGAACAACTCCCAATAACTACAGACCAATCGCTCTCCTGGTCGTGGCTGGCAAAGTATGCGCATCCACATTGACGAAGGCTCTAACAGAATGGAGTATCAGAAAAGGTCAAAGAGACACTTGGCAATCGGGCTTTGTGAAAGGAATGGGCACCGCACTAAACATCTTTCTGATTAACCAGCTAAAAGCCAGAACTGCCAGAAACAAAAAACAGAAAATTTACATCGCCTTTATTGACCTGTCTAAGGCCTTCAACACAATTACAAGAAAGAAACTTTGGGACAAACTGGAGAAGTGGGAATGTCTCCAAACTATTGTGGAGAACATCAAAGACCTTTACCTGGACACAAACATTAGAATA
Source organism: Ambystoma mexicanum (assembly GCF_040938575.1). Classification (NCBI taxonomy): domain Eukaryota; kingdom Metazoa; phylum Chordata; class Amphibia; order Caudata; family Ambystomatidae; genus Ambystoma; species Ambystoma mexicanum. Next base: position 202,275,220 of record NC_090931.1, read on the forward strand.
AGGCTAGACAAGACAGGGTCGCTGTCGGACCAAATAGCCATCAAAACAGGGCTGAAACAAGGATGCCCCCTAGCGCCGGAGCTCTACAACTTGTTTATATCAGATATGAGAGAACAATTCGATCTTATACGCAGCTATCCACCTAAAGTTTCAGGGGCATCAATATGGAGACTACTTTACGCTGATGACATCGTTTTAGTAGACCAGACCCCGATAGGCCTGCAAAGACAGCTGACCGCTTTACAGTCATATGTGGATGCAAACGATTTGACTATCAACCCGGAGAAATCAAGAATAATGAGGTTTTTGAAGGGAGGTAACAATGGTAAGATCAGGAAATCGGATTGGACACTAAAAAGGAAAGAAATCTTGGAAGTAAACTCGTTTACTTACCTGGCAGTTTGCATCAATAACTCCTACAGTGAAGCACCCAGAATTGAAGGGCTAAGAAGGAAAGCCATCAACTTAGCTTCACAGGGGAAAATCATTCTGAAAAGGTATTGTAGGTTCACATTAATACCGCTGATAAAAGTCTACAGAATGAAAGTAGTACCCACACTGATTTACGGAGCAGAAACATCAACCTCCCTGCCAATACAAACGGGGCTGACTCTGGAGGGTCTGTTCTGGCGGAAAGTGCTCTAACTCCCTAATTCAGTGCCGATACAAGTAATAAGGAGAGAGCTGGCCTTGACATTGCTGAAAGCAATAGCCGACTGGAAACAAATGATCTTTTATCGTAAATGCTTGGAGGAGAATGCACCCGGAGGCTTCAATGTGCTGGAAAAATCCTTGAGAGAACAAACGGACTGATAATTAACAGAATGGCAAGAATTCTGTCAAGTAAAGCTAACAACCCTTAATGAGAAAGAGGAAGATCTGTTAAATAACCCAGACAAAACAGCAAAAAAAACTGTACACAATGGACTGGATTGAAACTCAAGAGCACAACAGGAAATACAAGAACTATGAAGAATTCTGGGCCCAGCCAAGAAAATTGAACCTGATACCAGGGTATTTGTCATTGTTTCCTAACTGGTACTTCAGGTCAATTTTAATGAGGTACAGACTTAACATATTGCTGACAGGAGAGATACTGCAAAGAAGAAACATCTTGAGCAAGCATACAGGATGCTGATGTGTGAGCTCTCGGGAGAGAACGAAACCCTAAAACATCTAACTCTTTGCTGTCGGGGCCTTAGGCAGAAACATGAGAACTGCTTAGGGGAGATGTTTAGAACCTACCCAAACAGAAGCATGGGCGACTGGTGGAGAACACTGATTGAAGGAGGGAACACCAAAATTAACGTAGCCCTTGTAAAACTGGTAATTACAATGCTCAAGAAACTAGATGCCGAGGAGGAAGAAGGACTGAGGATGAGGCACTAGAACATTGGATTACCTGTTTTCTTTTTCTTTGATGAAATTGTGGTAACTGAGCTGAAGGTTTAAAGGTTTTCAAAGTGTAAACCAAATGACTTGGAATAAAATATATATATTTTTTTAAAGTATCTCAAATAACGGGACAATAGACAGCATGTTAAAGCCCTCCTTGCATCGTCCTGTTATCTGTTTAACACTTTCTATTTCAAAATTAGAAATAGTTGGGAAATAGGCTGCATTTTTGACTTCTAAATCTGCAACTTCGTTTTCCGCAGAAAATTACATCTTTCCTTTTAGTATGCATTGCACATTTTTTTATGACCACCAGAGTCAATGACAGTGCTTCAATAAGTTTATCTAATAGGGCCCCATATTGCACTGGAGTGCCATCTGCACGGAGGACGCTCCTCCTTTTCCAGCATGACAAACCTGCGTGTATGGTTGACATCACATAGGCGGAGCAGAGTACGCATCACTTCTTCATCTTCAAATCTCTGAAGTGCAGCGATAAGTGCCACTAATTCTGCAGCCTGTGCTGAGTAATGTGAAGGTAATCTTGCACTTGTCACTACCTCAAATTCACCCTCTCAGTTCAGTTTCACTACTGCTGATCCAATATGCCTTTCACCAGTCATTTGGTAAATTTCTGAAGAACCGTCAATAAAGACAACATCCCCCCTCCCGATAGCATTTTCTATGGCTTGGGGAATATCATCACAACATTCAGTATACGTTGTGCAGTCATGTACATAATCATCCTCCCCTACTGGTTCTGCTATTAACATTGCTGGATTCACTGTCTTGCATCCAACAATTTTAATCAGAGGATTCAATATAATTGAATTGATGCTCTTTGTGTGGTCAATGTACTTTTAGGTTTCTCTAAAATCACAAATAATGTATGCTCTACAAATAGTGTTATTGAACACCCCATTGGTATACTTGAAGCTTTTTTGATCGTGAAGGTAGCAGCAGCTAAAGATTGCTCACAGGAATAATATATTTTCATAACTGGATCTAAAATCCCACTATAGTAAGCCAATGGTTTGTGTGCATGTCCTAATTTCGTTTTTCTGTGCAACAACTGCTGTCATGACTTCTCCATTTGAATGAGAAAATAATTAAAATTCTTCATGATAATCTGGAATTCCTAACACAGGGGCTGTACTGATTGCCTTTTTTAATTCTTCAAATCCTTCAAGCATCACATCTGTCCATATTATGTTACTCTTGACCACTGGTGCTTATTTAAGTCCTTTTAAAATTGGTCGAATATATGTACTGTAAACGAAAACCCAAGTCTCACAATAGTTACATAGGCCTACAAATTGTTGCATTTCTCTCACTGTTTTAGGTTCTGATGTCTTCATAATTGCTTCTGCTCTGTCAGATGTCACTTTCCTCCCATCATGAGAAATTAACTGTCCTATGTGCAAGACCTCTTTTTGACAGTATTGTAGCTTCTCTTTGTCCACTTTATATCCTTTCTCGGAGAGTATAGTCATGAGCTTAACTGAATCTTCTCTCCATCTTTATTCTGTCTCACTGCACATCAAAATGTCATCCACCTATTGTACAATTCCACTTTCGAGCTGAATATTTCCTAGGTCCTTCTGAAGAATTCTGTTAAAGATTGAAGGGAACTCACAGTACCCTTCGGCAAACAAGTATGTTTTAGGTGGATGTTTCTATAAGAAAAGGAAATCAAATCCTGTGAGTCTTTGTTGAGAGGAATTTGCAAAAAATGCATTCTTTAAATCCATAACTGTGAAATATTTGGCCTTAGATGGGATGTTGCACAATATTGTCGGAGGATTTGGACCTAACGGAAACACAGTTTTCACTAAATTGTTTAGCGGGCGAAGGTACTGTATGAATCTCCACGACCCCCTGCTGATTTTCTGACTGGGTACACCGCCATGTTATATGGCGAATTTGATGGTTCCAATATTCCTTGTTTCATTAAAGTGGAAATGGTCTCAAATATACCTTCATCCTTCACTCTGGACATGGGGTATTGCTTTGCATGTGGCAAAAGGGCTCTTTGCGTAAGCTTGATTTTAACTGCTACTACTCCTTTCAATAGCCCCGTCATATGGTCTTGTGGTCCATAAAATCTTTGGCACTTTCCCTAAATCCTCCAGAAAACAATAATGGTTTCTTTTTTACCAACGCCATTCTCTGCGGTATTTCTCTATTCTCTACTTTAATTCAATAAGTGAGACTTGTGAAAAATACTAATTCATCATCTGTGTCCTCATCCTTAAACAGTTCCTCAAATGTCAAATCTGTCAGCCTGTATCCTTCACTGAGGGCTATCACTGTTCTCCATCCTCTTCCCTCATCATCATCTGTCCCATAAAGAACCACTCTTTCTTCCCTGACCACTGCTGCTTCTAACTCCAAAGGGATAATCTTCCCTTCTTCATCATCCATAGGGATTTCTGGTCCGAACAAAAACTCATCAGGTATTCTTAATAGTTTATCTATCAATCTGGGTAACCACGATAATAAAACAGTCACTCCATACAAGAATACTTCTGTATTTAAGAGAACTCTTCATGATGCCTTCTGGCCTCTAATGGCTAATATAAACTCTCTCACATTCATATAAGGTATTCCTTGGGTGGAACACACTATTCCTTCATCAGTAAAATATATTGGGCCTCATTATAAGTATGACAGTCCGGGAACTACGGTACCAGTAAGCATGCGGTACTGTAGTTTCCAGTCCGCCATACTAGGAGCTGTGCTCGCGGGCACCTGTCAGCCCACCAAGTCTGAACTGGCAGGCAGAGCGGCACCCGCAAGCACAGCATGTTGGATGCACCGGCACCATTCTGAATGGTGCTGGTGCATCTGACGTCCCCATTGCCATTGAGCCCTATTGGGTTCACTGGGAATGGGCACTGACAGGCACTGGCACACGGCAATGCAGGAATTACCAGTTCCTGCAATGTCAGAATTACCTGGCAATTCCTCATTTCCGGGTGCCGGAAGAAAAAAAGCAACTCCGGCGGCAGCCATGCCTGTTTTACAGGCACGACTACCGGCAGGGTTGTAATGAGGGCCATTGTCATGTTTAATTTTGTCATTAAGTCACAGCCCTAATATGTTAACCGGCCTCTGCATATAATATAATAATGGCATTGACATAGCGTGTTCTCCTATAGAGATTGGTAATTTGTCTGTAAAAGGAACTAAACTCCCCAGAGAATCACTGAGCATTCATAACAGTACCTGACATTGGATATTTTCCCTCATGGACACAGAAACAAGTTGCTACGGTGTCTACAATGAATGAAAATGTCTTGCCTCCTATCGTCACTTTGACCCTTGATTCCTCTTGGGATCTGGTGCCACCAATAGTACTGAACACATCAGGTCGTTCTTTGGGCTGTTCTATTGTATAAATGCATCGATGTACCTTTGAAAGGATTTCCTCCTACCATGACCACACTTCCTAATTTCAGTGCGGGTGCTTGCTGGACTCCTGTAGTCATATTTCATTGTGGCACCATGGCCTGTTGTGTCTGCGCTTGCTGAGTTTGTAGATGTTGTGTTTGCATGGGTACTTGGTGCGATAGTCCTTGTGGTGATTGCATTTGTAATGGCGCTTGCTGTATTTGCTGTGGTTGCAGCACATATGTCTGTGCCTGCATGTGATCTTGAGCATAATACTCCTGCGATTCCGCATTATATTGCAGAACATAGCCCATCCCCCTTCTTGGAGCGTGCCAATTTTGCTGCATGCCTCCTCTGCTTCTACATGTTCTGGCTATCGAAGAGGGAAAATGGGACGATCCCTTCCCCCGATTCTCATCCAGACCATGGCCTAGACCGTCACAACCCAAGCACCCACCGCGGGAGGAATTCGATCCGCTCACGACTGCCCCAGCTGCCAAGATCCACTGTGGCCACACCCCACACAGCTAGGTAAGCTGCCCGTCAATCAAACTGCATGCTGGAGCTGATAGCAATCGTATGGATCAACTCGACTAGAGAGTAACCACAAAACACTGCAATCGTTAGAGATGCCATGACGACATAGCTGGCGGACAAGAACACACGCGCCACCAAGCACATTTGTCATACATACATCAATCCACACGAAGAACATACTCAGTGCTATGATGTAGAGGACCATTTACACTCACACATGCATCGTTGTTATTTTCCACATAGGCCAACTACAGCACCGCAGAAACGCAAGACACCAGAAGAGCTTGTGTACATGCTTGCAGACGCTTCCCGCCACTAAACCCATGAAGATGTAACCCTGTATACGGACTAATGCATATGAATCCCTGTCGCCCCTCGCGACCCCCGTGTTATGAACCATATGGCGCCATCCATAGACTAGGCCAGAGTAGACCTCATCGCCACAGTAGGCCGCAAAACCAGAGTCCCAGGCCCAGAGCGGCTCAGACGGAGCTGCAAGATGCTGATCGTGCAGAAGAAAGCCTGACGAAGGCCTCACAGCCAAGGCCATGAAGTTGCAACTTTCACGCTGCGCTCCCCGCGCCAAGGTTACACCTGCTATTGCTAAACGCTCCTCAGAGCTGAAATACAAATCAAATCCCCGTAAGTCTGCTCCAGCCACGGTCTTGCAACACGTGACCAGGCTGACCTGATGCGATGCCAAGTTCCAAGGACCAGGAAAACTCTGGGGTCTCACGTTTGGGACACAAACTGCAACAATGAACTGACAAATTGGACACTGACAACGGTGAGAAAGGAGCTCTCCTGCAGCAAATGGCAGACCTGTCTATTGTCCACCACCGACACATAGTCATACATTGTTTCTAACACCAGTTACACCGCGAGCTGGGAACGATTATGGTCCCAGGCTTGGGGGCTCGCGGACAAACCAATCGGGACACGGGGGGCTAACCACTGATAACATTACAACCCAGCCAATCACTAACCCTCTCTATGTAACTATTTCTGTGTAGCAAATTTTAGGGACAACCCAAGCGTACCACCTGACCCCTTCTCTACCAGTAACTAACTTTTCTATATGTGCCTATACTGACCATACCACTCGGGGAGCCAACCCGAGGTGGCGTTAGGTTTTGGGGGAAGTTCCCCAGGAGACGTACGATGTGGCATCATTCAGATAGAAAAAGGGCCTGCGAGCCCGCTCTTGCTGAGAGGTTCCGGGTTACCTGTCATCCCAGAAGCTATCGCTGTTTGTTTGTGCAATAAACAGCAGTAACTCTTTGGCTCTTGTGTGTGTCTCATACTCCTTTGGGACGTGAGAGGAGTTGGGGCCTCCCCAACCCTGGAGGTACGCGGACGGCCCTGCGGACCCCCAGAAAATCACCCCGACACTATGGGCCTCATTACACGGATGGCGGTAAGGATTTACCGGTACCGGTAAAATACCGGTACCGGTAAATCCTTACCGCCTTATTACGAGGTCCCTTTGCGGGTTGGGGGATTTAACGCCTGCTTTTTACAGGCGTTAAAAACCAACCCGCAAAGGGACCCAGGGAGCTAATTACGGTACCGCAATTTGCAGTACCGTAATTAGCGCCTTCCCCATTCCCATTATGCCCTATGGGGCAAAAATGGGAATGGAGAAGGGCAATGGTGGAAGGGGGAATTACCGCCCCGCCAACCTTGGAATGGGGCGGTAATTCCCCTTTCCGCCAAGGCGGTGCCGGTATTTTACTAATAGCGCCATGGTTCTCCGCCATCCGTGTAATGAGGCCCTACATGTCCTATTCTTCTGCAATTCCAACATTGTTGCGGCTGCCCGCCATGAAGTCCTCCTCTTCCCTGAGGGTTTTGAAATTCACCTCATCCTCCTCCTCTAGACCCATTCTCTCTTCCTCTTGGCAAAAATTGTACCACTCTGATCCGTGGGATACACTAAATTGTTTTGCTGTACTGATTGCATCTCCTGTGTCATCCCACCTTCATTACTTGTCAATACCGCTTCCTCTATGGCTATTTTTGACAACTTTTTCTGGACAAACTTCGCCTCCTCTTGCTTCCTACTCTCTGCTTTTTTCTTATTTTTCTCCCACAACAATCGCCTGTGATGCACGATCGTCAACTGTATTTATGTCCATGGTTTGGCTTCCATTACCACCTATTTCTTCATCTGCTGTTGCACTGGCTCAGGCAGTCCCTCAAACAAAATGTGGTAAAATAATGCCACTGTTTTATCCTACAGTTCGCTCAAGGCAACATCTCTCTTGAATATCTTGAATATAGACAACCGTGTCTTTATCCTCTCCCATTGTCCTAGTCATAATTGCACCCATATCTGAAATATTGGGATATTTTGCTCTGAGCGCTCGCCATACATCTGTTCTGCAATTTCTAAATTGTGCTACATCATGTGTTGTGCTTTGTGCAGTCACACCTGCGTATCTTGCTCGCTTCCAAATGTCATCAGCTCTCTCTCCTCTAATGGCTTCTAGCAAGCCTTTTATGTCACCTATGTCTAACGCCATTCTGGATGTCATTCTCTCTAATTCATAAATCCATTTTTAAACTTGGGGTAATTTACATCTTAAATTGTCTTTATCCATCTGTGGCCATGGTATATTTTGGGTCGTCCTCCCCCTTTCTCTAATAATGGGAACTGTGAAAATCCTGGTCCATAATGATACCTGCCTACACTTCTTGTTTTCCAGTTGGGGATTGTCTCACCCGTCTTTCTCCATCCTGGTAATGCCCTTAATCTACTTACATAAGCTGGTGAAACATCCCCTGCACTACGCAATCATGCTTGTAATCGATCAGTGTATTGTGTCGATTTTGGTGTTCTTTCTTTAGGGTCCCCTAGAACTGACCAATTTACCCCTTTTTCTATACTAGATTCTTTTGAAAATCTGCATGCGCCCTCCCTTCATGCTCTCTCATTTTCTTCCCTTTCTTCGTCTGACATTATTATGCCCCAGCTAGTATGACTGTTATCCTTTTCCACATCATCAAGATCTAGTCTACTTAAAGACAGCATTCTGTACTCGTCTGTAATAAGGTCATCTAGCCTTCCTTCAGTTTCCCTCGATAGAGATCCTTCTATGTTCTCTTGGGTTTTATACCCTTCTTTATCCCGTATTTGCCTATATGAATTCCCAATTATTTTCCCTACTTCTTCTGTATGTCACTCATCAGCCCATGTTGGTATTATGGGTTTTCCTTGCAGCTCCCTGCAGGACTGTTGTGACCCTATATCTTCCTCAAATTGTTCTTCTGCTCTGATTGGCACTTTGCTTCTATGACATAGATAATCTATCTCATCATCTTTTAGTCCCCTACTTCTGTACTTCCGTACCCTCTTGAGGCCATGGCAGGAGTGTCTTATTAGTCAATCGTCGAATCCACTCTGAATAATATTTCCTTATCTTCGCTGTGTATCTTGGCAATGCCCTACATAAGTGTAGAAGAGGAGTGTCCTCCATATTGACAAGTTGATCTCAACTGTTTATACTTGTATTCTTCTCTTTATTTTATCAAATATACCACACCGAACATATTTGATCAGGCACCATCAACTGCTGCTTATTTATTCGAAAAAATCAACCATATATATCTGTATATTTTTTTACCACTTTTTAAAATCTATGCAACAATGTTCTTTTTGTTCCTTCGTTTACACTTTCTATCAACTTTTAGTATCACATTGCTTTATCATTGACAATTTAAGCATCTTTTCCTAGTTTATTTATTAGTTTCCCCTTATTATTTTCCTCCTGATTGATGTCAATGTCTTGATTAAAAAATCTAATAATCACCTTAATTTTTTACTATCGTTTTATATCTATTAGTTTAAACACAGCAATAGCTTTACACTGACATATTTATAACCCCACAAATGCATTTTTTAGGTTTTTCTGGTACGCCTTTCTTTACTATCTTAAGTAAATGTATCTTATCTCATTTTTACTCCATCTTTGATACATTCTCTTCTTGTTGGCCTTGCCTCAGGAATCCTTTGCACCCCTATTTGGAGTCTTTTTAGTGCATACCCTTCTGTCCCCTTGAAACCAGGAATCTAGGTGTCTACTTCTCTTTGTTATAATCCCCAAAAATCCTGTTACTTTTATTTATATGTATTATTTACAACACAATCCCTCCCACTATTTTGCCACTTTCAATGTTCTACTGACGTCCGTCGCTCAGCTCAAGTTCCTTGGCATTGACTCTCCCTAAACGGACCAGTTTGTCTTCCATCAACGGTGCACCTGCGGGGACCGGACACGAATTTCCTCAAAGGGGGACTTGTCAACCGTATCTTCTTACATGTGTTTTTGCATGGCGTTCTCCAGAGGTAGGTCCATGGTCTTCTGGTTAATGGCTGGAGCACTCGAGCATCTGGAGGTCTGGATCTGAGCCCAGGTTGATTAGACCTGAACCATCAGCACTGCTATCTAAATGTGCTCTAGCGCCTTGAAGCGTCTCTTCTGCTAGATGGGATTGCCAATAACAATTTAAGACCAAATAACCGGACAGACTCAAAGAATTGGGCTAAGTGCTACTTTATTCTCATTTTTCTTTTCTTTTTTTAAATTTGTATATGGTTAAATAGAACCTTTACAAACAGAAAGAAAAGCATGAAAGAATAAAAATGTTATTTCCATTATAGTTAAAAATTAATTACTTCTAAAAACAATCTACCTATGTCCACAGTTGAAGAACAGAACATACAATTTTACACCATCATTAAAAAGAAACAAAAGAGAGATTCATATCAAACTCATACCATAAGGAAAGAAATAAAAAAAATAAAAGGTACTGTAAACTTTAATCACAGTTATTTGCTTATCTGACCGACAACCTAAGCTCAAATTAAACAAAGAACAAAAGAAAGAGGATGTCAAAGCCAGAGTAACCAGGTAGGGACAATAGTTAGACTATAGATGAAAATCTTGATCCCTTCCAGCACTTGTATCACCTTTATTGTCAAACTAGATTCTTGTCCTGACATCAACCTTGTCCAAACTATATCTGTAAGAATACCCTCCAGTTTGTCCACACATCTTTGGAATAAGGCTGCTTTAAAGGGCCAGGTGCCCTCATATTCCTTCAAAAGATGTTTCACTGTCTGCTTCTCTGGAATTTCACATACTGTACACATTTTGTGGGCAACCTGCCCTTTCCCCCATTTCGAAAGAACTTCTCCAGTATGCGCAATATTTAAACGAAGTCTGAGCACGTTTTGTCTGGCTCTCTAGTCAAGGAACTTCCCAAGATACCTTGGAACACTCCCCACTTTCTTTTCTAATAGTGAGAATGAGTTAGTTTGGGTAGCACCCCGCATAGCTTCCATTGTAGTAATCCAATCCATCCGTTCTATTGCTTTTTTGACTTCAGGGGATTGGTAACCAGGGTCTCCAGGTCTGTATCAGATCTTGCAAAGATTTCTCCTATCCTCACTTAGCAGCACTGACTTAGAGTGTGCAAGCTTGTCTTTGATATCTGCACGAAGAGTGTGGGGTTAAGAAGTATTGATCAATCGAAAGAGGGAAACCAGCTTCCAATCCGCCAAAGATTCCAATGATTTCAGACCTAGTTCATATCTTTAACGTACGGTGGGAAGGCTTGCAGAGGTCAAAGGACCTTCTTCCAAATTAAATCCCCCCGTTTTGTCAGCAGATTGTTTTCCAAAGTAATGGTTTAGCTTCCAGACCATACACCATCACTGGTACGACTTTGGCCACATAAAATTTAATTAGGAGGGTTATTGAGAATTTGCAGTATTTTGTATAACATTTTTCAATTGGGAAATCAACGGCATGATCTTACCATCTATTTCTGTTTCCACCTTTTCTATCGATCGTGATGCATATATAACATACCCCAAATAAACCACCTCCTCCATTGGTTATCCAATGACCATTAATGATACTGTACCTTTCTTGTTGCTTGTCTAAACTCCAGTATCTTAGATTTCTCTGGATTAATGGAAAGGCCATTGACTTTAACATATTCCCCCAATTTGTCCAGTAAATGTTGCAAGCCAACTGCTGTCCTATCGTGCAGAACAATATCATCAGCATAGGCCAGCCAACAGATTTTATTGTCATTCATGTTAGGGCTAGCCAATGCTGATGACTCCAGTGATGTGCCCATGTCTGCCAAGTACAGATTAAAGATCAAAGGGGCCCCATGCAGCCCTGTATGACCCCTCTTTCTACCTTAATGAACTCTGAAAGCTGGCCTTGCTTGTCGAGTCTTGCTCTCATTAATGTGTCCCTGTGAAGTTCTACCAGCATTGCCAGGATATGTTCTGGAATCCCCCAATTTACGAGTTTGTTCCATAAGTGATCTCTATTAACCTGGTTAAATGCCTTGGAGAGATCTATCCAAGCCCCATACAATGATGAGTCTCCCTTCCCCCTGGCTTGTTCACTGATGATATTCAGAACTAAGCCATTGAGTGCAGTGGAAAGACCCCTTCTAAAACCTCTTTGGAGCTTGGATAGAATGTGTTCCTCTTCTACCCAGCTTTCCAGTTCTCGTAGCAATTTAATAAAGCAGGGCAAACTGGCAGACATCGGACTGATGCTTGCACACTCACACACAAACTTGATTACACAGATATTTTGTACCCCGATACGCATCATCTATAACATCATCCTACGTGGCAAACTGTAAAACCTATTCACGGGAGGGATTGGTTAGGAGAACATATGTTCCTACAGAATACATAGGGGTTAGTACACTATTGGCTGCCTCTTATCTGTAAGACATGTCTCAAACTACCTCTATATATGTGTAATACTGATTATAGCAGACAAAATGGCACCAGATTGGTCTATGCAACATTGAATAGCAATTTTCCCCATAAACCCACTGATTGATTGGCATTCCCACCCAACCTTGGACTTTCAGCTTTGCTAGCAGCACGAAAATGAAATGAAATCCAGGTGCTTCAGTCACGTCAGATTACTCCTCACTTTTCCAATTAGTCCATCAACTCTCATTAGTCTGACCAAGAGCCAAAGTTTCCCATCTGTAGTTGACCTTGTAGTCTGGTGAGGTTTCATCCAGTGTGGGCAAAGTTATAGGGTTGGTCCCAAAATGTGAGGTTTTCCTCACAGACGCAATGGAAAAAACTGTTGCTAGTGCCTACAGCCCAAACTGCCGGAGGCGCTATTCGAGCCTCATCCCGGAGGCAATTCAACCATGACTTGCATTCCCAGCATGTGCTGCTCATAATGACACAAATCAGTATGCGTTGCAAAAAATATGCTTGTTAAAGGAGATTTACAGTTCTTTTATATATGTTAAAAGAGGAATTATTAATAACTTATATACAGTGATGTAATATCATGGAACATGTGCACTCATAAAAACCTAGGAAATTAGCAGTGCACATGGTGGCGCGAGTTATGGTTACTTAGCTTACCATAACCGGCAAAATTCTGGGTTTTTTCGGTTTTACTTGTAAGTGTAACATCCCTTTAACTAAGTTATTTCACTGACTTTCATAGGTTTTTATTAGTGAAACTTACCATAACGTCCCTTTAACAAAGCTTTTTTTTCACTTATATATATGTTGCTGCCCTGTACTTATGGTTAAGTTGCTCAACCCATAGGAAGAGCACTTTATGGGCGGCTTTTAACATGGCCCCCACCCCCGAACGAATCCTCAAAAAAACTTTGCAAAAAAGTATATGGCCTCATCAGATTGATCCTGCGAAGTCTGGTGGGGTTTCGTCAATGGAAGTGCAATGTTATTGGGGTGGGGGGGTTCCCAAAATGTGTGGTTTTTCTGATCGATGCAATGAAAAAAATGTTTTGCTCACGTCTACAGCCCAAATCGCTGAACGGATTTTCACCAAATTTGGGGCAGGAGCAGCAGCTTGGTCTCAAAAGTGTGCTGTTTTAAATTTTGTACAAATCCATCCAGTAGTTTTGTTTAAATGCCCAAAAAGTAGGTCAAAAATAATGTGTGATATCTGGGTTCCGTCTGCGGACTCACTTCCCTGTTCGGTCCATGGTCGGGTCTCTAATTGGTCCAGAAGCCGACCGGAGGTCCAAGGACATTGGATCTACCCGCTGATAGTCACTAAAAAGCATGAGGTGCGTCAAATTTTTTAAAATGCCCAACATGTTGAATTCGCGGACTGCTGCCGTTGTCCCCGAACATTGCTGTAAAAACATATAAAAAAACACAACATTGCACTTGCCAAACTAATGAAGCAATCTCTGGGTAGGTGAGGGGTGATGAGGATGGGATGGAATATGGCGTCACAAAATCCAAAAAACTTGCATTTTTCTTCTCCGATGTCCACGTCCACGAACAGTCTGTGGCAGTCCTGTGGTGTTCGCAGCCATCTGAGATGTTCAGGGGCATCTGTGTTTATTTGTGCATTACAGGGTTGGTAAAAAGCAGTTTTTGGATGACTTATAATTTTGGTGCCACTCAATGAAACTGCATGAAATTCTGGGATTTCATTCTAGACCTGATTCTAAATGGTTTTGAAAAGTGTGATGCTATTTTGTCAAGAGGGAACAAAATTAGAGGGGGTTCCCAAAATATTGGAAAGGCTTATAAATGTGGCTCCATTTGACAAATCAGCACAAATGTTTGCAAAACGATTTTAGATCTAGATATAAATGTTTTTGCACAATGTTTGGTGGCATTTTGTCAAGAGGGGCAAAATTAAAGGGGGGGGAGGTAAATTAGTGAAAAGGCTTATAAATGTGTTGCCATTTGATGAATCTGCACAAAGGTTTGCAAAATTATTTTAGATCTAGCTATAAATGTTTTTGCAAAGTTTGGTGGGATGTTGCCATGAGGGGGTAAAATTAGAGGGGGGTCTCCACATTTATAGAGCGTGTGGCCATGGGCAGTGGGCAGATTGTCTGAGTCATGGCCAAATGCAATGTCCTGGACAATCTGGCTACTGGCCATGACCACGAGGGACGACCAATGGGGATAAAGTGGCCTGCTTGATGACGAAACGGAACTCATCATACTGGGGACTACACATAACATCAAGAAACTTAGTCAAGACTAAACAACCTTTGTCATAGACGGCCACATAATCAAAGTTGCCAAGGAGGTAAAAACACTAGTTTTTGACCTCGATGCTAGCCTAATTTTAGCAAAACAAGTGAACGCTATGGACTCATCCAAAGCCTGCACTTGCAAGCTAATCCGGTCAGCTAAACCCTACCTCTCTATAACTAGTTGCACCACGCTGGCACGAGCACTTGTGTTGTCCAAACTGTATTACTGCAACGCTCTCTAGGTAAATACATTACGCAGAAAATCCAAATACTGCAAAACAACGCCATTAGGGCGGCACTTGGAATCTCCAAAAGAACACATATCTCAATAATCAGCAGAGAATCTAACTGGCTATCCACGACCAACAAAATCAAACTGAAAACTGCATCCCTAACATTCAAATGTCTCAATAACCTGGCACCCAGCTACCTCTCAAAGAGGTTCAAAAGAAGAATCACAACCAGACCCACGAGAATTGCCTATATGAACTGCCTCGGAGTTCCCCCATTCACAATGACTACAACTGGAGGGAACAGCTTCCCTGTCAAAGCTGCTCAACTGTGGAACTCCATCCCGCATACCTTAAGTCTTGACCAAACATACCCACACTTCAGATTAAACTGCATCAAGTGGCTCAAAGGAAACAAGCTATAGGTTAGCCTTACCAACCAACTGACCATTAGCCAAACCAACCGCTCCACTGTATCCATCTGCTATGTAAATGCATGACCTGCTGTATTGCCATTGATCTGTATGTTTATGATTGTGTAACCTGTAACTTGCAAGCCTAAAGCATTCTTGTCATCCTGTCATGATACCCTCGGGTCTGGCGCGCACTAGAAAGAAAGAAAGAAAAAAAGAAAGAAAGAAAGAAAGAAAGAAAGAAAGAAAGAAAGAAAGAAAGAAAGAAAGAAAGAAAGAAAGAAAGAAAGAAAAAACAAACAAACATGCCCACCAGGGACCGGCAATGTGGTGAAGATTTTGAAATTGGGGTAGGTTTAAAATGGAAAATAATGTGCTCATGCTAATATGGTCATAGGGCTCTCTCTTCGTCTTCTGCAGGCTGCCATGGAAAGGGAAGAGGGGCTCTGTATGGAGCACCGCCTTTGCTTTCCATGGTGGCCAACTTGGAAAAGGATTTTCCTTCCTACAGCGGGACGCTGCATGTGTTTTTTGCCCCCCCCCTGGTTACCGCTTTGGCAACCCGGGGTGCTAATGGCCTTCATCCCTCATTAAAGGGGCTGGAAAGGGGAATAACGGTTCGGATCCCTCGTTATCTGCCCTCACTTTGCTTGGGTCGATAGCTTGTGCTGGCGGGCTGTCATCCCCCGTTTCAGATCATGGAACAGGGGATGAATGCCACATTATTCCCATTAGCATAACACAAAAGGCTAAGGAGCATTGGAAATGACCTGAAAGCATGGTTTTGCAAATGTGTTTGTGTTTTAATTTTTGACAAGTGTCATGATGTAGGTACAAAAAATAGTGATGTACCTTTGGTGGATGAGGTATAGCCTGTCGCCATGGGCATTGACCAGATTGTCTGGGGCACGGGCTAAGGTCATGACCTGGACAATCTGGCTACTGGCCATGCCCACGAGGGACAACCCATGGGGATAAAGTGGCCATGTCCACCAGGGACCGGCTATGTGGTTACGTTTTTTCAAAATTGGGATCGGTTTGAAAGGGAAAAAAATGTGCTTTTGCGAATATGGTCATTGGGTTCTCTCTTTGCCTTCTGTAGGCTGCCATGGAAAGGGAAGAGGGGCGCCTTCACTTTCCATGGTGGCCATCTTGGAAAAGGATTTTCTTTCCTTCAGCGGGATGCCGCACGCGTCCCTGTGTAGGAAGAAAAATCCTTTTTTTAAGCACCCGGGGTTACCGCTTTGGCAACCCATGGTGCTAATGGCTTTCATCCCTCATTGCAGGGGCTGAAACAGGAGATAAAGGTACAGGGCCCTTGTTATCTGCCCTCGCTTCGCTTGGGCCGATAACTTTGGCTGGCGGCTGTTATCCCCTGGAACGGGGGATGAGTGCCACATTATTCCTATTAGCATAGCACAAAATGCTATTGAAAAGTTGGTAAATCTTGTTGAGTCTATGTACTTTACTGAGAAATGTAAAGTAGATAGAGTCTAAAAGATCTTTTTTGTACTTCTATTTTTTAACTGTGAAAGGTGGTTCCTAAGGGAAGCTTTTTTTCATTATTTATTTTTCTTTGCAGGAGTGGTTAGAACGTATGGTGCTGAGGGAAATGAGGGAAGAGGCACCAAGCACTAATATGGAGGGGCAGGTGGACACAAGAAGATGTTGTGTGTGTGTTAGATCTAAGGTACGGGGCATTGTTTCTCATGCTCCTTGTTTAAAGCTTCAAAAGCACTTTGAAATTGCTCCCCCCTGCCGAGTGGTGTGTTGCAGTACATACAGAGGACTGCTGTCTTCGAAAGATATGGATCACCAGCCTCTTTTATTGCTTGCTAGGTAGCTGGTGGTATTTTGGGTCCCTTAGACGTAGGCTGTGTGGTTACAGTACTGGTTGAGAAAGATGAGGTGGCGGAAGATAGCTTACTATTTGCTAATAAAGGAACAGCCTTTCTGAGAGCATTGCAGGGGTTGGAATGGGTGTGACAGCGCATGGAGGTGGTCCTGTGGGAGTACTGTCCAAGTAGTCCATGACTGAGTACAACATTGCACTCTGTACATTTCACTTTGGTAGCTTTAGCCTTTGGTACATTCCCAACAGTGGTAAAGAACGGCCACACCCATGATTCTCTCTGGGTGCTAGAGGTAGCACTTCCTCTACCTCATCTTCTTGGTCCTCTTCATTGCCTTTGGAAGTACTGCACTTTTTTTGTTGTGTAGATTCTCCTGCTGGTGGTGGCTCTTGGGGTGTAGGGATGGCAATAGCTGATGCCATTTTAAGATAAATAGCAGTTTAAGTATGTGCTCTGTACTAGAGTGTTGATCAATAATGAGTGAGAATAAGTGTAGGAGCTGTGCAAGGGGAAACTATTGAGCTTGAAAGTTCCCAGATGAGTAGAAAGTGCAGTTCCGAACTGTCCGCAAAGAACAGACCCGGTCATGTGACACTGTCCGAAAAGTATCCATTGACAACAGACATTTGCGGATGTCAATGAATACTAAAACAGTGGAAAACGTGTATAGAAGTGTTAAAAATGATGCTAGAAGGTGGGAAATGGCAGAGTTTTAATGTGAAACTTTTTAAATTGCACAAAAATGTTGCTATATTGGGGTAAGTATGATATTAGTAGGTTGTATGAAATTAACATGCACTGGTAAAAACCCATGAAATTCACTGGAAAAGCTTTGTTAAAGGGACGTTATAGTTAAGTTTCACTAATAAAAACCTATGAAGTTCACTGAAAAATCTTTGTTAACGGGACGTTATGATTAAGTTGCACTAATAAAAACCTATGAAATTCAATGAAAAAACTTTGTTACAGGGATGTTATGGTTAAAAGCAAAACCGAAAAACCTCACCAGTTGTGGTAAGCTAAGCAACCATATCTTGTGCCACCACCGTGCACTGCTAAGACTAACACTCTTAGGGCATCACTGATGACATCACATATGAAATTAATTTTGAGGAAAGGTCTGTACAAGGGGTTGTGATTATAATGTTGGTAACAAGATGTCAGGGGTGACCGGGAGACCTATCCTGAACTACTTAATCTATTAAAGAATGGACTCATCTAAACAAAACATTATATTGGCGTGTTGTTAATACAAAAACCTAATCATACATAAACATGGGCAATGGCTGCAGCATGCACCATAGAAGTACAATATTTATACTCTTGTAATTTTGGATAGTAAAATAATGAAAGCTACCATATCAGAGTTTTGAGTAATGTTAAACATGTAATAACTAGCTAACAATTCAAGGCTTACTACAAACAATACATATGAAGTTCCACAATGCATACAAATCAGAGGCACATACAGGGGAAACTTTTACTTTTACTTTACTTTATAGCATTAGTATAGTGTGGCCATGGACCTTGTGAGGGCGCTACAAGACATAAATAACACATAACAAAAAGCAGCTAAGAATTCATAATTGAGTACCAGAGAAGGAGGCTAAAAGCGTCAGGTAGTAGATTAAAAAACAGATTAGTTAAAAAGGTGAGTCTTAAACCTTTTCTTAAAAATCTCAAGTGACTCAATGCATCTCATATCCAATGGAAGAGCATTCCAAACCTTAGGCCCAATAGAAAAAAAGGCTGAATTGGCAACCTTAATGGTTCAGCACTTCGGCACAAATAACTAATGTTGGTTATTTGATTTTAGGGCTTTAGTATTAGTTCTCATAATGAGAATCTGTTGTAAGTAATCCGGCATGTTGCCTAGTCTGCATTTTTTTTATAATAGTTAGAGTCCTAAACATAATTCTGGACTCCACGGGGAGCCAATGGAGAGCACGTCTTGCAGGCGTGACATGGTCTCTGCGTTTGAGTTTCATGACAACTCTGTCCGCCCTGTTTTGGCACACTTGCAGTTTGTTACAATCCATCTTGTTTATTACCATTAAAAGACTTGAGCATAGTCAATTTTGGACCCTATTTTCACTCGTGCGATGGTCTCCACATTATCTTGTGATATAATGGGCCTTAAATGAGCTAGTAGTTTAATGTAATAGGCAGATGAAGATACCAAACTGCTAACATGTTGCTTCATGGTCAGTCATTGGTCCAAAGTCACACCAAGTGTTTTCACCTTTTTTAGTGGGTTTCTTCTGCCAGCTGAAAGCAATCATAGCGTAGACCAAGTTTATTTAATATGTGAGAGGATCCTATAACAAGAAGCTCAGTCTTTGATTTGTTTAGAGCCAGCTTGTTATGGATAATCAATGTTTCAATTGTAGTGAAAACTTTTTTAATGGCCAATTCGTCCAAGCTATGTAAGCCAGACAGTGGGATGACACATTGAGTGTCATCCGCGTAGTTGGTAAATATTATGTTCTCGTGGTCTAGCATAGCAAATAAGGAGGCTGTAAAGATGTTATAGAAGCAGGAGGAGGTGCAAGCTCCCTGGGGCACTCCACAGGAAATCATGGTGGATTCAGACTCTGCTGTGCAGCAAAATACTTTGCTGTCACGGTTGTTAAGGAATGAGGAGACCCACTTAGATGCAAGGAGGGAGAAGTTTGTGACTTTGTGTAACCTGGTGGTCATGATATTATGATGCACCAGGTCAAACATCGCGGAACGATTGAGCAGCATGAGTCCATGCGGGACATTAGCTTAGACTTGAGTTCCAGAAGGGTGGTTTTTGTTCCAAAACCAACTCGGAATCCAGACTGGTGATCATTTAGAATGGGATGTTTCTTTAGGTGGTCTGCGATTTGTATATAGGCCACATGATCAAGAATTCTGAGTAAAAACACAGTGTTCGTAATAGGCCAATAGTTATTTGGCATGTCAACTGAGAGGCCAGGTTTTTTAAAATGGGCATTACCGAGGCTTTCTTAAGATCCTGGGGTACAATACCAGAGGTTATAGATGCATTGATGAGTTTACAAATTGAAGTGATTAAGGTGGGAGAGCATGTTTTAATCAACATGGTAGTATGGATATCATTCTTGCATTTGGTGGGCTTAAGTTGTTTGATGATAATTTCTAATTCTTCTTCCGTAATGGGAGAAAAATTGAAAATAGGAATAAGCGGAGCTCTTTGGAAAGACCACTCAGAGGACATGATCTCCTTACATTTTAGATTATTGCTTTTATCAGTAATATTTTCCTTAATGGTATTCAGTTTTTTATGCATCGCTTGTTGCATTACGTTGCACCATAAAACATTATCTGTAATAGATCTCTCTGGGATTGACTGATTAGTCCTTTCTTGTTCTTTCAGAATACAAAAAAGTTATTTTGTGTTGCGTTGGGCATTTTGGATCCTTTTGTTGAAAAAGTTGCGCTTGGCCTCAATGACAGCCTTTTTATAAGTAGAAGCTGTAGCTTTATGTTTACTTATGATCAAGGATGTACTGCATGTCTTCCAGGCGTAGTACGATTTAAGGGTTAACAACTTCAGGGATTGTAGTTCCAGTGTAAGCCAGGGGTTACATTTAAGATCAGGCTTTGGTGTCTTCTTCTTAATAGGGGCCAAGATGTTAGCTGGGATTTCTAGATTAGAAGAAATCACTTCAGCTAGATCCTCCTGAGTGTCTGTTTTAAGATGTCTAGGTAAGGTGTTATGTATTGGTTCAACTTTACTCAAGGTAATGTATTTTTACTAAAGTAAGGAAGAAAGAAACAGCATCACCAGAACATTTTAATAACATCAAAGTTCATCTTCATGTACACAAATGAATTGTGCATTTGAGGCCTGCTTATTGCCCATGTATGAGCACCATGAGCTGAGATCAAACCCTACGGAAAGTACTTTAAGAACATATGACAAGGTTAACATCTAGATATTTCAGGCTCCCTTCCGCCACCTCATCTCCTTCTCGAATCTCTGACTGCCTGTCCGCTATCCAGGTGTGGTGTGTCGCCAATGATCTCTGCCTTAATGCCAGTAAAACTGAGATTCTCCTCATCGGCACAGCTGCTCCCTCTTTTTCTGTCACTCTCTGGCTGGCCTCTCTTGGCCCTCTTCCTGCTCCCACCTCTGAGGATGAAAACCTCAGGATCATCTTCGACTCCACACTCTCCTTCTCTCCTCACATCTCTGACATCTCTAAGAAGTCACACTACCAGCTGCACCTCCTCAGAGGTATTCTTCCTTTCCTCTCCTTCCCCCAGAAGCTCGCTGTCTCCAGATCTCTGGTTCTATCTAGGCTGGACTACTGCAACTTTGACTCATGATGCAATGAATTTTTCACTAAATTGCACATGTATTTATACTTTGTTTCTGTTATTGAACTGAATCTGAAGCATCATTCGTTTTGAGTTGTTTCATTATGTTTTGAATAGATGAAACCTGTCTGTACTATTTGTTTATAACCTGTTTTAAAATTTGTCAATGTTTTTTTTTCAAATACATTTTGTATCAATTTTTGGTTTAAATGTTGTATTGTTTCTTTGAAGATGTTTAGAATTAACCTCCCGAGTGGGTGGTAAAGATTCATTGAGCGGCTGATTTATTGTGGGATTGCTATAATTTAGCAACTCACTTCTTGTTTCAACAGCCCGGGATATAAGGCCAAACAACTGTTTTGACCTGCTCTTCCTGAACCTCTGTGGTTATAGCTACAACAGTAAGGGTACCTTTCTAGTTTTATGGACTACTGCAACAGCCTCTTTCCAAATCTGCCTGCTTCTACTCTCCGCCCTCTGCAACTCATCCAGAACAGGACTGCAAGACTTGTCCTTGGCCTCAAACCCAGGGATTGTATCTCTCCAGGACTGAAATCTCTGCACTGGCTGTAAGTGGCTGCAAGGATTAAGTTCAAAACCTTCTGCATTGTCCACAAGACCTTCTGGGACCTGTAGCCTCAATACATTCAACTCTCTCTTCCTAAATATCTTCCTTCTCGAGCTCTTTGCTCATCCGCCTCCAACTCCCTCAGGGTCAGTCGCTTCTCCAAGAAACAAGTTGGTGGTCGATCTCTATCTTCGGCTGGGGCCTCCCTCTGGAACAGCCTCCCTGCCTCCCTGAAACTTGAGGAGAACCATCTCCGTTCTGGAAGCACCTCAAGACCTTCCTCTTTGCTTCTGCTTTCTCTCCACCTCTCCCCTGCTGGACTCCTGACTGAAACTGCATTGGTCACCCGGCTACCCTCTGATCTCGGGCCCAGGTCCCCTCCCCCACCAGTTGCACACCTGCACTGCCTCCTGGGCAACTCCTGCACTTGGGGATTGTTTCTGTATCCCCACAGTCCTGGCTGCACTTTTACCTATTGTCTTATTTATTTTATTTATATTTATATTTTTCATTGATCCTATGTTTTGCATTGCCCCCTCCTGCCCCCGCACTTTTCCCCTTCCCCTCTCCCCTGCACTTGTGCGATCTCAATGTCACCTGCCCTAGTAAGATTGTTGACTTTGCCTTCCCTCTGCTCCCCCTCCCTTGCCTTGTCGCACCTTGAAACACTTGTGTATAGGTGCGTTATAAATGCCATATCATCTTATATCATATATCATACCATATCATATCATATATAGCACCTTTTGAATTTTAATATTCTGACTGCTAGTGAAAGAAAACACCTCGCCTAGACATGTCAAAGAACAAAAACAAGCGGCCCACATGTGTGATGTCATCAGTGATGTCATCAATGACATTTCTGATGTCATCTTTGATGTCCTGAGTGCTAGTCTTAGCAGTGCATGGTGGTGGCGTGAGTTATGGTTGCTTAGCTTATCATAACGGGTGAACTTCTGAGGTTTTTCGGTTTTACTTGTAACATGCCATCCCTTTAACAACGTTTTTTCATTGAATTTCATGAATTCACTTTTTGGCCGGCTCATAACTTCACCTCACCTGGACAAATCATCACGAACCTTTGCAATACATCTTTTAGGACCTGTCAGATTGATTCTGTGAAGTTTGGTGAGGTTTCGTGTAGAGGCGACAAAGTTATATGGGTGTCCCAAAATGTGTGGTTTTTCTCATATACTCAATGTAAAAAACATTTTGCTCACTCCAACAGCCCATACCGCTGGACAGATTTTCACCAAATTTGTGCCAGGAGCGGCAGCTCTGTCCTGAAAGCATGCTTTTGTAAATTTGCTGTATATCCTTCCACAATTTTTCTTTAAAATGGCCAAAAAGTAGGCAAAACAAAATTTGTGATATCTGGGCTCGGTCCGTTGACTCACTTCCCTGTTCGCTCTGCGGACGGGCCTCTGATTGGCCCAGAGGATGGCATGATGTCCCCGGACATCGAACACGCCCACTGATTGGATGGTGAAAAGTGTTCTATGTGATTTAACTGAATTTTTTTGTAACGAAAAACTATTCAACGAAACATTTAAAGCAGAAAAAAAAATGTTTGTTTGTTTTTGGGGTGCCCTTCCTGCCGTTTCTCCATGTCTATTACCCCACGCCAACTCCCTCTCTATCCATTTTAAGCCAGTACCTCACCGCCCATAGATGTTTTAAAACATGTTTTGCTATTTTTGCTCACTTAAATCAATGGATACCGGTGAAAAGCATGAGGTACGTCATATTTTCAGAAACACCCACCATGTTCTATCGGCGGACAGTCGCAGCTGACCGCAGACATCGCAGTGGGGAAAAAGTCTGGAAAAAGTGTGGTTATTTGGTGGTGGAAAGAGGTGCTGTGAAGGGTGGGGGGAGTGGAGAAAAGATGATATGGGGCAATTTTTATACGTGGAAAAAGGGTGTCCAATCAGCCTCCCTGAATATTGCTGAGGCATGAAAGCGCACTAGGAAGAGAACATCTTTGGATGGTTTGAGTTTACTGCAGCTGGGGCCGAGAGTAGCGCCCCTGCCACCCTTCCTTTTTCTTTGCATATCTAGCTCGAGACCGCGGCTCCAGAGGGGCTGCTTCGGGGCTACACATGCCTGACTTTGGAGTGCCATACCCATGGTAAACCTTCCCCTCCCCACTGAGTGCTAACATTGAGTTATGTGGTAGAGTTAGATCCTGGCTGGCTCTACATTACAGTTACCAGAATTCCCTACTGCCACATCCTGGTACTTACTAGAGTGAGTCAACCCTGAACACCTGAATCCAATCAGCCTCCCTGAAGATTGCTGAGGCATGAAAGCGCGCTAGGAGGAGAACATCTTTGGACTGTTTGAGCTTACTGCAGCTGGGGCCCAGAGTAGTGCTCCTTGCACCCTTCCTTTTTCTTTGGATATCTAACTGAGACTGGGGCTCCAAGTGTCCATCAATCACATTTGTGATGTCATTGTTGATGTCCTGGGAGTTGGTCTCAGCATTGCACGGTGGTGGTCAAGTTACGGTTGCTTAGCTTACCATAACTGGGAAAAGTTTTTTTTTTTGGTTTCACTTGTAACCATAATATCCCTTTAACAAAGATTTTTCACTGAATTTCATAGGTTTTTCTTAGTGCAACTTAACCCTAACGTCCCTTTAACACATTTTTTTCAGTGAAAATATGAGAGACAATTTATATTGATGCTTCAGAGCACATACCACTATTTGATGCTACAGAGTGCTATGGGAAATGTGGGTAGAAGGAATATGGAGGTTCACTGCAGTCTTCATGACCCCCTAAGGTGGTATGGTTATCAGGTGCCAGCTTCCAGAGATCATTCTGCCTGCATTGACTGAATGATGTTGATTAGCGCTATCTATCTCTCTCTCTCTCTCTCTCTCTCTCTCTCTCTCTCTCTCTCTCTCTATCTATCTAGCTATCTCTCTATATATCTATCTCTATCTACCTACCAATCTCTCTATATATCTATCTCTATTTGTCTCTATCTCTCTATCTATCTATCTATCTATCTATCTATCTATCTATCTATCTATCTATCTATCTATCTATCTATCTATCTATCTATCTCTATGCATCTCTATTTGTCTCTATCTCTCTCTCTATCTCTGTATCTATCTCTATTTGTCTCTATCTCCCTCTCTCTCTATCCCTGTCTCTATCTCTGTATCTATCTATCTATCTATCTATCTATCTATCTATCTATCTATCTATCTATCTATCTATCTATCTATCTCTATTTGTCTCTATCTGTCGCTCTGTCTCTATCTATCTATCTATCTATCTATCTATCTATCTATCTATCTATCTATCTATCTATATCCAGTACAAGAAACAAACACAGGACTTAAAGGATCCCTAAGGCAGCCTGTAGTTGGGTGTTGACATCTAAGACCCAGAGTATAGGAAGATAAAATGGAAGCAACCACTGAGTCCATGGGACAGCAGGAAACAGGTGAGCTTGACAAGTCTTCCTGACGCAGTTTCCGTTTCCTGAGATTCTCCCAGTCGCACTCCCGCTCTTGTATGGGCCCGTTGGCTGTGGGTTGGTACTGGTTCCGTTCTGACCAGGCATGCCTGGATGCCACCTGATGTGCCAAACGCGTCCCATGATTGAGGGGGGTGAATCAGTGTTGTGGCCTGAGATTAGCTCTTAATCTTAACTAAACACATTACTGAAGAGCTCATCAATGGCATCTAATTGTTCGTCGCTAGGCCGGGCTTAATTGCTTGTCCTTGGCGTGAATAACGTCCTGGATAAGCCTATTACCCTATGTAAGCCTATTATTCCAGTTATCACACTCGCTGTCAGCGTAAGGCTAAAAGAGAAAGCAGCACGCTGCAAAAAGGGCGAAAGAATGCCATGCAATTAGCAGCATACACAAGACAAATAGCGCCGCCATTGTTAGGTGAAGGCCCTCAATATTTATCAAGCGCAGACTTGTTTAATTGAAGTGTCTGAGTTTAAGCAAGAGCTGTAGTCCTCTGCCATGCACATGGAGTGCCCCGCCTTATTTATAAGTGGCTCAGAGGTTAGAGCTGGGGGAGCTAGGGACTTCATGGTTAGGGCCGAGCCAGGGCTGAGCCTGGGGGTCAGGTCGGGCTCTATGAGTCCACCACGGCCCGAGCCCATAAAATCCCTATTTCCCCCAGAAAAATAAAACATTTTTAAAAAATGCGGCCCTGGCCAGCCACCGTCAGGGCCGCAAAATGGAAAGAAATGCGATAAATGGAAAAAATAAACACTGCCCTGGTGCCTGGTGGAGCTGGCATCAGGGCCATATATTTCTTTTCTTCATATTTGCCCATTTTTATCAATTTTTCTGGCTCCGCGCCGGCAAAATGGAAGAAAATGCCCACAAAAGAGGATAGGGTGGGAAATGGGGTCTACCTTAATCCGCACGCCTGTCTCCTGCGCAGAGTGGCTCCCTATTCTTCCCCCAGCCAATTGTGTTGTCTGGGGGCGGGACAGGAAGTCATGGATGGGAGGGTGGTGCGTGGGCGTGCCTGCAGCACACAGCGTAGGCTACTCTGCTTTTTTTTATCACTGATTGTGTGCAGTCACACATATTGGATACTGGGTAGCCATGGTGGGGCCCGTGGCAGATCCGTGGCTTCCGGGGGCACTCGCCCGCCATGACGGTCAGACTGAAGCCCCCGTTATAGCCCAGGCCGGCCCCGGCCTCACCAGACTCGCCCACCTCTAGCAAAGGTATTGTGCAACCTGCACACTGTGAGTTGAAGGTACATATGCAGCCTGGCGGCAGAAACGTGTCCCACATTGTGGCCACAAAGACTTGGTTAAGACTGTAAAGTAAACTTTAACAATGCACTCCAACACTCAACCACTAAGGAGGCATACTTGCCAACATTCTGTGACCAAAAAGATGTAGGATTTTTCAAGTTTCAACAATAATAATTTGCATAACAATTACATTGCAGGCAAATACAAAACATACATTGTTGGTACCATTGAAGCATTCTAATATACACAACTCATCAAATAACACAACATGGAAAGATGTTCAAACGTTAAAAATGTATAATTCTGATGGTAAGTTAACACCAAATTCAATTACTTAACTTCACAGAAGGTAATCACACAGAGGTGGTAGGCAACGTTTTTCCACTGCTCTGTACCAGCAGCTGGGGCAATACATATGTATTCCTGCAGTTCAAGTTGAACACTGAGTGACATGGAGACTGATGCACCTCTCAGTCTGATAGGCAGATGCAGTGTGATGGTGTTACGCTCTGCCACTTGACTTCACTGCTGGTTCACCTAAGGGTTGTCCCAGCAAGAGAGCAGGACAGAGTCACGTAGCTGTCAGGTCAGTGGATTGGTCTGAGCCCAATCAAAGTAATCACCTAACAGATCACTGTGCAGCCAGACTATTTAATGTGTTGCATGCTTTGTCCTGCAGCCTGCCTTAGAGTCACATAAATTACCTGCCACTGAAAAAGCAGTAGGATCTGTCTCCCAAATCTGTAGGCGGTAGAACTGCTAGAAAAGCAGTAGCCTACTGCCTAAATCTGTAGGGTTGGCAAGTATGAGGAGGTGCAGTAGCCAATTATCTTCCTCAAACCTGATCTGAATCTAATGAACTGAGTAAGCTGTGTGCTCCTCGCACCGTCCCCTTGCCTCACTAACCAGATTAGCCACCCACGCCGTGCACTTCTGCTGCCCCAAGGAACACCCCAACCTCACTTGCCTATACAGTCAACAGTCACAACCAAGCAGTTCCATTGTGCCACATCCTGCAGAGCCATGCCATATCCGGCAGAGCCATGCCACATCCTGCAGAGCCATGCCAATGGAAGGGGGGCACCGCACAGAGCTCCACACCTCACTTACTTGTGCTCATCCTTAATGACGTTTTTCTTGCACACTATGGGTTGCGCGCTCTCTGCACTCCTTTGAGAGACACATATTGCTAATACCACTCTGGTTTGTAAAACAAGGGTGCTAATAATAATAATCACCAGTTTCCTGGCTTCTATGGGGTGGTAATGGCCCGGAGACCCTCGTTAGTGAAAATGTGTTCCATAGTCACATTGTATTCATAAAGCAACGTGAAACCACCCATATCTGTGCTCTCTGTTGCGGTTGCATACAAATTGTTTGTTTTACAACTGTTCGAATTACAATTGACCTTTTCACAATTGACCGAATTGTGAAGGTCAATTGTAACATATATGCGGAGGGTTAACCCCCGCAACCCCCACCCAACCCCCATATATATATATATATATATTACCAAATTACCAAAGCAATAGATATATGCGGTCAATTGTGAAACGGTCAATTGTGACCCTTTAAAATCGGTCAATTGTTCATTCGAACAATTGTAAACGAACAATTTGGTGTATACCCTCTGTTGCACTTGCACTTTCAAGCTAGAAAGCTTCTGAGGGTGATCCATTGTGCTGCACCAGAATATTCAGTCCTGTAGTATATGGAATGTAAGATTGGTCGCAGTCTATACTGATCATAAAGTAGCAGAGAGAAACATATCCTTATGCATGAATTCATTCACTCATAAGTTCATTCAGTAACAGGCGCTGGTTGAATAAGTCAGTCATTGCTTCCAGAAATGGTGTCTTTCTCAAAGAGAAATGTGGAATGTAACATACTTTTATAATAGCAGTATATAGGAAAGAGTATGAAAGCACCCCAGGCAACATTGCCTGCACAGCGGGTTGGGAGGTGTGGAGGCGGGACAAAGGGAAGGGGCACCCGTATGGGGAGGGACATCCACTGCGTCTGGCGGAATGGCGATGTCATAGGCAGGTGCCTCCGCCCGGAGTGGTAAGGCTAGGGGCCCCAGGTGGGTATAAAGAGAGGTGGGCGCAATGTGCCCTCCCTCTATTTTTGCTACCGAGGACCGTGGTGCTTCTTGAGGCAGCACGCATCGTTTCCCCACTCACCCACCCTTTAGAGCAACAGGGGGAATGTGTTGCAGGAGGTTGGAGCACATAGTATGGAATCGAGCAAGGGTTCAACCTTTTGGGTTACGGGAACAGAGATTGGATTTACGGTAGGGGTCCTAGGTTTGGCGCGGAATGGTGAGGTGGCAGGCCACGGGCTCTTACAGCGTTCCTCACCGGTCCATGTAAGGGGTGAGCGAGTCTGGTCGGTGGTTTATGGGGTCACATAGTTACCTTAGGCCCATCCTGGTGCGTGGATGGTCTCTACCCCAACGTTATCGTACGTAATGGGGAATTAATTTATGATGTAATGATGACGTTATGTATGACGTACCGATGACGTAGCCATTGGATAAACTCATTTATGGCCTTTACCGCATTTTGGTGATGTAAGACATCTAATATGTAATCAATGCGGCCTATTGCCTTCCAAATTAGCATGTGTTGTGTCCCTCACTGGCCCTGCCACCTGCGTCGCCGAACAAGAAGGATTAAAATTTAAAAGAAAGCACAAGACAATATGAAAGAAGGGATTCTGGAATGGCACTAAATCATTAAAAATGTTAAACATGCTAAATAGGGCATCATTATAACCAGGACTGTATTGAATCTTCCGAACCTTACGCTGGACACCCTGCAAATGAAATGAAATTAGAGTTCAGGCGAGAAATAGAAATGGGGACAGCCCGGATGAAATTGCAAGAAGTCCCGTGCAGGAACTGTATAGGTCCCTGATGCAGTCTCTCTGGCAATGTCCAGCCTCCCGTGTTGTGTTCCTTCATGCTCACATCCATCTGGGAGACAATGGAATCCGCATGCCTCTCCTGGAGGGCAGCATCGTGCCCAGGCGTGGCACCCACTGAGTGGCACAGGGTGCTACTGATGAGGGGGACAGATGGCTGCATAGCATCCAGATGTGCCACCCCGGATTGATACCCTCTCCTCCCACCCACCTATCTGACCATACGTTCTGGCCTTTGGAGGAGTAAGCTAATACTTTCCCAGCATTGTTCTCACTCAGCTCTTTTGCTCAGACTGTTGCCTCTGGGGATGGATGTGGACCTTGTTAACTTCCCGCACCCTACCACGTTCCATGTTACTCTTCACCCATGGGCGGGCACCAGTGTAGTGAATATTGGAAAATATGTGGTTTCCTTGCTGTATGACTATGTTTGGCTCAAAGTGTGGAAGGAGATGACCTTAGCACCTTAGTGGTCATCGAGCAATGTGAGGAATGAGGAGTTTCCATGCAAGCATTCTAGGTCAATTATGTGACGGATGAGGAAACTCCAATACTTTTGTAATGGCCAATGATGTGCAAGAGTGACAGGGATTTTGTCTTCGGCAAAGTGTATGTCATGAGACGAGGGACCATTAAACGCATTGGGCATCACTGATTGGGTGCCCCCGAGACTGACTTGAGATTTTATTGGAATCATTGATGGCAATACTGTAGAGACTCTTGTACAGTGTATAGTGTCAGAGATATTGAAAGAGCCTATGAAACTCAATGGGGCTGGAAATATGGGTCCCGAAGGGACCCAAGCGGAAGAGCAACTGAGGCGAGTCCAACGAACGTAATGGAACAATGGAGGTCTTGAAAGACTGATAAATGTACGGGGGTCAGCAATGAAGATATTAAATGGACCACCACATTAAATGTAATTGGGGAATTGCTAAGGATATTGATGGGACTTTGCAGAGGGCAGTGGTCTCAATGTAAGACTAACAAGTTTCCAGCATGTCTAGCCAAGCTTGGAGACATTAAGGTACTAACGGGCATATACATGATTACACTTTAACTGCAGATTTTCACACTGGAAGCTAAATGTTCAGACTCTGGGTCTCATTACGAGTTTGGCGGTGTGGCCTAAAATAGTGCTAATGTAGTGTTAATGGAGTTACCACTGCATTACCTCCGCATTACCACAGCACTGAGCTACGGGGTTGGAGGCAAGGTGGAGGAAAAACCTCTGTCAGAATACTAGAGGTAATTCCTCCGCTTCAAAGCCAAAAACAGGCCCAATCGGCAGATTCACTTAATGGGAGAATTACTGCTGGTGTAATGCTGCCAAAATCCCCATGGAGTCCTATGGACTCCAATAAATGGGGCTGACACTGCCTGCTACCACTTGTAATCCGGTGGTAATCCCGCAGGACCATGTGGTGGTAACGGTAAATCAGTTTGATGGTATCTCTGCAGATTTACCACCAAGATACCACCAAACTTGTAATGAGGCCCTCTGTCGTTAGGCCAGAATTCCACAGTAGATGTCCGTTTTTTAGTCCAGATGTTATGGCTGTTAATGGGGAACCAGCCTATATAAATGGCGTCCCTCAATATGAGGGATGCACCGACAATCACCTTCTCAAAATCACACGAGTATATGAATAAGGCGTCTCCTACCTGGTCTTCGGAGGGTATTCGGAGGAAGGGAGTGATTCACCTGACACCCTCTCTTGGCGCTGATCAATCGGCGCAGAGTGAAGACGCCAGGGAAACCCTCAAGTGGGAGAAAACCCTCGCTGGTGGAGTCCAACGGAGAAGAGGCTGGACGGGACAGGATACTGATGCGTATCCCCGTAGAGTAGGTTTGGCGTTTTATTCCTTTGTGTTGAATTCAACGTCTCCTTCCCTCAGCTGTCCGTGTTGGCTGAAAATGAGAGGGGAGAGATTATACCTGATAGAAAGGTAAGTGAGAAAGGAAAGTAGGTTCAA
Source organism: Ambystoma mexicanum (assembly GCF_040938575.1). Classification (NCBI taxonomy): domain Eukaryota; kingdom Metazoa; phylum Chordata; class Amphibia; order Caudata; family Ambystomatidae; genus Ambystoma; species Ambystoma mexicanum. The sequence goes on from NC_090931.1 coordinate 202,306,628, forward strand.
GCAAGTGGAACCTACCCTTGGATTGAGACTGTACGGAGATGTGGAAAGATTGGATCCCACGTGCAGGACGAAGGTAAATATCTATGTGAAAACAGACACGTTGGTAAATGAATGCAGTTTCTAAGAGAGAAGGAATTGTGATGACGGAAGTCTACCTTCCTTCCCGTACCGTAATCCCGACTGGGTGCTGGAACTAGTATCTGAGGGCCAGGACTTTGTTTCCAACCGCAGTGGCAGTCGGGAGGTGTGGTCCGTGTGCGTGCAAGATGTGGGTTGACCTGTGCAGAGAAAACAGAGGAGGGGGTTAACAAGCGCTAGTGGAGGGAATATATTATGGAAGACTGATGAGGAATGCTGCCTACTTAATGTGGAAGGGTCCCGGAGGTTTCCGTGTCGAGTTGAGCTACGAAAGGGCTGGCTCAAGAGTTCCGGGGGGTGGATGTGAGGGTTCCTAACGGAAGGGAGTAAAGAATAAAGGCAGTGAGATAAAGTCCTCTTGATATTCGGCGTCCGAGAAATCTAGAAGCGATACTCACGAAGCGTGACTTCTGTGTACAGTAGCAACGTGATGCTGTGATGGATCCGGGACCGGAAATACGTTCCTGTGATGAATGGGAGGAGTTTGTTCTGCGGTCTCCCGAAACACTGCACTGTCCACCGGTAAAACCCCGGGCATCTTGGATTGGGGGGATTGTATATTCGAGATACGCCGCCAACGGCGCCAGAATGACCATCTGCCAAGAACACTATGATTGTTCGTAACAGTATGCCCCCTCTTATACGCGACAAAGCCGGGTTTACCTGGATGGAAGCGATAAAATGATCGCACCAGTCTAGGGGCGTGAACTGCATAAGCCGGTTCCCAAGATCGTTCGGCCAGGGAATATTCCTTCCAGTCCACTAAAAACTGTAACCTCCCTCTACTGTAGCGGGAATCGCAGATTCCGGACACCTCATATTCAGGGCCGGTGTCCGTAAGCACTGGAAGAGGATTTTTTGTGGTTTGTAAATGGAATTCATTCCGTATGTCTGAGAAACATGAAATGTGGGATGTATGCGTTTCCAGGAGTATGGAAGTTTCAATTGAAAGGCTGTCTGACCTTTTTGTTTGACAACTATAAAAGGGCCAAAATACTTGGGGGATAACTTAGAGGTGACCAGTCTCTTAGGGAGAAATTTATTCGATAGCCACACTTTGTCTCCCACTTGTATTGGGGGGGCTGGAGTTCGATGCTTATCTACTTGTATCTTGCCTTTGAGTCGTGCCTCTATCAAGGCTTCCCTTGCCTCTTTCTGTCCTTTCTGAATGATGTCTATCATCCCGTTGATGTCCGGAAAGGATGACGGAGAATAGGAAAGCGGTGTGAATACCGAATGGTGAAATCCGTAGGTACAGAAAAACGGGCTGAGACGTATTGCTGAATGTGGGGCATTGTTATAAGCAAATTCGGCCAGGGGTAATAGACTCTTCCAATTATCTTGTGCGGCTGATATGTAACATCTGAGGTAGGCTTCCAGGGTTTGGTTGAGTCTTTCTGTCTGTCCATTTGTCTGGGGATGGTACCCAGAGCTTAGAGCTCTGGAGTTTCCGAGGATATGACATAACTGTTTCCAGTATTTGGATGTGTACTGAGAGCCTCGATCGGATATGATGACTTCCGGAAGTCCATGCAGAGAGAATATACGATCCAAGAATACCCTAGCCATCACAGCAGCAGATGGAATATTTTGGAGTGGAATAAAATGAGCCATCTTTGTAAGGGAGTCTACTGTCACCATGATGGTATTACATCCTTCCCAGATCGGGAGGTCCACTATAAAATCAGTGGATATGATTTGCCAAGGTTTGGAGGGTTTCTGCATTTGGACCTGTTCTCCCAAGGGATGTCATCTAGGGCTCTTGGTTTGGAGACAGATAGGACATGATGCTATGTATTCCCGGACGTCCTCTTTGACATTTGGCCACCAGAACTGTCTTTGTATAAGATCTAACGTGCCTGCACAGCCTCGATGACCTGCCGAGTTAGAATCGTGACAGAGACGTAATACTTCTAGATGCAAATCTCTGCTAGGGATGAAGATTCTTTGATCTTTGAGGAACAGTCCTTGGCTGGGAATCAAGTGGTATCTCCCAATTAAGTCTAACTGTGAGGCTTCCCATTCTCTTGACGCATCTTTGATCTTTTGAAGGAAGTCTCGGATCACTGTTACCCTCATGGGTTTAGGGAACATAGGTTCGGACCTGAATGGAGTCTCCTCCACCGGGTCTCTCCGAGACAATGCATCTGCCTTCAGATTTGTTGAACCTGGGATAAAAGTAAACTTGATGCGGAAGGGAGAAAGAAAATGTGCCCACCGGGCTTGGCGACTGTTACAAGTTTGGGCATACTGTAATATGCGGAGATTGTGGTGATCCGTTCTCACCTCAACTGGGAATCGGGCTCCCAACAACAGATGTCGCCATTCCTCAAAGGCACGTTTGATGGCCAGTAATTCTTTTTCCAGGACGTTATAATTAAGTTCAGCTGGAGTAAGAGTCTTTGATAGATAGGCTATGGGTTGTTCCACGTTATTAGTCCCTGGTTGGAGGAGGACTGCTCCCAGAGCCTGGTGTGATGCATCCGATTCCACAATAAACCTCTTCTGGTGGTCAGGCATGGATAGTATTGGAGCTTTGGTAAAGAGTTCTTTCAGTTCCCTGAATGAGAGTTGTACTTCTGATGACCAATGGAAGGGCACCCCTTTCTTTAGGAGATGAGTCAAAGGATGTGTAAGAGAGGAAAAGTGGGGAATGAAACGCCTATAAAAATTGGCGAATCCCAGGAATCTTTGGATGTCTTTGACTGATTTTGGAATTGGCCATTCTGTGATTGCTGATATTTTGGAAGGGTCCATCGCAATGCCTTCCCCTGAAAGTATGTATCCTAGAGAAGCGACAGAGGGTTTATGGAACTCGCACTTCTCAATTTTACAAAAAAGGTGGTTTTGTTGTAAGCGGGAGAGAACTTCCTGTACGTGGTGGATATGTTCAGATAATGAGGGGGAAAAGACCAGGATATCGTCTAGATAGATTATTACATAGTGTAGGGAAATATCTGCAAATAGATCATCCATAAACCGCTGAAACACGGCTGGGGCGTTGGATAAACCAAAGGGCATAACTCTGTATTGGTAATGGCCAAATGGAGTGCGGAAGGCTGTTTTCCATTCGTCCCCTGGCTTAATTCGGATAAGGTGATAAGCCCCTCGCAGATCGAGTTTGGTGTAAACGCGTGCGCCCCTTACGGCCTCCAATATGTCTGGGATGAGTGGCATTGGATACTTGTCTGGCACCGTAATCTTGTTTAAGCCGCGATAGTCAATGCAAGGGCGGAGCTCTGAGGTGTTCTTTTTTGGTATAAAAAAGAGGGAAGCTGCCGCCGGGGAAGTTGATTCCATGATTAGACCATTTTGGATATGGGTTCGTAAATACTCCTTCAGCACCTCCTTCTCTTTGGCTGAGAGTATATACATGCGTCCGAATGGGAGAGGACTGTTGGGTACTAAATCTATGGCACAGTCATCTCTTCGGTGAGGAGGTAATTCCGTGTATTCAGAGTGGGTAAAGACAGGTTGGAATTGCTGGTATTCTGGAGGTATAATGGAGATTTGGTTTAGGAGTGTTCCAGGAGGTTTCAAGTTTCCTGCCTCACAGGTTCCAGAATCGGTCTTACTTCCGTAAGGCATTGCTGGACACACCTCTCGGAACCCAAGAATAAAGTTCCTGCTGCCCAATTAATGTACGGGTTATGTCTTTTTAACCACGGAATTCCCAATATGATGGGATAGTGAGCTGTCCGTATGATGTCTAACACAATTGGTTCTTGGTGTGTCGCAATTGTCAAGACCAGGGAACCCGTATGATCTTTAATGGGGCCAGAAATGAGGGGACTACCGTCTACACTCTCTACAGGGATGGAAATAGTTTTTGCGGTTCTTGGAATGTTATGCATTTGAGCCCAGGAATCATCTATAAAATTACCTGAGGCTCCACTATCTACCAGAGCAAGAACGTTTTCCAGTCGGATGTTATCCCAGGCGATGGATACTCCTAAAACCACCATACCGTTCTCAGGATTTGGGCTCTGGGGATCAGAAAAAGCACTAAAGAGGGAACTATTTGAATGGAATGGGCCCTGTACCGTCGTTCCCCTTACGGCCGGGCACTGGCGTTTCCCGTCTTTTTGGTGGGGATTAGGAGACATTCTTTGACTGTATGAGTGTTTGCCCCGCAATACATGCAGAGCCCAAGAGACTTTCTTCTAAATCGTTCTTCAGGGGTAAGTGGTCCACGTGAGGCACCCAACTGCATGGGTTCTTCTGTGGAAACGGATTTGTGTGGCATAACGTTTCCCTCCAAGTGGGGTCTACTGCTCCTTCCCTTTCTTTTCTCTCTGTTTCTCTCTTGGAGTCTATAGTCCAACTGCATTACCAGGGCTATGAATTCACTCATGTTGTAGGGTCGAGGCACCCTTGAGACCTCATCCTTTAATTCCTCAGAGAGACCTCTACGGAATAACGTTATTAGGGCATCATCTGCCCAGGCCGTATCCGCCGCCATCTGCTTGAAACGGGTGATATACGTCAGGATATCTTGAGAGCCTTGTTTTAGGTCCAAAAGACGTTCTTGAGAGGCTATAGTCACCTCTTGTCTGCCAAACATGTTCTTTACGCTATTACAAAAGGCAGTGTAAGAATCCAAAATAGGATTGTTATTGGTCACTAACGGAGTGGCCCAGGCTAAGGCTGCTCCGGTCATTTGAGAAATCATATGACCTACCTTATCACAGTCTGTTAGGAAAAAGGCTGCCTTGAAGGCAAATTGAACAGTGCATGATTCTAGGAACTCTTTCACAAGATGAGGGTTTCCATCGAACCTGCCAGAGGAAAGTGGACCTGGGGGTACCTCTGAGCTTTGAGCCGATCTACCCACTTGACTCTTTAAAGAGGCATTTTCCTGTTTGAGATTCTGTACCTCGGTGGACAAGGCCTGCATGGCTGCCGCAAGTTGTTGGATCTGTTGATCCATGGTTCTACGAGATTTCCTGTCCGGATACCCGTGGGGAAGGTGATCGAGTAGAATACTCTCTTTTTGGGCATTGCTATCTGTTATGGCTGTTAATGGGGAACCAGCCTATATAAATGGCGTCCCTCAATATGAGGGATGCGCCGACAATCACCTTCTCAAAATCACACGAGTATATGAACAAGGCGTCTCCTACCTGGTCTTCGGAGGGTATTCGGAGGAAGGGAGTGATTCACCTGACACCCTCTCTTGGCGCTGATCAATCGGCGCAGAGTGAAGACGCCAGGGAAACCCTCAAGTGGGAGAAAACCCTCGCTGGTGGAGTCCAACGGAGAAGAGGCTGGACGGGACAGGATACTGATGCGTATCCCCGTAGAGTAGGTTTGGCGTTTTATTCCTTTGTGTTGAATTCAACGTCTCCTTCCCTCAGCTGTCCGTGTTGGCTGAAAATGAGAGGGGAGAGATTATACCTGATAGAAAGGTAAGTGAGAAAGGAAAGTAGGTTCAAGCAAGTGGAACCTACCCTTGGATTGAGACTGTACGGAGATGCGGAGAGATTGGATCCCACGTGCAGGACGAAGGTAAATATCTATGTGAAAACAGACACGTTGGTAAATGAATGCAGTTTCTAAGAGAGAAGGAATTGTGATGACGGAAGTCTACCTTCCTTCCCGTACCGTAATCCCGACTGGGTGCTGGAACTAGTATCTGAGGGCCAGGACTTTGTTTCCAACCGCAGTGGCAGTCGGGAGGTGTGGTCCGTGTGCGTGCAAGGTGTGGGTTGACCTGTGCAGAGAAAACAGAGGAGGGGGTTAACAAGCGGTAGTGGAGGGAATATATTATGGAAGACTGATGAGGAATGCTGCCTACTTAATGTGGAAGGGTCCCGGAGGTTTCCGTGTCGAGTTGAGCTACAAAAGGGCTGGCTCAAGAGTTCCGGGGGGTGGATGTGAGGGTTCCTAACGGAAGGGAGTAAAGAATAAAGGCAGTGAGATAAAGTCCTCTTGATATTCGGCGTCCGAGAAATCTAGAAGCGATACTCACGAAGCGTGACTTCTGTGTACAGTAGCAACGTGATGCTGTGATGGATCCGGGACCGGAAATACGTTCCTGTGATGAATGGGAGGAGCTTGTTCTGCGGTCTCCCGAAACACTGCACTGTCCACCGGTAAAACCCCGGGCATCTTGGATTGGGGGGATTGTATATTCGAGATACGCCGCCAACGGCGCCAGAATGACCATCTGCCAAGAACACTATGATTGTTCGTAACAGTATGCCCCCTCTTATACGCGACAAAGCCGGGTTTACCTGGATGGAAGCGATAAAATGATCGCACCAGTCTAGGGGCGTGAACTGCATAAGCCGGTTCCCAAGATCGTTCGGCCAGGGAATATTCCTTCCAGTCCACTAAAAACTGTAACCTCCCTCTACTGTAGCGGGAATCGCAGATTCCGGACACCTCATATTCAGGGCCGGTGTCCGTAAGCACTGGAAGAGGATTTTTTGTGGTTTGTAAATGGAATTCATTCCGTATGTCTGAGAAACATGAAATGTGGGATGTATGCGTTTCCAGGAGTATGGAAGTTTCAATTGAAAGGCTGTCTGACCTTTTTGTTTGACAACTATAAAAGGGCCAAAATACTTGGGGGATAACTTAGAGGTGACCAGTCTCTTAGGGAGAAATTTATTCGATAGCCACACTTTGTCTCCCACTTGTATTGGGGGGGCTGGAGTTCGATGCTTATCTACTTGTATCTTGCCTTTGAGTCGTGCCTCTATCAAGGCTTCCCTTGCCTCTTTCTGTCCTTTCTGAATGATGTCTATCATCCCGTTGATGTCCGGAAAGGATGACGGAGAATAGGAAAGCGGTGTGAATACCGAAGGGTGAAATCCGTAGGTACAGAAAAACGGGCTGAGACGTATTGCTGAATGTGGGGCATTGTTATAAGCGAATTCGGCCAGGGGTAATAGACTCTTCCAATTATCTTGTGCGGCTGATATGTAACATCTGAGGTAGGCTTCCAGGGTTTGGTTGAGTCTTTCTGTCTGTCCATTTGTCTGGGGATGGTACCCAGAGCTTAGAGCTCTGGAGTTTCCGAGGATATGACATAACTGTTTCCAGTATTTGGATGTGTACTGAGAGCCTCGATCGGATATGATGACTTCCGGAAGTCCATGCAGAGAGAATATACGATCCAAGAATACCCTAGCCATCACAGCAGCAGATGGAATATTTTGGAGTGGAATAAAATGAGCCATCTTTGTAAGGGAGTCTACTGTCACCATGATGGTATTACATCCTTCCAAGATCGGGAGGTACACTATAAAATCAGTGGATATGATTTGCCAAGGTTTGGAGGGTTTCTGCATTTGGACCTGTTCTCCCAAGGGATGTCATCTAGGGCTCTTGGTTTGGAGACAGATAGGACATGATGCTATGTATTCCCGGACGTCCTCTTTGACATTTGGCCACCAGAACTGTCTTTGTATAAGATCTAACGTGCCTGCACAGCCTCGATGACCTGCCGAGTTAGAATCGTGACAGAGACGTAATACTTCTAGATGCAAATCTCTGCTAGGGATGAAGATTCTTTGATCTTTGAGGAACAGTCCTTGGCTGGGAATCAAGTAGTATCTCCCAATTAAGTCTAACTGTGAGGCTTCCCATTCTCTTGACGCATCTTTGATCTTTTGAAGGAAGTCTCGGATCACTGTTACCCTCATGGGTTTAGGGAACATAGGTTCGGACCTGAATGGAGTCTCCTCCACCGGGTCTCTCCGAGACAATGCATCTGCCTTCAGATTTGTTGAACCTGGGATAAAAGTAAACTTGATGCGGAAGGGAGAAAAAAAATGTGCCCACCGGGCTTGGCGACTGTTACAAGTTTGGGCATACTGTAATATGCGGAGATTGTGGTGATCCGTTCTCACCTCAACTGGGAATCGGGCTCCCAACAACAGATGTCGCCATTCCTCAAAGGCACGTTTGATGGCCAGTAATTCTTTTTCCAGGACGTTATAATTAAGTTCAGCTGGAGTAAGAGTCTTTGATAGATAGGCTATGGGTTGTTCCACGTTATTAGTCCCTGGTTGGAGGAGGACTGCTCCCAGAGCCTGGTGTGATGCATCCGATTCCACAATAAACCTCTTCTGGTGGTCAGGCATGGATAGTATTGGAGCTTTGGTAAAGAGTTCTTTCAGTTCCCTGAATGAGAGTTGTACTTCTGATGACCAATGGAAGGGCACCCCTTTCTTTAGGAGATGAGTCAAAGGATGTGTAAGAGAGGAAAAGTGGGGAATGAAACGCCTATAAAAATTGGCGAATCCCAGGAATCTTTGGATGTCTTTGACTGATTTTGGAATTGGCCATTCTGTGATTGCTGATATTTTGGAAGGGTCCATCGCAATGCCTTCCCCTGAAAGTATGTATCCTAGAGAAGCGACAGAGGGTTTATGGAACTCGCACTTCTCAATTTTACAAAAAAGGTGGTTTTGTTGTAAGCGGGAGAGAACTTCCTGTACGTGGTGGATATGTTCAGATAATGAGGGGGAAAAGACCAGGATATCGTCTAGATAGATTATTACATAGTGTAGGGAAATATCTGCAAATAGATCGCTGAAACACGGCTGGGGCGTTGGATAAACCAAAGGGCATAACTCTGTATTGGTAATGGCCAAATGGAGTGCGGAAGGCTGTTTTCCATTCGTCCCCTGGCTTAATTCGGATAAGGTGATAAGCCCCTCGCAGATCGAGTTTGGTGTAAACGCGTGCGCCCCTTACGGCCTCCAATATGTCTGGGATGAGTGGCATTGGATACTTGTCTGGCACCGTAATCTTGTTTAAGCCGCGATAGTCAATGCAAGGGCGGAGCTCTGAGGTGTTCTTTTTTGGTATAAAAAAGAGGGAAGCTGCCGCCGGGGAAGTTGATTCCATGATTAGACCATTTTGGATATGGGTTCGTAAATACTCCTTCAGCACCTCCTTCTCTTTGGCTGAGAGTATATACATGCGTCCGAATGGGAGAGGACTGTTGGGTACTAAATCTATGGCACAGTCATCTCTTCGGTGAGGAGGTAATTCCGTGTATTCAGAGTGGGTAAAGACAGGTTGGAATTGCTGGTATTCTGGAGGTATAATGGAGATTTGGTTTAGGAGTGTTCCAGGAGGTTTCAAGTTTCCTGCCTCACAGGTTCCAGAATCGGTCTTACTTCCGTAAGGCATTGCTGGACACACCTCTCGGAACCCAAGAATAAAGTTCCTGCTGCCCAATTAATGTACGGGTTATGTCTTTTTAACCACGGAATTCCCAATATGATGGGATAGTGAGCTGTCCGTATGATGTCTAACACAATTGGTTCTTGGTGTGTCGCAATTGTCAAGACCAGGGAACCCGTATGATCTTTAATGGGGCCAGAAATGAGGGGACTACCGTCTACACTCTCTACAGGGATGGAAATAGTTTTTGCGGTTCTTGGAATGTTATGCATTTGAGCCCAGGAATCATCTATAAAATTACCTGAGGCTCCACTATCTACCAGAGCAAGAACGTTTTCCAGTCGGATGTTATCCCAGGCGATGGATACACCTAAAACCACCATACCGTTCTCGGGATTTGGGCTCTGGGGATCAGAAAAAGCACTAAAGAGGGAACTATTTGAATGGAATGGGCCCTGTACCGTCGTTCCCCTTACGGCCGGGCACTGGCGTTTCCCGTCTTTTTGGTGGGGATTAGGAGACATTCTTTGACTGTATGAGTGTTTGCCCCGCAATACATGCAGAGCCCAAGAGACTTTCTTCTAAATCGTTCTTCAGGGGTAAGTGGTCCACGTGAGGCACCCAACTGCATGGGTTCTTCTGTGGAAACGGATTTGTGTGGCATAACGTTTCCCTCCAAGTGGGGTCTACTGCTCCTTCCCTTTCTTTTCTCTCTGTTTCTCTCTTGGAGTCTATAGTCCAACTGCATTACCAGGGCTATGAATTCACTCATGTTGTAGGGTCGAGGCACCCTTGAGACCTCATCCTTTAATTCCTCAGAGAGACCTCTACGGAATAACGTTATTAGGGCATCATCTGCCCAGGCCGTATCCGCCGCCATCTGCTTGAAACGGGTGATATACGTCAGGATATCTTGAGAGCCTTGTTTTAGGTCCAAAAGACGTTCTTGAGAGGCTCTAGTCACCTCTTGTCTGCCAAACATGTTCTTTACGCTATTACAAAAGGCAGTGTAAGAATCCAAAATAGGATTGTTATTGGTCACTAACGGAGTGGCCCAGGCTAAGGCTGCTCCGGTCATTTGAGAAATCATATGACCTACCTTATCACAGTCTGTTAGGAAAAAGGCTGCCTTGAAGGCAAATTGAACAGTGCATGATTCTAGGAACTCTTTCACAAGATGAGGGTTTCCATCGAACCTGCCAGAGGAAAGTGGACCTGGGGGTACCTCTGAGCTTTGAGCCGATCTACCCACTTGACTCTTTAAAGAGGCATTTTCCTGTTTGAGATTCTGTACCTCGGTGGACAAGGCCTGCATGGCTGCCGCAAGTTGTTGGATCTGTTGATCCATGGTTCTACGAGATTTCCTGTCCGGATACCCGTGGGGAAGGTGATCGAGTAGAATACTCTCTTTTTGGGCATTGCTATCTGTTATGGCTGTTAATGGGGAACCAGCCTATATAAATGGCGTCCCTCAATATGAGGGATGCGCCGACAATCACCTTCTCAAAATCACACGAGTATATGAACAAGGCGTCTCCTACCTGGTCTTCGGAGGGTATTCGGAGGAAGGGAGTGATTCACCTGACACCCTCTCTTGGCGCTGATCAATCGGCGCAGAGTGAAGACGCCAGGGAAACCCTCAAGGGGGAGAAAACCCTCGCTGGTGGAGTCCAACGGAGAAGAGGCTGGACGGGACAGGATACTGATGCGTATCCCCGTAGAGTAGGTTTGGCGTTTTATTCCTTTGTGTTGAATTCAACGTCTCCTTCCCTCAGCTGTCCGTGTTGGCTGAAAATGAGAGGGGAGAGATTATACCTGATAGAAAGGTAAGTGAGAAAGGAAAGTAGGTTCAAGCAAGTGGAACCTACCCTTGGATTGAGACTGTACGGAGATGCGGAGAGATTGGATCCCACGTGCAGGACGAAGGTAAATATCTATGTGAAAACAGACACGTTGGTAAATGAATGCAGTTTCTAAGAGAGAAGGAATTGTGATGACGGAAGTCTACCTTCCTTCCCGTAATCCCGACTGGGTGCTGGAACTAGTATCTGAGGGCCAGGACTTGGTTTCCAACCGCAGTGGCAGTCGGGAGGTGTGGTCCGTGTGCGTGCAAGATGTGGGTTGAGCTGTGCAGAGAAAACAGAGGAGAGGGTTAACAAGCGCTAGTGGAGGGAATATATTATGGAAGACTGATGAGGAATGCTGCCTACTTAATGTGGAAGGGTCCCGGAGGTTTCCGTGTCGAGTTGAGCTACGAAAGGGCTGGCTCAAGAGTTCCGGGGGGTGGATGTGAGGGTTCCTAACGGAAGGGAGTAAAGAATAAAGGCAGTGAGATAAAGTCCTCTTGATATTCGGCGTCCGAGAAATCTAGAAGCGATACTCACGAAGCGTGACTTCTGTGTACAGTAGCAACACGATGCTGTGATGGATCCGGGACCCGAAATACGTTCCTGTGATGAATGGGAGGAGCTTGTTCTGCGTTCTCCCGAAACACCGCACTGTCCACCGGTAAAACCCCGGGCATCTTGGATTGGGGGGATTGTATATTCGAGATACGCCGCCAACGGCGCCAGAATGACCATCTGCCAAGAACACTATGATTGTTCGTAACACCAGATTATTTTCAGGCTACAGACAGGGTTAGGCTTTCTTCACCAAAGTGTGGTCCATTTTAAAGACAATCAGTGGCTTCATGGCGAGCGAGGAGACCCCATTAACTACTAGTAGGCCTGCAGTGAAATTAGACATATGTTCTCCGTTGGGACAACCAGATGAATGGGGCGCTCTGCTAATTTTCTTGGGACCGATGTGAGCCGAAGGTCGGGTTCTTCAAGGAAGCCAATGAAGGTGCAGATGATGTGAAACTGATGTGGGCCTACTTAAGAGGCAGAGGGCCTCATTCCGAGTATGGCGGTAAGGGATAGCGGCCACCGGTAACGAGACCGGTGGCGGTAATCCCTTACCGCCATACTCCGGGTTCCCTTTGCGCCCTCGCCCTTAACGCCTGCTTTGAGCAGGTGTTAAAGTCGAGGGCGCAAAGGGGCCTCCAAGCCAATAACGGTGACCGTAATGAACTGTCACCGTTATTTGCATCTTCCCCATTCCCATTGAGCCCTATGGGGGCTCATTTGGGAATGGGGAAGAGCCTTGGTGAATGGGGAATTACCGCCCCGCCAACCTTGGAATGGGGCGGTAATTCCGCCATCCACCAAGGCGCTGCCGGTCCGGGTACGGCGTCAACCAAGGCGTTAATAGCGCCATTGGTTAGCGCCGTACTCGGAATGAGGCCCAGAGACTCAGAACATCTTTGAAGGGGTTCAAATCTGCACGAACAGACAACGCAATAGCGCAGTGGTAGGTAACCTGCAAATTTCCACACCGTTGCCTTACAACTCTCATCTACCCCAGCAAGTAAGGTTACTGATGAGGGGCAATGGCAATCTAGTGATCAGCATCTCCTGCCGGTTCCCCGTTTAATGTACACATCAATAGGAGACAGGAGATGTGCTGTGTTCGCCTAAAGTTATGGAATTCTCTTCCTTTAGAACTGAGGACCATCAAATCACTGCCTCAATTTCGGAAGGCACTAAAGACCTTTCTGTTTAGATAGGCCATTGTTGCTCTCTTCTTCCCTCTCCAGTCTAAGCTGTTTCACTCTCTGGAGCCAGTCTTTATTTCATCTTAATGATTATTACATCTGCGCCTCTATATGGTTAATTCTGTCATGTGCGCGTTATAAATAAAAAAATAAAAAATCATAGTCCAAAACATCGGGAGATCCACCGGTCGCCTTTTGCTGGGCATAGTGAAATCACACCCAGCGCTGTGTGTCTCTGCGCCTGATCGGCTCCTCCGCCCAACCCCCGAGAATATGTTGCAATGTGAAAGAGGGTGCTGCAAAGATGGCAAAGCAGAAATGGGGGGTCACAAAGATGTCACCCCCTCTTCCGTCGTGTGGCGTGCACGTTCTCTGTCATTTATATTAGCCAAGGTGAGAACGTAAAAAAATCTTTAACACCTATTCAATGGATGAAAAATACAGAAGGTGCGCGCGCTCCGCTGCTTTGTTCCTTGGCGTGCCGCAAGCCTTGCTATTGTGGTGGGAACTAAATTAAGACACCAGTCGCATTGAAATGGAAAGGCAGCAATATCCGGCCTGAACCTGTGCCTGTTTTCTCCGAATGTTTTGCATATATTAGCGACTGGAAAGAGAAAGGAGACCGAATATTCTTCTCAGCGTCAAGGCCGCAGGTACCCTGCTGTCTTGTGATTGGAAGAAACCGGCCGAGCGGAGGCGTCGACGCAATGATCCGACACGCACAAAGACGTTCACGTTGAAGTACCGAGCAATGGGAAGTGGCGGGAGGCAGCCTTGGCAGCAGGTGGAGACCTCTGGAAGAAATCACATTATACTCAAGTGAACAGTGGGCTCACGCGCCTAAGGAATTCACGTATTAATGCAATCGTGTGTGTTCATTCTGATATGTTCCACCCCCATCTATGGACAATCTGCACATGAGAATTTGCCACAAATGTACAGTCATTTTTCAACAAATGATGCCATTCTCAAAAAGCTTTAACTCCCTTATACAAGTGATGCTATCATGTTGGGTTGAGCCGTGGTGTGTTGGGTCTGTAACAGCAGAGATAGTAGTGGGAGGGCTAAGGTGCACAGAAACACTATGGAAGATCTGTACAACTGATGGGGAGCTGGACCAATCCAAGGCTTTGAATCCCCATCAGATCCAATGCAGAGGTGGCGAGTGATCATGCAGGTAGTTATGATATGATAGGTTATTTATAATGCGCTTAATACCCAGAGGTTTCTAAGCACAGACCCAGGGATCAAAACTGTGTTGCTCCGTTTCATCTTGCTTCCAAGACGAGCATGTTGCCGCTGGGCTATCCTCCCGAGACCTAAACTATCCTCTTGAGACAAGGTCTGATGATGACATCAAGGGCCCGGTTCATGGAACCTTTCGAGCAGTGCAAAGTGACTGCGCTGCCAACAAACACCCTGATTCACAGAGCGGTGCAAAGTGCATTTTTACTGTGCAAAGTGACTTTGCTCCACTTTTGCACCAAAAATACACTTTTCACCGACCAGTGAATCGGGGTGTTTGTGGCACTGCAAAGCCACTTTGCACCTATGGAAAGTCACTCTCCACTGTGCTAAAAGTTCCATGAATCGGCCCCTAGAGTCCAGACCACTACAGGCACATTATGATGTCCGCCCGCACTGGTGGTGTTAAGCACTGCAGAGATGCTTTCCATTCAGGGGTTCAAGTCAAGTATGGCTCCTGTTTGCAAATGTTTTGAGTTGGAAGTAAACAGACCCAAAAGAAAATTGACTTGTATTCAAAACTAGTTTATTCGCTGTCACTAGTTTAGTGCCTGTATGGCTCTATTAGTGGGTGATTATGTTGCAGTTATCCTACCTTTCCAATTCAGAGACTTAGCTTTCAAGCTCCTTTGGTTAATATACATGAACTGGCTTTACCTGGTGTATCATATTCCAGTCGAGCGTTGTCTGTCTCTCTCTCTCTCTCTCTCTCTCTCTCGCTCACACTCTCATGCTCTCTATGTGTCACAGCGCATCGTCATTCACTCTGGAATCGATGGAAATGGATCCACGCTGTGGTTTCATCAAGTTTGTACCAATAAATTTGCCTACCGGTATAGTATTTTCCAAGATGGCATCCGGGCTTCATATTTACACACTGACGCTGCGCGCGCACCACAGCACGCCGATGCATTGCAACCCTTCTGCCTCCGTAAGACGCTTGTTTCCTTCTTTCCCCTTGACTTGTACTACCCTTATACTTGGCCCCATTCTGCATGTTTTTCTTTCCTGTTTCTCCTGTTGTTCTGCTGCCCATCCTCTGCTACCCTTCGCTATTCTGCTATTCCTTGACATCCTTCTGTGCCCGTGCTACTCCTGTCAACTCATGCAGAGTACTTGGCGTCAGTCCTCCTTGGATTCCTGATTGCCTCATGTATTGCCATTACCATCTACCATGATATTGGGGTTTTTGTGCCTTGGCTTAACACCGAATAGGACTAATCTTCCTGTTGTCCCCTTGTCCAGCCTGTTTAATTAGGCAGACAATGTGGTGACAGACAGGGATTGTCCATTCTTCTACAAGGAACGTTCTTTCTCCAAGCAAAAGAAGAAGGACGGAAACGAACTGAGGATCCATTATCAAAACAAGGGTTGGAAAGAGGTGAGGATCTTCACCACAGTGTTGAATGTGAGACTATGCTCTTTTCTTCTCTCTGTAAGATGTGATATGGCATTTTATTTGTATTGCGCTCATATACAAGTGTTTCAGAGTGCGACGAGGCAACGGAGGGGAACAAGGGAGGACAAAACAACAATCTTACTAGGCCCACTCACATTAAGAACGCCCAACTGCAGGGGAAATGGAAGGGGGAAAGTGCAAAGGGGAGGGGAGGAGTGGAAAGTGCTGAACATGGGATAAACAACAACAGGTAGTGCAGCCAGCAGGTGACGAGTGCAAGGTTAGGGCGCAGAAAGGGGGTGTCTAATAAATGCAGGTAAGGGGACTGTAGGATTGCAGATACAGACACAAGTGCAAGGGTTGCCAGGAGGCAGAGCGGGTGTGAGGATGGGTGGGGAGGTACCTGGGCCCAAAAATCTGAGGGTAACCAGGTGTCTGGTGCCAAAGTAGACAGATCAGCAGGTGAAGAGCGAGGGCAGAAGCATAGAGGAAGGTCTTGAGGTGCTCCCGGAACCGAAGATGGTTCTCCTCAAGTTTTAGAGAGGCAGGGAGGCTGTTCCAGAGGGAGGCCCCAGCCAAGGAAAGAGATCTACCCCCAACTCGTTGCTTGGAGAAGTGACTGACCCTGAGGGCGTTGGAGGTGGAGGAGCGTATCTCACTCTCTCTTACTCATTGATTATTTCCCTCTCGCACTGTCTCTGCGGAGAAGAGATACTTTGTACTATGCACGTGTGCCAGAGCCACCACAGCAGCTGGTGACAGGACAACGGCCAGAGGAAAAAAAACAAAGCTGTCTGGATGGCAAGGTGGTGCTGAGTTTAATGATTAAAAGTAGAAAGAAAGCAGCATTAAGAGAGGCCTCTCCTCATGTCCGTATTGGCATGTTTTGCACGTGTGTGATATGCAGGTATGTCTCTATCACAATAAAGGAACATTGTCCATATGACGGGAGGAGAGGGGGGAGTGCATAGGCTTTGCTGTGGGTGCTGAGATGCTCTGACGGACCTTGCAAGGGACAAACGAGCCAGGCTTAAGTGTCTACAATTGAATTTATTTTCTAATTTTATTAACTGTTAGTGTTGGTGCACATTTGTGCCAAATATCTACAGCACTAGCAACCAATCAGTGGCCATCAGACAAAGGTGAACATTGCCCTGGTGCTCATAGGAGAAACAGATCATTGGTTTTAATCTGAGCACAACCCTTTTTAAGAAAGGAGGATATATTGCTTGACAAACTGATGTGACTTCTTGGCAAAAGAAGGTACTCATGAAATGACATCATTTAGTTACACTAACATTGTAAAAGGTATTTTTTTCAAATTTTATAATGTTTATTTCTAATGATCACGTCCTGTACATATTATAGTTATACAAATATTGCTACACTTGTCTTACTGAGCAAAGAATAGTATAAAAACCTAGAATATCCATATATATATATATATATTTATATATATTTCCTGATAGAAGGTTATCGTGCCAGGATGGACAGTGTGGCACACTCCTATTGTACTCTTTTGCAATACCTCTATGAGAAAGGGAAGGGGACACACATTACGTACAAGCTTTCTTGCCCGATTTGCATAAAATTAAAGGGCATTTGACAAATATGTCTGTGACAAAAGGGTAGTATTCTTGACTCGCCAAGTACATAATGCACACTAAGCTTGGTGCTCAGTTCACTGTTCACAAGACTCACCCGAATGTACAGTGTTTGTAACCATGAACCATATGGACCCATTTGGCCAGGGTAGAATTTGGATAAAATAGCTACCGCATCTACCAGCCCATTGGTGTCGTTGCAGCTCATTCCTGGTCCCAAAACATACACATCCTTAATGAGCTATGCAAATACGTAGGATAGGACGGAGAATGTCCGTTACTTGTTGTATCAGCCCCACTTATCCTTGCAGACTCCCACCGAGCCTGGTGGTGGCAGAGAAACGGCGTTGCATAGATATTTTCCGTTACCATGGATTCTGAGAATTGTGGCATGCAGGCCCTCTGCATGCAGGCAAAATACCTGCACGGGAGCAGTTGTGCACTGTGTTATGATGCATGGACATTCTGTTTGCCCCGACATCAGTACACTTTGGTGGACTGTGTCTGCTTTTGCTGCAGCTGCGGAAAGGGGTCACAGTCGGTCAAATTATGCACTGGGGGGACTACAAAGGGGTGGTGCCGGCCACCATTACTCATCCCCATTATGCTCACGCTAAGGGTAAGGGTGACGACAGGAAAGTTGTGGGGAGTTACTGCATGTATGCACTGACAACCCATTTGAAAATGAGGTCACACGCGGAGACAGTTCACACTTCTGCCCTTTGTGGAAATGCATCAAATGGGTGGAGCTGATCTTCCTATGCTGAGAATTGCCATGCTAGCCTCCAGCTGCACCCTTTCTGCCCCATTTCTTTAATGCATGAACTGGGTGGAGCTGTTCTTCCTATGCTGAGAATTGTCATGCTAGCCTCCAGCTGCACCCTTTCTGCCCCATTTCTTTAATGCATGAACTGGGTGGAGCTGTTCTTCCTATGCTGAGAATTGCCATGCTAGCCTCCAGCTGCACCCTTTCTGCCCCATTTCTTTAATGCATGAACTGGGTGGAGCTGTTCTTCCTATGCTGAGAATTGCCATGCTAGCCTCCAGCTGCACCCTTTCATCCCCATTTCTTTAATGCATGAACTGGGTGGAGCTGTTCTTCCTATGCTGAGAATTGCCATGCTAGCCTCCAGCGTTAGCCTTTCATCCCCATTTCTTTAATGCATGAACTGGGTGGAGCTGTTCTTCCTATGCTGAGAATTGCCATGCTAGCCTCCAGCTGTACCCTTTCATCCCAATTTCTTTAATGCATGAACTGGGTGGAGCTGTTCTTCCTATGCTGAGAATTGCCATGCTAGCCTCCAGCTTTAGCCTTTCATCCCCATTTCTTTAATCCATGAACTGGGTGGAGCTGTTCTTCCTATGCTGAGAATTGCCATGCTAGCCTCCAGCTGCACCCTTTCATCCCCATTTCTTGCTACCTTTTTGTGAGTATCAGGCTGTTTTCAGTTTTATGTGTTGAGAACCTCCTCCACCCCAGGAGCCCCGGTGTGAATTCAGGTGAAGGAGATGCGCCCCATGAGTTTCGAGCTTCACTTCACTTGTCACTTTTTACACTCTGCATCTGGAATTTGACTGCTGCACTTTGCTAGAGCCTAGAGGACACATATTGCATCCAGAGTTGTCTCTGGGAGCCCTTTCTCTGCTTCCCAAACCACAAAGAGGTGTAGGCCCCTGCCTGCCATGTTCTTAGTCTGTACTCCACCAGCCTGTGGCACCAAGGAATCATGAGGGTGCGGGGTATCTAGAACCATGTGCCAGATAGTCTACCTTAGACACAAGGTTGACAAGTACTGTCCGGCACCCAACTCCACCTATGACGCCCATAGTCTAAAATCGTACGAATCCCAGAAACCACGTAATCTCCCATGGGCATGTGAGTTGACAGACAGTGCATGAAATGCTCATCTCTGATGTGACGTTATGTTAAGGGTTTGTATACTCTGCAACTCAACACCATAGAGCACCAAGTCTTGTCCGGAGAGTGCTGTATTGCCGCCCTGCGCTCCTTTCCAACCAGTTCTTGGTCTGCAAGAGAACAGAAAAGGACAAAGGAGGACAGGCATGTAATTTCACCAAAATGCCAGGGGTAGCGGAAGTAACATCACCCGACTCTTGACCTCTGAAGTCATTTGAAACCTACCCCGAAGTGAAATCACGGAAAGCGATGGAACATGACTTTTCACCCCTTGACAAAACAGGAACTGGCATCACATGGCATTGTTCCTAAGTACATTACATAAATATGGTTACAATATCATTATATTATAATGTGATATACATTTCATGCAAGAATAGATCACCATATATATCATTAGTGTACAGGCCCATATTTCCACATTACTGTGAATG
The DNA here is from genome assembly GCF_040938575.1 of Ambystoma mexicanum. Lineage (NCBI taxonomy): Eukaryota > Metazoa > Chordata > Amphibia > Caudata > Ambystomatidae > Ambystoma > Ambystoma mexicanum. Next base: position 202,326,108 of record NC_090931.1, read on the forward strand.
CAAGCAGACGTCCATGGCCAAATGATAATGTGTTATTTTATAGCACTTATGCTTAAGCGTTTTATATAGAAGAAACATACAAACAATATCACCCAACCTGTGTTGGTCCTCATGTATTGACTTCAGAAAGATGAAAGGCTGAGTTGAGGTGTTTGAGAACAGACTTAATCAGTGACTCACCCCCTGAAGTGTGTCTGAAATAAACCTTTAATGAGTCCAGCAATTATTGTATAGAATTCCAGAGAGACACATTGTTTTTTTATTCCTATTCTTTAATAGGAATAACATTATTTGTTATTCCTATTCCTTCTTATTTAGGTTCACTGCTCAAAGTGTTAACTTGTGGAACCCCCTGTTTTTAAGAGGCCTGAACAAGAAAGCCAGCAATTCCAGAAACAAAGACCCACATGGCGCTGGCCGCAGCCCAGGAGCCTACATTTCTTAACCCCCTTCCACCACCAAATGAATGTTCTTTTTTAGGAGTAGCAGGGGAGACCACAGGGGTAGCAAGGGATACCTCAGTGGTCGCAGCTGCAACCCCTGGTGATCCCCAAATGACATCCCTGCAGAAGGATGGGAGAAAGGTTGAATGCACATGAAAGGTTTGCACAGGCAAGGAAGGTAATGAGGGGTGGGCATGGACTTTGTGATAGCCTGCATGTCTGTCGAGTTAGTGTAGAACATTCAAAGCATAGGTCTGATCAGAAAACAGCCAATGCTTAGTGCTCATGCTAACACGTGTTTATCACACGTGGGCAGTCTGTAGTACATACATGGAAGTTCTGTATGTATTCAGTGAGTGCAAAGTGTAGAGGCTTGTTTGCCTGTTAGGGTTTGCCGTAACCTGACAGACCCCAGGGAGATACACCTGAGACTCCCTAGCCTACTTGAAGAAGTAACAGAACTCAGACAAGACTGTGTGCAAGGTCAATGTGGTGGTCGCACAGTGGGGAAGGATCAGGCAGGTAGGTTGTTCCGCGGACTGCCATGCTTGCATGGTCAACTTTTGAATGACGGGTGCAGTGGGAGGCAATAGTATGATAATCTGATCATGTATTGCAATGTCTGAGAATGCAGTCTCTGTAAAGCTCGGGGTTCCTGTACAGGCGCACATGTGTTTTACTTGACTGTCAGCACATAAGGTAATGACATGCTTGTTGTTCGTATATAGTGCTTCACGCGCATTCTGCAACAGTGATGCCACCTCACGGTACTAAGAGCTAGGAATGGAAAGGGAGTCTTTGAGGCTGATGGCCAACAATGTAAGCACTTGTGCACCCAACGTTCTGCATTGGAGGGCCCCTCAGCCACAAACAGCCATCTCTATAGTAGGGATAAGTGGGTCACCCTCAAAACACTACAATCTAAGCGTGCCCTTCAGTGTGTAGGTTTCATGATATTTGATATGATATGATATGATATCATTTATAACGCGCCTGTATCAAATATTTCTAGGCGCGACAAGACAAGGTAGGGAGCCAGAGGGAGGATGAAACAAATGATCTTACTAGGTCTAGTGTCATTCAGATCGTGCAAGTTCAGGAAGGAAAGGGAGAGGAGAAGTGCCAGGGCAGGTGAAGGTATTGCAGCATTGCTCTAAGTAAGTGCAGTCGGGGAGCCAGCTCTGGATACGTTCAAGGAGGCAGGCAATTGTAGGATTAGAGATGCAACCACTAAGTGTGCTGAGGCCCGAGGCAGTGCAGGTGGTTACATTTCGTGGAGGAGCCTGGTGCCCATTGGGTTCTGTGCATAGCCAGGCAACTTGTCAGCACAGCAGACAGGTGGGTCAGCAAGGGAGAGAAAGAGAGAAAAGGAATGTCTTGAGCTGCTCCCGGAACCTGAGGTGGTCCTGCTCGAGTTTTAGAGGGGAGGGAGACCATTCCAGAGGGAGGCCCCCGTAGAGGAGAGAAGGGGTTGAGATGGAAGGTGTTTAGAAAGAGAGCGTTGGATTTAGTGCGGGCCCTGGCCCCAGAAAGCCTTGTAGACGATGCAGAGGGTCCTGAACTTGCTCCTTGCAGCCATCGGGAGCCAGTGGAGAGATTTCAGGGCTGTAGAGGTACAAATATTTCAAAAAAGGTAGAAGGCACTCCTCTCAGAAAGAACATGGCATGATGATGAGAGTTTGCAGCACACGCTTTTTGCTCACTGTACCTTTCACAGATGGGAAATATCCATTTGCATATCAGTCTTTGTCCTGCCCACAGGGGCAGTCCAGCACCGAAATGCTATGGCAATTTCTCTCTGAATAAGAGTACCAACAGCAACCCCATACACGTGTTTCAGCCTGGTTGGGCCTCATCAGCGAGGTGAAGCTGTGCCTCTCTGAGCACAGTGAGCAGGGAGTCCACGTCTGGTTGCCCCCATGTAACTCAGGGTGACCAACCCCACCGTCCTTTCAAATATTTCAAAAAAGGTAGCAAGCGCTCCTCCCCAGAAAGAACATGGCATGATAACCTGTTCTGAACATGGCATGATAACCTGTTCTGAGATGAGAGTTTGCAGCACATGCTTTTTGCTCACTGTACCTTTCACAGATGGGAAATATCCATTTGCTTATCAGTCTTTTTCCCGCCCACATGGGCAGTCCAGCAGCGAAATGCTATGGCAATTCCTCTCTGAACAAGAGTACCAACAGCAACCCCATACATGTGTTTCAGCCTTGTTGAGCCTCAAACCCTGGGCATAAGGCCAAGGACAAGTCTTGCATTCCTGTTCTGGATTAGTTGCAGAGAGTGGAGAGTAGAGGAAGGCAGATTGAGTAAGAGGCTGTTGCAGTAGTCCAACCTAGAAAGAACCGGGGCTCTGGATACAGTGACCTTCTGGGGGAATGTGAGGAAAGGAAGGATACCTCTGAGGAGGTGCAGCTAGTAGTGGAACCTTTTAGAGAGGTCCGTGATGTGAGGAGAGAAGGAGAGAGTGAAGTCAAAGATGACCCCAAGGTTTTTACCTCACAGGAAGGCATAGGGAAAGGGTCCAAGGAGGGTGGCCAGAGTGAAAGAGGGAAAGTAGGAGCAGGGGTTCCAGTGAGAAGGATCTCGGTCTTACTGGCATTGAGACAGAGATCGTTGAGGGAGCACCACTTCTGAATCGCGGATAAGCAGTCAGGAATGAGCGAGAGAGGAGAGGAGGTAGAGGGGAGCCTGAAGGACAGTTGAGTGTTATCCGCATAACACTGAAAGTTAGAGGAGAAGGTAGAGATGAGCTGGGCCAAAGGGACCAAGAAGACATTGAAAAGCGAGGGTGAGAGGTTGGACCCCTGGGGAACACCACATGTGTAGAGAGAGGTGGTGGAGAGAAAGGAACCCAGTTGGACCTGAGAGGGCCAGTCTCAGAGGAAGGAGGTCATCCATGCAAGGGCCTGATCCGTGATGCCCAAGTTCTCAGAGACGATTGATCAGGATGGCATGATTGACCATGTCGAAAGCAGAGGAAAGATCAAGGAGAATGAGGACAGGAGGATGGCTAGAGTCAGATTAGTGAGCAGATCTTCATGTCTGTTTAGGAGAACAGTTTCCATGCCTCTGGGTGCTCTGAAGCCAGACTGATGGTCATGGAGACAACCAACAGATTCAGTGTGGAGAGTAAGCTGGGAGAGGGCCAGCTTTTCCAGGAGTTTGCCCAGGAAAGGAGTGATATAGATCAGCGATAGTTTGGCGGACAGGAAGGATCGGTGGAAGGTTTCTTCAGGAGGGAGTGCATAAGGGAGTGTCTTAGGGGGGAGTGGAAAGTTCCAGTGGTAAAAGAGTGATTGCAGAAATTGGCCAAGGCTGTAGCGAGGGTGTCGATGTGATGAGGATGATCACAGAGAAAGAGTAGAAAGGAGGCAGAAAGGGAGAGGCAGCCACAAGGGGGTCAGGAGAGGTAGAGGTAGAGGGAGAGGAAGAGGAAAGAGAGGACAGAGAGGGCAGGATGCCCTGAGAAGCCAGCGCTGTGCAAAGGGCTTGGGAGGGAACAGGAGAGGTGGAGACTTTAACAGGATTGGCCAGCTCCATGCAGATTTTGAAGAGTTCAGCTGTTTTGTTAGAGGCCGCAGAGATGCAGGCTTGGATGTGGGCTCTCTTCTTGGACAGAACAGTCTGTATTGACTTTGGAACAGGCAGCAGGCCATTATGTCAGCGGATGTGCCCTATGCCCTCCACTACCTCGCAGCCACCCTACACTTGCGTTTCAGAGCGGCGAGGTCGGAGTCATATCTAGAGTTGTACTTGGAGGTAGGCTTCAGGCAGATTCTCATGACAAGGGCAAGGACATCCAGAGTGTTAGTGATAGAAAGATGCAGGCTAGAGAGGGCTGTGTCAGGGCGTGAGTCAGCCCTTGGAGTAGGAGGAGGAGAGAAAGTAGGGGCAAAGGCCTCCACTGACACATGCTTCATGGGTCAGGTGACCGATAAGGTACGTGGCAGCGCTGGGGTCAGCTTCACCTGGGGGACAGAGAGCTTCAGGTGGGAGGAGAGCAGAAAGTGGTTAGTCCAAGAGAGAGGGGTGGTGAGAGGGTTAGAAAGGGGGATGTCAGAAGCGATGAGAACATCCAAGGTGTGCCTGGCAGAGGGTGTCGGGCCAGAGGGTAAAATGGAGAGAGAGAGAGTGTTGCAGAGGTTGCGGAAGAACCCAAAGGAGGGATTAGAAGCATTTAGATGGATGTTGAGGTCTCTGAGTAGGAGAAGATGAGAGATAGAGGCAAGGAGAGGAGAGGTCAGTCCACTCTGAGAGGAAGAGAGCGACCTGGCTAGGTGGCCTGTAGATGGAGGCCACAGTCATAGAGAGGCCAGGAGGGATGGAGAGCCTGCAGACCAGGCATTCAAAGAAGGAGTAGGCCTGCATGGGAAGCAGGGACCCACTTTGGAAAGATCAAGACAACTCTACCTCCAGGACAATTGGTTCTGGGTTTGAAGGTATCCTGGAGCCATTAGGGAGGAGCGTCTCAAAACTTGTGACAGAACCGGCGTGAACAATGTCTCGGTGAGAGCAAGGACATCCAAGTCCAGTTCTTCAAGGAGGTGACAGATGTCAGAGGAGTGTTTGGCAGCAGAGCGGGAGTTGAGAGTAGCGACGTGGAGCCAGTTGCCACATTTGAAACACTTCACAGGAGGGTTACAGGCTTGAGGTACACCCTATGGAGGTGGTGGGGGGTCTAGAGTGGGCAGAGGAGGAAGGAGGGGATGGCAGAGTAGCCAGAGAGGTATAGGAGGGTGCTGAAGGGGCAGCATAAGAGGTGGGCGGTGGAGGAGCCCAAGAGTAGGAGGAGAAGGAAGGAAGTTGATAAGATGTGGGAAAAGCCTATCAAAAAGGAGGAGATTGGGCTGAGGGCCCTGGACCAAGAAGGTGCCATTCAGATGAACATTGATGATGGTCTTGGAGGAGCAGAAGTGGAACAAGAGGACCTCCCACCTCGTGCCACCATTAATGAGTGAAAAGGAAAAAGGAGAGAGAGCTGAGACCGCATGAGGGGTCCATCGGTCTGGAGAGGTAACGACAAAGAGAATGTCGGTGAGAGTCTGTCTGGAGGAAGCACTGATGTAGGTATCAGCGATAGGGAGTCCTGGGTTTGGTGACTAAGATGTCCCTCTTGAATTTCTTCCTTCCAGACTTAGTGAGAGGGCTAGGATAGGAGATAGAATAGCAGTTGGAGAAGATGGGGGAAGTGGAGAGTGCCATAGGAGATCCTAGGAGGATAATAGGTGGTGCAGAAGGAGAATGTCACAGGCCAGAGCCGCAAGTGCGGAAGGTGAGGCTGTGAGCCAGGCAGGGGAACACACAGGATGATAAACAGGTGATGAACAACAGTGTTAGAGGCACAAGGGGGGGGGGCTAAAACGGGGAGAGAGCCAAGTGCATGAGCACACCCGTCCTAAAAGGGGGGAAAATGCCAAGATTTTTAACACAGCAGTGATGCCAAAACACCCAGAGTCTACTTTCCTAAAAGTGGGGAAAATTGAAAGATTTTTAACACAGCAGTGATGCAAAAACACACAGATTCAACTTTCCTAAAAGGAGGACAAATGGCAAGATTTCTAACACAGCAGTGATGCAAAAACACCCTGATTCAACTTTCTGATGCAGTATAGGGAGGCTAAGCAAGGCAAGTTAACTAAGATGCTGTGTTCAGAGAGATGACGAGGGGTGAAGAGGAGAACTGCACCTCAATGACACCCTACCTGAGTAGTAACAGCAGGGTGACGGTTCTGGAATCTGGCTCTCCCAGCAGACACCAATGGACTTTCAAAGAGGGAGCTGTCCATAACCTCGGGTCCTTCACTGAGGGACTGCCTGGGCAGGGGCTGCCCTGGAATCCTGGATTAAATGGAGCTAGTTAGCCAATGAGGAATTGGTTCAGTCAGGGGAATGAACCCAGGCAAGGTCCTCCTTCAAGCACTAGCTATGGCAACCAATGGGGGAAGGGGAAGGGCCCAGGGAGAGAGAGCAGCTGCAAGGGAAGAAATACTAGCTAACAAGCCCTAAAGCAATGAGCATGCAGCGCTTAACAGGGAGATTACAAGCACAAATACAATTGAGATATAATGCACATGTGTGGACAGAGCTTTCCTTTTCTTTTCCTTTTTTAAAAATAATACACCCTTCAACAATGCAGAACATGAGCTGCATGCAGGCCTAACCTCGATGGCCTTGATGTAGGAGGCTTGGGTGTGGAATTACAAGAGCAATCAGTAAACACACGGGCAAGGCAGTAAAGGTTGAAACCGGCTGCTGCAACCTTACCTCAGAGACCTCATGTGCCAAATACCACCCTGAGGCTGCTGCATGTGGATTCCCTGCCCCACCGGCAAACATATGCAGATTCCTGCGGTGTTGTGGCAGCTGGGCGGCTGCTGGACTTCTTTGGGAATAATCTGTATGTACACCACCTCCAATCAATATCAGTTTTAATTTTTAATTTAAAAAAATCCTTGAATGGAATGATTTTGATTGGTCGTTATTTTGTCGGGCAGCAGGGCACGGCCTGTTCCCTAGTTCTTTCCTTCTTGCTTCTCTTGGATTCTAGTCTGGCCACAGTGTGGCATCCCGTGCTGCGGATCCCACCAGAAATAAAAGTAAGCCAGTATGGGAACATTTTCAGGTAGCCAAATTATAAAAAAATAACAAATAAAAATGAAATAAAGTAGAACATTTGCAATAGCACAAAATAATTCAGCTCAGATTTATTACTTGGAAATTATTACAGGTCGAGAATTTTCACACAGAAACTGTGATGCACATTGGCATCTGCCTTGATGTCTCTGCTCGCATTTCTCCTTCTCCATCCTGGAAGAGCTTTAGTCGGACCTCCAAGGACATAGGGCATATATTTCCAAATTGGCACAAATATGTACATTTTACAGCATTTGTGCATAATTGACACTTTTGTAGATTGCCCCTGAGCACACAGAATTCGATTTCTAATGCCTGTGTGTCACCTGGTAACTGACAGCGATCTATCATGAAGGAATCTGCTTCTTCTGAGTGATGTGCTGGGCTTGAGACCAGACATTGACATGGATTTGTGGATCAGACTATCTATAAGTAGCAGATGAGCAAAATGCTATATTGTGCACCTTTTCAGCAGCATTCTCAGAGGTATTACAGAAACTTTGTGGCACATTTAAAAATGACAAATGTTTTGATCTTTTGTTGCGACCACAAAATCGCGACAAGCTGGAGGGTCTGTCTAGTTACGACTCAAGAAGCTGCTGGGAAGCTGTCCCAAGCATGGCCTTACCTCATTGATGAGTCCGGTTGAATTTCTGTCTGAGTAGATGATTGCTCCCTGAACGCCACCGACCCCCGGCTCGTTTTATACATAATTGCGCCACTCCCTGCCAGGGTCAGACTGGGGCATAAAATTGTCTCGTGCACCAATGCAAAAGTGGCCCCCGATTGCAAACGGCAATGAAGATTACCCGTGCTAACTGCGCAGGGAGTATTAATTCTATTAAAGACTAGGAGGCGAGCATTATGCTTCAACTTCTTTTATTACTACTCCTCAGCAGTTTCAACAAACCAATAAACCAATAACAAACACTGAAAATGTCCCAATAGACTTTTCTTTTTTCAGAACTACAATCCCCATAGTCTCTGTAGTCCATCTCCTTCCATGCTCAGCTTATGACCACTTCCTGTCTCTGAGCTCCTCCTCTCTTTTACTCACTCTGAAATGTCATTCTTAAACTCCACACTATGTCCTGCCAACAGAGCGAAGACTTTAAACCACTCCAAACGAACGTCGATCCTCCTCGACTTCAACGACTATGTTTACTAGTCTTTTCTTTCAATTATTCTTCTGCTCTTCTACTAAGAATAACACAAAGCAGAAAATCAGGGTGGTGTCCAAGCACTGACCACATTATATATAACACATTTCGTACTACATAAATGCTTTAAGACACTCAATGCCTGAATTTGGCCGGGAATTTAATGCTTGCCTCCTAGCCTTTAATAGAATTAATACTCCCTGCGCATTTAGCAGGGGTAATCTTCATTCTGTGACAAGACTGGAGGCGAGCATTATGCTTGTTCAAAGCTTCACAATACTGTGACCGCGAAACTCTCGGTCGGCTTAAAATAAAACTCTTTAAAAGTGCGATAATTCGCCTATTCTGCAGCTAGCATAATCTCTCTCAAGGACACTCCTGCTGTAAAGGCTTTGGATGCCATAGCTCCCCGCACAGAGTGTGATCCATACTTCCCCACATCGATGTTTGCCGCTTACATGACCTCTTTAACCCATCTAGCAATGGTGGCTGTTGATAGGCCCTGGAAGGATCTCCGATGCGCTATAAGCAATTGTGTAGTGCTAGCGGCTCTGTACTCTGCTGTCCTCTTCTCATACTCTTTGATACAGCTTGCTACACACCATTTAGACTTGGATGGAAATATGGATAGTGTACTGATGTAGTCCCTGTCTTAGTCCTTTTCACTATGGAGAAAGTTACTCCCTCCGGACCAAAAGACTTTCTATTAATCTCCGATAATCATCCGATACTCGCTTGCATGAAACTAGGCACAAGAGTATCTCGAGTTTACTTGATAATTGCTTAATCGATAGATACCTGTCTACTGGCCAGCTTTTTAGGAGCTGAAGAACTACTGTCACGTCCCACACTGTATTATAACGAGGCTCTGGAGGGGCCTTAAATCTGATGCCTCTAATAAGCCTGACCACTGCTGTGTGCTCTCCTGCTGGTACTCCATCAATGGCCTGCTGATATCGCTGATCTATACACCCCTATCATGCGGAATGCTCTTCCGTCTTGCAGTAACTGCGCTAAAAAGTTTAAAATCGTTACTACAGGTGTCAAAATGGGATGAACACCTCTCCCTTTGCACGAGCTGATCCATTTGGCACAAGTCGGAGCTCCTTCTAGTGGATGGGGCCCAGGATTCAGCGATGAGCTCTGCAGCTTGTGGCGAAATGCCTGGCCGTGCCCAACGTCTTATGATATCCTGCACGCGATGAGCGGGAGAGTCCCTCTCACTGTCAGAGGATGATACGACCCAGCTGGGTCCGTGAGCAATTGTTTTCCTTCTGGTAGCATTGTCGGCAGGTCTACTGCTAGCTCCATAAGAGTTGGAAACCACACTGGTGACTTCCATAGTGGTGCTACCAGTAGAATCTCTGCTCTCTCCCACCGACATTTCACTAGAGCTCTGCTCAGCATCATGAATGGGGGGAATACGTAGTGCGGGCCGTTGCTCCATTCTTGCAGGTACGCATCTGTTTCTCACGCCCTCGGATCTAGCCTCCAGCTGAAATATTTGTCTGTCTGTGCATTCAGTCGGGATGCGAAGAGGTTGATGTGCAACGGCCCCCATCTCTGATTCATCCTCTGAAAGACTGCTGGATCCAGCCTCCAGTCACTGGAGTCCGTGAGGTAGCGCAAATTCCAGTCCGCTACTACGTTCAGTGCTCCGAGCAGATACTCCACCGTCACTGACATCTCTGACTGCAGGCAAAAATGCCAAAAATCCTTCGCTAGCTCCCTTAGCATCTTGGACCTGGTGCCTCCAAGTTGGTTGATATAACGGACTGCTGAAATGTTGTCCATCTTTAACAAGACGCACGATTTCAACTTCCCTTTTGTGAAGGCTTTGATCGAGAAGGACCCTGCTAACAGTTCCAGGCAGTTTATGTGCAGACGAAGGTCCTCATCGCTCCACTTGCCTCCTGTCTGTAGGTCCCCGCATCGGGCTCCCCAGCCCAACCGGCTGGCGTCGGATTCTATAATTAGATCTGACCGGTTCCCGAAAATGGCCCGCCCATTCCAGGCGTCGATATTCTTCAACCACCACTCCAGTTCGGTCACGGATTCTTGATCCAAAGGTACTAATTGATGATACCTCAAGCGTTGCTGCAGGTGTCTTATCTTTAGTCTCTGCAACGCATGATAGTGTAATGGCCCGAGGAATATGGCTTGAATGGATGCTGCTAGCAGTCACACTATTCTCGCTAAAGTCCTGATCGACACCATTTGTTTCTGTAGACATAATCTTATCTCCCTCTTGATATTGCATATTTTCCGCGCTGGAAGTTCCAGCGTGGCCTTCTTGGTGTCTAATATAAAACCCAGGAAGTCCAGTCTCTGTGCTGGTATGGTCTCTGACTTTTCTATGTTGACTAGGAACCCTAGGGCTACTAGCAATTCTTGTACCCATTTTGTCTGGTACCGTAGCGTTTCTCGGTCCTCGGCCAGCAGCAGGTGGTTGTCCAGATAAATGATCAACCTTATACCCTTCTCTCTTATCGCTGCTGCTACCAGCTTCATCAGCTTGGTAAAGTCCCAAGGCGCTGATGCAAGTCCGAGAGGCATGGTTTTGAATTGCCAGAACTGCTCTTTCCAGCAAAAAGCTAGGAAGGTTCTGAATTCCTCCAATACTGGATCCAGTCTCGTGGGCCAATCTCCTTCTCTGAGTGTGTCTCAGAGCTGGTGTATGCCCTCCATCTTGAAGTTGTCAAGGAGTTTCCCCCTTCTCACCTGAGTTCGATCGTTGCTGGATTTCTTGATCGATGCCTTCTTGCATACTGCTCGAGTCTTGAATAAGGCTGCACGAGTCTCTTCCGACTCCAGCGTGCGTTCAAGTACCGGGATGCAGGGGTCCAGGAATCCAGGAAATAACATGGTGCGCAACTAGCACACGAGTCCAGGAATCAAGAAAGGAAGGAAAGGGACTAGAATTGGGTTAGAGTGGAAGAAGCAAGGGAAACAATACCGGGAGCTACGGAGCACAGGTCTGGTCGCTACTTCGCAAAATCATTGAGACGCGTGGGGCCCATGGGGCGTGGCATATTTCTGGAACGTACTACGTCTGCCGTGAAGGCTGGTGCGAGGCGTGTCACGTGATACGGCCATGTTGGGAGAAACAATAAATGCAAGCCCCGCCGTGACAAGGACCAGGAAGTCCAGAATTGGCGCGTTCTGTGGGTCATGACCTCATGCCTCCTCCGAAAACCTGCTCCACCAGGTTTGCCCGGGTGTATATGTTGAAATCTTCTGAGTAGTCGAGGGGTCTTGAGATTAGGAAGTGGTTCCCAGGTTCTTTCACTAGGAGACTATCCTTTCCATTCAACCAGGTATTGAAGCTGACCCCGTTTATACATGGAGTCAAATATTTGAGATACTTCATATTCCAATCGTTTGTCGACCAGTAGAGGAGGAGGTCGGTGGGATTTCCGGGAGGATTGGTGGTAGGGTTTTAATAAGGATGTGTGGAATACTGGGTGAATTTTCTTCCAAGAGTCTGGTGGACTAATCCGGTATGAAACTGGGTTGATAATTTCCTTGATGGGAAATGGACCATAGTACCGAGGGGCCAACTTGTTTGGCCATAGATGCCGGGGTAGTAATTTCGAGGACAACCAGACTTGATCACAGATTGCATAAGAAGGACCTGGTTGCCTTTTTAAATCAGCATACCTCTTAGTCTGTGTTCTGGCCTTCTCTAAATTTTCTTTGGCCTCTTGGTGTACGTTGATGAGGGTTTCAATCCAGAAGTCGACAGTAGGTACTGGTGTAGAATGAGGAAGAACAGAGGGTAGAACTGATGGATGGAAACCTTGGCTACAAAAAAAGGGGCTGGTCTTAATTGCTGAATGGTCAGAATTGTTGTAGGCGAATTCAGCCATGGGTATCAGGAGCGACCAGTCATCCTGAACCTTGGTGGCGAAACATCGAAGATACTGTTCCAGGGTCTGATTAGCATGTTCTGTGGCCCCGTTGGTCTGGGGATGATAACCAGATGAGAGGGCGCGTTGGATTCCCAGAATGCGACAGAGATGTTTCCAGAATTGAGAGACGTACTGAGGTCCTCGATCAGATATGATCTTGGAAGGGAGTCCATGCAAACGAAATATGTGTTCCAGGAAGATTCCAGCAAGTTCGGACGAGGATGGTAACTTACACAGGGGTGTAAAACGAGCCATATGAGTGAACAAATCTATGGTAACCATGATGGTTGTGTACCCTAGGGAAGGTGGTAATTCCACAATGAAGTCTGTAGCAATGAATTCCCATGGCCTTGTTGGCAGCGATGGTTGCATTAGAAGACCCGCCGGTCTCTTGTTATCATGTTTGTTTTGACTGCAGACAGCACAAGCTTTGATGTACTGCTGTACGTCGGCCTTCATTCCAGGCCACCAAAACTGTCTGTGTATGAGGCGGAGGGTGTTGGTTATGCCACGATGTCCGGAGTGAAGGTTATCATGACAGAGGTTTATCATTCTTTGTTGTAATGTCTGTGTAGGAATGACCAGTGCATTGTCCTTGAATAAGTATCCTTCCTTAAGTCTTAGGTTCCATGGATTCGTCCTTGAAATATCCTTCCAGAGGTCAGAGGATTGGGTTTGTACTCAAATTTATTCCAGGAGGTTGACTGCTTGAGCTACAAAGATCGTGTGGGGAAACATCTTAGGATAGGCCTTGTCTTCAGTAGTTACATAGTCCGGACGTCGAGATAAGGCATCAGCAGTCATGTTTTGTGATCCGGGAACATGAGTGATTTGGTATTTTGGTATTGGGCAAAGAAGTAGGCCCAACGCGTCTAACGACTGTTCCTGCACTCCAATGATTGTAGAATTTGAAGATTCCGATGGTCCGTGCGGACCTGAACTGGATATCTAGCACCCAGAAGTAGATGTCACCATTCAGTGAAGGCCTGGCGGATGGCTAACAGTTCCTTTTCCAGGACGGAATAATGTGTCTCACTGCGAGTCAGGGTTCGTCAGAGGTAAGCAATTGGGTGTTCCAGTTTATCTTCAAGTTCCTGTTTCAAGACCGCTCCTATGGCGTAGTTAGAGGCATCCGTTTCCACCAGGAATGGGCGATTTATGTCTGGGTGGGCCAGGATGGGGGCTTGCATGAACTCTGTCTTCAATCGTTGGAATGCTTTGTCTTGCGGTGTAGACCAGATAAAGGGAGTGTCTTTCTTCAAGAGAGCAACAATCGGCTGGCAAATCTCGGAAAAGGTAGAAATGAACTTCCGGTAGAAGTTGGCAAGCCACAGGAAGGATTGAACTTGTTTCACGGAGGTGGGAGCAGGCCATGCCAGTATCGCCTTTACCTTTGAAGGGTCCATACCAATTTCTTCTGGGCTAAGGATGAATCCCAGGTAGTCATCAGAAGTAACGTGAAACAAGCATTTTTTGGGTTTGGCTAAAAGTTTGTGTTCACAGAGTCGTTGCAGTACTGCCTTTACATGCTCTTCATGCTTTAGAGGATCCTTGGAAAAGATCAATATGTCATCCAGATAGACAATGACAAAAAGGAATAACATGTCAGAAAACACCCTGTCCATAAAACGTTGAAAAACCGCTGTGGCATTAGCTAGTCTAAAGGGCATGACTAGATATTCATAGTGACCAAAGGGTGTTCTAAAGGCTGCTTTCCATTCGTCTCCTTCCCGGACACGAATCTAATGATAGGCACCCCGGAGATCCTACTTCGTGAATACTACGGCGCCTCTCACATCTTCCAGGATATCCGAGATCAGGGGTAGTGGGTACCGATCTTTGAGGGTGCATTGATTTAAGCCACGATAGTCGAGGCAAGGTCTGAGTTCCTTGGTGTCCTTCTTGGGAACAAAGAACAATGAAGCACCCGCTGGAGATTTTGAGGGTCTTATGGTGCTGTTTTCAAGGTTGGTATCCAGGTATTCTCTGAGGGCCTTTTTCTCAGGTTCGGAAAGAATGAACATTCTGCCAAAAGGAATCACTGCTGAGGGATCTGTATCTATGGCACAGTCTTCAGGTCTGTGAGGGGGTAAGGCCTGGACTATGGCAGTTGAAAATACATCAGCATATCCCTGATAGGCCTCTGGGACTTGTATGATATTAGAAACCATGAGTGGTGTTTTCAGGTCTCTTGGTGGTTCTTTAAGGGGTGACGAGGAGGGATCCAGGATTAGACAGTGGGACATGCAAAACTCTGAGCCTAGAAATAGTGATCTTGCTGTCCAATTGATATACGGATTGTGCTTTTGTAACCAGGGCATACCCAATATCATGGGGTAATGGGCTGACTTAATGATGTCGAATGTAATCTGCTCTTGATGATGGTTTATGGAAAGTTGGATCTCTTTTGTCTGCAGGCTTATGGGTCCTGAAGAGAGGGGTCTTCTGTCGATTGCTTCCACCGGCTCCATGGTGCTTCGTGTCCCGTACGGAATATGATGACTAACAACCCAGTCTTGATCAATGAAAATCCCCATAGCTCCGCAGTCCACCAAGGCCAGAATGGCATAGGTATTATTCTTGGAGGGCGACAGGAAGGCTTGTAGTACCACCAAATTGTTTTGTCCAGGAGAGTTCAAGGATGGAATTGATGTGGAGCAAACATCTCTCTCCCGAAGCTCTGCTCCATCTAGGATCGGGAGCTGGCCTTTACCAAACGCCGAGGAGGGGCCAGAGGACACTCCCTAACTAGGTGTTTGTCTGAGGCACAATACATGAACAACCCCGTATGAATCCTTCTCATTCTTTCTTGCGGGGATATAAGTCCACGGAAGGCTCCTATCTGCATGGGTTCTGGTTCAGAGATTGAGCCTGACTTTGTGTCCACCTTGGTGGTTCTCTCAAAGGACGGCTTTGGAGGATTAGCTTTGGATTTCTTCTTCTCTGCCTTTCTTTCCTGTATACGAAAATCTATTTGCATGGCAAGGTCCATTAGTGCCTGGAATGAGTTTGGACGAGCCACACTGGCCAACTCATCCTTAATCTCCTCATTCAGTCCTCTCCTGAAAAGGGTAAAACTCGCCTCCGGGGACCAATCAGCTTCCTTGACTAACTGCTTGAATCGGGTAACATAGGTGAGCATATCCTGGGATCCTTGCTGACAGTCTAACAGGCGTTCCTGGGCACTATAGACCTGTTCTTGACGGTCAAACATGGTCTTAAGGGCTTGTATGAGGCCATCATAGTCATCTAGAAGAATGTCGCCGGAGTTAACGAGGGGCGTGGCCCAGGTTAAGGCGTTTCCTGAAAGGTGGGAAATTATGAAGCCCACTTTAGCCCTGGGAGTTGAAAAGTAGTAGGGCTTAAAAGTAAAGTGAACTAAACATGAATCCAGGAATCCTCGAAGGGTTTTTGGTGAGCCATCATATTTGTCCACTATACCGCCCAGCAATACACTTTCTTTTGTGGCAGAATCGCGGGATAGAACTAGTTGTTTGAGAGCGGCATTTTCCGCCTTTAGATTCTGCACCTCGGTTGATAGCTCTTGCATGCCACGCATCAGGTCCTGGACGGCCGCTTCCATGACCATATCGAGTTCAGTCGGTTGGCGTCTCAAACTGTCAAGGAGTTCCCCCCTTCTCACCTGAGTTCGATCTTTGCTGGATTTCTTGATCGAGGCCTTCTTGCGTACTGCTCGAGTCTTGAATAAGGCTGCACAAGTCTCTTCCGACTCCAGCGTGCGTTCAAGTACTGGGATGCAGGGGTCCAGGAATCCAGGAAATAACAGGGCGCGCAACTAGCACACGAGTCCAGAAATCAAGAAAGGAAGGAAAGGGACTATAATTGGGTTAGAGTGGAAGAAGCAAGGGAAACAATACCGGGAGCTACGGAACACACGTCTGGTCGCTACTTCGCAATAGCATTGAGACGCGCGGGCCGCGGGGGCATGGCATATTTATGGAACGTGCTACATCCGCCATGAAGGCTGGTGCGAGGCGTGTCACATGATACGGCCATGTTGGGAGAAACAATGAATGCAAGCCCCGCTGTGACAAGGACCAGGAAATCCAGAAGGGGCGTGTTCTGTGGGTCATGACAGAAGTGGCAGCATACTACCCAGCCGTTCAGCTCTTTCAAGTTTACGACTGGTCGCACTTTCTCCTTTCTGTGCGCCAGAAACATGTTGCTTATGAAGCGGGGGTCTTTCAAACACTTCTCTATGGCGTTCTTCTGTGCTAGTTGGAGCAGCTCGTGATCCAGTAGGCTCTGCTGTGCGCGTGCCACTTGCTGCCGGTGAGGTCTGCGCATTTGAATGGGAGTTTCTACAAATTCTAGACGCAGACCTAATATAGTTTGCACTACCCAAGCATCACTGGAAATCTTGCGCCAATTTCTCCAGAACATACAAGTTCTCCCCCCTACTGTAGGGTAGTGCGCCACTCTCACCTTATGGGAATCCTTGGCCTTGGCCGGACCCTCTTCCTCTGCGTCCCCTCGGGAAACGTCCTCTGGCCGGGAAGAAGGAATCCTGCTGCCTGTTTTACCAGTATTGTGCCCTGGGATTCAGGGGCCTTCTATTTCCCTGGTTTTGACCAGCTGCGCGACCTCTGTGGTGGCCGGTCCCGGCAAAAACTCGGTTGGGGAAGATTATCCTGATTGAGTCTTGGGCCTGCTCCAGGGAGGTGTAGGTGCTGACGAAATGGCCCATTTCTTTTCCAAATGTTTCTCCAAACAGTAGTCCCTGTGCTGCTTCTCCCGCCTCGTATGATGCAAGGTCACTGAGTTTAGGGTCAATCTTGAGCAGCAAACCCCTTCTCCGCTCTGATGCGATGGCGCAGTTGGCATTGCCTAAGAGGCAGACTGCTCTCTATGCCCAGCCTGCTAGGGCGTCGGGGTCTACCTCTTCTCCAGTGTCCCTAGCTCTGTCAGCTAGGTCCATGATTTTTGCTAGCGGACGGGCTGGGTCTAGCACCTTCTCTTGGCAGCTCTTCCAACATCTGTTGATGCCTTTCCGGGATCCTTGCTAGTTGTTGATACGAATGTTAGCATCTTGGGATCTAGCTGTGGGGTCTCGGCTACCTTTCCCGGAAGGTCTGGTCTGGGGCACTCTGCACATAGCCGCTGTCGCACTTCTCTGTCAAGTGCTTTACGTAATCTTACGGTCATATATTGTGCCACTCTCGGTGACGGCTGCCAGTCAGAAGACCTTGGGTTCCGGATGCTGTCCGGATCGAACATGTCTTCTTCCACCTCCTCGAGGTGTTTTTCTTTGCAGGCTCTTTTGCCTCTGCTGGGCTTGACCTCTTCCTCCTCTCCTTGTTCTTCTTCATCTTGAGAGGTTGGGTCAGCTTCTAACGGTTCCTCTTCCGAGCCTGGGTCTTCCTCCCCATTGCCTTCTTCCTCAGAAGTGGGGGTCGTGAGGTTTGGCACTGCCAGACGCTGCAAATATGCTTCTCTGAGCTTTGCGAATGCATCGACTACCTCTGGGGCCCTTGGCTTCACCCTGTCTGAAGGGCCCTGGGGTTCACAAGAGGATTTCCTCTTACGGGCCTGATTACTCCCCTTAGGCCCTACTGTTGAGGGTTCGGAGGGCGTGCAGTCTGGAATGCCGGTGTTATCCATAGACTGCTCTAGGATCGCCTCTAGCGACTCCAGCCTTTCTTGTAGGGGTCTTACCCCCTGTGCCACGGCGTCCACTAGTGAGTTTCCCAGCACCTCTTTAAAGCTGGCGGCCAAGTCCAAAGACTGCTCCTCTTCACTCCACTCGAATTCTAACATTCTGAAAGGTTGCTGTGTGCCTGTTGTACCTGAGACACGTGTCTGAGCACGCCCATGACCCTAGCTGGAGCTGTAGAGATCTTTGTTAATCTCTGGTAACAAATCTTGCGTTACCTTTTATTTTTTATATTTTTTTATTTCATAATCCTCAAATGTGGCAGCACCGGCAAAATTGTGCTTTTTTCGCCTGTAGGGGCGTGATGTGTTTCAATAGGCCTTGCGGTATCCAGCTCTTTCCTGCTGTCTGGACCTGCCCATCTCTCGGAGCTTCTCTGTTCTTTGTCTGTTCACAGCAGGTGCTGTGTGTTCCTGAGTGCATGCGGTGCTTAACGCGCTGTAATATCTGTTCAAATTCGCGTATATATGAATATAATGCTATCGGTAGTGAGAGGCCGCTTCTTTTGTCACCGCCGAGCCCGGGCTCTTAACACATTAGCTCCGCGTCGTACTGTGAATGCGACGCGGGCTGTAGCGTGTCTTGGCTCTGCCTCCCCAAAGGAGGGGGCCGGAGCGGCTCACTCGCTAGCCTCCTGCGAGGCTCTGGCTCTTCGGGCCCCCGTGGGCGTAGGGCAACGTCACCCCTAGAGCGCCGGGGATGCGGCACAGGGTGAATACGCCGCGGGCCCCGATCCCTGTACTCTGGATATGATTATTTGATTAACTTGGCAGAATTGCTCGCTTAGCGACGTTTCTCGCGCACACTGCTATGCACTACTTATATTATTGTGGTACGCCTATAAAACGCTCTATACTGATGTATGCAGCTATATTATGACATATTTCTTCTACTTGTCCCACTTAACTACCACACAACCCTTAATCATTGCAATATAAGGAGATGAGGAGAAAGTGAACTTATCTGCATGAAGAGCAGTAAAAGAAGAGGAGGAGCTCAGTGACAGGAAGTGGTCATAAGCTGAGCATGGAAGGAGATGGACTACAGAGGCTATGGGGATTGTAGTTCTAAACGAAGAAAAGTCTATTGGGACATTTTCAGTGTCTGTTATTGGTTTATTGGTTTGTTGAAACTGCTGAGGAGTAGTAATAAAAGAAGTTGAAGCATAATGCTTGCCCCCAGTCTTGTCATAGAATCCATTCCTTTTGTGACAGACTGTATAAATAGTACACAAGGGGGAGATTTTTGATAATATATAATGCATTGTGCAATGTAAAGAATATTTCTTAAGCAACAATGGTCAAAACTACTAGCTGCATAGTGAAGTAACTCATCAAACTAGCTCACTTTGGCCAAAAAAAGTAACCCACTGTGCCCCAAAAAACGGTCCCACACTATCATTTTGCTTTTTCGGTTCAGGCATTGCCCCATTGCCCTATAAGCCAGCTCAAGCCTGCTTCCTGCCACTATCAAAGTTGTGTAAGGGTGTTACCAGCACCCAGTGCCCAGTCATAAGAAACCACAGCCACCAAAACCTGCATTCACTGCTGTGTGTGCTAATCCTGTACCCATTGTGTAGGCACTTTAGACTGAGAGTTGTTAGTCTAGTGGAGTCTTGACAACAGGCGAGAACCAGGACTATGCTTTACAGTTAAGCTGGGTCGGCGGATCCCCCTCCCTAACTGAGGGCGCCCTTTAAACAATCTAAATCCCTGAGTCCGTCCATCCAAGAGCAAAGACGCATTGCGGGGAAATCAGAGGGCAAACAAACAGGCAGAAAAAAAAGAAAAGGGAATTGAGTTGAAACAGTCGTAAAATCTAATTATTGAAGCTTTTTATTTGCGCTCATAAAAGCCTCCTGATGGCTCTGACATGTTAACAATCGCGTGAATCTGCCCCGCCTGGCCAGGCTTCCTGGTAATCAAGGCAGAGAGTGGGGGAGCAGGAAGCCTGGGGAGTAGGCGTCTCTGGTTCTGTACTTTTAGATCCGCAGGGCCAGCATGCGCTTCGCCCCACCCCCACCAGCTGCCTCTCCTCGCCTCATCCCCACCCCACGTGTCACGCTTGGCTTGTATAAGGCCGTCTTTACGGCGTGTATTTACAGCTCCCGCCTTGATGCTTTTGGCTGCTGGAATCGCCTGGAAAGAGCAGAAAAGTGGCTGTCAGCCGGCGGTCTGGCCATCTACTGGAGCCAAATAGAGTTAAATAGGGGGGCAGAGGGATCCCCGGATCACGAGACTCCTACACCCTGGCTAAATACTACCAAGTAAACTCCCGTCTTCTACCCGGTGTCTTCAGCCGACCCTCCCTGGCCTGCTGAGTAACGGATTGAGGGGGGTGTTAAATCGAGTGGGGACTCTCATTAGGGGGCGTGGCCTAAGTATGTGTGTACTTAAGCCAGGCTACCTAACGAGAGTCCCCCCTCACCATCCTTGCCAATGGGAGGGAGGGGCACTCTGGCATTATTATCTTTGGTGCACCCAGGCACTTGTGACACCAGCGTGCCCCAGCGCTGCCATGCAGCAGGCGGCCCTTTCCTTAAAGGCACCACGTGTTTAAATACCACAGGTTCTTTAAAGGAAAGGGCTGCCTGCTGCGTGATGACTCTGTACTCCGAAACAGGTGGAGGGCTTGTGGGCCCAGTCTCTCCTTTAGTTTCAGAGTAAAGCGTCATCACGCATCATGAAGCCTTGTTTAATATAAAAGGCTTTGTGCTGCATGATGACTCTTTACACGGAAACAAAAGGAGAGACTGGCCACTGCAGCCCTCCTACTGGTTGAGAGTTCAGAGTCATCTGGCAGCCGTGTAGCTGAACCACGGTTACAATGGCTATCTGCAAATGTCAGAACTTCTGAAGTGCTGACACCTGCAGGCAGTCTGTGTAACTGTGCATCTCTTCGGCTGCATGGCTGCCTGAGGTGTCGGCATGGCTGGGGCTAGTTGGGGTGGGCCCTGGCAAGGCCCCGGCTCGGTAGCCCTTTCTGGAGACTGCTGATGATTGGCCCCGGGTAACCTTAACCCACTTAAAGCCCACTTAAAGCCTTGCTCTTCCCTCTGAAACATATTTTGGGTACATGGGATACTCGCTTTGAGCAATAGAAGGTCCCTACTTAAGTTGTGGTAATAGAATCTGCAGGCCTGGATGAAGACAGTGGACCCTGCAGTTTCTCCTAGGGTCATTTAGTTGCTTGGATTCACTCATAGTAACATGAGCATTCGAATTCAGTACTGGAAATGGGAAACATTTATTGGGAGAAACCTCTTAAGCTTGGAGGGATGGGGCTGTGTAGTAGGAGTGGGCGGGACCATTGGGCATGTTCCCAGGCCAGGTCATCCTGATGCCTTCCTTCACCATCACTGTCTTGTGGCCAATGCTGGATTTGACTTTTATGGACTTCATTCATTCACAGTGTGTCACTCTTTCTCAACTCTCATGCTGAACTTCCTTTGCATCTTGCACTCATGGTGGCCCTGAATCATGCTGTTCCCATCTCCATCTTGTATCCTGGCTTGCAACATTATGTGTTACTACTGACTTCTGCAATTGTATTCGCTCTCCACTCTTGCTTCTCCACTCTTTTTGACTGTTTACTCTATTTTCTCTCCTCCTTTCCCTTCTCCCTTTTCCTATCTCCTCCCCTTACGTTCTTCTATGCACTTACTCTATCAGAATTGTCCCTGGACCTAATATGATAGCAACCTCATCTGTTTCCTCCACCCTCCCATTACTGTTTTTTTCCTCCCCGCCATCCCTCCAGCACTATCTGAAATGTCGTCAGGCCTAGTATGATAGTTGCTTGTTTTGTTCCTCCCCTCCCTTTCTGCACCCCTCTCCCTCACCTTTTGTTTTTCTCCAGCTGTACCAGAAATGTCGTCAGGCCTAGTACGGTAGTCCCCTGTCTGTTTCCATTTCCTTACCACTCTCCCCATCCCTTCCTTATGTATGTCTTAGCTCTTGCACTATCTGAAATGTCGTCAGGCCGAGTACGATAGTTAATTTCACATCCTTAATGTTCATGGCCTGTAAGAATGTGGTTGTTTTTTCCCTTGTTCCCTCCCTTGCCTTGAAGCGCTTTGAAACACATTGTGTATAGGCGCTATATAAATAATCGATCATGTCATCCAGTATCTCTTCATAGAACCCAATGTTGATGATTTGCATAAAAGAAAAGAGCATTATGGGAACATAAGTCTGTCCAGAATTATAAATTTGAAGCATGTCTTATTGTGATTCAGGAAGAAACCCTTTTGAGAGAATAATGGAAGCTGGGGTCTGCAGTTTTAATTGGTCACGCTACTCGCCCTAAGAATAAAATGTCTCTGCATTAGATTGCAGGACATATATACCAGTCTGGACAGCTACAACAAGTATGTGAGGCCTTGGCTGTTTCTATATTCAGTTGCCCATGCCGAGTCTACTGAAAGTGTCTGAAAGTGTCTGTTTGTTGAAACGTGGGTTGCCCGCAAATGCGATAACTCGGCTTCAGGACAGATCTTGCTGGATCCTATTCGGAAGTAGAGTTGTCGCACAAGCAACCCACGCTTCATCAAGCAGACTGCTTACAGAACACTCAGCAGTGCTGCAGAGTCTTCTGAAGCCTGCTCGTTAAAGCGCAAGTGTTATGGGCAAGTCCCTGAGACTGGGGACCGGGCAGCAAAACATGTTTTGCCGGGGACCACTGTTAAGCGGCTTCACTTCAACACTACAGCTAAGTGAATGGGATGCTGAGGAAAACCATTATTGATGTATTTATATGTCCAGTTCAGTACTCTGGATGACAACCCTTGTATAACACCCCTCTCTTAGAATCCCCCTGACCCCACTGACCCCACTGAGCCAAGAAGTAGGTTTGTTTTGCAAATTAAAAGGTTTATTTGAAAATGTAAACAATATATTTATATATCACACTTCTATAAATAAATTGATAATGGATATTACACTTGTGAATATGAGCAGTAATCAGCAAGAGGTAACTTATGGATAGGAACAGAAGAATAAGGTGGGAAAGAATGCTTTATATGGTTCAAGGAAACGCAATGATGAATGAAATGCAGTACAGAAAATAACTTGATATGGCTTCAACAAAAGACAATGTAATCACTTTTCCTTGACAGTTCACTCCCCCCCCTATGCAATGTAAGAAATGGAAGGAGAGCACACAGTCTTCAAGAATCCCAACAAAATTCAATACGAAATGCAGTTCCCCCCCAGCAAGCTTAGAGGAAAACAGGTAGAAGTCTGAGACACAGGCCCAAAATGCTTTTAAATGTGATGGCAATGGATGGGAAAATGTGCTAACTGATTTTAATTCCCTCTAGAGATTCAGGGTGAGTGAGAGATGCTTGTTGGTATTAGTTCAGGCTCACTTTAGCAATGCTCTATGAGTTATTACCAGGTTGCAAACGGATTTTTAACAAAGGAAAGAATGGAGCTGCTATTTTGACAAGTGGAGAAATTGAGCCAAAATCGCAAATCGCGGTAAATTTCGCGAGTGCGTATATCTCGATTGCGGACAAAGTATAGGAAGCCCAAACGGTTCAAGAGATACGGACGATTTAATAAAGGTAGATTTTCAGATTTTCGGATTTAAAGTAAAACTCAAAATGACAGGTGACAGCTTGCAGCTTTAGAATGACAGATGACAGCTCGCAGCTTTAAAATGACAGATGACACGGTTTCTAGGAGGCAGTTCTACTTAGGTTAAAATAGTTTGAATTAGATTATTTTAACTAAGAGATTGGTTCTGCACAGTTCTGCTAGGTACCCACAATATAAATTTGAACTAGGCCTCATCACGGATCTGGTCAACACGTCCGGCTGCTGTTCTGTCTGCTCGGCGGGTCAATCAGGCACCGGTTCTGCTCACAGCGATCTGGGTCAGCTCTGCTCTGCTGGTCTAGCCTCTCTGGATTCTGGATGTAACACTGCTTTCTGGATACTGCTACAGGTTCTTGCAAAAATTCTTGGCAAAATTCAAACAGCTCGCCCAGCTGTTGAATAGTTTGGTTGGTTTTGAGGCCTGCTGAAGAGGATTCAGCTGGTGGATTCAGGCCTCTCTGCTACAAATTCTGGAGTTAATTTCTGCTACATGTTCTGGAGATTGATGGATTTGAAGTCTGGATCTCTGAATGTGAAGTCGTCGGTCAGCATGCTCCGCAGCAAATGGAATTGAATGTCTCTACCTGTCCCAGCAGTCTCTTTTTATGTGTTTTGGAAAGTGGGTGTGTGCGTTGGTCATAACTAAACCTGCCCCTCTCACTTATCATTGGCCAATTCCTCCTCTCTCCCTTGATTGGGGGAAGGAAATGTGAGTCAGAGTGATGCTGTAGGTTTTATGGTCAGAGGAACCTCCCCTTGTCAGATTGCACACAAATCTATTTCTGATCCAAATACATATTAATCTATGTACCATTTTTCTAATATTATAGGTCCAGTTAACATATTTTCTTAAGCACCAAACCATCCGATCCCTGTCTTTGTACGATGTCGTGTCCACTGAAGACAGAATTCTCTCCTTTTCATCCAGATAACGACCTCTACACCTTTCCAGATTTTACACAAATGTGCACCAGGGATATGGGTTACAGATGATAAAGTGTCAGATTTTTAACATGCATACATTTGGAGTGAGACCCTATTTTCCGCTAGCAACCCCCCAGAATACACCACAGGGTCCTAACACCTCTTAAAACGTGCACAGAAAAATCACAAGATTAATGATATTACTTATATAATTCTGACAAGTCCGTACTATGAATTAACCATCTTTTTTTAAAATTATGCTCTGGCCCAGATGGGTGTGATTTAGGTTCCAAAGCAGATGGGGGAAGCTTCTGTCTGTCCCCGCCTCCAGCTCGGGTGGCTCCCAGAGGCACTTCTCCTCCCACTTCTCCCATGAGGAAGCCACTTTACGGCCCCCCCAATATAACATTTGCCAGAGTCCAGGACAAGGCTTTGTTCAACCTCCTGCGGTGCCCCTCCCCTAATCTAATCAGAGAGGTGTCAACTCCTTTTGGTGGGGAAGCAGGATGCAGCTAGGCCTGGGAAGAGTGGCTGAGCAGATTTCTCCTGTTGGGGGTAGTTGTCAGGCAGAATTCAGCTAAATGTCACTTTAGTTCCCAGTTTAAATCAAACTTACAATTTTTACCTATACATTAAATAATTACTTCCTTAAAGTCCTTTCAGAATATAGTTTTACATTGTATCCACCTCTTAGCAAGTCTTTCCTTGGTCTGGTTTGGGTTCCTCTGTTCAGTAGTACACAAAAGTCTGGTGGTTTTAAAACGCCGGCTTTCTGATAGTGGTGAGTACCGGTATTGCAACCATTTTTGGGATTAAGAAAATTAATTCCCCACAGTTCTGAGTTGCTTTTTGGCAATCAGCATCGCCATTCCCAATGGTTTCAGGCTACTGTGTGTGTAGCCCAATGGTGGTTTTAGGCAGTGCCCTCCTGTGCTCACAACATAGGCAAAAAAGGGTGGCAGCCTATTCTTCATGTTTTCCCTGTGCACTCTCTGGGGAGTTCTGGCCATCATGATGTTTTCCATGCCAGTACTGCACAGTTTTATGGTAGGGCTTGGATGCATGGGTAAAAACATCCCACAAGCCCCCCCTCTTGCGATGGCCATTCTGTCCTTTCACTGATGGAACTTGCAGGATCTGGGATGTTCGCCTCCTCTTCTTCCAATTCCATAGATGGCACAGTTTAGCATCTTTTCCTCCCTCCAGTCGATCAATCAGTTCCCCTTGCTGGTCCTGATGGGAGGATTGGGCGGTACCCCGGGCCCCTCAGATCTTCGCTCCCGGTCCCCAGGTCGCCTTCCGTGGTCAGTCTCCATGTTTTCTTTCTCCTAGGACGACAAAGGAAAGCGGCAATACCTATTCATAGACATTTCTCCCCCACTATTGATATATTGGGGTGTCATATACATTTTATACTTTAATAGACATAGCATTCCAAATTTTAAAAACAAGATATAATTCAGAGACAGTGGCTTACAAGTGTCATAATATTTTAGAGACTATATATGGGATATTTTAGGGTTGGAACTGAATTATTCTGGTGTGGCCCCCTCTGGTATTGCAGAGGACACCTCCAGTTGCTAGAGAGTGTGCCTGGGATGGCAACACTTCAGCTGATTAATATGGACCCACTTATCTTCCCCTTTCGCCAAATTACCTTTGGGGATGCGGATTTTGTAGGCAACAGGGGAGATCTTGTCTATAATTTCAAAGGGTCCCTTCCATGTAGGCAAACATTTTCGCTGTTTGGCCTGGTTCCTTTGGAAATTGTATAGATAGACCCGGTCTCCCACATCATATTCCTTCCTGGTGGTTTTCAAATCATAGTGCGTTTTCATACTCTCAGCTGATCTTTCTAGATTCCGCTGAGCATAGGCAAAAGCATGTTGGAGGTGTTTCCTTAAATTCTCCACATACTCATGAGTTGTGGAGGCATTTATCAGTGTCTGCTCTTGGGTCCTGTAGAGCAAATGCTGAGGAAGCACCATCTTGCGTCCGGTCATCAACTCAAATGGTGACATTTTAGTTGCAGATGAAGGGGTAGATCTGATGGCCATTAGGACCAGAGGTAGTCGGATATCCCAACTTGGCCCAGAATCTGCCACAAACTTTTTTAAGATGCTCACAATGGTTCGTTTGTATCTCTCTACTGCTCCAGAAGAAGCTGGCCTGTACGCAATATGTAGCTTCCTTTTGACCCCTAGTATCTCCCACAGCTTTGTCATTACTTCACTGGTGAAGTGGCTACCTCTGTCTGACTCAATCCTACAAAGTCGATTTGCAAATCTGACCATGGCAGTGTCATCCCCCTCTTTTGGAGAGGCGCACGGTGTGTGAGGGATGATGGCTGAAATTGTGCAAACACAAGACACCCCTTCAAGTATTGGTCGAGGTCCTGCCCCATGGGTGGCCAGTATGCAATCTCTCTTAAGATTTCAAGTGTTGTGTGAAACCCCCTATGACCGGCGATGGCCGCATCATGGGCGTGACTTAACATCAGGCTTCGGAATGAGGTAGGGACCACCCACTGATCATGGCCAGCTTGGGATTTCCTTACCAACAAACCGTCTTGGATTCGGAACATTTTTGGACATTTCATCAACACTCTAAGGTCCTCCTTCCCAATGTAATCGGTATCCGTCAGGGGAAAGTTCTCAGGGTCCTCAAAGTGTTGGTAAAACTTACCAATTATTGGACCCCCCTTCTGAGCTGTAATCAAATCAGCATCAGGGGTCTCCTTACTCCATTGTGCAGTTGAAAGATCATTGTGAGCATTGGTCTGGGACCTAGTGATGGCAGTGACCTGGATTTCCCCCAACAGGGACTCTATTTCTATTAGATCCCCTTGGATGGCCCCGGTTTTGGCCAGCTGATCAGCTAAGTCATTTCCAGTTTTGTCTGGTCCCTCTACTTTGGAATGACCCTTGATCTTTTTCCAGTAGATGGTCATCCCATTCGAGGTGACCAGATCATCAATATTTTGGATTAACTTCCCATGTTTCAAGGGTTTGTTATTAGCACATAACATGCCTCTGGTTTTCCAATTAACCAGGTGCTCCACGAACCGATTCCGTACATAATCCGAATCTGTGATTATGACTAGTTTGTGGAGTTGATGTTGGACAGCAGTGAGGATGGCCTGATGCACAGCCATCAATTCTGCCACCTGACTACTTCGGGGACCAATTTTGTATCCAGCGGAGGCTTCTGGAAACTCCTTCACCCATGCATTCCCTACGCCGGCCACCAGTTCTTTCTCCCCGTTGTTGTCAACATGGTAAGAGCATCCATCCACATAGACAGTGGGCCTTCCCTCACACTTGTCTTCTTCAAAGATTTTGTGTGTGGAATAAAGGTATGCCTCCATGTTGTCCTTGATTTTTAGACTTTCATCCTCGAGGCAGTTTTCTCTGGCACAATCATGCAAGTCAGCCAGACCTTGCGCGAGGGGACTCTTCTTGTTTTGGCCATATCTGACCTCCACAGGCAGGCCTTGCATTGACAGAATCCAGGAAGTAATTCGGGAATTACTCACATTTCCGGCCCGGATTCTGTCACTCTGGAGATATTGCAGAGGCTGGTGTGGAGTCTCCACTATGATGTGTTCCCCCTGGATAAACGGGCGGTAATTCTTCAATGCCCACACCGTTGCGAGGAGTGTCTTCTCACAATCATTGAATTTTTCCTCCACAGAGGATAAAGTTTTGCTCGCATAGGAGATTAATTTATTGACCTTGTCATGCTTTTGGTATAATACTGCCGTCAAGCACATATTAGAGAACCCTGTCTCCAGGAAGAACTCCTCGTTTCTGACAGGGTACGCTAGGCAAGGCGCTTGTGAGAGGCTTCCCTTGAGTTGTCTTACTGCCTCGGATTGTTCTGGACCCCATTCCCACTTGCCCCCCCCTTCAAGAGATGAATCAGGGGTCTAGTGATCTCTGCGTAGTCCTCAATGAACTTTCTGCTGTAATTAGTCAGTCCAAGGAGGCTCCTTAGTTCCCGCAGAGTTGTGGGATCCTTCAGTTTCTGGAGTGCTTCCACTTTCTTTTCTTGGGGACAGAGACCCTGAGGAGTAATCTCATGCCCCAAGAAATTAACACGGGTTCTACACCACTGTGCTTTCTGGAAGGAAAGGTTTGCTCCGGCGGCCCTCAACTGTGTCAGAACATAACAGATCTCGGCTTTGTGTTCCTCCACAGATTAACTTTTGATGAGGACATCATCTACATAAGCCAGGTTAACACTCGCACCGAGGTTGGGCATGGCCCTATGTAGGAAAATGTTGAATTCATTGCCGGAGTTGAGGTATCCGAAGGGAGTCCGGGTCCATGTGTACTGCTGGCCCCCAAAGGTTAAAGCCAGTTTTGGTCCTCCCTACTGACAGGCACGGTCCAGTATACGTTGGTCAGGTCTATTGCAGTGAATACCTGTGACCCCTGGATCTGGGCCAGCCCTTGGTCAATGTGGGGCAGAGGCCATCGGGAAGTATGGGCCCGTTTGTTGAGCTCCCTAAGGTCGGTGCAGAGTCTCCACTGGCCGTTTGGCTTCAATATTCACAGCACCGGATTATTGAAAGTGCTGTGGACTGGATGGATTATTCCCCGGGACTCAAAGTTCTTAATTATTTCAGTAAGGGACTCCATGGATGCGAGAGGCAAACGATATTGCTTCACAAACACTGGAGTCATTCCAAGGTCCGTGGGAATTGTTGTTGTGTGGATGTCGGTGAGACCACAGTCATATGAGTCTACTACAAAGAGATCTTGGAAATCCAAGAAAACTTGTTTCAACTTTTGCTTCTGTTCCAGAGTCACACAGGCATCCGCTAGGTTGACTCTCTCTTCCATCATCTGCCTGAAGCCTGGAAATACTTCTGGTTTGGCTATCTCAGCGGCCTCCTCCAGCTGGGTGGAGCAGTCCCTGGTCAGAGTGCTGATTTGGACTGGAGGCTTCAGGTGGGAAAGGCAGCCCTCATGGACCTGGAAAATCACCTCATCCCTCCTGAAGTCACAAGTCACATCTTCCTTACCATAAGGGCAAGAAGTGTACACCAGGAAGTTCCCCCCATGCCGGGTGAAAATCCTGTCTGGTGTTGTGTTGTCATCACTGTCACTGTCAAAACAGTCCTTGGGGATTGGTCCTAACAGTTCATTTCCTAGATCAATGGAGAAATGTCGGTCATCAACTGCCATTCCAATAATGGTGCCTGCGGCTAGAGTAATACTCTTTAAGTCGCTGTTATCCACCTCTACTGGAATGGTGTCATGTTCTATGTTGACTAATGGAGTTGGGTTTACCCCCAACCCTTGCTGTTGGAGAGAAGCATTTAGATGTATGTAAGCATCAGGGTTTTTCAATGTTTGTCCTCTTTTAACTTTCACTTCTAGGGAGAATTGTCGGGTCCTTTCTGGGATGGTGACTTCCTCTTTAATCTGAATTTCAACTGCATAAGTTAGCAATTGAGCTGACCTAAATGCTTTTTCTGGATCATCAAAGCCCATGGGATTATCCGCTAATCGGGACCAAGCTTTGAAGTTTATTAGGTCCAAACTAATGGCAAAGCGATTGAGAATGTCACTGCCTAAGTAAAAGGCGGCAGTGACGTCTCGCACGACCCAACAATTATGGACTATGCTCTTGTTGCCAATGGTGATTTTGAGCATACACCTGCTTGGCAGGAGATGTTTGGAATTAGGTGATTCCAGGTCCATTTCCCATTTGTCTATCAGTTTGAATGTGGGAATGGCTGGATCTTTTGGGAGTTGGCGGAACATGGCTTCGCTGATGAAGCTCTTACCGTTGTTCACACACACTCGAGCGAGAACAGAGTCCTTCCCATCATTTAACTGAACAGGGATGAACAACTGCTCTCCAATTTGCTGAATATCAGCCAGGCTCTGAGCTGATTCCACATCTTTCTGGACTATAGGAGTGGGAGTGTCTGATTGTGGATTGGTAAAGAATTTCAGAGTGTTTCCTTCCAGTGTGGAATACCACCTTAAACTGGAAGGAAGGTTGATTTTCAGAAATAGAGAGGACCCCCCATCACCAGTCTGTTGTCCTACTGCTATTACTGTCACGTCTGGAATTTGGTTGTTCTGGAAGTGACATTCTACTTGGTCCGATTTTTGTTCAACCATGTGGCAGGTGCCGTTTAAACTAACATGGTTGACACTCTGTTTTAATTTTATTGGTCGGCTAGTCTGGGTCCTGGGGACCTTGTTTACGCAATCTATTAGGGGTGACAACCTTCTCAGGAGGTCATTCCCTAGTAAACAAGGGGTGCCCTCTGGAGTCACTACTATGACCGGATGTTTCACCTTGTGTCGCCCAATTTTGATGTCCAAATCTGCAGTCCCCTTGACAGGAATTTCCTTCCCGTCAAAGTTCTGCAGTTGTCCAGGAAGAGAGGTGAGAGGAATACGGTAATTCTCCCCCCTTCCTGCATTTAGTTCATCAAAGGCCCTTTTGGACAGCAGGGTAGCTTGGGATCCAGTGTCCACCAGTGCCGAAATTGTACCCTGCCCCTGTACTTGTACCGGGGCATAATATCTTCCCTCCTTCTCCTCAAGGGGGCACAGATAATGCACATTTTTGGACAACTGGTGGGCTAACCTTCTGGTTTTGGACATTGCAAGAGAAGAGATTTGGGCAGAATTCTGTGAAGAGCCTGGGGAATCTGAAAGAAAAAGTTGGCAACTGGAGATCAGAGCCATTGTGGGTTCCCCTGGTTCCGGTTCTGGGCTGCCCCCCCCTTTTTGGAGGTAGTCACCAGGATGGGTTTGAATCAGGGGATTTCGGTATTGTGGGTTCTGGGATGAGATGATGGGCGGCGGTAGCTCAGTCTCTATATCTCCCCAGTCTGGATTGGAATCCCTTGGGACCCATTTTTCTTTGGGAGGAGTTCCCCCATCTTTTCCCAGGATCCTCTGAGGATCCCTCTCCCTCAAATTGGAAGACCTGTACCTCCTCCACAAAGTGGGTCTGTTTGGGTCCTTTGTTTCTCCTACCCCCCCTCTGCTCCTTGGGAGGCAGGCTTTCAGGGGCAGGAGATTTTGTTTCCGGTTCCTGGTTTTCCAGGGGCTGTTTACAAGTTGGGAAGGAAGCTTCCTCCAAGGCTTTACACCCCCCTTCCCCTTGTGCCTCCTCCCTGGGAACTGGTGGGTTATCGGGGTGCTGCCCCCGTCATTGTTCTGGAGCACCAGGTCCAGAGTTTGGGGCATTCTGCGGTGGCATACTCATCTGAGGGTTCTGTTGAGCCCTCAGTATGTGACCCAGATCTCGTGCCATATTTTGGACCTGGCGCTCAAGTTGTGAAACCCGCTCAGGCTGATACGGGGCTCTATTTTCTCCCCTGGGCTGATCCCGGGAAGGGTAGCTATCCCTTCTCTGGTAATACCCCGAATTGGGAAGATTTGGGTACCCCTCCACCCTTGGCCTCTCCTCTCCCGGATTAGGTTGTCTGGGCTCAGGGAATTGGGGGAAGAAGGATGGATGATTTTGGGGCTGGAAATTGGGTGGATACCTGGTGAAAAAGTTCTGCCCAGGATTTGGTGAATTTCTGCCCTCCTGGGGGAAGTTAGGAGGGAAGTTCCCCGGGTCAGGTGCTTGGCTGGATCCCCCCCTTGGGCTGGAGGAGTCCACAGATAACCCAGGATTGGTCTGTTTCCCTTGTAGCGGGGACTTACATAGTGAGGGGAGCGGGGGACCCCATTTGTGGGACTACCTCCTTGACTCCCTGTCTGTGACTGGCCCGAGGGACTTTTGGGCTGTGAATTATTTGGTGCAGGAAGGTTTTTAGGCCCCCCCATCTCCAAATCTAAAACGTGGGCAACCTTTACCTCCGCCACCTTGGCAGCAGCAGGGGTGCTGTTGGTTTTGGGGTTTTTCTGCGCATTACTTTTATTTTCTATGGGCTTCTGCACCTCATAGATCCGGGTAGCCTGTTCAATGACCCAGGCTAACAATCTTTTCTCATGAAAATCTCTCACGCTGGGTCGTTATGTATTTGGGTAAGGCATGGAAAAACGTATTGATAAATTCTCTGCTATCCGTGCGCACCCTTCTGGTGGTCTGCGCAAAAGCACGCTTTAATTCTTGCACAAACTCTTGTGGGGCCTGATCCTCCCCACATTGCAAATTGTAGGCTGCCTTGCGAGCCTCTTGAGGATTTATATGAACAGAAAAATGTTTCAAGATGGCCGCCCTATATGTGGACCATCTTGAATGGTTTTGGTCCTCCAGCCCCGCAAAGAAACTAGAGTATTCAGGGGAGAATGTCCATTTGACGTACTGGATGCAGCTACTGCTGTCCTTCAAATGGAAAGTCTCCATCATTTGCTCATAGAGCTCCAAGTGTTCCCAAACAGAATACTTGGCGTTCTTATGATACGGCGTGATGACACTCCTTATTGCCT
Source organism: Ambystoma mexicanum (assembly GCF_040938575.1). NCBI lineage: Eukaryota > Metazoa > Chordata > Amphibia > Caudata > Ambystomatidae > Ambystoma > Ambystoma mexicanum. The sequence continues at coordinate 202,358,879 of NC_090931.1, forward strand.
TTATTTGTTTCAATGGGTCCTTAAGCAAAGCCCTTTTTGCCTTATTGGCCTTTTTGGTTCGGGTCACCCTGGTCCATTCATCCTCTGACTCCGAAGCACTGCTCCCAGAGGTGCCCGTCTGATCTTCCAGGTTTTCCCCGATTCTGCGAGCCTGGGAATGGCTGGCAGAATGTGGGGACCTGGTCTCCTGTGTCCTGTAACGCTCAGAAGAGTCTTCAGATCCCTCCTTGCTGCCAGGATTTGATGGGTATCCCCCCACTGACCTAACTGGGCAGAGGTTTACAGGATGCCCTTAATGGGCCTACTCTCCTGTGGTTCCCCACTAAATTGCACTGTGCTTGGGTGCCCATACCCGGATGCCCGCCCCTCCATTCCTGGGTGGTACTGGCCTATGAGCCCCATACTTTTGGCTGGATAGTAATCTGCCATTCCTGTGGCCCTGTGCTCATGCGCGCCAGGGGACATGGGGGTGGCAGAGTCCAGGGACTGGGAGAGCTGAAGGCCACTGATACCAGGGCTCCTGAGGTTATGCTAAGGCGTTTCCCTTTCCCAGCGAACCTTGTCTCTATCAGCCCTTGCTCCCTGTTGCAATGCAAGAGCCTGCGCTTCCAGTTCCTCAGTTAAGGCCTTACTAGACTCTATCAGTCTCTCCTCCATGGCTACCTGTTGCTGGAGCCTATCATTGTGCTGACAGAGAGCCTCATTTTCTCTCTGTGCCTCCTGATCGGTCCTGGAGTACTGGGCCAGTCTCTACTGCAGGAGGGTTACCTCCTCAGTCTCATCCCCACTGGCCTGCTCCTTTATTGCCAGAGCCTCCTCCACCCTCCTGGTGTGATCTAGCAAGCCCTGATGCTCTTTTTGGAGGTCACCCAGCCCCTGGAGGGCCAAGTGATTTTCTTCAATTTTTCTTTTTAAGTGCCAGACTTCCTGGCCTAAGGTATCCCTTTCCTGACTAAGAGCCTGCATCTGTGCCGCCAGGTCGTCCCTTTGCCTTTGGAAGTCACCAGCTTTCTGGCGCTCCTGGTCAAACTCTGCCTGGGTATCCAGGTCTTTCAAAATCAGTTTATTGCTTTCCTCTTTTTCCATATCTAGGTGGCTTTGCAGGGTGACTACCTGCTCAGCACACGCCCTTTTGAAATCTAATTGTTGCTCCAGCTTTTTCTGGCTCTGCAGTAGGGAGTCCAAACCTTCTTGGTATTCCCTCTGTAAGGCCAGAAATCTGGTATCCTGGCAGCCTTTTCCTGTTGCAGCACATCCATATCCTCCTTTATTTTAGTGATGTACTGTCTGCTGTCATTTTCTGTCTCCTGGCTCCTGAGCAGCCTCTGCTCAGAGGAGTCCAGATCAGATTGGGCCTTCTCTAACATCATCTGTTGCCTATTTGCCAGATCTTGGCCTTCAGCACATTTATTCTGTATGGCTCCCATATATAGGTACAAATATGCCGCTATCCTGGCAATCTTATTATGTTCATCTTTGGCTTTAGGGGCCATATATAGTGCACTCAGGGCCACATGTAGGGGACCCTGATCTCTCCATGTATCTGACCCTGTTTCAGTGACCTGTTGCGCGATTACCTGCAACCAGACCGTTTGGTCCTGATGAGTCCACTCACCTCTCACAAATAGCTTATGTAAGATGTTTTCTCTGGCTATTTTGATGTCTACCAGTGTCGTCATTCTGGAATTTGAGTTCCTTCCTGACTTACAGAAGTGTGTATTTTATTTTTGCAAAACAGACCGTTTCCTTAGAGCGTTCCTTTGAGGAGTGCTTTACAGCGTAACACAGCGTGGTGATCCGACCGGATGTATGTCTCCTGTCAGTTAGCACACTGTATTAATCTGCACAAGTGATAGATCTAACCCAGAACCTCCGGCTACGAGCCCCCACTTTGTTAAGCGGCTTCACTTCAACACTACAGCTAAGTCAATGCCTAGTCTGGGATGCTGAGGAAAACCCTTATTGATGTATTTGTATGTCCAGTTCAGTACTCTGGATGACAACCCTTGTATAACACCCCCCTCTTAGAATCCCCCTGACCCCACTGAGCCAAGAAGTAGGTTTGTTTTGCAAATTAAAAGGTTTATTTGAAAATTTAAACAATATACATATATATCACACTTCTATAAATAAATTGATAATGGATATTACACTTGTGAATATGAGCAGTAATCAGCAAGAGGTAACTTATGGATAGGAACAGAAGAATAGGGTGGGAAAGAATGCTTTATATGGTTCAAGGAAACGCAATGATGAATGAAATGCAGTACAGAAAATAACTTGATATGGCTTCAACAAAAGACAATGTAATCACTTTTCCTTGACAATTCACTCCCCCCCTATGCAATGTAAGAAATGGAAGGAGAGCACACAGTCTTCAAGAATCCCAACAAAATGCAATACGAAATGCAGTTACCCCCCAGCAAGCTTAGAGGAAAACAGGTAGAAGTCTGAAACACAGGCCCAAAATGCTTTTAAATGTGATGGCAATGGATGGGAAAATGTGCTAACTGATTTTAATTCCCTCTAGAGATTCAGGGTGAGTGAGAGATGCTTGTTGGTATTAGTTCAGGCTCACTTTAGCAATGCTCTATGAGTTATTACCAGGTTGCAAACAGATTTTTAACAAAGGAAAGAATGGAGTTGCTATTTTGACAAGTGGAGAAATTGAGCCGAAATCGCAAATCGCGGTAAATTTCACGAGTGCGTAAATCGCGATTGCGGAAAAAGTATTGGGAGTCTGAAGTTGTTTCTAGGTTCATTGGAAAGCCTAGAATCACAGCTTTAGAATGAAACAATTTAATAAAGGTAGATTTTCGGATTTAAAGTAAAACTCAAAATGACAGGTGACAGCTTGCAGCTTTAGAATGACAGATGACAGCTCGCTGCTTTAAAATGATAGATGACACGGTTTCTAGGAGGCAGTTCTACTTAGGTTAAAATAGTTTGAATTCGATTATTTTAACTAAGAGATTGGTTCTGCACAGTTCTGCTAGGTACTCACAATATAAATTTGAACTAGGCCTCGTCACGGATCTGGTCAACACGTCCGGCGGCGGTTCTGTCTGCTCGGCGGGTCAATCAGGCACCGGTTCTGCTCACAGCGATCCGGATCTCTGGTTCTGCTCACAGCGGTCTGGGTCAGCTCTGCTCTGCTGGTCTCGCCTCTCTGGATACAGCGGCCTCTGGTTCTGGATACTGCTCTGCTTTCCGGTCCAGATCAAGTGGATTCTGGATGTAACACTGCTTTCTGGGTACTGGCAAAAGTTCTTGGCAAAAGAATTCAGACAGCTCGCCCGGCTGTGGAATAGTTTGCAAATGATTTTAAGAATGCTGAGGCCTGCTGAGAAGAGTTCTCAGTTTGTGGGTTTAGGCCCTTGCTTTAAGTTCTGAAGTAAATTTCTGGTCTCTGAAGATTGATGGATGTGAAGTCTGGAGTCTCCCGGCAGAGCGTCCCACAGAAAATGGAATTGAATGTCTCTACCTGTCCCAGCAGTCGCTTTTTATGTGTTTTGAAAATGGGTGTGTGCCTGGGCCTAGCTAAGCCTACCCTCTCTACTTGTCATTGGCCCAATTCTCCCCTCTCCCATGATTGGGGGAAGGAAATGGATTGTCATCATGATGAGGTCTGTTTATGGGTCAGAGGATCCTCCCCTGGTCAATTTGCCCACAAATCTATATTTGATTCAAATACATATTTCCCAGATACGCAATTTGTTGAAATTACATGTACACATTATATATTCCTTATGGTCCATGCTTGTCCGCCTATGATCTTCCTGGGGGCTTGCATTCAAAAATGACAACATTTTGCGCTTTTTGACTGGTTTACCAATATCGGACATTTACCAAAAATTACAGACATGTGCGCAAGGAGTATGGACATTAATTGATGAAGTGTCAGATTTTTAACATGCAGACATTTGGAGTAAGACCCTATTTTCCGCTAGCAACCCCCCAGAATACACCACAGGGTCCTAACACCTCTTAAAACGTGCACAGAAAAATCACAAGAATAATGATATTACTTATATAATTCTGACAAGTCCGTACTATGAATTATCCATCTTTTTTTTAAATTATGCTCTGGCCCAGATGGGTGTGGTTTAGGTTCCAAAGCAGATGGGGGAAGCTTCTGTCTGCCCCCGCCTCCAGCCCGGGTGGCTCCCAGAGGCACTTCTCCTTCCACTTCTCCCAAGAGGAAGCCACTTTACGGCCCCCCCCAATATAACATTTGCCTGAGTCCAGGACAAGGCTTTGTTCAACCTCCTGCGGTGCCCCTCCCCTAATCTAATCAGAGAGGTGTCAACTCCTTTTGGTGGGGAAGTAGGATGCAGCTAGGCCTGGGAAGAGTGGCTGAGCAGGTTTCTCCTGTCGGGGTAGTTGTCAGGCAGAATTCAGCTAAATGTCACTTTAGTTCCCAGTTTAAATCAAACTTACAATTTTTACCTATACATTAAATAATTACTTCCTTTAAGTCATTTCAGAATATAGTTTTACATTGTATCCACCTCTTAGCAAGTCTTTCCTTGGTCTGGTGGTTTTAAAACTCCGGCTTTCTAGTGGTGAGTACCGGTATTGCAACCATTTTTGGGATTAAGAAAATGAATTCCCCACAGGTCTGAGTTGCTTTTTGGCAATCAGCATTGCCATTCCCAATGGTTTCAGGCTACTGTGTGTGTAGCCCAATGGTGGTTTTAGGCAGTGCCCTCCTGTGCTCACAACATACGCAAAAATGGGTGGCAGCCTATTCTTCATGTTTTCCCTGTGCACTCTCTGGGGAGTTCTGGCCATCATGATGTTTTCCATGCCAGTACTGCACAGTTTTATGGTAGGGCTTGGATGCATGGGTAAAAACATCCCACACCGCTCCGTCGTGTTCCGGCCCATTCCCTGCGCTCCATCCGATGATATGAGGGACAGCTACCTGTCCATCCGTAGCCTGCTAGCAAACACTCCTAAAACCATGGAACATATACGCTTCTGCAGCAGCATTCCACACTCACTGATCCTCACACCTCACAGGAATCCCATGCCCACCGCACAGGCACATTACAGCATAGATCCTACTCGCTGTATCCAAGAGTGTTTTCCAGATACTTTTTCTTAGCGCTCACCCATCAACACTCATGGAGATGAGAGATTTATCTTTGGGATCCAGGGCATGACAGGGTGGCTATACCATTTTAGGTTATGTCTTGTTAGAGGGTTTTGTAAAGTGCTCTGCTGCCACTTGTAGGGACTCCCAGTTCTCTTGTGGATCTGAAAAAGAGAAGTGTGAAGGTACTGGGGAGTCAGGGAAAATGCAAGAAAGCTTACCAGTAGAGTTGATGCGTACAGACTGAGAGCACCCTGATCCTCGAGTGGGGAGTTTGTTTCTATGTGTTATGATCGATAGCACTTGAGGTACCTGTGCACCGAGGGGAGACTTGAGCACCCTAGTGCAAATTTGAAACATGTCTGTTTTTGCACTGGGCACCTGGCTACCCTCTGAATTCGGGCCCAGATCCCTGGCCACCCTGCTGCATAACTCCACTGCCTCCTGCCAACCCTTGCACTTGGGTCTATATCTGCAACCCTACAGTCCCCTTACCTGCACTTATCAGACACCCGCTGTCTGCGCTTAATTCTTGCACTTGCCACCTGCTGGCCGCACTATCTGTTGTTGTTTTGATCACTTGTTCAGCACTTTCCAATCCTCCCCTGCCCCTTGCACTTTCCCCCTTCCCTCTCCCCTGCACTTGCGTGTTCTCAATGTCACTGGGCCTAGTAAGATCGTTGTTTTGTCCTCCCTTGTACCCCTCCCTTGCCTCGTCGTGCCCTGAAACACTGGACTGTGAAATGTAAGTTGTTTGTATGAGTGTAGCATTTTGATGCTTTTTGTCTAATTGAAGGGATGTTCAATTGCGCTGTTTAGGTGACTTAGTATGAATATTGTGTGCTGCAATGTAGAATTTAAGTGGTTACATGTGATTATACCTATGCTTGTAACCCGACCCCGAACCACCCCCCACACCTTTTAACACCTTACCCCCAACCCCTATGTATTGAGCATTCAGTGTTTCTTTCAGTAAAATTGAATAAGTTATTTTCCATTCGATATAATCACTGCATACCAATTTAAGCATGTTAATGAGTGGAGCAGTAAGCGCAGACCTTGATGGGCAGTTGGGCATCCACCCACTGTGGTTGTGCCAACATCCTGATAGTGGTGCACCTCTGGGATGGAATTTGGGAGTGGAGGTCCTACCGCACCCTACAATGGGCTGTTGTTCCTAATGGCAGAGAGCGCATATCCTAATTCACATTGGGGGAAGGCATGCGTGCAACGGCAGCAGTGGGTAATACATCAACAGTGGTGTGAAAATGCTCTAGCGGAAACTCCTCATAGCGAGACCTAGGAGCAGAATTGCAGTACGGCATCTAGGAGCAAAATCACAGTGGTGCCAAATTACAGTGTGGCCCCCAGGAGCAAACCTAGAGTGGGATGCATGGGAACACAACCAAGAAGGCAGAATCATAGCAGATAGCTTGCTGAGAGAGGAAACCCCACAGTGCTCATTCCACCTTCCTTTTCATGATGTTTGGCAGGCTGTGCGCCATCTCATACCTTAATCTCTGGCTTGCTCTGGTCCTGCAGGGACACTCTCCTGTTGTGTAACAAACAACATTTTTCAGGTATTCGAACATTGATAGGAAAGGGACAGGGGCCAAATCCGTGATCATTTCTCACAGATGAAAAAAAAAAGCCTGAAACCCTTCTCACACAACCACACGCCAAAAATGCATCCCCCACCAAACACAACCTCACCCTGTGTTGGGCCAGCTCCATAACATGGGTTTCAGAGTGATACTGCAACCATGCAAAGGGTTCTTATTCAGACCCTCCAGGATTTTGCGGCATGAAATGGCAAATTGTACGGCATGAAATGGCTAATTTAGTGGCACTAACCTTTATTTATGGCAGTATATTTGCAGCACAATTTTTATTGACTAGAGGGTGCATGATTGGTACATTGCAGGAAAGAGGCTGTTGGCAAGGCTAAAAGAGCGCCAAGGTGTCAATATATATATATCTTTTGTATCAAATAGGAAGAGTTCTCAATGTCTTTGGCTTGGCAGAACAGTGTTTGTTTTGGCTACGTTTTTTGGTTTAATGTGCATGCCTATTTAATATTATTAATCATTATCAGTTGTAATGCTGAAAATATTCCCCTGCTCTGTTCCCCAATCCCGCAAACACCAAAACACCTCTATCACCCAACGCACCTCACAAGTCTCACCAATTCCCCATCACAACTTGTACTTGTTAACCTCACGTTCAGTCATACATATACTCACATGCTCTGTCACACTGGCAAGTCACAATTTGCGCTCTCTAGTCCCTGCTCCAAATCATACTCCCAACTCACACCGTCCACTCCCCAATTCCTCCCTCAGTATACAGTCCATTCTTGCATGCTACTTCTGCCTCTTTCATCCTTTTTCCTATTCTATCACACACTTCCCTCATCCTTTCTCCAAATCTGCAGCTTACTGCTCCTTTCCGGCCAACCCCTCTCTACTTTTGGCCCACTATTACCCCTGAGCCCATGTTCCTTCCACTTTCTGTACCTCCGCTCTCTCTCTGATTTCTGGCCCACCCCCCCACTGCTTCCGCTCTGCTCTCTTGCTACTGCTTCCCCCTCTGACCCACTGCACTCCCTCTGATCTCCCTTTGCTTTCCTGCCTACCACGCCACAGCTCACCCATCACTCACCCCCTCACTCCTTTCTCTCACATATTGTGAGCATTTTTAAGTTTTTTAAGAAAACTGTAGATTTTGGCCTCAAAAAATGGGGCATCTAAAAATAGAGCAGAGGATGTGCTGTTTTTAGATAACCCATTTTTGGAAATGAGCCAGCCGCCTTAATCTCAAAGGTGACCTGCGCATTTCCACAAGGCTGATCTGTAGCGCAAATGATGCGCTGGCCAGCCGCCTTGAATATGTTTGTGTTGGAAACGCTCTACCGACAGTGGTCTACAGGCTCCCCATGCATTTCACAGTGACTGGCCCTTAAGTGTGCATCTGTCACACTTACATTTTTTTTTTAAGTATTGCATGGGTCAGTAAAGACCCTGTAAAGCAGAGGCAACCCTCGTGCAAGTATTTAAAGTGGGCGCATAGGGTGGCCTAAAATTTATGCACATTTAAAACCGCATCTTGCTTGTCAATTTGCGATGCGCTTTTAAATGCGCAGAAACGCCCATTGACTTGCGCAAAAGGGGTGGAAAAGGACATCTGAATGGGCGCATATAAGAACCGTCCATTCAGATGTCCTTTGTGGATCGGACTGCTCTTTTTTTTCCTCAAGTGATGAGATGTGCTTGTGCATTTCATTTCTTGAGTCCAAAAAAAGAGTTGAGAAACTGGACCCTTGATTTAAAAAAAAAAAGTTGCAAAAAAGGCCATTTTTGTGGGTGTATTTGCAAAAACAGGCGTTTTTGAGCTTTTTTTTTGCAAAAAGTGCAATTTTTCGCGGCATTTTGCAGGATTGCAAAATCGCTATAAACTGGAGGGTCTGCTTATTGGTGATGTTCATGAGATGAGGAGCAGGAAAGATAAAAGGTGGAGTGTAAATTCCTCAAAGTGATCCACAAAGCCCGGTGCACAATCTCTTGGCAATGGGTACAGGAAGATGAAGAGTGGCATGCAGTCAGTGAAAATTTGTTGTGTACAGTGGTGTGAAAACAAAATCAAAATATGGAGGCTGGGTACCCCAAAAGGAAATACACAGAACACGGGTTACAAAGAAACATACAAAGTACTTTATTTTGTACTGAATCCAGTTACAAAAACAGAGCAAAATCAGATAGCTATCGGCCCTCAGTACAACACAACGAACTCCAGCGTGGTTCAGTGTGCTCAGTGAGAGACGCTGTACATTAGAATACATTTGCTTTTTATACACTTTGTGGGCACGATGTCCATCCCCACTTCGGGTTAATATTCCACTTAATACATTACCGATCTAGGATTCATGCCAAGTCTCGAACAACCACATATAACTGGTTTGCCTTTAATACATGTATCAACAAGCCTATGCAATAACTGTGTGATCTGGGATTTTCCATGCTAGTCTTCTTAAACATTAATACAATGTGGTTAAACAAGTGTTCTATGTTCAGTATTTGAATACATTGTTTTTATAGTATACTCATGGATTTGTTTCTTTACACGAGTAATCCCTTACACACAAGTCAACGAAGGACAAGGTCTCAGTTCACGACCTCAACAAGTGGCCTGCAGGCAAGTTACATATTAGCTATGTACAGAGGTCAAGACGGCCATGTTGTATTTTGGAATGACATCGTCCACCATTTTAACTCACAGGGTGACTTTTACAAAGCAAATCCTAAAATGGCGGATGAACCTAAAATGGCGGCTTACATTGATTTTAAGGTCAAGACCTTGCAAGACGGATTCTTTCGCAAACGACTTTCTAGCAGCTTGGCGCAGGCCAATATACATATATTTATTGCAATAAGAGGCACAATATAATTTTCTCTTTTGACAGTGGAAAACAGGGGTAGGATGGCTATCCAATCACTCTGCAAACCCAGGATTGCAGTATATCTTGCCCCTTACTAGGTGGGGATCTCTGCCAGACTTCATTTGAAGCTTTGCACAGGATTAGTAAAGCATTAGTAAGGCACTACGTTGTGCTTTACTCACAAAGAAGAAAGATGTTTGTTACCTCATAGGAGAGGAATGTGAAGGCTGCTCTCATGGCTGAAGCTATGGAAGGAGGGTCTTCAACATGGGCATCATTCCACGTCCTAGGGCTCCCCAGTTTTCAAAGGGATCATGCATTCTCAACCAGATATAAAGTATTGGTTTAATCTTAGCTTGTTGTTCTCCCAGAGAAAGGGGGAGTCTGTGAGAGGTTTTTCTATGCACAATGTGTTTAATGTCCCCACAAAGAGGTGGGTGGGAGTCAGGGATGCACCTTCTCACCCACCAACAGCTATATGTACAACAACAACGGGAGAAGGGACTACCCTTCTGGAATTAGGTGCTCTCCTGACTGATATGTTTCCATATAATGACTTGACGAGGCTCTGAGCGGTAGTGGTTGTGTTCCTGGGACCTCCTGCCTTGGTTCTTAATCCTTTACACCTCAAATGCTGAATTTTGAAATGGAAAAACCTGTGCGAACTATGAATCAGTAATTACGGCATAATTTACTGGAGACCTGAATACTTTATTGGCGTGTTGTCGTGTTCAGCAAAAAGTAAGAAGCGCAGGATGCGAAAGGTGAGAGGCAGAGCACTGTGACCTGCGAGCAAGGAAATACAATAATTAGCCATCACTTGCGTGGACGTCCTGTGCGTGGAACTGTGTAGAGAGCTACGTTGTGGTCTGCGGTGATCGTGTGCCAGTTGACGTCAAGCATTCCCCTTGTAGTGCAGCAGGAGTGTTCTGCGGTGGGTTAGTGGCTCTGTAATTCCAGGCCTGGACTTTGGTCTATGGCTAAGCCATCCTCTGTGACACCGGTTGGAACACTATATTGGGCTCATGCCAGCCTCCGCTCTTCTCTGAGATTTTACTCTAACGGTTGTGGGTGACCGGTAAGGAACTATTGCTTCTCAATCCTACTGTTCCTTCTCTTTGAAAGGTGCAACTATTTTTGGGTGCCAAACATAAAACCAATCTAGCCCTTTAAGGGGAATTTAATCCTGCATTCATACGACGAGGTACCTTTCCTTTCCATTTGAAACGCTGTGAGCCTCAACAACAATACCAGGCAAGCTACGTGCAAAAGAGAATAATTACAATCCGCGGAATAATGCACCTTACAAGAAAGACCAAGCTTCCGCTACTATTCGCGCCCATGATAAGGGCCATTACTCTAAACCTTAGGTGACTAGCTCCCAGCGAAAACCTGCAACTAAAAATAGGGGTGCTGGTACCATTAAGTCCTTCTTTCCTGTGGCAATAGTGACCCAACCAATGAAAATGTTCCCGGATAATTGTATGAGTCTACCTCAAAAAGAAGGTGGTGAAAATAATAATATTGCCAACAACTCTGACTGCTCACTTGCGGCCATCGATAACAATAATTCTTTATTGACAGGAAGTAGAATCGGCGATAGCCGTAGTAAGATCATTGCCATAACAGAGGTATGGAAATGTGCTGAAAAGCTCTTGCGAAAGTTTGAATACTATGTTAAACTGTTAGATGAACTCTAAAATCTGCCTTTTTATACACCCGATATGGAATATGTGCTGATTTGCTTGATTTGTGTTTATTAATCTTCCTATGTAGCACCTGGATTCTATTTTATTTACTGTATTTTGATTTTGTTGTTTAATTATGTGTGCAGTCTAGCTCTTCCTTTCTTATATTTTATATTTGTCAATGCATTTGTTGATTTTAATGAGATATATCAAATTATTTTTCTTTTATGTCTATGTGTAAAAGTTTCTTTAAACTGTATACACAATAAAAAAAAATTAAAACCAAATATTCTTTATTGGCCTTATGTTATACTTTGTGGGATACTCTTGCAACAGATAAACAATCAGGGTCTGATGCGCTTGAAGGAGTTAGAACAAGCCCTTGCAGTGTGACTGATGATGTAGTACCTGATGTTGCACCTACACCATCCGCTGATGTTAATGATGGCCATAGACTATCTGCTACACCTGATCTGTGCCCTGCGAGTGAGGACTCGGGCATGCAAAATTCAGCCCCTGATGCAGCAACATCACATGATCAAGTGCAAGCGCAGTTATCTGTGTTACAGTTTGCAATTAAAGTTTTGCTGCGCTTGAGCAGGAAAATATTGGATGAGGTTGTGGATGCATCCAATATCAAACTAAAATCGAACCTTGACAATGGAGACAAAGATCTGGATGAACCTATCACGGCTGCTGAAAGGCAAGCATATAGTCCTGCACAACAGCAGAGAAATCTGCCCATTGTGGCCTCAAGACCTGGGAATATAAGTCTAGTAAGTCTTGTACATGTGGAGCATGACGATGCAGTCAGTGAAACATCAACCCTATTTCTAACTAGGCAACAACAAAGACAAAGGAAACATCAACATCACCAGACACATATTGACTCCAAGGTGCTAGAAATAACGGTTTGTCAAAATATATCAGAAAGTAAAAATATCAGAATCTAGTTCATGCAAGAAGAACAACAAGATAAGCAAAAAGAGAAAAAAAGAACATAAGATCTAAAGAAGCCACGTTAACAAGTTGGCTGATAAGTGATAGACCTCAAAATGAGTCTGTGACAATCTTACCTGTCATTATCAGTGAACAACTTGACTCTGACTCTATGCTTAACACTGCAAACTTACCTTTGTCAGAGCCTTTAAGATCAGTTAATATTTGTAAGACGCTGCCAATTAGATCTCCCATTTATAATAAGGAAAGACAAAGACGAAATAACTGAGGTGATGGTAAACAATAGCGTTCCTGTGCTTACTATTAAGAGCATAATACAAGGTGTTGCAACATCTAAGCCCCATATTAATAGATCCGACTTTCTAAACCTAACCCGTAAGATCTTACCTCTGAGAATTTTGGATACAGATTTTGATTTCTTTGAACCGATTAAGAATACTCAGCATGAATTTAGTAGAGTTTCTTGCTGCACGATTGAAACTGCTAATTTGGTGAGATCATAATCATAATAGTAGATACTACGAACTCAGGTATGAGTTGGATACAGTAGTGAAAATCGTGTCCCCTCGTACTTCCCACGCCATGGGGACCTTGTGGGAGACCCTGAAACCTGCCGGCAATAACACAGGAAATAAGAGTAATTTCAACACCATGCAAGATAATAAATATCCTGGGAGTCCTGACTTGGCTGATTCAAAACAGCGATCAAAGGGAAGTGCCTAAAAACTGAAATTGGACGATAAGCTCATGGAAATACCAAAAGGGTTACCCACTTTTTGGACAAAGAAGGCTTGATAAAACTGTTACTTCAGAATGATGTATTTCTCTTGTGTTGGCTGTTCTTCGAGCTTAAAGGAATGGTCTAACAAAAAATTTTATTTAAAAAATAGATAGGCAACATAATAAAAGAAATACTAGCATTCTCTTTTTTAAAACTTCCTATGTAAAATTTTGAGCTATTCAAGCTCAAAATTCGCAAAAGCAAGCACATGGGCGCATCCATTTTGTGAAATGGATGCCCTCCTGTGCTGGCTTTTGCTTTTGCGGCACTAATGAAGGAAAAGCCAGCCAGCTGTAGTAAACAAAAGCTACCGCTGGGTGGCTTTCCCTTCATGAGTGCTGTACGCGGAGGACGGGGACCGGAGACCAGAGCAGGAAAGCTGCAGCTGAATCTCGGTAAGTGCTATTTATTTAAAAAAAAAAAAAAAGCACTAGCTGCAGTTTTTTTTCTAAGTTTTCCGGGCTGGAGGAGCCCGGAAAAATTAGAAATAAAACCGCAGCTTTAAATACGTTGTATTTATGTTTGCGGTCGCTTTTGAAGCGACCGCAAACATAAATACAACGTTATTGTGTTGGAAAACGCTGCGGTTTTTCTTTCCAAGTTTCTCAGGCTCCTCCGGCTCGGCTATGTCTAACCATAGTGGTAAGCAATATTATGATAAAACCGTGTGGGGTGCAAAAAGGGCCATGAAAAGTGAGCTACGATGTATTAAGAAATTGGCCCACTCACCATACGATACATTGCAGGAAACTCAGCAAGGTAATAATATGTACTGGAAATGGATAAAGGGATGGTTGCTCTCACACAAAAAACGCCAAATGGCAATATCTAATTTCAATAGGCAAAACTAAAAATATGAGAAAAATTGGGAAATGACTTGGGTCATTTAACTCCCCCAAAGCTAAACAAGTTACATGTAGTATCGGGTAACACAACTGGGTAAAATACAACAGCAATACATTTAAGGCACCTAAGGATCTCTTAATAGAAAACAATCACCCTAGGAAAATATTGACTAGGGTGATGCTGAACAAAGAATTTGCAGACTCAAAGAACCTAGAGCGTTGGGCCACAATTGCCTTTTGAATGCTGTCCTGAAGGGTTGCCCTGAGTTTTGGGCAGAATTGTTATATATACTCTATACTATGGTCTGTGAAGAGGGTAACATACCTTCATCCTTGCGTAGTTTTATTCTGGTCCCCATTTACAAGAAGGGTAAGAAATCTTTATTTCAGGCTCCTTGCGATGGTTGATGTCTCGGTAAAGATCTTTGCTTCATTGATATTGGATGATTTGGAGAAGTGGGTACGATCTATAAATATGTTGGGTACATTTAAAATGGGGTTCAGGAGAGGCTTGAGTACGATGCATTGTCTATATCTATTGGAGACCCTCATTATGGCAGCTAGAACTAAAGGTAATCCATCATTATATATGGCTATGATTGACTTTCGGGCTGAGCTGGACACCGTTGATAGAAGCAAATTGTGGTAAAAAAATTGAAGATTTCAGTTGCCCTAGGGACCTTTTAGCTGTTGTATGTGGTATGCACGAGAAGACAACTGCTCAGGTTAGGACGGATAGCAGGGATGCCATCACACCACCTATGAGCATCAGGAGAGGTGTGAAACAGGGCTGCGTGATGGCCCCCCTGCTTTTTAAGAAATATATGGCTGACCTACCTGATCATCTGAGACGTGCAAATCCTTCTTCTCCGAGAGTGGCTGGTAAAAAGGTTTTTTGTTTGTCAATCGCTGATTACCTTGTCCTATATGATCATACCTTCTCCGGCCTTAAAAGATCCCTACTTGAATTTCAAAATTATATGAAGTGCTATGGATTAAAAATAAACTAAGAAAAGACTAAGCTAATGCACTTTGCTTATAAACAGACCTCTATCCCTTGGGTGGAAGTGGCAGGGAAACATATTGAGTATGTTGATTGTTTTAAATATCTGGACATGGAACTAACATCGAGAGATGATTACTCGGCAATAATTTCTGGGAAAAAGCACACAGCTACAGCCTTGATGCATATTTTATCTAAATGTGTCAGAGAAGATTCTGGCTAAAGCCTGCAGGGTAAGCTGATTATATACAAACAAAGTTTTTGTGCGTCCATCTTATATGAGCTGTAGGCGCTATGTATGGAGGATTTATCCTGGTTGAAAACCATCGAGGGAAAATTCTGGAGGAGATTACTAGAATTGGGCTCTAGTGTCCCAATTGAAATAATCAGATTGGAAATGGGACTTACTTTGCTGGTTGCCTTGGCCTTGAAAATACGGTCTCTATTATGTTTAAAATCTAGATTATCTCCGATTTGCCCACTGTTACAATTATTGGGAGAGGGAAATGATGCCAATGTGCATAGCAAATTTGTTTCATTAGCAAATAAGACCTTTGACGCAATACATTGGCAGCCAGACTGGGTTAAAGACTATCATGTACTGAGGAAGAGGTGTGTATTAAAATTGAAATGATGGGATTGGGATGTTAATTACAATCAAATGGCTACATTAAGCGGCTATAACACAGTAATGTGGAATCTTGTGCATAAATGTAAAGAACCACAAAGTTATTTAAAAATATGCCCATCCGCTGCGTTACGTAGATTCATTCTTTTGCTTAGAGCGAACAAATTACCAGTTCTGGCTTCCATTGGCCCTGAACTTAGTATTGCCAGAGAAGATAGGTTATGTTGTCTTTGTGGTATTGAGGGGAACATGGAAACAGCTTGCCATGATCTTACAGAATGCCGTGAGTATGGCCCCCTTTATCAGAGACTATTAGACTTTAGTAGACTTTTGTCATGAACCCAAACAATATTAAAAGCGACTCATTTTGGTGCTACTGTTTAGATACGGATGATAAATCATTGCATACAGCACTTTATCGTATGCGGATCAGTGTGATGACCACTGGGAAATCTGTTAAAATAGATATGAATTCTGGACATTCGATTACTCCTTTTTTAGTGATTTTATATCCTTTTTAGAGATCTGATCTATATTTCTGATCTGTATACATGAAATTGATGTGATATTAGATTGTTCTTATGGTGATGTAAAAGTTATGATATCTGTAATATGTGAACGTTCTTATGAACTATATACATAATAGAAAAAAAGAAAAAAAAGAAAAAATAATTACACTTTTATGTTTTAGCAATGTGGACTCATTTTGATTGACTGGTAATTTTCAAATAATCCTTAAATGGCTTAAAATTGTAACTATTTCTGGGAAGTTAATAGAAAATTGAACCATGTCTCGTTGCACTTGGCTTGGCTTGGTACATGTAAAAAATGTTTCACACATGCTGGACCAAGTTGCTCCCATGACTAAGAAATCTGTACGAGAGTGTTCCAACCATACGAAATGGTTTACACCTGCCCTCCCAATCTTAAAGAAACTTAAAAGAAGTGCTGAACAAACGTGGTTAAAACACCCCTCAGCCTTAATTAAAAACAACAGGAAGTCCCTCAAAGCATCACATAAATCTAAAATCATAACTTCCAAGAAGAACTTCTTCAAGTCAGAAATTGCTGGGGCAAAAAACAACTCGAAGAAACTCTTCACGATTCTGAAACTTCTAGAAAAACTGAAAGCTTTAGCACTCCATGTTCAACCAACAAACCAAGACTGTGACAATATTCAGCAAGCACTTGCTAATAAAATCACTATAGCTCGTAACAAAATTCAGAAAGGCTTGGAAAATGGCACAACCAATCAAGACCTGCCTGCGCCTATGTACAAGAAACATGAAGACCTACCTCACTTCACATTCAGAAATGTAACCAATTTGTAGATAGATCCCACCCTGTCCTCCATGCACCCGACCTCTACCGAGAAAACATCATCCCTGTAAAATTAATTCTGGACAACAAAGGGATTTGTGGGCCTTTTCTCTGTAGACTGGTAAATGCGTCTTTTGACTACAGTGAAGCTCCAGAGACCATTAAAGCTGTTTCTGTTACTCCATTGCTGAAGAAGCCAGGCTTGGACCCAAAAGATGAGAAAAATGTTAGACCAATCACTAACAGTAAGCTCCTGCTGAAGGTATTGAACAAAGTGGCCACTAACCAACTTCAAGCTCACTTTGAATCAGCCTCTATCTTCCACAGCAAACAATCGGGTCTCAGAGCAGATCATAGTACGGAGACTGTACTCCTTGACCTGCAGACTAATATGCTTGAGATGGTGGACAAAGGGAAAACCAGCCTCCTGGTCCTTCTTGACTGAGGCTTTTGATTTGCTTGATCATGACCGGTTGATGCACAGCCTCTCAGGAATAGGGAACTATTCCCCACCAGTCTCTAGTTGGGTTAAATCTTTCCTGGTGGGCAGACTATCATCAGTCTGCTGGGAAGGTGCCTCCTCTAAACCTGCCCCCATCTCCTGTGGAGTCCCCCAAGGTTTTTGTATTTCACCCACACTTTTTAATCTATTCATCAAACCACTCTGCACCTGTTAGATACTTACGGGGTCTGTTTTACGAATTACGCTGATGACACCCAGTTGATTCTGGAAATCACTGGGGGTTATGAAAAGGACTCCAAGACTCTGAACGATATCTATGGACTTATCAAAAAGTGGATGACGGAAAATTGGCTCTGTTTGAATAGAGCAAAAACTGAATTCTTACTGTTTGGCAGCTCTGGGGCTAGAGCTAAGTTTGGGAAAGAATGTGCACTTGAGTATCATGAAGTGCCCCATAGCAGTAGCAGAAAAAGTTAAGACTCTAGGGGTCTTCCTAAACTCGACACTGTGTTTTGAGGCCCAGACCAGTTACATCTCTAAAAATTGCAATTGCTACCTAAGACTTCTCACAAATATCAAGCCCTTTATTTCAGAAGACAACTGTGCCTCAATCTGACGAGCCGTCATTCTCTCCCGCCTCGACTACTGTAATTCACTGCTGATCGGGGACAGTAAAAAGTGTCTGCTTCGGCTCCAAGTCATCCAAAATGATGCAGTTCGTAGCATCAAGGGCATTCCCAAATGGGATCACAATTCATCTGGGAGGAAATCACTACACTGGCTCCTTATTTTGGCCCGTATTCACTTCAAAGTTGCAACGTTAGTGCACAAGTGTTTATACGAAAAGGCACCAGCGTACCTTAAGAGCCGCATTACTCAATATCTACACCCTCGCATATGCCATTCCGCACATTCGGGAACAATCAACAAAGACTGATTCAAAAGGGTGGGTGGTCTAGGGAAGGCCATCCCCAACCAAGCTGCACTGATATGAAACTCTCTCTCTAGGACTCTCAGGTTGGACAGCAATACAGAAACCTTTAGGGCTTTGCTAAAAACTATTCTCTTTAAATAAGTTGCTGGTTCATAGTCAGGGAAGACACAACCTCTTGATATATACTGATATCAATACGTCCTGTTATTTTTGTTATGTTCTATTGTGTTTATGTGGTGTCCAGATGCCTGTGGATTTATGGTGAAGTACAAATAAATAAATAAATAAATACAGATTTGAACCTTCCGTTAACACTGCACTCCTCCTTGTGATCCTCCCTTCAAATCGACAAGATTAGGGGGGGCCGTTCATCCTTCTCCGCCTAAGCCCTCTAAATCTGGAACTCAATTACCCTTGGCATCTGCCGCGTAGAGTATCACCTTACCTGCTGAGGGGTCCTCAAGACCTGACCCCCCCCCTGTATCCTGACAAGTCTGTGAACCTCCTTCCAGGTATTCCAGGGCAGCAATAAACTCACCATGACATTTTCAAAGTGAAGGAGCAAAGAAACTCCACCAGACCACAGCAAGGAATCCACGCCATATCTACGAAACCAAGAAACCAGCCGGAACACATGGGTACATATCACACTCCAAGCATATGGAAGATAGCCAAAGGCACAGCCACCGACCCGCACGTAACTGCTATCATACACTACTGTAGGACACATTGCACAACACCTCTACCATAAGAATGCAGCTAGAATTCGGTTTATGTGGACACATAATGAGTCTCCTGCACTTGCATACTCTACAGACTACCTCATAGCACCCATCCACATGCCAGCTTGGTCACCCCTACCTACATTTTTTACTGACTAAAATGCACACACACATTCTAAACTCCCCTGACGAATTTACCATACCCTGGATTTCAGTCCCCTGAGGGGATTCACTTACAGAGCTTTGAGACCAAACCAATGGGAAGCGGCCCTGTACAAAAGACAATACATTATCTTACATTATATTTTCCATCCACAGTGACTTATCATATCATATCATTGACGAGATCACGGCCATTCTGACCGTCAATACCAAACCCAACTCGAAGGTACTGCTACTAGGCGACCTCAACTTGGGCCTTCTCGACACTAAGGATCACTTGGCCTCTGAAGTAGCTACCACATTAGCTAATCTAGGCTTCCAACAACGCATTGACGAACCTACCCATATTAAGGGCAGGACACTTGATTGCATTACCGACCTTAACTGCAACACATCTATAAGTTCCAACCTTGCCTGCGCCTGGACCGACCATCATATTATCATCTTCCACTTACCAGCGACCAACCCCCACACTGCACCCACCATAGCTCCAGCCATTCCTACTAGGAACAAAAAAGACATCACTAACAATAAACTCCTCCCTCTCATCCTTCCCATCCTGAACAAATGCGTGTCCCAACACAACGACCCCACAGTTCTAGTAGACATCTTCAATCAAACACTGCTTAATGCCATTGACAATATAGCACCACTCAAATTACGGAAAGCCAAACAACAGGCCCACTTGAACTCTTGGTTCACACCGCAGCTAAGAATTCTATGCAAAGAAAAATTTAAGGCTGAATCACTTTGGAGGAGTCACCCTTGTGACTTCAACAAAGAGTGCCTTATCATTACTACCCATAACTACAAAGAAGCGATTTTACAAGCCAAAAAGGAGAATTATAACCAACGCATCGTTCAAGCGGAATCCAACACTAAGGAATTATTTAAAATCCTTAAAGAACTGGAATCACCATCCCCTGCGCCTGACACTTGCACTAAAGACAGCAAATGGTGCAATAACATCCAAAACGCCCTCCTCACCAAAATTACCACTTTGCAATCTAAAATTAACGCCAAACAAAACACCCTACTCACCAACCCCGCCACCAAACCTTCTTATACTCCGACGGCCTCATTTACTCACACTCCTTTTAGTTTCACCCCACTCACCATCCTCGAGGTCGAAAATATCATCCGCAATCTAAAACCTTCTAACTGCCAAGGAGACTCCTGCCCAGCACCCATCATCAAGGAAGCAGCACATGACCTTGCTCCCTTTATAACTGCCTTCATTAACTCCTCATTCCTAACAGGCACGGTACCTAACAACTTAAAGGACGCATGGGTTATCCCCCTCCTAAAAAAAACGACTCTAGACCCTGGAATACCAACTGACTATAGACCTATCACCACTGTACCGTTCCTCCTTAAAATACTCGACAGAGCAGCTTATCTGCAGATTCAGAATTACTTAGAAACCAATAACCTCCTCGGCTCAAGACAATCTGGCTTCAGACCTATGCACGGGACTGAAACAGCTTTACTTGATCTCAAAACCAAAATTGATGACCTTAAAGACAACGTTAAATTGGCCCTTTTACTACTTCTGGATCTATCAGCTGCCTTTGATTTGGTCAATCACCAAATACTATGCAGGCATCTGAAGTCAGCGGCCCACTTCTCTGACAATGCATCCAACTGGATTAAGTCATTCCTTGACAATAGGCATATGAGAGTTTTCTCTCCCACCGCATCAGTCCCGTGTGGAGTTCCGCAGGGCTCTTGTGTCTCCCCAACTCTCTATAATGTCTTTACCAAACCTTTTTTTTACATGCTTGACTATCTGGGTGTCACCTACACTAATTACGCGGATGACACCCAGATACTCATACCCATCACTGGTGACTACATTGCTGATTCCAAAGCCCTCAATGACATTTACCTTGTCATACAGGCTTGGATGGCCCAGCATGAATTGTGCCTCAACGATGACAAGACTGAGCTTCTCATCTTAGGCTCACAAGAGAGACTTAACAAACTAAGTCACCTATTTGGCTCCTTCTACATTGATGGCAATCTGATTAAGGTATCCAAAGACACCAAAACTCTGGGCATATACTTGGACGCCTCCCTGACACTCACTAGACAAACTAATGCGGTGGCCTCTGCGTCTGCTTACACATGCAAATTGATCTCAGCCTGCCGCCCTTTCCTCACGGCCCAGAACTGCATCATCCTTGCCAGGACCCTGGTCATGTCTAAATTGGACTACTGCAATGCATTGTACCAGGGAACCAACCAGGGTAATCTTAATAAACTCCAGACGACCCAAAATAATGCCATCAGAGCAGCCCTCAACATCCCCCGATCTGCCCACATTTCAAAAACCAGGAAGAACCTTAACTGGCTCTCAGTCACCCAAAGGATCTCCCTGAAAGCACTTGCCCTCACCTACAAATGCGTCAACCACCAGGCTCCTTCATACCTAGTTTCGCGCTTCACTCATTATACACCAGCACGAGCACTCAGATCTGCACAACACCAAGGTCTAGCGATCCCCAGATTTAAGCTTCAATCTGCTGGAGGCAACAGCTTCCCTGTCTTGGCAGCCAAGCTCTGGAACACCGTACCACTTTTGATCAGAACCCTACCCTCATTCAACCAATTCAAACACAAAGCCAAGCTTTGGTTAGTTACCTCCCACTAACAACTGCTACTCCTTACCGACTGGTAACCTGGGACCCCACTTGCACTGTTGTTTGATGCCTGATTTGTAACGTCCTCGGCTCACGTGTTGCAATTTGTCGGGACTGCTTTGATGATATGTAATGTACTGCTCCCTTACCTGTAAATATAATGTAACTGCCTTATATGATATGCGCCCGGTTGCCCTTGGGCCTGGCTTTGCGCTATATAAATAAAATAAATACAAATAAATACAAATACAAATACAAATTGCTGCAGCATTCTGGAAGCACATGTTATATGGAAGCAGCCCCTGCACAGCCATGGATGCACCTTATGTTTGCTATGACACTTGGTTTCCTTGTATGCTCTGCTGAAATTTGTCGGGCCTCTAGGCACTCTGCTGGATCTGAAAGGGAGGGGTGTGTCTTCACAAGGGGACTTGGAAGAGTTGGGGATATTCCTTTCATGCACACCACCTGCTATACCACAGAATTGTGCACTTGTCTGTCACAACAGGAAGAGTGCCCTGGCACCACCAAATGGCTACCATAAGGACACACAACAGTAGTATGGGCTTTTCCCCAACTGTTGTTTCATTGCCACCACGCCTGGTGCAACTGTGTGGACGCCTGAGCAACCTGTCTGAAAAACATTAATGCATAACTCATCACAAAATAAATATTGTGAGGGGAAGGCAGAAGGTGCATCCCCTTCCCTCCTATTCTTAGAGCCACTCTCACAAATCTGGTTTCAGCACCCCCTGCAGACATCCATTTGTAAGTGCAGTTACGTGTGTGAATCCTGGCGGAGACATGGCAGCGCAGTGTTTTTCTCTGGTGACTAAAACAAGCAATAATGTGGGGGTAAATAATGCCTGATATTTTTGAAGCGCAAAATACACACTGTTTTTATCGCCACATGGCCTTTGTATTGTGGTGAGCCTTATATATTATTATTATTGATCCCATACTACGCCTGCACCCAATTCTCTGCCACTGCAGAGGAAAAATAAAATCAAGCCGCCCCCTTTTTCATCCACTATGGTATCAATGCAGGCCCAGTATTTCAGGAAATAGCCATGCGTATTTACCAAATATATTTCGGGGAGGCCTTCTGATCATCTCTGTAAGAATTCATCTGCACCTACCACTTGGAGAATAGGTCAGGGCAACGTAGATGCAATGGCATCAAGACTGTGCTAGGCAACATGGGTTCAATCCTGGTCTGGGCTTAGAGACTCGAAGAATCGTGCCTCAATAAATGCATACAAATGGTCTTGCCCCATTATTTCGAGACCCTATGTTCACCCTGCTTTATGAAAGAGAATTCCTCACGCAGAGATCACTCATGATATGTAGAGTTACATTGTTGCATAGTAGGAGAAAGCAACATGTTCATTCTGTGTGGATTTAACTCTATATAGTCTCTGGATTTAAGCCAACGCATGGAGGAGCAGCTGCATGCCTCTGCAGGAAACCCTGCCCCCCTACCTCCCATATGTTGGAGACATGAGATCGTGCCATGTTTGATACCAGCAGTTGTGCCAATACTGCAACGTGGGTTTGAGAGAAGATACCCATTGAGACAACCGCACCAAATGTGTCCCCAAAGCGATAACTCCCTGAAGGAATATGAAAAAGAGCAAAGAAAGGAGCTAGTGACGTCACAAGAGACATATACGACGTCCCGGGATCCTGGCTGAAGAGGATGTATTGATCCTACAGGAACTAATGACGAAGTAAAGAATTAAGTGAACCTTTAAATATGAAAAAAAAGATTATTGCACAAGGTGCTGCAGAAAATCAACCGTTCAATAATTGTATAGCTGCTGAAACGCAAGTACACTAAGTCATCATAGAAGCTGGCTGTACGTGGTGAATAGAATGCAGGCAAATGCCACCATTTTATAAAAGATGGACATCGGTATTATGAATTTAGTAAGCCAGGACTCATGAAGAGGAAAGGGAAAACTGTGTCGCTGCAAGAATAAGCTGAATCGTGGAGCTGCATGGGGAGGTTGTCTGGCCTGGAGTCAAGACCGAAGCAGCCATGGTCAGCTATTCATTCTGGAAAGGAGCAAACGTGAGAAAGATGAATCATCCCTTGTAAAGGTCCAAAGAAATAACACCAAGAGTGTCAAGTTTTATTCATTTAAGGCATTTAAAACCTGCAAAATGGACCAAATCCTGGTCTCCTGTCACGTGAACCAAGGATGAAAATAGAGTTCGGACTTGGAGTTCCAGAACACGATAGCGAGGGCTCGCACTCCCATGGATTCTGTTTTCAAAGATACTTTTGCAAGGCCAAGTTCAAAGACAATTTTCATGGCAGAAGGCATGGTTGATGAGAGATGCTTGGCTAATTGGGTGGGCGAGGTAGTGTCTTCCCCCGTCTCCTTGCTCTTGGGTCTGGGCTTACATGCTGCTAAGTGAACCAAAAGTTCCAGACATGGCACAACGTAGTGGTCCACATAACAAAGGACCTTATAGTTTGAAAATCAATGAGAATATGTGTATCCAATGTTTCTGAAGATGACATGTTTTAGAGGTAAGCATATATTGTCCACCTGACCATGGGCAGACAATCACAATCCTAGTTCCCATAGATGATATAGTTAGATGCTCCCCTTATGTCAATCCCAAGACATAGTAGGTTTTTCATTATTTCATTATTTGCCACGCAGTATGACATCATCTCTGATGTATTTTTAACATATATGTTTTGTGAAATGATCGCTGAGAAAACCTGAGTGTACGTCCGCTGATGTTTGTTGTAAACTCCCTGTTTTAGATAATTGTTTATAAAACAGTACTTTGCCATCCTCCTGAGTTGGTGTGTTTATTGTGATCACATCCATTACCTGCACATTCCTAAAGGGCCCTAACCTCAACTCTTTGTGTCAACTGATCCAATCGGCCTCCCATTAACTTCCCAATGCGCACTGCCCATTCTCGGGGAGGGGCGTTAGGGCCTTTCCACTTTTTCAGTTAAAATGGAAGAGCATTAAAGGGAGGGGGGGAGCCGCTGCTCCCCCTGTATTGCAGTTTTCTACCTTAAACCGCCCTTTGCAGTGTGCACGGGACAGGCTGTCTTTGTTGGCGCCATCACTAACCCTTGCCTTGTGGAATACAGTGGAGCGTTATTTTTATCATATCCGTGCCTTTCCACACAGGTTTTCCAGTACATTAGCATTTGCATGTATCTGATCAGTGCTGGTCATCAGGCCGGCATTCAGATCCAGTGACGTGCATTCTTATCACGGCTTTGTCATTCTAGCACGTGAGCTCTTCGCTACGTGCCATGCAGAGTTGGCTGTTAGCACTCACTTCCAGCATTTTCACTACATTGACATGGAATCCATTTTGGGGTCATGATGGCCGTTTGCTGTCTGGGACTGGGTAACAAAAGAACTGCAGCCGGTTTGCAGCTTGTATTGTGCTGCCGTCTCACCTGCGATCTGGCGCGAGCGTCCGTACAGCACAGGCTGCTTGCGTGATTTCTTACCCTCACTGCTGTTTATGTTAGACTGTGTGGGCCCCCACCTCGCCCAGCCTGTGACTACCTTATTCCTACAGGCATAAACAAAGAAAAAATGCCAAGTGGATGTGTTGCTGTGTCCAACCCCGTTTGCTCTTTTCGGGTGTGCTCCCCTGTCCCCCCCGCTTTTTATGATTTTGTCCGTGCATTTCTTGATACTGTTATATGGCCACATTGCTTGTATCAGGGTATCTTTGTTTAAAACAGAAATGAAATTACATCGCTCAGCAGGTTGAGCGACTGCAGCTGAGATCTGTGTTTAAGCGACAGGGCGCTGCTCTTATTTGAATTTTGTGCAGCCAACTCTGCCCCTTTCTTTTTTTCAGATCCGAGTTTTGTTTTTGAAATCCTGTTACTATTTGACTTTATTTACTACCAGCTTGATATTTCATGTTAGTCGGTTATTCCAAGACAGATTTGCTGAAAAGTGTACTAGCTCAGTCCATGAAATACACTGGGGGGTGCATGCAAAGAACCGCATGCAGCTGTACACGGCTGGCATGGTTGATCCGGGACCATGGCTGTTTATCTTCAGCCGCCCCCGTGCCCATTGGTGCACTTCGAATCTTTCACTACAAAGCCTCTTGCACCTTTTAGCAGACAGGCATCCGTGCAGAATGGCTTTCATTAGAGCAGTGAAGCTGGGCTCTTAACAAGGGGCAGCAGCAGTGGCTGTCGAAAGCCTTCACCCCAGAGTCCAGGGAGGGTAAGATCGGGGGAAAGCCCAGAAACCTTTGCTCCTTTTAGAGGAGACGTGGTGGAAGACACCCGCTCAAGAGCAAAAGATGCTTCTGGACAATTTCTTTTCCTCTCTAACCTTTTTTTGCCCCCTCATCATGTTTGCCTAACTTACACTGACCAAATTAGGAGGTTGCTCACTGCAGGAAAGGTAGCCCCAGTGATATTTGAGGTATTCTTAAAGTGTTCCCCCCTCTGTCATGCCACAGTAATTACAACTTTTAATCTAAAGCCTAGCGAAGGATGTACATGTACAAGAACACAGGATTTACTTTTTTTTGGTAGCAAGACCGAGCTCTCAGGCTGTTCTCTGTAGAAGATAGGTGAGCAGGCTAATATTACAACATAACACATTGATGAAATCTCAATAAATAATTATGGCCTAAGCATAACCTTACATCTGAATAAATACATCACACCATTGTAATTTGGTGAAACTGCAGCTCGTGCAAAGATATGCTAATAGAAATAGCTATAACAATTCTATAATACACATAAAGTAAGTGCAGAAGTCACTTTCTACAGCGTACCATTCAAGCCGTAGCAGTCATGCCCTTCTTTCCCTAAACAGGGCAGTGGGAAGTATCTTACTAGTCTCTAGCCGAGCTGCAGACTGAGGAGCCCTTGGCCACGTTCACACCTTTGCTGCACTAACACTGAGGTCAAGAGGTTACCGGCCATGCAATGTCACTTACCGTTTATGTGCTTTCACAAAAGCTATGTACCTATGTATAAAAAACACAAAAAAACATAAGCAGAAGAAGCAAGTCGGAAGGTACAGGGATCTGATATTATAATTTGTAACGTTTATTCTCCTAATAGAGGTGATGGGCCCTTTTTTAGGTCAGTGGCTCAGTCCTTACAGAATATTGGTGAGAACAGCATCATTTTGGCAGGTGATTTCAGTGAAACAATGGACCCAATTTAAGACAGGGGCAGTCAGTGTGTCTAGACATGTAGGGTCGGTAGATAGAATAGTGAGGGGGGCTTAGTTCGTCATTGAGAAAAACTGGACTGGGAAGGTGGGTGTAGAATCACACTTGGGAAGCATTCAAATGCTGTATAAGAGGACTTTTAATAGGCCTCTCCAGCAAAAGGCGGAAGTCACGTGACACAGAATTGACTTCACTTGAATAGGAAGTGCAGAACCTGGAGAGAGACTATATGACAAGTCCTTCTGTGCAGAAGAAAAGTGAACCGGTGCGCAAGAAGCATCCACTTAACAAGATGCTATCTGAAAAGGCAGAACAACGCCTCTGCAACTACTACTAAGGAAGCGAAGATGTGAACGTTCGCTGGCACATCGGAGCGTTCTGGGAAATGAAAGATCGATCTGTGCCATCAAAGGGCACACTGGTATTTTGACATATGATCCTGGTGTAATCAATAGGGAATTCTGGGGTTAGCATGCCTGTCTTTACTGGTCAGATGGCACAAACAGTACTGCTGACATGGCTAGATACCTTAATGGCTGTTCCTTGCCGAAGATTACAGAGACAGGAGAAAACTCAAAATTAGAACTCAGTGTCGATGAATTGAAAAAGCTGCATTTCGTTTGAATGGTGTAAAATGTCCTGGGCCTGTCAGACTACTTGCTGAATTCTACAGAATAATGCTGCATGCTGTGTTTAGCTGATCTGTGAGATGTTTCGCTCTTCAAGAGAGAAAGGGAGGCTGCCGAGTGCACCCAGGCATGCCTCCATATCGCTTATACTGAAGAAGGATAAGCCCGCCACTACTATGAGTAGCTGCAGGCCTATTTGCTTGATAAATACGGACAGTAAGATACGGGCGAAGGCCTTAGTGATGCGACTGGGAAACATTCTGCCACGACTTGTGGACACAAACCAGGCGGGTTTGGCAAAAAAGGGAGACATGCTTCAATCAACACGCGCGCAGGCTGATTCTTACACTGTTTGAACGTCAGCCATTGTCCTCTGAAGTGGCAGTTCTCTCGTTGGCTGTGGAGAAAGCCTTTGACCGTATTGAATGGAGGTTCCCTTCTGAAGCTCTGAAGAGGTTCGGTTTTGTTTCGACATTGAGTGACTGGATTGCCTTCTAGTATACCAAACCGACTGCTTTTGTCTCGACAAATGGTCTTTCTTCTGATATTATTGAGCTTGAAAGAGGCACCAGGAAAGGGTACTCCCTTTAACCCGGCTGTTTGTAATTGCAATGAAGCCCCTGGCCAACTCAATTAGAAATGATGCTGAAATACAAGGAGTGTTGAATGGTGATATAATGCAGAAGTTGTGGCTTTATGCAGATTTGGCTGGTGGTGCAGAATGTGATGGCCTTCCCTTCCAGCTCTGATGAAGCAGATTGTAATTTTCCAATCTTTTCCGGTTATAAAATAAATTACCAGCCTCAAGTTCTTGTGGAGAGCAACACATTTGTTGTTATGGATTTCGATGGTGTCCAGAGAAGAAGAAATACCTGGGAATTGGGCTCACGAACGAGGTGGCTCATATGATATGAAGTGGCTGGTTTTGTGCTTGAAGACGGATCTGGATAGGTGGATTGAGATGAGGCTTTTCCTCTGGGGTAAAGCCAATGCATTCGAAATAACAGCTGCACGGCGTACCAATTACTTGCTAAGCATGATCCTGCTCTCTACTGGCAAAGGTGTATTAAATGAAATAGAGAGGTTGATACAAGAATTTCTGTCGGATCACAAATATCCACGTTTACAACTATGGAAGTTGCCGCGGTAGAGTTGGTTTAGGGGTCCCTGACTTATCATCTTGCTTTCAAGTCAATACATCTGGTTCTATTTTTGGACAAGTCACTTGATGATTGACTGCACGCGGAATCAAGCATGAACATGCACCTCACCCCAAGGGCGCTCTTGATGGCGAAGAACACAAAAGGTAATGCAACCTCTTCTCCTACAGAGTTTTTAAGGACATTAAAATAATTGGTTGATGAGGATCCCTTTTTCTAAGCAACATCATACATCTGGCAGAATCCTATGGTGAGCCTTGGGAGGAGGATGCTCTTTTGGCATGATTGGTTTTTGGGTGAGATACTTTGGCTAGGGGACCTGTTTTAAAAAAACAAATGAGTTCCTTTCAATAAATCCTTGAAGAATCTTAAGGACTGCACCTATGGATAATTTTGCTTGCTAAAGACGGCTGTCAGTGTTGTAAAACCTACAGGGAGCAAAGACATTTCAGACAGTTTATTGGATTTCAGGAGAGATGGTCACCTTGCATCTGAAGTATATACACTCTTGCTTAGCACCAAGGTGGGGAGTGTAGATCTGCTTAGGACTTGGTCAGAGGACCTTGGGTCTCATTAACTTCACTTACCTTGGTGGAGAGGGGGAGACAGATACAAATTCTCAATAGGGTTTGCTGGACACCAGTGAGACTTTTTAAGAGGGACATGAGTCACTCTGAGGCCTGCTGGGGCTGTAGATGTAAGGTGAGAACATTTGTTCACATGGTCTGGGCGTCTTGTAAGGTGAGAAGCTTTTGGAGTGAACAAGATACTGAGTATAAATATTGATTTTGACTTTGCCACAATAAGTGGGCGAGGATATTCTTCTGGAAGATCTTTCCTATCCTCAGAAAAGGTGTTTTTTCAGGCCAGCACTTTCTGTGAAGAAAAATGATACTGAGAGATTGGAAAAGTGATAAATTCCCTTCGAGTTCAATCTGGATGGAGGATCTTGGTAAAATGTCCTTGTTTGAAAAAGTCATATTCTGTAAACAGAAAAAGAGTAGCCTGAAGAAATGTGGGGTAGATTTTTGTATCTGATGTAAGAAATAACTGGCCTGTAAATTGTATTGTGTTACAATTGGTAGAGTCACAGGGGCATTACTCGGTAAGTATCAGTTGTTTTGATTGGTTTTCATTCAATAAAAATACATGTGAAAACAAAAAAACCGAGGATAAACAATTTATCACAGCATTATAAGCTACTATGGAGCAGAGTAAGTTGATGAACAAAAGGTGGGCAATGTAGGGGCAGAACTATGAGGGTGAGGGTGAGAGTTCCAGAGTTTGGGAGCTAAAATTAGAAAAGCGTGAAAGCAATGTTTGGGAACTAAAGGGTACAATGTTCCTCTACTGACAGTAAAAGAAGGTCACTATTGCTTGTTGCTGGAGCCCTAGAGGTATCTGAACCACTGCCCTGCAGGTAATGCCCTTGTGTCATATGTTACTGAGCTATCAGGCCAATATAGATTTGCGTGAGTTTATTTCAGGTGCCTGCACGGTACATAAAGCCCATTCCTAAGCCTTTGCGTGTCACTGCACCCACAGCGATCAGCTGCTCCCACCATTGGAAGACTAATGATCAATTCATAGAGCAGCAATAGACCTAAAATCAATCCAGAACAGTTCTCAGGAAAACATGGTTTTGCCATTAGTTCGGTTGTGTTACATGTACACATGATTTAAAAGCTTGTGTTGAAAACTCCCTTTCGAAGAGCACATGGCACACAGTCCCCTTCCATGGTCTTATGCCACCTTGTTATTGAAGTGCTCCAGTTGGTCTTCTGCATCTAAGCATGATTAACGATTTCTATAGGCACATTTGTTTGGGTGATGAGGGTGGCTATGATCTTTCACATGTCCATTATGAGTTGTGAATAATTGATGCTTAGAAAGAGCGACATGCAGTTGACAAAGAACCTTTATGCTCCTATGGAGGGCACAACACCCCTTCTTGAAGACCTACCCAGTGGCAGCCACCCCCGTCCTCCTAGTCCCCCCAAATCTCCTCTCCTCGCATCATACCCCCAACTTAGCAAGGACTAATGTGCATCCTAATCAACATCACAGCCGTTGCAAAAAACCGACAGAGCATTTATGAAGGCTCTGGAGATCCTCTTCATCACAGAAACTTGGTTCTCCCAAGACTTCCAGCTCATTTCACACAAGACCTTCTTTCCATGCAACACTCACGTTGTGCAAAACAGAAATAGCAGAGCAGGCAACATTATCATCCTATACAAATCAAATCCCTCCATCTCACACTCCATGGAACAAGCCTGTAACAACGACTGCAAATTTCTCCTAATAAAATTGCTCATCACCCACACATGCACTCACAGCGTCATACTCATATACAGACTTCCGGGCTACAACAGAAATACTGATGAAAACCTCAGCCATTCCTTAGTTGCTATCCTGGCTTCTCACCCCTCCCTCAGCATGCTAGGGGATTTCAATATCTGGTTCAACGTTTAGTTTAGTTTATTTGCTCATATAGCGTGCAAACCCGGAGGTATCTGGGCGCTTTTACTTGAATGCATAACAATTGTTACAAGGAAACTGGTAGTTAAATTACCAGTACAGGTGTAGACACAAAGTGGCAGAAAAAGTGCAGTGCCAAACAGAAAGGTACTTGACTTGTGTTACAGATCAAGTCACATATTTAAAGTAGACATAAGATTTAGAAAGCAGATATATACAATATTCTGATCCATTGCCGGTAAAGTTCTGAGGTAGAACCTTCAGGACGGTCACCAAGTGTTACATATCTATGGTCTTTCTAGTCCCACGGTTAAGCAGCAATCACGAGAGCAAGGTGTGGACTGGGAGAAGAGCCAACGTCCCTCATGACCCCATTTTCCGGCCCATTCAGGACAACCTGGAATCCCTTCATATGACACAATCAGTATTAGGCCCCACACACTCTGCAGGACACACCAGATGCAATATTTAGTTCTTCTGTCCTAATGAACACACTCCCACCCCAATCGCTCGTCTGTACGGACCATGCAACCATTTTCTTAAGTCTCTTGACTGTAGACCCTCCTTCCTCCCCAACAGCCCAGGACCCCCCACCCGCTCCTCCCTATGGACCAAGGTCAGAGTAACCCCAGACTTGTCTGATAACCCGCTTGCTTCCCTATAGTACCTTCCACTCCAGCCGGGCCAGCTCTCCATCAGCCATTTTGAACAATGGCTCTCTGAAGTTCATAGTCCTCTCACCCCTATCAAACCCATCTCCACCAGACAGCCCCCCCCCTCAGATGGTTCACCTCAGCTCTCAAATCTCTCAAAACTCAGAACCACATCCCTGAACGCAGATGGTGGGCAGACCATTCACCACACAATAGAGAAGCTTCCAGCAACTCAAAACCTACATGGCAGAAATTCACAAGGTTAAAAAATACTTTTACTGGAATAGAATCACCATTCCCACAAACACCTGTAGAGCACTCCACATGATCATCTCTGAATTCAGGGCCCCCCTTTGCACTGCCCCCCCACATCAAACAATCACTATATGACCACTTCCACAACATAGTGCTGGAAAGAAACCTCACCATTTGCACTAAAATAGCGCTGCTCTCACCCATCCAGCCTGCACCCATGTTCAGGCCCTCAGACCCGCCCTCCACCCACTCGCTCTTCTCTTCCTTCATTCCTATTTCCCTCTCAGAATTCATAAAGCTACAAGCTAAGAGCCATTCCTCAGGATCCGCTGGTGACTCATGCCCTCCATACCTCCTAAAAGAAATCCTATTCTCTATCTGTGCCGGCAACATCCTCTGCTTACTATTCCTAAAAGAAATCCTATTCTCTATGTGTGCTGGCAACACCCCTTGCTCACTATTCTTAGAGAGGCACAGCTCCACCCTACTGATGAGGTCCAACCAGACCAAAACATGTGTCTGGGGTTGCTGTTGGTACTCTTGTTCAGAGAAGAATTGCCTAGCATTTCAGTGCTGGACTGCCCCAGGGCAAAACCAAGACTGATATGTTTTGGATATTTCTACTCTCTGAAAGATAGTGAGCTAACAAATCTGGGTAAGGCTCTCGTAATCAGGACTAATGTCTGGCAGAGGGACTCCCAGGACCCTCCCTTGTTAATTTGCATAATTTAACATCACAAGATGCACTTGTGGTGTGGTGCTGTGCCGTAATATACCATCCAAATGCTGTTTCCCTGTTGAAAATGTCATGGTCATCAACAGAGAAAACAGATTTCAGGAACTAGTGCGTGGCGCTGAAGGAGGGCCGCAAGGTATGTGTCTTTTTCCCCAAATGAACACCCTTAGCACCTGTGTGGTGCTAAGGGTGTGTAATTAACAAACACAAAATATATATGACCTTCCAGTGTGGAGCTGTGCCGTACAGTACTTTCCAAATCTGTTTGCCTATTGATGACGTCACAGTCATCAACAGAGAAACAGATTTCAGGAAATAGGGCATGGCTCTGAGTTGCGCTGCGTGTGTCTTTTTTTAAACTAAACAGCCTTAGTACCTGTGTAGGAAACTACACAGGTGTTGGTGATTAATATTAAAGACACCTTCCTCCCGTTTAGATCTTTTAAAAAATGTAAATGTTGCACCTCTCTTTCTTGCACAAGTGATCTGCTAACCCAGTGATGTTATGGGTGTAAGTCTTAGCAGTGCATAGTGGTGGTGCAAGTTATGGTTGCTTAGTTTACCATAACTGGCGAATCTCTTTTCTTTTTCGGTTTTACTTGTAACCATGACATCCCTTCAACAATGTTTTTTCACTGAATTTCATAGGTTTTTATTAGTTTAATTTAACCATAACGTCCCTTTAACAACGTTTTTTCACTGAATTTCATTGGTTTTAACCAGACCCCTCTTAATTTGCTTCAAGTCCATGATATCATACTCACCCCCAATGTTTTTCGGTTTTACCTGTAACCATAACGTCCCTGTAACAATGTTTTTCCATTGAATTTCATAGGTTTTTATTAGGGCAACGTAACCATAACGTCCCCTTAACTAAGTATTTTCATTGAATTTCATAGGTTTTTATTTGTGCAACTTAACCATAAAGTCTCTTTAACAAAGTTTTTTTCAGAGAATTCCATGGGTTTTTACCAGTGCATGCTATTTTCCTACAATTTACTAATATCATATTTACCCCAATATAGCAACGTTTATGTACAATTTACAACATTTCACCTTAAAACTCTGCCATTCCCACATTCTAGCATCATTTTTAACACTTCTATACTTTTTCCTCAGTTTTTGCATCCGTCAACGTCCGCGAACATTTGACGTTACTGTGGACCTTCCGGACAGTGCCACGTGATCATACATAGACTCAATACATTTTTCCAACATTTCCATTAGCATTTTGTGCTATGCTAATGGGAATAATGTGGCGTTCATCCGCCGTTCCAGGGACTGGAACAGGGGATAACATCCCATCAGCCCAAGTTATCAGCCCAAGTGAAGTGTGTCTGTGTGCGCCCTGAGGCCTGCGGCGCATTATAAATAAATAAATAACGAGGTCTCCGGACCATTATCCTCCATTGCAGCCCCTCCAATGGCAGATAAAGGCCATTAGCACCCCTGGTTCCCAAAGCAAGAACCGGGGGTGCTAAATAATAGATGTTTCTTCCTAGAGCGGGACGCCTGTTGCGTCCCGCTCTAGGAAAGAAAATCCTTTTCCAAGATGGCCACTATGAAAAGAGAAGGTGGGACTCAGTACAGAGTCCCTCTTACCTTTCCATGGCAGTCTGCAGAAGGCGAAGTCTTACCCAGTGACCATATTACCACAAGCACATTTTCTTTCCCTTTCAAACCTATCCTACTTTCAAATAACTTTACCACATAGCCGGTCCCCAGGTGGACATGGCCACTTTAACACAATTTTTCATCCCTGACGGTCATTGCCAGTAGCCAGATTGTCCGGGTCATGACCATATACCATAGCCCGGACAATCTGGCCACTGCCCATGGCCACAGGCTATACTGCAGTCACTAAAGGTATAAAATAAAACACAGGCACATTTGCAAAACCATGCTTTCAGTTCCTTGCCAATGCTTCTTACATGAGTTTGCTTGAAATCCGCCCATGTTTTTTTTTCAAAAGTGTCAAAATGTGTGTACATACAATAGTCATATAACTCAGCCCCCAACTTGACAAAAATCCATTCAGACTTTACATACACATTCAAGGTTGGGTCCATAATATTTCTGAAAACATTTGTTCCCATTCATCAAATGGCAACAAAGTTATAAGCAATCTAAAAATGTTGAGACCCCCTATAATTTAGACCCCTCTTGAGAAAATCCTACCAAACTTTACAAAAACATTCATATCTAGATTTAGAATCCTTTTGCAAACATTTGTGCAGATTCGTCAAATGACACCAGATTTATAAGCCTTTACATTATGTTGGGACCCCCTCTCTAATTTGGCCACACTTTACAGAATCCCACCAAACCTTACGAAGTCTTTCAGTACCAGGTCTAGAATATAATTCCAAAATGTTATGCAGTTTCATTGAGCGGTGCCAAAGTTATAAGCCATCCAAGAACTGCTCCCCAACATCTGAAGTGTCCCCGAACTTCACAGGACTGTTCGTGAACTTTTACATTGAAAAATAGCCAATTATTTGGCTTCTTATGGCCATATCCCATCCCATCCACATCACCCCTCACCTCCCCAGAGATTGTTTGATAATTTTGAAAAGTGTAATGTTGTGTTTTTTAATAGGTTTTTACCGCAAAGTCCGTGGACATTGGCCGAAGTCCGCAAATCCAACATGGTGGGTGTTTCCAAAAATCTGACGCACTTCACACTTTTCACCATCCAATCACGGGGCGCGTCAGATGTCCGCAGACATCACGTTACCCTCTAGACCAATCATATTCCTGTCCGCGGACCAAATAGGGAAATGGGTCCATGGAGCGGAGCCAGATATCACTAATTGTTTTACCTACATTTTGCTTGTTTTAAAAAGAAATACTGGATGGATTTTCACCAAATTTACGAAAGCAAGCTTTCGGGACCAAGCCGCTGCTCCTGCCGCAATTTGTGAAAATCCGTCCAGCGGTTTGGGCTGTCGGCACGACCAAACCTTTTTCCATTCAGTCTATGGAAAAAAAAATGTGGGACCCCTCTATAACTTTGGCCCCCTTGACCAAACCTCACCAAACTTGCCAAAATAATTCAGAGCGCTTGCCATATACCTTTTTTGCAAAGTTTGGTGAGTATTCGTCCAGGTAGGGTGAAGTTATATACCGCCCAAAAAGCAACTTTTAGCATCTTAACCATAACTAGATAGCTGCTACCGCGGGCCATGTAAAATATATATATATTCAGTAAAAAAACTTTGTTAAATGGACGTTATGGTTAAGTTGCGCTACTAAAAACCTATGAAATTCAGTGAAAAAACTTTGTTAAAGGGACGTTATGGTTCCAAGTAAAACCGAAAACCCCCTGAAATTCGCCAGTTATGGTAAGCTAAGTAACCATAACTCGCGCCACCACCGTGCACTGCTAAGATTAACACCCAGGACATCAAAGATGACATCACAAATGTTATTGATGACATCAATGATGACATCACATGTCTGGCTCCCTCGTTTTTCCTTTACTGACATACCTAGGCCACATGGTTTTCTTCAGTAACAGTCAGGAGCTAAAAAATGTAAACATACTATATTTGTAGACTTATCCTTCAAGTAGGTTCTTACAGTAATTCCCTTAGAGTCCAGTCACATCATATGAAACATATACATAGGGTAAGACACAAGCTTGAAAGACAGCAATCCTTTCTGTGCATGAAGATAATCAATCGCCTTATCAGCACTTTCTGATAGTTCTGTTGTTTTTTTATGGCTGTACTTTCCATGTATATGCTCACATTTGTATACATTGTACTCACACTACTTTCCTTAGGGTTCAGTCACATCATGTGATACATATACATAGGGTAAATAGCAGCTTTGAAACAGAGCAATCATTTATTTGCATGAAAATAATCAGTTAGGTTATGAATTGTTCCTGCTATTACTTCTGCTATTTTGCTTACTTCACTTTCTTGTCTCTTTGTGTTTTGTCTGTAGTAATGCAATTATGTAATACATGGGTTTTATTAGCTACTTATTACATATTTCACAGTACACAAAACTCTAATAAGAAAACATGTATCATTTCATTATTCAACATATCAACATTATGAATATTATACCTTCTTCATGTATGCTGCACACAATGCTATGTTTCTGCATGAGAAGCTTAGCATACTAGATAGAACCTCATAATAGAATGCTATTTATATCAATGCATTATTTAATGCACTAATTAGCTTATGATATTTATTGCAATGATCCTTGACACTTTTTTCTCAACATTATATTAACAATCCCTTGTTCAGAAATTTCATGAAAAGTAAATACTCATGTGATGTCATCAGTGATGTCATCAATGACATTTGTGATGTCATCTTTGATGTCCTAGGTGTTAGTCTTAGCAGTGCACGGTGGTGGCGTGAGTTATGGTTGCTTAGCTTACCATAACTGGCGATTTCAGGGGTTTTTCGGTTTTACTTGGAACCATAACGTCCCTTTAACAAAGTTTTTTCACTGAATTCTATAGGTTTTTAGTAGCGCAACTTAACCATAACCTTGCTTTAACAAACATTTTTCATTAGCACACAGACAATATACAAAGATGGAGTGTAAAAAGCAACTTCTCAGGGATGGCTTTACACAGAATGTTGCAAAGTAAGAATTTATGCTCATTCACAGTGAAGGTCAGCTGCTTCCATTTTTTGCTCGCCGGCCGGAGTGGCCCACGACTCGCACTATAAGGTTCTATTGTTTTTTGACCTTGACAGACAGTAACGTAAGAGACGATAAGGATGAAATTTCTGAAACGAAACCACTTTTATATATTATATCACTATGAGAAAGATCGTTGGCACAGACAGAGTCATATTTAGGGACTGCATTACGCGTAGACAATGGAAAATGCCAATATAATGTAAGTAACCCTTTAGTTTATTTTATACCGGAATATAATAACAATAGCGTGGCGTTAAAGCCCGGTTAAGTTGTACTTGTTCGTTCAATGTGGCATATTGTTTTGTACCGCGCACTATCACCGCCGAAGTGGTCCCCTGGCGCTCAGACGGCTCTGAAAAAGGCAGAGGGGGAGGGTGGGTTAGTGGGAATAAGTTAACATACTCTGTTGCACTATCCTCGCTAGCAAATAGTTTCACGCCCTAATAAATAAAATGAATATTTTTAATGAAGATCGGCTGGTGAGACTAATTTATGTTTTTAAAACAGGTACATCCTTCCCTACTGTCAATGCCACGATTTTCAGACCCCGGCCGACGGATTTCTTAACTGCCAGGTGCAGCTCCTAGTAAACAACTTCATGACCCTCACCATTTTATGGGACAATCGCCAAGGACCAATATGCCCTTATGCGGTACTAGCGGCTATAAGCAACAAACCAACCATTATGGTGGTCTAATGCCTCGTTGTTGGAACAGCCTTCCGATTATCAGTGCGACCACCGTCCTTCTTTTATCATAAACCAACACCCTGTGTAGCGCAAAGGAACAGCGCGTGACTCAAGATGAACTTTTGCGGATCGACAGCAAAGACAAATGCAAATCGCTGAATATTCTCTAAACATTTGATGTCAAATAAATGTACTTTACGAAATGTACAATCTTGCTGTTTGCTTTTAAGTCACAGTTTCATATTCCGAATTGTGGCGCGCTGTGTTGTGAGATGATCTGTGTTGTTTTCCGGATTCTGTATGAAGTCGCGTAGGAGCAGTGTTGGCAACTCCTTAGTAAGAAAAGTAGCTATTGGCCGTCATAAAAGTAGCTAGAAGTAGCTAAATGACGTCATAACCTAATTTGCATAATTCACCAGGTGCATGATGGGTGATTGCCGAGGGCATGGTTGTTATAGCCTCTCATTGAGCTCTCCCCTTTTTTGTAATGAAAGTCGCGAATGCACAGATGCAAACTCATTACATCCATATGCATAGATTCACATGCAAATGCAGTAGTATTTAAATAAACCCCACAATGATTAGGTTGTTCTGTTGTCGCTTCTTAAATGTGTACTGCCATTTTTAATATGCTAGTATTTTATAATCCATAATGCCTCGTTGTTGGAACAGCCTTCTGATTATCAGTGCGACCATAGTGCTTCTTTTATCATAAACCAACACCCTGTGTAGCGCAAAGGAACAGCTCGTGACTCAAGATGAACTTTTGCGGATCGACAGCAAAGACAAATGCAAATCGCTGAATATTTTCTAAACATTTGATATCAAATAAATGTACTTTACGAAATGTACAAAGTTGCTGTTTGCTTTTAAATCACAGTTTCATATTCCGAATTGTGGCGCGCTGTGTTGTGAGATGATGTGTGTTGTTTTCCGGGTTCTGTGTAAAGTCGCGTAGGACTGGAGACGACTGGGCGGATTTGGCTGCGCACCCTGTAACGTCACGGACAGAGACGGGGAATATGAATGCTTTGATAATGTCAGGTTTAGGGGCGGGCAATATGATTTAGTGTCGCAAAAGCAGGTCAACCAGGTCGATGGGGCAAGTGATAGGATTATCACATAATGTCGGCGCACAGCAGCCTGATTTATCGTTTGTTTAGTGGACAAAAAGTCGGGTAAGGCCCATAGGCAATTGTAATGTCAGCGGACATAAGGAGGGTTCTTAGAACACTTTCAACCTGACAACGAACAATACGAACAGCGTTCTCAGAACACCCCCATTTTGTTTAATTGCAAAAATTTCAGGACACCGCGAGTGTTCTTAGCTCAATTTTAGCTTGCTTGCGAACAAAACGGACACATACTCCGTCATCAGAACACGCCACCATTTACTTTATATAGAAAATTTCAGAACAGCTGTGTTGTCCGCAGACAAATCGAACACAACAAAAGCGTCTAGCACATAAAAAAACAGAACATTGAACCTATCTCATACTCCCCCACCCTCCCCAAACACTCTTACACACCAACACATTCCACTAATTACAATTTTTAATCCAAGTTTCACCGTGCTGTCCGCGGTCGTCGGCGGGCGCCACAAAAAATCTGACGCGCTTCACGCACCACGCGGTCCAATCAGTGAACACGTCGCATGTCTGCAGACATCACGCAAGCCCCTTGGCCAATCGGGGTGCTGTCCGCGGAGCGAACAGGGAAGTCCGTCCGCGGAGCGAACGGAGATATCACTAATTTTTTTGCCTTACATTTTGGTAATTTTAAAAAAAACTACTGGACGGATTTACACCAAATTTGCAAAAGCACACTTTCGGGACCAAGCCCCCGCTCCTGCCACAAATTTGGTGTAAATCCGTCCAGCGGTTTGGGCTGTAGGCATGCGCAAAGTTTTTTCCCATTAGGTCTATGGGAAAACACAAAAGTTTTGGGACCCCCCCTATAACTTTGCCCCCCCTGGACCAAACCTCTCCAAACTTTGCAGTGTGGGCCATATACGTTTTTGCAAAGCTTGGTGAGGATTCGTCCAGAGGGAGCGAAGTTATAAGCCACCAAAAAATGCTCTTCCTATGGAAACACCAATTTAACTATAACTACATGGACGCTTCTGCGTCCATGTAATATACATATATAAAGAACAAACTGAATTTAGTCAGCTGGCAGCAACACTCTTCCATATGTGCCATTGAAAATCAAATTGACAACAGAAGGGCTCTGTTTAACATTCTTTATTTAGCATGCAGTGGACAAGGTGAATCAGAGAAACAAAAAACGACATGTTTCACACTCAACAGGCTTCATCAGATATATATATATATTCAGTGAAAAACTTTGTTAAAGGGACCTTATGGTTAAGTTGTGCTACTCAAAACCTATGAAATTCAGTAAAAAAACTTTGTTAAAGGGATGTTATGGTTCCAAGTAAAACCGAAAACCCCCTGAAATTCGCCAGTTATGGTAAGCTAAGCAACCATAACTTGCGCCACCAATGTGCACTGCTAAGACTAACATCCAGGACATCAAAGATGACATCACAAATGTCATTGATGACATCACTGATTTTTCTGTGGCGTCCCAGTTTAGA
Organism: Ambystoma mexicanum; assembly: GCF_040938575.1. Classification (NCBI taxonomy): domain Eukaryota; kingdom Metazoa; phylum Chordata; class Amphibia; order Caudata; family Ambystomatidae; genus Ambystoma; species Ambystoma mexicanum. Next base: position 202,399,637 of record NC_090931.1, read on the forward strand.
AAGAAAAATCCTTTTCCAAGATGGCCACCATGGAAAGGGAAGGCGGGGGTTCCATACAGGACCCCTCTTCGCTTTCCATGGCAGCCTGCAGAAGGCAAAAAGAACACCCTATGACCATATTACCACAAGCACATTTTCCTTCACTTTCAAATCTATCCTAATATTGAATAACTTTACCACAAACCCAGTCCCAGGTGAACATGTCCACTTTAATCCTATGTTTTGTCCCTTCTGGTCATGGCCAGTAGCCAGATTGTCCGGATCATGACCTTATTCCATGACCCGGACATTCTGGCAACTGTCCATGCCCACGGGCTACCCCTCAGTCACTAAAGATATACCGCTATTTTTTTAACTACATTATGACATTTGTCAAATAAGAAAACACTGCCACATTTGCAAAACCATGCTAGTAGATACTTGCCAATGCGCCTTACGCAAGGTTGCTGGAAATCCACCTACGTTTTATTTTTTAAAACTGTCAAATGAATGCACATACAATCGTCATATAAGCTCTGCACAAAATCCCACCAAACTTTTTAAACTCATTTAAATGAGGTCAGAAATATCCCATCCCATCCTCATCACCCCTCACCTCCCCAGAGATAATTTCATAAGTTTGACCAGTGCAATGCTCAGAAAATATTATTATCCCAAGGGTTCGGCCATGTATTTTTTTACATACGTTTATCTATCGCAAACATTTCCAATGCACTTTACCTGACTTTTCCTCTTTTATAAACATGCAAAATCTGGCAGCAGGGCGCGTCCATCTTGTGCTAATCTTATCCATTGCTGCATCGGCCTAAGGTAAACTGCCTTGACGTCACTAAATCATATGCCCCGCCCCTGAGCCTCACATCACCAAACCTAGTGATATTCTCTAACTTTCTCGGTGACGTTCCTCGTCAGCGTAGCCAAACGCGCCCATAATCACCTATGTGACATGACGCAGAACCCGAAAATCAACACACATGGACTCACAACACAGCACGTCACAATTCGGAATATTAAACCGTACTTTAAAAGAAAACAACAACACTGTACAATTTGTAAAGTACTTTTATTTCACAATAAACGCTACGAGAACATCTGACTATTGCCATATTCAAACAAATTGCAAATTTGTTTCTTCATTCGCGATCCAAAATGTTTATCGTAAGGCACGCGTTGTTCTTTTTGCGTACACAAGGTGTTCATTTTCGGTAAAAGAAGCGCTTGGGTCACACAGTGAATTCCAGTGCTTCTCCATCAACTTGGGCCTAGACCACCATAAAGGATGTTATGTTGCTCCTAATCGCTAGTACAGCGTAAGGACATATGGGCCCATGGCGATCGTCCCAAAATATAGTCACTGTGATCCAGTTATTTACAACGATGTGCAGCTGCCGAATAAAAAAACCATCAGTTGGCATCTGGAATCAATGACAATCACAGAATGGCAGAATATACCTGTTTCGAAAACAGAACAGAAAATGTGTCTCACTACCCGAACTTGATTACAATTTATCTATTGACTTATTAATTCGGCATGGAGTTTAAACTAACGATTAGCACAGACATTAAACAATCTCAACAGAAAGAAAACAACGTGGAAAGTGATAGACAATTCGACATGGTCATACATGACATTTTAATGAAATATTAGCGTTGAATCTGAGGGAACTGAGCGGTGGTCTACATGCACCTCGATGCTGAACTCCCCATAACCACGTTAAAAAGACAAACACAGAATGTACTTGCGTTTCATTCCAATAAGCCACACAGAACAGACGATTAGAATGTAACCCAAAAATAATCTTCAGATAATAATAAGTTGATACCATTTCCATTCTCTTGGCGTAACTCAGACCGTAACGCTCACTGCGTTCGCACCAACGAATCTTCATAAATTGAATTTACATGTTCCTTACACACTTTTGGAATGCATAACCTTCTCATATCTTCATTATTACAAACCCCCTTTCATTGAATTACTGTCGGAATTATCCCTTTCTCTCAAGGTCAAAAAACAATTGAACCTTATACTGTGTGTCGATGCGTGGGCTTCCTAGCTCGCAACCAAACATTCAAAGCTGCTGACCTTCACTCAGAATTAAAATACATTCCTACTTTGCAACAACTTGCCTAACGTGTTAGTCTCACCCGCGTCCATCAGGCACTGCAGGTGGCTGCCTGACTTATCAGGCTCTAGGGGGCGCCAGTCTGACTCCATTAATATTTTAATTACATTTTAACACAGACACATTAGACCTTTATTTGCCATGCTCTGGGTGTACCATCATCACATCAATTTATAAACATCAAGCGTTTTAATTAACAGTGTAAAATAACCCGAAATTACTTCTATTTAATATTAATAAATATTGGACAACCAATATAAACAATATAGAGGAACGGACATTGGGAATGTAGTATTACTCTGTAATACCACAAGGTAAGGTTGGGATTGCAGACTGCAGAAGCAACAATCTATATTTACAAGTCCACAATTCCATGATTATACATCTCCATACCTTCAATGCCAAAATGCAATGTCTTTCACCTGTACTTTACGCACATATTGTGGAACACCTCCAAATGTACAGTTTGACTTTCGCGACAAAAAAACACCAGTTTTTTGCTTCTTCCAGCCATATCGTATCCCATCTTCATCACCCCTCACCTCCCCAGAAATTATTTATAAAGTTTGACAAGTGCAATGTTGTGTTTTTAATATGTTTTACCGCTATGTCCGCAGACACCAAAGACGGATCCTAGATGGCGGGCGCATCGGAACAATCTAACGCACTTCACGCTCTTCACCATCCAATCAGGGAATGCATCACATGTCCCCGGACATGGCGGAAGCCAATCAGCCAATCGGTATCCTGCCCGCGGATCGAACAGGAAAGTGTGTCCGCGGAGCGGACATAGAAATCACTAATATTTTGTGACCTACCTTTTGATCGTTTTAAAATAAACTACTGGACGGATTTTCACCAAATTTACAAAAGCACGCTTTCAGGACCAGTCCGCTGCTCCTGCCACAAATTTGGTGAAAATCCGTCCTGCGGTTTGGGCTCTAGGCGGGCACACATTTTTTTCCCCATTCAGTCTAGGGGAAAAAAAGATGTTTTGGGATCCCCCTATAACTTTTCCCCCCCTGGACCAAACCTCACCAAACTTTGCAAAAACATTAAGAGTGAGCCATATACTTCTTTTGCACAGTTTGGTGAGGATTCGTCCAGGGAGAGCGCAATTATAAACCACCCAAAAAGTGCTCTTCCTATTGGATTAGCAATTTAACCATAACTACACGGCCACTTCTGTGGCTGTGTGATTCATACACCACAATTCCTGTGACCTTCAAACTCCCTCTCATCCGGAAGCGAAGTACGCAGCAAAGAAACACCTGGCACTTGTGGATAAAATTTGCTAAAGTGCAACATTGCGCATAATTTATGATCAAAATCCAGAATATAGTCTATCAACCTAGGTGTTTCTTTGCTGTGTATTTCACTTCCAGATGAGAGGGAGTTTGAATGTCACAGGAATTGTGGTGTGTACACATAGGGGTGTGCCTTTTTACCACGCCCCAGAGGCACTGACTGCCTAGAGGTTGAACGCCTGTTCAAGAAAGGCAAGAGTGGTGGATATATTACACAGCCTGCAGTAGCAGCTGTGTAGTTATGGTTAGTTTGCTCAACTCATAGATAGAACACTTTTGGGTGGCTTATAACTTTGGTGCCGCTGGATGAATCCTCACCAAACGTTGCCAAATAAGTATTTGGCCACCTCACAATTATTTTGCAAAGTTTGGTGTGGTTTTGTTCGGGGGGGGCAAAGTTAGGGGGTGTCCCACATTTTTTTAACTCCTCATCGACACAATGGAAAAACGTTTTGGCTTGCACCTACAGCCCAAACCGCTGAATGGAATTTCATCAAACTTGCGCCAGGATAGCGGCTTAATCCCTAAAGTGTGCTTTTGTAAATTTGGTGTACATCTGTCTAGTCGTTTTTTTTAATGGCCAAAAAGTAGGTACACAAAAATTAGTGATGTCTGGGTCCAGTCTGTGGACTCATTTCCTGATTCGGACTCCGCTGACACCTCTGGACCAATCGGGGTTGGCTCAATGTCCACGGACACCAAAAACCCATGCTGATTGCATGTTCAAAAACATCACCATGTTGGATCCGCGGACAGCCGCCATTGTCCACAGACAGCGCAGTGAGAAAAGGGTCTGGAAAATACATTTGGGGTGGTTTTGTGGCTGAAAGAGGGCCTAGGAAGGGTGGGGTAGTGGAAAAAATTGATAGGGAGCTGTTTCTATAGGTAAAAAAAAACTGCAGGTGCCGCCGAGTTTGCGTTTATTATTTTTGTCCGCGGAAAGCACAGTGAGAAAAAGGTGTGGAAAATGTATTTGGGGTTATTTTGTGGCCGTGAGAAAGCTTGGAAAGGGTGGGGAAGTGGGAAAAGTTGACTAGGAGCTGTTTTTATAGGTGAAAAAAAGCAGAGCAGGTGTCACCGAGTCCACGGTCATTTTTACTGTCCACGGACATCATTGGGAGTGGGGAGGTTCAGGGTGAGTGTTGTTATTTGCAGGTGTATTGTACATGTCCATATTCTTGGGAGCATTGCCGTAGGCCATGCCCCAACAATCTGGCCACTGGCCACAGCCATAGTTATATGTGTATAGTAATGATAGGTACTGTAGGGGGAGTATATAGTATTTGTAATATGGTGATATAATTGAAGTATATATGGTATTTATGATTGAAGCAGAATTGAGGATAGTGCTTATAGAATATGTATTTGTTTGTTTGTGAAGAAAAAAATACGATAATAGGGGATATAGTTATTTAGTTGCAAATGGTAATAAAGCTGGAATCTCTGTTTTCTTTTCTGTGTTTAAAACCTTTAATTGCATACAATTGTCTAGGGCCGGGGGCCGCGCTATCTACAACTGGCTCTCACTAAAAAACCGCTCCCTCCTGATCTTTGCCTTCTTCCGGTACCAACTCTCTGTGTGTCAAGCGCTTCACTTAATAGAGAGATGGTGGCTGATCTCTTTCCTTGGTAGGCTCCCTCCTATGGAACAGCCTCCCCCTTCCTCCTTGTCTTGAGCGGGATCTCCTCAAATTCCAGAAGTTCCTCAAGATCTTCCTTTTCTCCTCCTCCTTCCAGTCCTACTCTGCTAAACCCCACAGTTGCTGAGATTGGTGACCAGGGCCCTTATGTGTCCTGCTGGATCCTGGCCTCCAACACACAATCGCCTTCAGCATTCCACTCCCAGCAATCGCCTTGGCACCCACTGCCCTATGCAACCATAGGCCTGCATTTACTAATTTATTGGCAGCTGACCACTCTCACCAAGGCACCTAACAGCTGCCTACTCCCTAGCACTTCCCACCTTGGTACATCAAGCACTTACCCCCAACTCCCTCATCCCTTTTCTCTCTCTGCAGTTGCACGTTCTGAATGCTCACAAGGCCTAGTAGGTCCACCTCTATCTCTCATTGTCTTATTTGCTGCTTTTCCTTCCCATGTTCCCTGCCTGCTGCCCTGTGGGCACTTTGAAACACAATTTCATTGATGTATAATTGCCTTACAAATGCACAATAAATAAAGAAATAAAAAATAAATATAGTTTTTCTTTTTTGACCCTCATAAGTAGTACATTCTATGTACTATGTTTGATACAACATTAGTGTCTGGTACACTGTTGTACTGACCTGAAATAATCATTGGGTCATTGGGAAAGGAATCCATAATGGATTAACAAAACCCTATTGTAAATATATACCGTTTTTTGCATTTATATAGTTTAAAAAAATGGACATGTTACAGAAAAGTTGGGTGTGGTAGCATGGATATATTATGTGAGAGTAAGTGTCAATAGGATGTGTGTTTAAAGTGTATTGTAATTAAGGGTATGTTTAAAGTAGATACCCGTTGGCGTAGTCTAACTATATTGGACTTTACAAGATGTTTTGTAGTAACAATAACTGTAATGGCATATTTTAAGTGTATTACAATGAAAGCTATTAGGATATGATATGATATGATAAGATGATATGGCATTTATAACGCGCCTGCACAAGTGTTTCAAGGCGTGATGAGGCAAGGGAGGGGAACAAAGGGAGGACAGACAATGATCCTACTAGGCCAGGTGTCATTCAGATCGTGCAAGTGTGTGGGAAGGGGGCGGGGACAGTGCAGTACATGGGAATAGATATACAAAAGTAAATAACAGCCATCATGTGGCAAGTGCATGGGTAAGTGCAGGAGTCAGTGTCAAGGGCTGGTGGGGGACTGTAGGGATACAGAAACAGTCCCCAATTGCAGGGGTTGCCAGGTGGGCAGTGCAGGTGTGTGGTGCTGGTGAGGCAGAACCAGGGTCCAAGATCAGAGGGTGTCCAGGTAGCAGGTACAGTTCCGTTAACACCCGGGAGGTCAGCAGAGGAGAGGAGGAGAAAAATCAGAGGCAAAAAGAAAGGTTTTGAGGTGTTTCCGGAACCGGAGATGGTTCTCCTCAAGTTTAAGGGAGGCGGGGAGGCTATTCCAGAGGGAGGCCCCAGCCAAAGATAGAGATCTACCACCAACTTGTTGCTTAGAGAAGCGACTGACTCTGAGGGAGTTGGAGGCGCATGAGCGTAGAGCTCGAGAAGGAAGATATTTAGGGTTAGGGAGTTGAAGGTATTGAGGCCATAGGCCCCAGAAGGCCTTGTGGACGATGCAGAGGGTTTTGAACTTAATTCCTGAAGCCACTGGGAGCCAGTGCAGAGATTTCAGTCCTGGAGAGATACGATCCCTGGTCTTGAGGCCAAGGACAAGTCTCGCAGTCCTGTTCTGGATAAGTTGCAAAGGGCGGAGAGTAGAACAAGGCAGATTAAGAAAGAGGCTGTTGCAATAATCCAGCCTAGAGAGAACCAGAGCTCTGGAAACAGTGAGCTTCTGGGGGAAGGAGAGGAACATTGGATGTAGTTAGATACCCATTGGCATATTCTAACTATCTTGGTATTGTACTGTAGTTTAGTAAGTACATTTGGGTTTAAGGAATATTAAGTTGGCATTTGATAGATTTGCTGATAAGCTATGTTTTGGTGTAATGGAAGTGTGGTTACATTCAAACCAACCACTTCTTTTCTTGACATATGCAGTATAGTGGCCTGAAGTGGTTGTGGCACCAGTTTGGTATATTATGCCTACTGTTGTGAAGGTTTTCTTGCCAAGAGACACTTGACCGTGTGTAAAGCCAATGAGCTTACAGTTAATTTTGGTGCCATTTGCATTGCACCTTAGAAGCATTAGTATGACATTTTGGCTATGTGAGTTTATTTGTATGCTGGAACGATTGTCTGAATTGCAAAAAGAGCATAATATGCCATGATTTGCATTCAGCAGAATCATCTGGTGAAATGGAATGGAGTCACAAATTGGTATGGATGCATGCCCAAATCATTCATTAGGGATGTGCTCTTGTGACACATGGTTGCAGAATGTGCATGTATGTTTCCAGGTGTATGAAATATGGAATATTTCATTTATAGGGATGTTTTTGGTTTCTAGTACTTGTAGTAGGCACATTATGAATTCTAGTGCATCTTCCTGTGTGTTTATGGTGAATTTTACCATTCCTGTACAGTAGTCCAATTCTTGCATTATACCTGAGACACTGTAAGAGCTGTCAGGATTATTTGTGGCATTTCTATGAAGGATGAGCATTTGCAAACACAACTGGTCTGAGCCGTTTAAGTAAATGTTGTGAACAATTGGTGGTAATTGGAAGAGAAGATTGATTGCTACATTTGCAATGCAATTTACTCCAGTTGTGTTGCTGAATTTGAATATACCGCAGAGTAGCAGTTGTTCTTTGTTTTTTCAGTGGTATTGTCGGAGATATCCTATAGGTTCTGTTTGCATTAGTTTTCTTTTTAAATGTTTTTTTTCTTAGGTACAGGGTACATATCTAGATGGGGTGTACAGTGCACATAGCCAGTTGTATTCTAGGATGCAAGAAATGTCAGCATTGACTTTGTTTGCATCAAAGGTAACTAGGAATAGACCATTGAGATGTAAAAGTGCTACATAACTCATACCTTCTTTGAAGACTGTGCTGCCAATGTCAATCAATGTGTAATCTAGGGATAGACCTTGTGATTTGTGAATAGCATATGCAAAAGACAGAGAGAAATGTTCTATGCGTAAGTAAATGTTTCTGAAAAGAAGTAAATATGCTATTGTGTGGCCTATTTTTTAACTTCTGCAAGTTTGTCAAAGTGGATGTTGACAACCTGAATGTTGTCATGTGGATATGTTTGGAATCCAACAACTGTACCAATTGCTCCATTTACTAAACCTTGTTCTATGTCAAGGTTACGCTTTAGGATTACTCTGCAGTTTAGACACAGAGTTAATACTTTTTCTAATCCAGCTGTGTTGGAGATATATTTATCTAAGCTATTTAGTCATGCTGTTGCTTGTTGACACATAGGGAGTGTCATACTGTGCACTTCTAGTTTGTCTGTGGATCTGATCTGGATTATGGGTTGCATTTATTTTTTCAACTTTGTATCGCTGAGTTGACTACAGCTTGCAAGGTTTGGCAATAAGGACATGCATTTTATATTTTGTTGAGTTAATTGTTCCATGACATCAGGGGGCGATGTGTTTTGCCCATATAGCTCATAGATTAGTCTAGTTTCTAAGATGGGTTTTGCATCTTTAGTAGGCAGACCAGTTCTAATTCTTTTTAAAATATTAGCATAGGTGAGATCTGCAGACTGACGCTGTTTCGAGTTAGTTCTCTGTAGCTGAAATGTTGCCAGAGATTTGCATTTCCAATACTGCCGGGTGTGATACAGCATTGTTTGTGTCCTAATGTTTTGAAAATAGATTGACCTTTTACTTGTGTTAACTGTAAGAGGTCTCTGAAAACAATAACATGTTTTCCTCCAAACAGTTATTTGTCGTCGATTTTTAGGACTTCTTGCATTCTGACATGAATTAAAGGCAACAGTAGGTTGAAAACCTTGCTTACTGCATCTATCAGGAGAACGTTCATTTGTTTCAGTATTCTGCGTACTTCAGTAGCAGCTTCTGCTGATAATTTGTAGTATTCTAATTTTTTATGTTCTACTGGGGGAGCAGTAGTTGGTGTAACATTACACCTCCTATGTTGTATTTCAGCTTGACCTCTGGGGGCTGTTACAACAGCTGAACGTTTGTTGTTTGTTAAGTCTTGTAGACATTTGCTGATTGTTTTCATTAAGACAATTTTGCCAGAACCAGCTTCACCACTTACACACAGGAGCAGAGATTTACATTTTTTACAGCTACAAGTTTTAGTTTCATGTTTAAAACCATGTTCAATTTCTTCAGTGACTTCTAGATAAATGGTGAGTTGTTCATCATTTAGCTGTGATTTGAGCAATGAAAAGTCTTGTTCAGATTGTCTATATTGATACATGGTAGTTTCTCTCAGTCATTGATATATCTGCTTCATTTAGAATAAGTGGTTCGCCAAGTGGTTCTTGGATTCCTGTAAGAGAAGATTGACTGCCTTTAGGAGTGTGTTTATCCAGTAGAGCTTCAATGTTTCCCTTCTGTTGGTGTTCATTGTCCAACATTTGTTTGTATTGTTGAAAACTGACATTTGTTAGATTGCTTTCATTTGCAATGAATGCAGCTTCAAATGAGTGATGGTCACCTAATAATTCTTCTATTCTCCAAGGTTTAAAAATGTGTAGTAGGGCCATGCAATAAAGTTCTCTATGTTGTGGAGATTCAAACGAAACCTTTACATGATTAATTATGCTGGATTCGTAAGTTTCACTAGGCTTCCTTCACAAGTTGAGACTGAATATTTGCCAGTTGTCTCATCTGGCGTGACATTGCTTTTGTAGGAGTAGTTTTGGGCTATGTCGTACAGGCACATGTTTCCAAAGCAGTACTTCTGTTTGGGTAGCATGTGTCAATTAAATGGTTTTTATAAAATCTCCTGGCTGTTGGTATCATTTGTGGCTATGGTTTCTATCTCTTGGCAGGATTTTAGTACTCTTTTTTGTGATGAAGCTGGACCAAGGTTTAGCCAGACAATGGGCCTCATTACACGGAAGGCGGTAATGGTTAACGGCCACCGTTAATGGTAACGGTGGCCGTTAACCATTACCGCCTTACTGCGAGGTCCCTTAGCGGGTTGGTGCTTTAACGCCTGCTTTTTGCAGGCGTTAAAAACCAACCCGCTAAGGAACCTCGGAGCTAATTACGGCACCGCAAAATTGCGGTGCCGTAATTAGCGCCTTCCCCATTCCCATAGAGCCCTATGGGGCAGAAATGGGAATGGGGAAGGGCAATGGCGGAAGGGAGATTTACCGCCCCTCCAACCTTGGAATGGGGCGGTAAATCCCCTTTCCGCCAAGGCGGTGCCGGTATTTTACCGGCATGAGCCATGGCGCTAATAGCGCCATGGCTCACCGCCTTCCGTGTAATGAGGCCCAATGCTTTTAGATTTCCCATATAAGGGAGGACCTGTTGAACAGTCTGCAGTTTCACAACATCCACATTCTCCATGGGAGAGCATTTTTATACCGAAGCTGTAACATTTTTGGGACAATGTTTTGTCAGATGATATGTAATTCCAGAGGATTTTAGCTCTGCTTTCTAAGCTTTGGTGAGATAGGCTGTGACATATCTTGCAACTGCAGTGGAATTGTCTGCAATGTATTGTATGTCTATATTTGCATTCCACAAGAGGGCAATAATTGCATTGTAATCATTGATGTACTTTGATGCTTCGTCCCTTTTAATGTTGTATGTGTCTTTAGGGGATTTCTCTTTTACTCTGTGTCTAACAGAGACATCAAGCTATTTAGTTGTCCTTTTGTGCAAACTGGTCTAGGAAAGACAAGGCAACATTTGGTATCATATTTACCTTTGTTTTTACATCGACGTCAGCAGTCAATGTAAAAAAACACTTATGTTTTTGGAAGCGTAAGATTTGTGTACGTAGGTCACTGTGTGGTTTCTGAAGGGATGTCACTGCTAATGTATTTTTGAACACATTGTAAAAAGTGGCATCACTGCAATGGTAAAATTTAGGAGCATCTTTTATCCACAAAAGCATGTGGATGTGTGGTGCTCCTCTGGATTGATATTCTTGTCTCCAAAAGAAGTGCTCCACTTTTACGAGTAAAGGGGTATTTTTATTGCAGATGAAGTGCAGTGTGCCAACGAAGAGATGGTGAAAGTACCTTGATACATTGACAGGGTCAAGACAATTGAGTTCTCCAGGTGTTTTCATATCTATTCCCTCTTTATTTTGGTTTGCAGTGCGTAAGAAGTTGTGCAAGTCATCCCATGCATATTCTGCACAATTTAAAGTAACAAACCATGTCAGTGGGCCTAGGTTCCTTAGCATACAACGTACAGCAGCGTGACGTTGGATCCAGTATTCTTTTGTACCATGTATGTTTGCCAAGAGATTTGTGATACTTGATTGCAAAACATCATCTTTGTCTTTTATCTTTTAAAGCAGTTGGGTAGCGGATATGTTTTAAAAATGACAGCCCTTTTTTAAAGTGTGTGCAACTCCATAACATAGAGCTGCTAATTCACTTTCAAACAGGAGGTGGAAAATGTATTCTACATTTTGTCTGAATCTGGGGGAGAAATATTCTGTTGCACTAATTTGTGTGGATCTTTCATCATATCTACCTCCTTTTCCTGTAGGAAAGAGTGGAGGAAAAGAACGTGCGTCTACACTTTTCTCCCATATGCTCATTGGGGAGTCTTTGACTTGAGACATTTGATATGTTTCTAATGCATCTTATGTGGTGTCTTTGGAGTGTAGTGTGTGAATTGTATACTGGTGTAAAATATTGGTTTCAGTAACAGGATCTACACATCAAATTGGCCAGTTTGTGGTAAATCTTGAATTATTTGTGTGGTTTATTTTAAGTTTTCCTCTATGTTTATATCTTTGTAGCATTCATTGTTTTCTTTAAGATATTGTTGGGCGTGTCTAACTTTGTTTAAGTTAACTAGTTGTTGCCAAATGTCTTTATCTTTTGTTGGTACACCAATAACTAGTACAATCAATGATTGATCTATTGGCTGTTGTTCTCCTAGAGTTTCTACATGTTCTTTAAGATCTAATGAAACTGTACTACTTTGCCACAAATGCCTTTAAATAACTGAGATGGAGGCAATTCTGCCATTTTCGGTTTAAGGCGTATAATAGCTTGAAATGTGTGTACTGTTTGGATTATAATGCTTTCATACAAGTTAAGTTGTTGGGGAGCTTTTGGAAGTTGGAAGATTTCTTAGTTATTAGTGATAGCATGTGATGGCATTTGGTTATAGTCAAGCTTTGTATTGCAGTATGTGCAAACTAGTGAGCGGTTAGTTATTTTGTATTTATTTTCTGCTGTTAGATATGAAGCTAATTGGAACTACTGGGATTCCTCTTTATCCTCTATTTTTGTAGGCTAGATACACTATTTTTGTGATCTTTTTATAAAACTTTCTGCAGCAACAGACACATATTTAGTCTGGTATTTCAGCAGATGTGTTTTGAAACTTAGCTATTTCTTCTTTGTGTGTGTTTGTAAGGTGAGTGGTGTTTGTGAGGTTTTTGCTAATGTTTTCTAAAGTTACTGAATTTTTCGAATTCAGCTTCAGTTTCGAAATATTTAGTTTGGATGTGCTCTATTTCTTGAAGGAGTTCTTTGGCTGTTCCATGTAGGAGAATGCTATTGAAATTTTGTAGTCCTAGAGCAGGACTTTTTACCTAGTGTAGTCTATGCACACGATTCCGTATAGCAGTATGATGTGCGGCTAACATTTGGATGTGGTGGAAGGTGCTTTTGCAACCAGTCCCTGAAATGCAGGCTAATGAATGTCCCCACAGTCCAGTGTGGATGTGCACTGGGCAGGAGTCCATGGTTTGTAAAGTTTTTCTTCTACTTTTGTCTTTTAGTTTCCCATAGTGATTGAGGAATTGTCGTAAAGATTTTAAGGATTGTTGGCATACATTACATATTGAGCTGTACGTCCATTTCTACCCTGGGTGGTTTGTTTGGGCAAAAGTAACATTTGGTTGAAAGTTTGTTGGGGACATTTTGCTCTATAAGGGTTTCTTTTGCCATAATGATGTCTCCTATCATTTCATACCCTCGGCCATTCTTGTCTATGGTAATTGGGTTTCTTTGCTCTTGTTTATAAGCGTCTTCCATTGAAATATTGAAATGTATTTATTAAAGGGATGGGGTATCAAAATGTGAAAGTCATCATCTGGGGAGGGAGGGAGAGAAGTTTCATCAAACCGTCTTTGATTTATGTTTTCTGAATTTGATTGGGGTGATTCCTGGGGGTAAGGAGGACATGTACAAGTAGGACAGTGATAATCAACATTTCTAATAACATGATTCTGAACATGGCTTAAATGTTCTTTAAAGTCATTGCTAAGATCATCCAATTTTGAAGACAAGATCATTATTTCATTCTGTACAGTTGTGGTTTGGGTTTGTATTTCTGATTGTTGGGATTCTCCACAGTTAATCTGTGGTGTAGTTTCTTTATGTAAACTATTTACTATAAGAAAAGAAGAAATTATTATTTCGATGAGCTCTTCATTAATTAAATTATTTGTTTATATTGAAAGATGTACTGTTTACCATTAGAGGTTTCATCTTCACTCATTTCTTCTTTGGGAAAGTTTCCTTCTAGCCACACAAGTGTGTTTGCCATTTTTGTCAAAATAAGAAATGGCAATATTTGCTTATGAGAAATGTTTACATAATGAATGGTATTATTAGAGAAATAAATATTGTGTACTTACTATTTGCTAAGAGGTTGTTTTGCGAAGAGCTCCTGCTGTATATCAGTCTATATGAAGAGTTGCACTAAACTGATAATATCATGTGTACAGTTATGGTTTGTGCTTGTGCATTCCATAATATTGTGTGCTAAATGAGGAAATACGTTTTACATTTTTAAATGTTCAATAATATAAAAAGGTATACTTGGGTGTGGTAAATATCAGTAATGTTGTTTTATGTGTATATTTTTGTTGGTTGAAGGGTGGAAAATGTTATGTTGTCGCCTGTGCTTCTGGTTTTTTTTAACGCTACCTGCTGTCCGCAGACTTCGCACTGTCTGCGGACACTACGGCTAGTACATTGGGGGTGAGTATGATATAAAGAACCTGTAGCAAATTAAGAGGGGTCTGGCCAAAACCAATGAAATTCAGTGAAAAAACGTTGTTAAAGGGACGTTATGATTAAATTAAATAAAAACCTATGAAATTCAGTCAAAAAACATTGTTGAAGGGATGTCATGGTTACAAGTAAAACCGAAAACCCCCAGAGATTTGCCAGTTATGGTAAGCTAAGAAACCATAACTCACGCCACCACTGTGGACTGCTAAACCTAACACCCAGGACATCAAAGACGACATTACAAATGTCAATGTTTTTTCACTGAATTTCATAGGTTTTTATTGGTGCAACTAAACCATGATGTCCTTTTAACAATGTTTTTTAAGAAACCCAAGATAATGATTTACTCTGACAAGCAGTCTCTTGTGATGTGTGCTGTGGTGTCATCTCTGATGTTCTCAGTGTGCTTCAGTTTCGAGTAATTTCATAGCTAATGTAATAAATGATGTCCTAAGTGATGTCATCTGTATTGCCATCTGCGATTTCAACAGTGTGCTGATGGGCTGTGCAGAGGGAGGGTCAGAGTTAAGGTGGTACATCTTCCAGCACTTGTCAAAGTTCAAGGGTTTCGTTGCGTTAAGCTATCACCATCATATCATTTGAACTGTATCTTTTTTGATTAATTTGAAGGGTTTTGTTATTCTATATTTTACAGCACCTGCATTCCTAAAGTATTTTCTTTTCATTTCATCGCGGATGGAATATTCAGTATGATAAGTATGTTTCCAATCTACGAAGCATGGACTTTCCCCCCCATATTGGGAGTCTGTGGCCTATTGGTCATGGCCAATGGCTAACTTGTGAAAATGAGGAGCTGGAAGAGAATGCGTGCATTATTTTGTTTTTTTTTAGAATACATTTTTAAGAGTGTTTGTCCCTCTCCCACTTTGTTCCTCCAAGAAATTACAGTGAAGATTTCACACAAAAATGTACAGCAAACTTACTGTGAAATTACTTCAAATTTACCGTACAATTGAGATTTTGCCGATTTCTCGTGAAACTTAGAAAATCAAAACCTCCTCTCGTGGGAACATTAGCATTCTTGTGAAAAGATGAAAACAGATGTTCCAGATGAGCAGAAGGTCCTTAGCATAGTCACCAGCTATATGGGGCAAAGGGGACAGGCCTCGTTCTCCTTGTCATTTTGGCCCCGTGGGGATTATGTAAGTACTTGCATCAGGGATCTTTGCTGCACGACCAAAACCGAAAATCACAAAACTCCCTGATTGAGCAAAGGCAGTCTTCAAAGAGAAGCAGTCTGTGACTGTCTACATCCTCACTGGGCACAGCAGGGCTCCTGGCTCCCCTCCTGCTGTGCTCAGTGTTGGTGAAGGGAAGGGCTCCCCTCCTGCTGTGCTCGGTGTTGGTGAAGGGCTCCCCTCCTGCTGTGCTCGGTGTTGGTGAAGGGCTCCCCTCCTGCTGTGCTCGGTGTTGGTGAGGGGCTCCCCTCCTGCTGTGCTCGGTGTTGGTGAAGGGCTCCCCTCCTGCTGTGCTCGGTGTTGGTGAAGGGCTCCCCTCCTGCTGTGCTCAGTGTTGGTGAAGGGCTCCCCTCCTGAGGTGCTCGGTGTTGGTGAAGGGCTCCCCTCCTGCTGTGCTCGGTGTTGGTGAAGGGCTCCCCTCCTGCTGTGCTCGGTGTTGGTGAAGGGCTCCCCTCCTGCTGTGCTCAGTGTTGGTGAAGGGCTCCCCTCCTGCTGTGCTCGGTGTTGGTGAAGTGCTAGCAGGCATCTTGCGAAACTAGTAAGTTCTGCTCACTTCAATGTGGGAAGGCCGCTTCATCATCACTCCAGGCTTGATTGTGGGGACACTAGACAGAGTGTGCTCTCTGCTTTCTTTTGCCATTTCTTACTTTTTTTTCTTTCATTTGTTGAATTTTTCTTGATTTGACTTTTTGAATTTCACTATATTTCCAGTCTTGCTTTCTACACTTTCTCTTTTTTTCTGAATCTGTTTCCCAGCCATCTTACCTGTCAAACCTCTGAAACCTTGCTGGTTTCTCTGCTTTCCTTTTTCTCTTAAGTGGTGATTCAGGGATCTATGTGATCACTGCGACGGCCGAAAATGCCGACGCCAGTTACGGCGCGGCAAAGTGATCATATAGATCACTGTGCCCGCTTCCCTCTGCCTTCTTTTGCCTTCTCACCCTGCCACCCCACTTACCTTTACGGCGGCACACTTCTGTGTGCGCCGTCCACACCCTTCTATCAGTGCGGCATCAGCTCCATCCACGACGCGGCAGGGTGCTTTTCTTTTTTTTTTCTTTCTTGTCCCACGCTTACCAAAATGGTAAGCAGGGGTAACCCCCATGCCCCCCGACTCCCGCTACAGCACCCAAGCAGAGTCGGAGACACCCCCTTCAACCTGATTGGGCGCAGTAAATGTTGCCCTCATTTTGTGCGCCCCCAAAGTCGCAGTAACTGCAGGGGTGCACAAATGAGGGCGACATTTTAGTACGATACCTGAGTCAGCTCCAACCCACTCCCTGGTCACACGCCCTTGGTTGTTTTAAAACAGAGGCCACTTATTCAACTCAATAAGATAGCTCAGCATGTTAATTCACCTGCCGTGCAACACTGCATTCAGCCAGAGGGTCCAGCCTGTCTAAAACACTGGCAAGGGGGAATGGGAGAGAGGGAAATATGTAGGGAAGAGGGGAAGAAGGTAGGTGAAGGTATGGAGAGAATGAGGATGGGAGCGAAAGGCAGGGAGTGGGATGGAGATAGAAATGTGGAGAGTATAAGAGAGAGAGGGCATGGTGGGGGAAGAGAAAGAGCTAGGGTAACTAGGTTTGGGAAAGGGCAAGCAAAGAAGAAAGAATGAGGGAGTAAAATGAGAGCGAAGGAGCAAAGGGAAGCAAAATTAAGAAATTGAGGGATTGATAGAGGAAAGGGAAGAAGAGGGAGTGACATATGGGAAAGGATAGAGGGCGAATGGGTAGTGGGACTCGGGGTGCAGGGAGGATGAAGGGATAGTGGAAGGAGGAGTGAGATGAGAGGGGGAAGGGAATGCAGGTGAGGAGGGGTGGGTTGTTGAGATATGCAAATGGCTTTTCGTGGTGCAGGACCTCCGCCTGCAGACATTTACACACAGACACAAACCCTGAGAAACATAAAATAGAAAAATAATGAATACCTGCAGAGGTCGCAAGGATCCAGGAAGGGATTTGCCATCCTCCAACCACAGCCAGAGAAACACAGGGCTTTTGAAGCAAAAGGCGTCCCTGAGGTCCTCCTACCCACGGCGCTGAGAAAACACCAACCAATCATTATGATATTTACCCCACCCACCAAATATTACTTTGACGGCCATAGATTATTTTAAGTCTCCCAGGAACAGCGTTGTGGCCTTTCAAAATTTCAGTTCAAATGAGCCCTGAGCTTTGTGGCGAGGAGGAGGCACATGTTGACAGTCTTCTGCCACAGCAAGATGCTGGCCTCTTGCAGAATTCAGAAACCTTCTTATCACCTCATCGCATTTTTAGTCTGGTTTCCTCTACATTAGCACCCCAATGTCAAAGAGAGATTAGGAGCTTTTCAGTGGCCATTTAGTGTTTCAGCTCCCTGCTGGCTGCCAGTCCATGATAATCTACAGCTATCAACCCCCTCGCAGCCTTGATTTGGTCCATTAAAATGTAGGCACCCCACGGTGCTTTGGACTATTTTTCCCTGCTGTAGGTAAGTGGGCTCCAATGCATCTTTTTGCAATTGTACCCTATCAGCCCTGACACCTTTTCAGATGGCTCTGTATTTTCACATTGCTTTGTATTCCTTTCTCTTAACCCTCTGGCCCTTGTGCCCAATGGTCACTGGTTTACCGTAATTAATGCGGGTATCGATCAAAACACTGGAATGGTTACATGTGTGACACACGTTTCCATTCTCTTCTTCAAGCTTTATATCAAATCACAGCAAATTAGTGCCAACCAGAACCTCATTGATTTACTGTCTCAGCCGTGAGGCCATGGCTCGAATTGGCATGCAATAGGGCCTACCCCACTCACCTCTTTTGGGCAGTTTTGATTTAAAATTGTTATTCTGATATACTGCACCTTTTGGACATAGACACCATTATGAATGAATTTATCAGATGGCAACTGTACGTGCAAACATATTTGCATGGAAAGATTGCCTGTAACAGTTGTAATTTCGATACAATGTATTTTACATTCAGACAGCTTTGTTTGGACTAGTCCCCTGAATGAACCGCAAAACATTATCTTTGCTCGCTTAGACACCTTACAACAGGATCCCATATTTAAACCAATGATTTTAAGGTGTTTACAGAGTGTTGATGCAAATTGTGCTAACTTTCAAAGCATTAGGGTTAAGGATTTGGTAACTGCAAAATAAAATAAATCTCACCCGTACTGAAAATCAGAAGTCAGCACCCACGGCCCACCTCAAACTCTGAAACCTCCCAGTTTCTACTGTTTCATCCCCTCCACCTTCATTCTGAAGGCAAACATCCCCTTCACCCTGTCCTCATATCCTCATATCATTTTCTGAATGTTGTAATACCTCACTATCGCAGGATTTATCGTGAAAGTGCCTTACATCAGTGAAAAAAATTGTGGATTTTCATTTCTGAAAAGCTCAGTTGCTGCAATTCACCATGGAAGATTCATAAAAAGATTTTAATGCTGGGGACCCTGGTCTATGTCAAATTTTAAAAGATTACTGAACATATTTGCACCAAATCACCAAAAGGCACATCTACCCCACTGTGTACCCAATTCGTTTTGAATATGAGGAAAATCTGTCCTACTGGTTTGGGCTGTGAAACTTTTCAAAGAATGCACATTTTCTGCCTATTGAAAAACCAATACAAAAGGCGACACAACAAAACCCTTGGAATTTTGTGCAGAAAACCCTAGTAGAAGTGACATTAAGGTCATGGACTAATGCAAAACAATCCCTAAAAATTTGACGAGTTTTGAAACTCTGAGCACCTCCCGTTGAGCAGCACATGAGCACACTGATGACATCACAGATGACATCAACTATGACATACCTTATTGCTGATGTTCAGTAGCTACCTTGGATGACTGGAGGGGGCCTGGAGCATGCCCAGGCTGTATGGCAAGCATGACCATGGCTACCGGTCATGGCCAGTGGCCCAGGGACTTGCTACATGGGGTTGAGTGTTGGCTTGGCAACGGGGCATGGTTAGGCAATGTGTCAACAGGCCATGGCTGTCATAAGTTCTTTTTTGCAGGGATGTCATTGATAATGTAATAAGTGATAACATCTGTGATGTCACTGTGCTCAGGGGACGCACATTGAGGGGGTTGTGAATTAAGATGCCGTAGCTTCCAGCGCTTACCAGATTCCAAGGATTTTGTAGTGTTAAACCACCACATCAAATAATTTTTTTTTTTTACTGATATATGTATTCACACACACATATCCCTTAGGATGAATACATGTCTTGGGAAGGGATATCTGTGCACCTCTGCATTCCACATCCCGCCCACATGTGCTCAAAGCATTTGTTTTTTGGCGGCGGCACTCTGGCATCCTGAAGGCGGAAGCAGGAAGTCAAATGGTTAAGCGGTAAGCTTCTGGAGCTCAGTGCAACTTGTAGCATCCTCTGCAGCTCTCCACCCAAATCTCTCTGCAACACGTCCATCCTCTTATAATTCAGAAGAATGCTGCAACCCTGAATTTTAAGAAACCTTTGGCCTAATTGTCACTCCCATCTCTGGTCATCTTCTAGGTGTCAGTCATATGTTTCACCCTAGAGAAGCCCAAAATTAAAATTCAGGAAGTAGACTGCATTGGGAATTGCACTGCTGATGCACGGCAGTGCCCCCGCCCCCTGCAGTGCTCATTGGTAATGCGATTCGTGTAAGCTCGGCCTCCAGCGCCAGAATCTTATTTGCGCTTCCAGGAGTGGCAGATAACCTTTTTACATTTCTTTAACATGTTTCCTTCCGGCAGGCGAGCTTGTGATGCTCCCGACAGTGTCTATATGCTAAGCAGCGATTCTACAACCGGCGATAAGGTAGATACTGGCCGGGGCTCTGTGTGATAACCCGAGCAGCGGAGGTTTAGGATGGAGACGAGTGGTGAGGGGGTGGGCGAGTGCGAGCACCACATGCAAGCCCCTTGCTAGTAGAGCTCGAGGAATATAACATTTACAAAATGGCACCCACCTTGCCACCACTCGCCTTTGCACCAGCTCACCACAAGGCAGCATCGCAATCCACCCGAAACGTTGACACATACCCACTGCGCCTCAGTAAGGCTTGCTGGATAAGCGCTTAGAATACAGAGGACAGTGTGGCTGTGATGTCTCCCAGGCACCACCGTTAACCCGTCTGCCTCTTGTTTCTTGCACGCATGTATACACCGTTTTCAATTCAAATGCTTAGACAGAGATGTCAGAAAGATCAAGATTGGAAAATGGGTTTCTGGTGGGCACTCATATATCCTCCCAGCATGCATCTGTGCAGGAGGAAAGGTCATAGATGCATTGAAAAAATACAGATTGCAAGATTCTGAATATTTCCATCTATTCCACAGAGATTTTGAAAAAATTGCATATTTGCACCTGGGGAAGGACATTGCCCAATCAGGAGCCTGAGAATGTGGGCAGTAAATGCCCGCGTTCACTCCCAGTTTATCCCGGGTCTGATATTTTTCTACTTTGTCAGCCCCCCTAGCCCTGTCACCTCCTCCTCTTCCAGAGTCATGCTCCCCACAACATGTCCGCCAGTTTCTCGCTCCCCATGCCACCGTCCATATCCTGCAAATGGAAATAGTAAAGGGACTTTTGATCTTCATTATCTCCATAGTAGCCACCTTTGCTTATTTATATTGATAAATCAATCATGTCTGGTCACCACACCATCATTCCCCTCAATTGGCACCCATGCCAAAGGCCCCAGGGCATTAATAGCTGTCACTCCCTTGCAACAAGGCTGATAACAGTCCAGAGTCCTTGCCGAGGCCCTTGCTATACTCAAACCTTCTTTAAGCTCAGGCTGGCACACTGTTGCTAGACTTAACCGCCCCGGACACAAAAGGGATATCTATATTGTTTTCATGGTGCGTTGATGTTACTTTGAGTTATAGGTCAATTAATTATAGATTTATCCATTTAAGCATGATTTGTTTATCAATACAAAGGGGGCTCAAATATATTGAGGGGAGTTCCCCCCCACTCAGTCTAGTTTTCGTCCCCGCCACTCTACTGAAACAGCCTTGACTTGCGTACTTAACTCTCTCCTCACAGCTCGTTACTCAAAATATTCTTCCATGCTCATTCTTCTCGACTTATCTGCTGATTTTGAAACATTGGATCATTCCTTGCTTCTGGACTCTCTTTCCTCTTTCAGTTTTCGTGGGTCTGTTTTATCCTGGTTCTCGTCTTACCTATCTAATCGCACTTTTGCTGTCTCTTGGGCCGGCAATACCTCTCCTTCTCTTTCCTTTGACTATGGGGATCCTCAAGGGTCAGTCTTTGCTCCTTTTCTATTTTCTTTATACACTTCTTTTCTTGCCCCTATTATTTCATCCTTCGCATCCTTCACACCTGACATTCATCACACTCTTTCAGCCTGTCTCGCTGCCATTAAAACCTGGATGACCTCCCATTTCCTCACTTTAAATCTCTTTTCCTCCCTCCAGTCTCTCCATCTCTCTCACTGCCCGTAATCTAGGTCTTGACTTCGAATCTACTCTTTCCTTTGCGCATCATATCTCTCTCATGTCGCGCGCCTGTCCATTTCATCTTTACAATGTATGCAAAATTTGCACACTGCTTAGTTTTCACGCCACAAAGCTCCTTGTATCCTTGCTGGTTTTCCCCCTGACTTTTTTTACTGTTCTGTTCTCTACTTTGGTCTTTCCTGCTCTCGTCTTGCTCCTCTTAAGTCAATCTATCATTCTTCTATCCGCTCACTTTGCCTTCTCTCTTATCTCGACTCAATTTCTTCCTCTTTTAGATGATTGTCCTTATGATATGATATGACAGGTTATTTATAACGCGCTTAATGTTCAGAGGGTTCTAAGCGCGGACCTGGGGATCGAACCTGTGTTGCTCCGTGTCGTCTTGCTTCCAAGGCTCAAATATACTTTTCTCTGTCTAGTTTTCAAATCTCTCTACGGTCTTGCTCCAGACTTTCTTGCATCTCTCCTTTCATTCTATTCAAATCGCTCTGCTGGTCTTTTTAGACTTAACGTTCCTCGTCCTGCCTGTGCTCAGTCCCACTTTCGCTCCTTTCAGCTTCTTGCTCCTCTTCACTGGAACCTTCTTCCTCTACCTCTTTGTTCCACTACCTCTTTCTCTCTTTTCCGTTCCTCTTTAAAAACTCATTTGCTTCAGTCGCCTGATTGATTGATACTGGCTGACTCCGAACAGGAAGACTCCGAACACTGATTTTTATTGCTGATTTTAATGTACCGTCAACTGTTCTATGTAAAGCACTTTGGTTAAAGGCGCTATATAAAGTTAAATAAAATACAAATACAAATACAAATAGTTTTATGACTCCTCAAATAAGCTTCAGAGGTGCATTTACAAAGCAGCATACCTGGAGATATAGGATATGTGACATCATATGATATGAAAAGTGATTTATAACGCGCCTGTACACAAGTGTTTCTAGGCGGTGGAAAGTAGTGGTCTCTAACACAGAAACCCCATTAGTTAGAATTCCTGTTTGCCTGCATGTTCTCAAGTCTTCCTGAGAACACAGCAACAGTTCACTTGTCCACCTCTATTCGTCCTCACAGTAACTCTGTCTATTGAAGCATCTAGTAGTCTTTCATCAAAGCCTGTGATTCTAACGTGTGGAATGTCACTTGTCCTCAGTATTTAGCTGCACTCAAGCATTCACCTTAGAATAGAAGTCTGTCATCCCTTTCCATGACCATCCATCAAATGAGCACTCTTCCGAGGGCTTAGGCCAGGACTCAAGATTTGAGTAATGATATAGCAGTTCCCACAGTTACGCCAGTCCATTACCGTCAGGGGTTAAGTCCTAAAAATTTAAGTGGGGGACCTCATTAACAAATGCAATGGGATGTGACGTCACCAGAAATGTGCATATCAAGGTGAAATATGCACATTTCCTTAAATTGGCTTTGCACAACCACCCAAATTGCACAGGACAAATGACATTTGCCTTTCATAAAATCAACACACACACAAAACAAATAGAGGATATTTATTTCTAATAGTGTTTTTTGAAAACGTTAATAGGTGTGTATGTTTTCAAAAAACATTGTCTCGGGACGATAGCTCAGCGGCAACGTGCTCGCCTTGGAAGCAAGACGACACGGCGCAACACAGGTTCGATCCCCGGGTCCACGCTTAGAAACCTCTTGGTATTAAGCACGTTATAAATAACCTATCATATCATATCATATCACACTCCAACAACCAATACAAATGTTTTCCCAAGGACATTTCACCTTTAGTTGTTTTTTTTCCATCAAGTTATATAGTGCAGTGGTGAAGTGTCCGGCCTGCAAACCTGATGACTGCGGTTCAATCCTGCGGCTTTAATTCATAATTCAAAGAAGACATTCAATGTTTTTCATTTTAGCTGGGGGGACTGTGTCCACTCTGTGAAAAAAGTGTATGGACTACGTCCACCCGCGTGTACCCTCGACTTGAGCCCTGGCCCCAGTGCTATTTTCTCAGCCAATCCAGCCCACGGCCACCGGTGTTGGTGAAATTTGTACCCGGGGCTGAGCCCTGAGGTGTAGTTGCAAGATATTTCTTTTTTTTAAATGACACCCACAGCATATGCGCGGATGGCAGTTGAGCCAGTCTTGGAAATGAAGACGGGCTCTCTGTGGAGCCTACCATTCATTTTCATGGCTGTATAAAGGCAGAGTGAGGAGAAGAGGGACATTCGAGGCAGTGGAGAAGATAAGTGTTGGTAGGCGGAAGGGGGTGGTGGGGGTTGTTGCCAGGGCATCGAGACATGTCAGGGAAAAGAGGATTCAGGGATGAAGGAGTCGGCCGCAGGATGGAACACAGACTTGGATCATAGGAATTTACCTGCGTTCCCTACAATCTGATTGACTGGCGCCTTCTTCCATGTTGCTATTCTTTATTCAACTGTGAATATTTTTTGTGAGATGTATTCACTTTATTGTTGATAATAGAATCGAGAGAGACCCCCTTCCACAATGTTAATCCCTTAAATTGGCCATTCCCATATGTTTTCATCCCGGAAAACCCCTGGTTGCCCAGAATATTAGAAATTGGCAGAACTACTCAATGGCACTATTCTGCACCGAAGGAGCTCTGTTCTCTTCCATTTAATGTTGCTTTTATGAATCAACAACTACTTTTCTGAAGATCATTTAGATAAATTGAGAGTGTGGGATAAGTGGGTATTTTTATATTTTAGTATAATTAAATCATTTCCTTCCAGAATTATCTGTGGAATCTTAAATTAGCAGGGGGCCACGTAAGACAAGATTTGGTGTGATGCTGAAGCCGGAAAAGTAAGAAAAAGGTACATATTACCTAAGTAGATAGAAAGGTAGATAAAAATGTTATAAAGTGTGGCAACTTGCCTTCCAAGAGGCATCGAGGTTGTAATATCAGATCTCAGAGCTGTCCACTACAAAGGAAATCATTATCTAATCCTAGGCCACCACGTCACCCCTCGCACCACCTGACTCGCTAGACGCTGCGCACCCCACTCCTCCCTGCCAGCCGGTACAGTTGTACCCCTCCTCTGTCCCGCTCTCTCTCCTAGCCCCAGCTGTATATATGTTCTGTAGTTACCACTGAAAAGAGCTCTCCATTATGCATCTGTAATGTTGTGCACCCCTGTAAAGTGCTCCATTAAGTATCTGTATTGGTGTACACCTCTTTAATGTACTCCGTTGCTTCTCGAAGTTAGGTCTGCACTCAACAAATACAATAATAATAAAAATAATTATTATTATCTAGGGAACAGCCGGGTCTTTAGATGTTTCCTGAAGATCTGATAATCAGACATGTCTCGATTTGAAAAAGGGAGGGAGTTCCAGAGAGTCGAAGCTGCGACAGCAAATGTGGGCCACCCCATTTATGTCTCTTAAAAATCGGGGCTCGTCAAAGGTTTAGCAGAGGCAGATATAAAATGTCTCCCAGGAATATAGTGAGAGAAGTGGTTCCTGGTCAATGCGTAACCTGTTCTATAATAGACCTTATGCGTAAGGTGCAGAGCTTTATATTCAATACTTTTGACCACTGGTAGCCAATGTAGAGAACGAAGAGGGGGAAATGAAGATGGACGATCAGCCTTGCAGCTGCATTTTAAATGTGCTGCAATTTAGCAAAAGATTTTTTAGGCAGCCCTAAATAAATAGCATTGTAGGTGTCAATGCCACTAGATACTAATGCATTCATTAGCTGTATCTTCTCTGAGAAATAAATATAGCACAGGAAGCACTTATAGGTCTTCAATTGAATGGAGCAGCTACTAGAAAGCTTGTTAATGGGTCCTTCTTCTATGGACAAATCGGGGTCCAGCTAGTCTCTCAAGTTGCCTACTAAATCTGATGGCTTAGGGTAAAGTCCCAATGAAGGTGACCAGAAGTCCCAATTTCCCAGAGATCCTTCTTGTACAGATGTATTGATCTTATTAGGTTTTCAAATAAGGATTTCTGTTTTTTGCTCATTTAATTGGACATAGTTGGTCGTCATCCAGAGTTTCACTTGTTCAATGCAGCGCTTAAATTGATCGATCAGATTATCGTTGGAGTTACTCAAATGTAAGATGGGTGTCATCAGAATACATTTAACAAGTCATGTTAAAACTATGCACTAGGTCTGCCAGAGTTAAATAGCAATGGAATGAGGGAGGATCCACGAGGGACTCCACAGGTCATATATCTCATGACTGAGAAAAAGGAGGGAAGAGGCACTGCTTGTTTTTGATTGCTCAAAAAAGATGGGATTTATTCCCAAGCCTCCCCCTGTAGTCTGTGCATATAGATAAGGTTCAAAAGCATGCTATGGTCACCCGTACCAAAGGCTGCAGATAGATCCAGTAGTATGAGCTCACCCGTTCCACTGGCCAGTGCTTGGCTGTGCGAATATTGGGAGAGAGCTTGCCATCTTGCGATGCACCCCCACCCTCGAGTTGGCACTCAACATGCACATGCACTTTATTAAGACTTTTTTGTCTGTTACAAAACTGTTTACATGTTTGGTCTTTTGCACCCGATGCATAGTATGGACTTTTTGGATGAATTATTTGTGATTGTAGTAAATTTGTTTTGTTTTCTTTTTATATGAATTGATTGGACTTTGTGAATAAACATCTGTATCCACATGTTTGCACCTCCCTGCTTATCTAGATTTAATCTGATGGAATTGAATGTTCCCATTATAAAAAGTTGAAAATGTATCAATCTTTTGATTTTCTAATAGACATTTATGCAGAAAAGTGTGTAGTTCTTTGAGTTTTGGCCTTGTTCTCCATAGGTCTTTTCCAGGACCTCTGGTGTAGTTTTTCTCACCCGTCCTTCCAGCATCCACCCAAAATCTTAGATCATCTAGCACAGCCAGCAAGACTGAGTCTGTGTTATAACCTGGATGAACACCAGCATGAATATCATCGAGCCAACCAGTTTCTTCAAAAAAGCTTGAAATTGTGATGTAACTAAAGCCTCTAATCGTTTCCCAATGTAGAGAAGTTGTGGAATTGGCTGGTAATTAACAGGCATAGCAGGATCCAACAAGGTTTTTTTAGAAGTAGGGAGACGGCTGCTATCTTAAATTGGTCGGGCACTTTGCCCGCTTTCAGTGATTGATTCATGGTTCGACATAGATCAGAAATTACACAAGATCTCAATTCTTTCCTAATTCGGTCTGGGCAAGGGTCAAGAGGAGAGCCTGAAGGATGGCAAGTCTCCATCAATTTGAGTAAGACTGGCTCCGACATAGTGGAAGAAGAATCAAAGTTTAGGGATTGCTTACCACAAATCAGATTTGTATTTGAAACCAGAATAGTTGCCATAGGTAAGGATAAAGATGAATTAATAGATTTATTTTCAGCATCAAAGAATTGGGCTAGAGCTTCACAGAACATTTTAGACAGGGGGCTGCATAAATCAGGGGAGCTAGGGCACGTAGTTCACTGAGAACTCCGAACAGCTCTTTACTTCTATTAGGGCTGGTCAAAATCAAATACAAAAATAATAGGCCCGACGTATCTGTTTCATGAGGCACTTTTATGTCTGCACCTGCTGTGAGTATGATGATCTAAGATTTTCAACTCATGTGTTTCTCCGTGTCCTTTCTATCTGGTGAGAGCTTTTTTTTGCCTCCCTCACTGGTCATTACACCATATTAAAATTGGACCTGTGTAGAATGTGACGAATCAACTTCCAGGGCACCAGTTGTCCAGGGATGAATATCAGTTACTAAACCATCAATCAACCCCACACCTCTAGTACACCAGAAGGGATGCAAACAGATTGGTACACAAGTAAATTATAAACCTTCTTTCCAATTTTTAGTGACATGGACAGAACTGCAGGCTTATCTCTGCAAGGTCGTGGATCATTGGTTAGTTGCAACACAGCGGAAATACAATTATTACCAAATGATAAAAGGGACTGTCCAGTCAAGGCTGTATACAAATATCTACTTTATTATTATTACAACAGACAGTTCTAGCACAGTACAAAATACAACCCACCCTGTAAAGGAACACAGGGAACAGACAGTTTCACGAAGGAAAGAGAAGGACTCTGAATACTGACAGGAGGATAGTCGGTAAAACAATCAGTCATAAATGTCACTAGGCACCTTCAGAGAAGGACGAGGAGTACAGGACCACAATGTACCTGGTGCTTGAGATGTTCTTGATGCTCAACAGCGTCAAGTTGGTTCCAGGATGCTTTGTAGCTCCTGCGACAGAGTTGAAGACGGGAGACAGATGCGGGTATCAGGCATCAGGCAGTTCGGCAAGCGGGCTGGACGGACGGCTGCAGGCTGGCCTACAAGGTGGCTCAGGGTCAAGAATCGTTGTCTCTGTGCTGGTTGGCGGATCTGGAACGCCGGTCGAGGCCTCTCGGATGGCTCTAGTGACTGCAGCGTGACAACGATTGGTGCTGCTGGTCGTGGTTCGAGTGCTTGACTGCCTCAAAATGTCCTTAAAATATGGATGCTAGTTGATGCTTGTGTGCCACTCCTCCTAGCTTCTTCGCAGGGCTCGTGTTGTCCTTTCAAGGTGGATGGCCCAAAGCTGAGGACAGTGTGTTCAGGCAACTGCTTTCTCCTTTGTTCAGAGACTCTCTGGCTCTTCCCACATAGGAAGTTTGCTGGCAGAACCTAACAGGGCATGCTGTGTGCTGGCTGGGTACCAGTTCTAGAGCTGCTGGACAGGTCCTCTGAGTCCGGTATCTCCATCTGTTCCCTGGGAGATGTTTAGTGGAGGGTTCTTGTTTCACTCTTGGAAATCCTGGCCTTCCTTCACTGGCGAAAGATAAGGTAGATTGTATCTTCAGCTCGGGTCCAAATGAGCCCTTCTTCTTGCTCCTTTCAGAGTCGTTGGATGATCTGGTAAATGAGGGTCTCAGCCCTCTTTTAAAGCCAAATGGGCCCCAGTGATTGGTGCAGGCTAAACCTTCCTTAAGGAACCAATCCAGGGTCTCCACCAGCTATCTTCTGTTATGCGTGAGGTCAGGACCAGAGTGCTTTGCAACAGGAAAGATAGGGGGTGACACCATGTTTTCCTAGGTCCCACCCATCTTCCTGTCTGTTGTAGATCAAAGTGTATCTCTGGTTAACTGAGCCCTCTGTGACTTTTGATCAAAGCACAGGTCTCCCTTGAAGTTTGGGATGAGAGCAGACTTCATGTCTCCCTTAAAACACATACTTCTCCCTCTGAAAGGGGTCCACCCTACTGGGGTTGCCTACGGTACTAGTGGACCCAGACATGCCATTCACTGTCCTTCATACAGAGGGGTGGGAACTAGATTCAAGTTGAGACATTGCATATCAAAGAGGTGTTTGCCCCTCCTTCCTGTTGTCTGTCCTGCAACCAAGCCCTTTTGACGGGCTTGCCTCAATTAACTCTCATCAGTACGCGCTGCCGCCAACAGTTGAGATAACAGGAGGGCAGATCCATGGAGTCTTTGATATTTTAATTAGGCTGCCCGGGCCAGGAGGAAGGGGTCACCTTCCCCCTTCTTGAGATGCTTTGATGTGTAGAGGAGGAGCCAAAAGCTTCTAGAGGAAGTCCCACCCCTAAATTGCTTATATGTTCGGAACCGGAAATAGTGACAAGCAAGACACCCGTAATGATGCCTATAACATGAGCAGCCTTCAAAGCGATTAAGGAAACCATTATTTATGCATCCACGTAGAACTAAATTAAAGAAAAAGGGCACCTGACTAGGCCCTCATAAATCCAGGTGGCCGTGTACTTTTAAATAATCTGAAAAATCAGGGTGAGAAATCACACATATACTTCATGTGGTACTCCTACACAGGAAAAGCAATCTCTTCAGAATGTTATCAAGAATTTGACCATGTGTATTTTATTTTACAAATATTCTTCAAAGATGGAAAGACAGTACCCACAGACACTTGGCTATTTACAATTTTGTATACAATACAGGTAAGTACAACCCAGTCATTCAGACTGGATTTTGTTGAACATACATGTTTTGCTTTTGTTGATCGACATCCTTAACTTGACAAATAACATGTGAAGACAGAACAAAACAGTTTTCGGTGAACAAAAAAATCAGTGTAATAAATTTACACTGAACTCGTGGAGAAGTTGTCAACACTATTGTGTTTCGGCCCAAGAATAAAAGCTGCTTGATGGAGCTTATATGTGGTAGGCCTTCATCAGGACATGTAGTAGATGGTGTAACCTTGTCCTGTGGGTCTCTATCTACAATTTAATGATAGGAGATGTGTGGATGAGAGAAAGTGTGATCTCGGATACTTAGTACATGATTGATAAAAAGCTCAACAGATGCTCTGATTGTGAAAAGAAGGAAAACGATGATGTGGACATCACACATCGTATGGCTTACTGTAAGTTATTCTTTGCTATGGTAAAGTCTCATGTGAATCCTCTCTTGAGTGGTAGGGGACAATACATGGTACATTAATCACCAGTGACTTGATGATCGTGATGAAACCTGGCTGCCTATGAAGACAAAGTAAACAGGGAGTGGACTCAGTAAGGCTGGTTGGAAGCCAAAGGTCCTGTCAAGGTATAAAATCCATATGTGTGGCTGTGCTCTGCCCTCATTGGGCAAACGCCTGTGGTTCCACGTGTTTGGTGAAAAGGCCTTGGAGGAGGGCAATTTCCTGCATCTAGGTTGCAGTCCCGGGGAGCCTCGTTATATGCTGCAAAAGTGGGGAGAAAACACATATTGTAGATGTCTCTCTCCTACGCAAAAAATTGGCATAGGAATTCACACATTGAATCCTAGACGCAACCCCATCGCGTTCCGGGTGTACAGCGTGCGAGCTTAAAAAGTTCCGCCTATCAGTGTCACTGTGAGCTGCCATAGTACAGTGGCACACTGTCCCTGTGGTATGAGATGCATGCGGTGGACATTCTAGACACCAGCCAAAAAAGCAGAGTCCTACTCATGCAGAATCACCGTGGGTGGGTACAAGAGTCGGCCTCATGGGCATGCATACTGCCAAGTGAAGTAGCCCGTGATAGTGTGGGTGATTATGGCTGAGGTGATTGGAATTTCAGAGGGAAAAGGATTAAAATCATCCCGGGGAAGACGAGGGGGCATTCATTCTAGGCTCTCTGCTCTTGACCAGTCCACAGGGTGGCTTCTGTCCCCATCCAGAGGTCCCAACATCCAAGAGAATGTTCCAGTGGTGAGTAGATTTGAGACTTTAAATTGCAGAGTAGCAAAATATTCTATTTTGGGTGAAAATATGTGAGATATTTTCCTGATCACTGTCGGCAGCAACTTCTTCCTCAGTGACAAGGAGATCATTTCTTTGACGTGAACTGTTTTATGGAATAGTACAAGGCATGGACATAATTTGGAAAATCATCTGTGACTGTGATGTGGCTTTTGATGAAAGAAATTGCCTCTTTTACGCCCTGTTTCTGTCTTCATAAGTGCTCCCAAAATGACAGATTATCTTTATCAAACACATCGTACAATTTGAATAACTTCTGAGACACTGTATTGCAGTAAAGACTTTGTGCCTCATTACGATAGTGCCGGTCTGGAAACAACGGTGCTGGTAAACCGACCGGCACCGTTGTTTCCGGGCCGGCGCATTACAACTCAGTGAGCGGGTGCCATCCCACCTGCCAGGGTCAGATCTGCCGGGCGGGACAGCACCCGCTCACGGAGTTCTCACGGGAGGACAGGCACCGTTGCTACCGGTGCCAGTGCTCCCGTGTCCCCATTCCTACGTGACTACGTGACTACGGAAATCAGGCGCCAGTCATTCTTTCCGGGTTCGGCGGCAACCCGCCGGTATCACCGGCAGGGTTATCGCTGGACCCGTAATGAGGCCCAATATGCATCAAGGAATCACAGCCATAACATTAATCTGGGGTGGTGCAATGGAGAGTTTGCAGCTGGCGCAGCGCAAGACGCTGTCGCAAACCTGTTTTTGGCTTATATCGCAAGAATCACGACCCATGGCGTGACATATGCAACGGCCACAAGCACTTTCGCACATACACACTCTGCACATTGTTATTTGCACATTGATTGACAGGGCGGATGCGTGGGACCACACGCATGCGCTCTTTGATTGTTTGCTTGTTTGTACGCCCATGCACAGTGAAGACGGTTATGCAGGAGGGAGCCACCCATATTGTAATGCGCTGATTGCAAACATTCTTCATTAGCATCCCAGACATTTTAGGATCACTGGATGTTAAGATAATTTGTACCTTAGTTGAATTGTAATTTTATATTATATTTTTATTTTATGACAAATACTTCACTTCAGAATGCTGTTAAACCACCTCTTACATTGATTATTAGCTCTTTGTTGTTTGCTGTTTACTTAAGTAAATGCAACTAGCTTGTATAATTAGATGTTAATGTTATAATTAAGCCACTATAGATGAATAAACGTATCTTGAGCTTATCTTGCATCATCTACTTCAAACTTTTTCACATTTTAATAATTATAACATTCGTTTTTACTTAGCAGTTTGTGCTAGATTCCGCCCACTTCCTAGTGCAGTGATAATGAAAGCTGTTACATTATTAATCAATGTAATTGTACCTACCACCTGGAATCACAACTGGCCCGCAAAGAGAGGACCCACAAAGAATCCTTCTCTTGTCATGCTCCCACCCTTTGGAACTCGATCCTGGTACCAACTCGCAATGCCCCCATGATTCTCCAAGTTGGCAGAACGATCAGAATAGGGCTTTTTCAACAACTAAGGACTAATCCCCGTGGACACACAGACCAAAACTCACAGTGCTGCGCTACTGTTAAAAGATGCTATCCCAAATGTTGACTTCCCACACCCTGTAAAGCACTCAGCTGCTCTCGGGCTAGGTCTGTACTTTAAACAATAAATATAAAATGCCTAGGACAGCAGGTTCCAACTTTCGACTCTCTACTGCTCACTGCCGAGATCCGAATATGTACACAGCTTAAAAGTGTTCCTCAACAGTATCTGAATTTCCACAGTTTCTTTGAAAGCATTGCAAAGTTGGGATGTCTGTCCTGCGACAATGGCCACCCTTAGGGTGGATGAGGTTGTAGCGCCTAGAATGATTCAGCCTTCTGATCTAGAGTGTGATGGTGTAAAATGCTTTTATTTAGAAATGTGTGGTTTTCTCTTTCAAATGGTGGTTCTGGTTACAAAGAATGAATGTATAAGGGTTGCGCTGTTGTACTTCCACTCAAGTCCATTTTTCAATGATTCTCATCATTCATTTTCTTTCAGATTTTAGAATGTATGGCAATGTAACTACTTTCTTGATTTTTCCATTGCATTTGCACCAGGGCAAAACAACCGAGCTGCAAAAATAAAATAAAGCAATATGTATTTGAACATGTGAACTTTTGGATCCTGTGAAATTTGTACTGCACCTCTGCACAATTTCTATAATCCGAACCCATCTGAACTCAGAAAGCATTGCTAAATCATAACACTATCCTTTCCTTATGCAGCGCTTCATGCCAGATCCTGTCCAAATCCAGGCCTCGAGGGCGGATACATGTTGGGTTTTCAGGATACCCCTCATTAAAATTCATAATATAAATTTGCATACAATATTTGTAAATGTATGCTTATTCTTCCTCATGAATAATAATGAGGGATATCCTGAAAAGCCGTTAGGATCCCGGCCCTTGCGGCCTGCAGTTGGACAACCTAAACACTGCAGTTAAAGCCATTATTACTCATTGTAATGGTGTTTAATTGGAAGAATGGCAGGGTGAGAAAATTCCAATGTACCATTGATGGCGCACACAGAACGCTGAGCTGCTCGCTTAAATAGCTGACAGAGGGTTCCACACATATAAAGTTTGCTTAACCAACTGAGCTATCTTACTGTTAAATAAATACTGTAAGTAATGTTAGGGAATAAGACTTACTATATCCCAAAAGACACTAAACATAAACATATCAATGAGAGACACCGATGTGCGGTCTGACCCAACTTTGATTGCCTTTAGGGGAGGAATATTGAGAGTTGGGGCCAGAGTACACCAACGTCAATGCACTCACATAAACATCCAACCATCCCAATACACATGAAGTAGGCATGCACACATCTAATGTGTATGTATGTGGAATTCATCTAGGTTTGTAGAGAAAGACTGCAACAACCATGTTAGTAAGTAGTAAGTGTCAAAGCATCCCCAAGGGTTCCCTATGGTGTGCTCCCTGTGGACTTGCTGGCATACAGTTCTGTGCATTCAGATCAGAGGATACAGAAAGAGACCCCTCTCAGGAACACCGGAGGAGTTTGACACACATACATATATTCAGTATGGTGACCCATTAGGGACAGTCATATTGAGGGTATAACAGGCTTATCTGCCTGCATGGAATAGCTGGTCACATCCATCTTAGCTACAGGACCTGAAGTAACTGTAAGTGCAATATGGATGCTTTCGAAGGCACATGCTTTGTCTCCACCTAGACCACAGGGATCTCAAGATCCCCAACCTCAACAGGTTTTCCGGACAATAACTGCCTATGGACTTGATCTGTGTGGAATTCCTGAAAACAGGGAGTGACTTTGGCTCATGAGGACTGGACTTGGGGACTACTGATCTTTACTATGATTAAGCAATAATGATGCATTCTGATAGCCGCACCAGCTCAAGTTAATAGGCCAGAAGGAAGTTAGGATCTTTAACGAGATCCGCAGGTTGCTACCACGTGGTATGGCCCAGGGGAGAGGGCATTATTGCCTTTGGCACCCCAGGGATGGTGCCAATATAATTTTGTAAAGAGGAAATGGCTTTCACAACCACACACACCAAATTCTCTTGAAAAAACTACAAACCAAGATGGCCACCATATAAATGGAGTCATGGGCTCCATGCGGAATCCCCCGTTTTATTCCCATGCCCATGATCCTGTAAGGCCGATGTTATGGAGCAGGATCGATAGATAAAGGCTGCCTTTTTAACAAATTGACATAGACGGCATGTCTTTTCCTCAAAGACTTTCCATTTATTTAGTAAATGAACAGTTAACATAGCCAGTCATGGTACTGTCAAAGCCTAATCTAGGCTTCCTCCCATGACAACTCCCCCAACAACCACAGCCAACTGACCGCCTGCTTCATGGGATTAACATTATGAACCATTTTTTTCTTTGCATGCAGTTAACTTTTCAAAAGGGCTCAAAATCAGATTGAAGCTAAATATGGAATATCTTTATAGGAGAGTTCCATCTGACTTTAAAGGTTTGTTCTGTTCATCATTCATGGGAATACAATGGGAACTCAATGGAATATAAATACTAGTTTACAATGTTGTAAAACTGAAGGTCACAAGATGAATGATTTATATTTACAAATCCTTCATATTATATCAAAACAATTTGATTTGCTTTGTGAGTGCCATAGCCAGTTGTTTACTTATGTACCACTGGAGATTAAAATACAGCAGTTTTCCAGGTGATAATCCCTAACAAGATGCATAAATGCGTAGCCCATTGCATGTGAAATCCCACACATTTGTGCAGCTTATTATTGATTCTGTGGACGTTCTGTTTTTATAACGAAATGAAGATAACGTCACTGTGTGTATGTACATTCTATTGGCACAGATCAGTGTGTATTGCTCAGGTTAGGAATTGTAACAGCAGAGCAATGTGTAAATCAATAAGTTAAATGGCTACAAGACAGCGGTACTGGTTCCGGGCTCTATCTCTTCTTCTTCCTTGTGGACTTCAAACGTTTGTCCAACAGCCCTTGTTAGGGAGAATTCTCATAAATGTGCCAATTCCTCCCACCTTAGAGCCCTCCAGCTCTTTTGCTAAACTTTGGGACTTCGAACTTTTCAATTCAATGTGTTTTCTGTGTGTGTATTCTTTGGTTATGTAGTCTAACCAACTCCATAGGCACCATCTTTTCATTTGTGTCAACAGCACCCTCGGTGCAGTGGCACAGGGAAGCCCTTTCAGGCTTTCCCAAGGTTTAAATACCTTCTCTGGGATAAACTACTGTTTCTCAGAGTAAGTAAAGTGAAATTGACTTTACTGGTCTTTTTTATGTATGTTGCAGTCAAATGTTACCCTTTCCTCTCAGAATGGCTTGTGGCAGTGGTTTTACAGTGAACTACCATGATATTTCCCGACTGTGAACTATTCATTGCTCCGGTAATGTTAAATTGCGGGAGCCATGTTTTTCAAGATGGCGTCTGAGCCCCCTTTGTTAATACAGGTCCCGGTCTTATTTTGTCGCCATTTCTTTTTGGAAAGGTCCTTCTACAGTTTTTCTCTGCACGCCAAACCCGGTTTGGTCTCTTTGTTCATTCGCCTTTGGAAGGCTTCAGGAGTGAAGACCGCCTCTGGCACCCAAGTGTCTGGGGTGGACAGGAAGGGAGAGAGGTGCCTGAAACTCCCTGTGCTTAGTCTCCTAGTAGACCAAAATGCACTCTGTGGTGATTGGCTGGCTGACTGTCCGGCAAGGACAGCCACCCTGCTGGGTGAGTGACAGCTGGGCTGGAAAGAATGGGAGAGAACTGAATAAAAGGCGAGTCTCTTGACTTGGAAGGCAGAGTCGACCACTGGAATGAAGGTATCGAAGAGGAGCTTGAAGAGGACAGCTGCTGCAACTCCTGGACTGTTGGTGTGTCCGGTGAAGCCCTGTTGCAGGTCCAAATCGCCAAGTTTGCATCGACAGAGAAGCCCCTGCAAGGATGACTTCTCCCTTTGAGTTGGTGAGACTAATCAATTCACCAGTAAGCCACTTGGACACCCAGCTCGGAGCTGGTTGAATTTCCTCAGAGTTGCTGCAGGAAACCGTAGAACCAGGGAGAGGTGTAAAGACTGGAGGGGGGGCTGTTCCTCTGCTCTCTATATGGTAGAGGAGAGGCACAGAGGACCCCAGCCAAGATTCTCTATTACGGTAGCAATGGATGAGCAATCAAGGCCTAGCTTAATAGAGGTAACGAACAATAGACATAGGAGGAAAGCAGTGGGTTAGAACAATTGGCAGAATTCTGGCCGCTACCACTAGACACAGTTCTGTGTGGAGTTCCCCCCACCTGGGCAACCTGTAAAATAAAGATACACTGCAAGCCCAGTCCATATATTGTTCAATAATTCTTATTTCCTTCTATAATGTTTTGACCACCCCAATGTACCTGGAATAGCAGATTTCGAAGATGAGTCGTCGACGGATCCTTCTTGAGCGGCTCCCTTTAAAGCAGGAGCCACGGATCGTCAAGATCCCGCAAAGAAAGTGAACTCGGTGTTGAGGTGGCAGCTTCTGTCCCAGCGGTGCTCGTCGGCGATGGAGCGAATATGTCCTGCAAGGAAGAGGCATGCAGGGCACCTCGATGTCGATAGTTCAGGACCGCAAAGAGATTGTGAAGAACTGTGGCCCAGCAAGGGCGTTGAGTCGTCCGGTGTCTCTATGGTCTTTGGGTGTCAGGAAACCCACCGGCGGATGCTCCTCGGCATGTCCACGGCCTGGCCTTCTCCGGCAGGATAAGGCAGGCGGCAGTGTGGACGAGCGTATCCGTGAATAAAAAGTCTTAGGCAAAGGAGGGTTGCGGCTCTGGTCATTGATGGCACGGCATCAAGCGGTCCCCTCTTCTGGGCAACATGTCTTCGACGGGCCTTCAATGGTTATGCAAACCTGCAAACCCTGGTCGACGGCGGTGGATGGAATGTCTGGTGCTTATCTTCTTTCTCCTCAGCGGTCCCCGTCTCCAGTCGGCAGCCTGTCGATGGTCTGACTTCCAGGGAGCTTTGGCAAAGGTTAGCGGTGCTCGATGGTCCCTCGGAGCACGGGAAGAGGGCTCCTAACCAGGTCCTCTCTTAGATCAGTCTTGACTGCTTTCGGCTTTCGGATTTCGGCGAAGGGAGACAGCAGTCGACCTTCTTCTTCAGTTTCAGCTTCGAGATTCAGCTTCAGTTTCAATTTTAGTTTCAACTCCAGCTTCTGAACGATTTCTAGCAGTGAGAGGCCCCCGGATATATTAGTTGATCTCCCATTCATTCTGCTGGGTCACACTCAGGCAACCAATCACTCAGAAGGGCATTCAGCAGTCAGTCAGCCAATAAAGCATATAGTACATTCAGGCCCTACTCCTCCCTCTCAGACACTCACAACAAGGAATGTGTATTGGGACAAGTACCCAGCCATTCAACACTACACACTGCATTCATGCCAGTTTCGGGCAGGGCTGTCTCAGTCATTGTGTCAAACACCAGAAACCAGACATCCACAACAAGAAGTGCATATTGGTCACACGCCCCATTCACCCAGGTCCCACCCACAGAGTGTACCCACAAAATACAGTCACTGGGAAGGCTCCAGCCAGCCAGTCTGGCCTGGACTTCACAACAACACCATATATGGAACTTCCACCCAGTCAGGGGCAAGGGACAGAGTCAGGACTTCCCATGACTTTGGGAAAACAAGTTAACAGGCAATAGTAAGCAAGAGGCCACAGGGGCCATCTTGTTTCCTATCAGGAATCAACTGATTCCAATGGCAGGGCCTGGGTATCCCAAAATGGAGGATACTCAGAGCACCTGTCAAATTCAGCATGGAGCTGCCACCAGCCCATACCCGGCTCTGTGGGCCACACACAGGTGCCCAAAAACATACACTAGGGGCACAGGGCTGTACCCCCACCCATGAGTGCCATAAGGGCATCCCATAGGTCTGTACACCAAACCAAAAACAGGAAGAGCTGCATTGCCAGGAGTCCGACATGGACTCCTGGGCAGAGAACAAGACAGGACACAAATGAAAAAGGACTAAAGGCCCTGTCCCTTCAATGCATTTCTAGCATCACAAGAGGG
Source organism: Ambystoma mexicanum (assembly GCF_040938575.1). Taxonomy (NCBI): domain Eukaryota; kingdom Metazoa; phylum Chordata; class Amphibia; order Caudata; family Ambystomatidae; genus Ambystoma; species Ambystoma mexicanum. The sequence continues at coordinate 202,438,275 of NC_090931.1, forward strand.
ACACCAGTTTGTCTGCTTTACTTCCAGCTACTGAAATTGAAGTTTTGCCAGTTGTGAGCTGCTTTGACTGTCCCAGTGCAGTGCAGGAGTCCCCCGACGTCCTCCCTCTTGCTCCCACAACTGAGGCCCAGGAACAGCGAGATCTGCAGGAACTGCCAGGAACAGAAGTCATCAGCTACCTCTTTTTCTTCATTTGTAAGGTACTGTAAAACAAGACTGAAAGTACTTACCTGTTGCGGTGAAAGTGCTTGAAACTTTCGCAACTCACAGGCTTAATCAGCTTGTGGGCCAACATATGATTCTTCTTGCTGCAAACTACTCCTAAGAACTTGTGCATAGACTTTTCCGTTTAACTATCAGACCTGCTTTATCCTATCCAAGACTTTAGCCCATTGACTTTGGCCTAGCCTATTGAATTGAATTTACTTTACGGTGAACTCAACATATTTGCATTGTCTAAGAATAATTGTAACCTTTTATGTTCTAATAACCTTTGCCATTTACCCCTCTTGAAAAGTATTCTGAATGCCAACAGAAAGATATTCATGTCTTCAATACCCTTTAATTGTAGGTTGTGTCTGTGGGCCATCCCAAAAGGATCTTATCTGATTCAGAAACTTAGAGTGTACAGTATTGAAGTATATTTGTGTGTTTTATATGATTGCCTCCTTCTATTGAATGTTTTATAACTGACTGGTTAATAAATTAAGAAGTATTTAATCAAGAGATCTTGAGTGTAAGAGTTTATTTGAAAACCTGTGATTGTAAACCTCTGTGTAACATAATTACAGCTCACATTCCCTCTTGAGATAAGCCTGGCTGCTCAACACACTACCAACACTGTGTAGTATAGACTTATACCAAAGGTTGGTTTTGCTTATACCTGTTGTCATAGTTGCTTGTAGTGTTCCCAAAGGGTACTGCATTCAAACCTTGCCTAACAGCCCTTGGGCTGCCCCCTATTCCAGTACTGGTGGTAAAGGATGTAGGCGTCAAGCTATCTCTGTAAATGTCCATGGAGGATTAGATAGCCTCTGTCTGCAAAAGTGGACACTTTAAACTAAGGACACTACATAAGATCCTGCCCTGCATTCCCTCTTAATTCCATGTGCCAGTTGTTGCCTCTTTAGTTATGAGCGGGGCTGATTATTGCAACTCACTCTATACCCCAGGCTGCATATTTGACTCACCGGCTTCAACTCTTGCAGAATACCTCAGCAAGAGTTGTGGTGCTTACTCCCCTTGCTACACACATTTCTCCCTTTTTGCATCAACTGTATTAGCTCCCGGTTGGTAAACGGGTTCAATTTAAATCTTTGTGCATTGTGCACCATGCCTTCTATAAGACAGGAACTGAGTATCTTCAACTTAAGAGTTTGGTCCCTATGTACCAGTTCGGCCTTTGCGCTCTCAGACTTCTTATACTATTCAAGTTCCCTGCGTGGGACACTCCCATGCAGGCAGCTGTGCCTTCTGTGTGGTGGCTGCAAAGTTATGGAACTCTTTTCTGACAGCTCTCTGTGCTACCGAAAATCATCTCTTGTTCCTCCACTCTTCGGATACTCTGCTTTGTTAGCTCTTCTGTTTTGCTCAGCTACCTACCTGGGGGCTAGCGCCAAGATGCCTTTTTGGTGTATGTTGCGCTTAATACATTTCATTAACATAACATAACATAAATGACACATTCAAATCATTGTGTGCACAGAGGACCAGTGTCAAATAAATTCATCTTTAACTAAATAGAGCTTTGCAATAGTGGAACACATATGCATGTGTGATTGCAACATGTTTAACCAGTAGTAAGTAGATTACATAAATTCGGACAAATAGCTTGCCTTAGCTTGTAAGGTGGTCATAATCTGTTTACCTAAAGTCTGTGACATGTGACACCCATGGGTGAAATGGAAGAGCATTTGCAAGCAGAGACCTCTTGAAGTTCCCTTTTAGGGGCATGTCTTTCTGAGATGGGGCTAGGGAACACATAGGATGCAAATTAAAGAAATGGTGCTTGCGCAGTTTTGTGAGCATTGCAACTCAAATGTTGAACCCAATCATAGTCTGCAAGTACTCTGTGCCTATGTGTACTGCAGGCTTCATTGGCTATAGTTTCAGAAATGTTGATGATTAAAAATGTCCAAAGAACCATCAAAAGCTAACTTTATCACCAAGTGGCACATATAAAGATATTTTTAGAATAGACTGGTAGCAGACAAAGTGAGCTACCTGCAGACTGCGACTCCTACCAAGCTGCTACTAATCTGCTCACTGGTTGAGCTGCAAGCCTCATGAAGTGAACCAGGAGTTTTCAGAAGAATGCTAATCCAAACACTCCAGAATTAGTGGGCGGTTGTGAAACTTGTTGTGCTCCCCCCTGACAACTGTCCTCTCTGAGCTGCCACTGTGTCGGATGGAAAACAGCCCATCATTGTTATCACTAGAATGCTTTATTAGTATCCGGCGAGGGACAATGAGATTGTAACAAGCAATCTCATTGGTCCTCACCGCGTCATTACCAGCCCGACAAATCCTTTTGATTCTTGACACATTCTTGTATCCCGTTCTGTGTCGGCAATCTTTTTTTACCTTATTTTTCAGTTGCTAAATGCCAAAGCTTTTGTCAACTGAAAAAAGACACTTTTAGTTCCTCGGTCTAACGGGGCGGAGTATTATTAGCAATAGGTCCCTCACTGGAGGGGGCATTGTTGCTGCGGTAATGCCCCGTGGCCTGCATTAAGGCCCTTGCTTCACTTGAGCCTGTATCTTTGGGCCCAGGGGCATTATCTGAAGTGATGATTATTATTAATGACGCCTTACAATCCCTTGGATTAATGACTATTTTGGTTGGTAATAAAGGTCCATATTCTTGTGGCCATTGGAGTAAATCAATGGATGTCGCAGGTCACTGTATTCGGACGGTAGTAAAGCCTAACTGTCACCATAAACAGTGCAACATTAAAAGAATCCAGGATTCAGCGCCATCAAGTGTGTATGTTTAATTACAATGAACAATCACACATTTGGTAAAATCCCATGTACGATAACACGTGTTTCGGCTCTCCTGAGCCTTTTTCAAATCAGGGCTATTCAATAAACAACAGCAAACCACCAAAAGTGTATTCCATTGGTAACCATAAAGGTGTATAGTCTCAACACAAAACATAGCATTTAGCATACAATCAGTATGGTAATTAAGCATTTTGCGTGGGCATTAGTCCATCATGCCGCAATAAGCAAAAACAAATTAGTATGAAAATAATGCAACAAAAAGACAGAAAAACAAGGATTGGTGAAAGGGAGGATTCAAGGGTGTAGACAAATAAACATCATATATTCACATTATTTCAAAAATTTAAACATAAAGAGACAAGACAAAAGAGAAAAAGAACCAAAAAAATATACTCATTAGTTTGTTTGATGATAATAAATCCATAGTGGTCTACTAACCAGCATGTCTGTTCAACAAAAAATCACACAGGTATGCTTACCCGTGGTTGCAAGAAACCAATCCGTAGGACTCTTGTCACTGTAGTAATAACGGGGGCTAATCCTCAAAAAAGGAGTCTGAAATCAAATTAATGTGAAACAACAGAGTTTTTAAGATGGTCGAAATATTAGCTGGAAACTTATTTAAAAAGTGAATAGAAAAATATATCTTTCTATATTAAATTCGATTGAAAAAACGTATCGTCTTTTGGTAAGATTATTTATGATAATCTGAAAATATCCGTGGAATCGGGTGTGAAGAGCATACAAAAGAATTTAGTTTCACAATAGTATGCAACGTCATATTAAAACTGAGATCCTTATCGTGTGTAAATTACCTTGTTTTAATAACGTTCGTGCACTACTAAAGACATCCCTCGTTATGTGTATCTAATCAGAACAAACTGATAATAGTGTGATTTCTAGACTCAGATCCATTCTCATACGGAGATTAATTTGTTGTCTAAAAAACGTTCTCCCACGGTAATATGCATTGCTAGTTTGTATAACCAAACAGACAAAGGAGCTTGTTAAGCTTACCTTATTCCGGAAAGCAAAAAAGTCACACGCGTCGGCAAAAGCACAGTGCTGTCTGCAGGCGCCATTGTGTTAACTGAGATATGCACGGCAACCATAGCAACGTGAGTAGCGTCGCTATGGTAACCTGCGTCCAGCGGCACAATGTATTACCGTCGGCATGGTACATCCTATTGATTGACCTATCATGCACCCGTCATTCCTGCAATTTGAGTATTACACTTTTAAGTGTTATTGAGCCTCATGTGGCACAATTGATTCTCCACCCACATCCAAAGATGGGGCTGCAGATTTAGTAACGTGCATGGCAACCAAGTCCCGCATTGCCAGTGAAGTAAGCCTGCCATTGACTGACATCAGTCTCAAAAGGGCCGCCATTGTTAAATGGTGAGTAAGCCCATTACAAAATACCGTGCTGGCTGATAATTCATAATATTAACTGCCGTGTACTGAATCCCCTATGAAGTTATGATTTTGAAAGACTAAATAATGCAAGTTGAAGGATAGAATACAAACAAAATTTAACTCTATGAATAATTTTCAACGTTAGGTTAGCGTCCAAATAATCATCACACCCAACCACGCATTCAGTATCCGGTAAAAGTGTTAGGCCTGGATCTAAAATAATTGAAATAGTATCTGTGTACAAATACATCGAAAGAAGAGTACTGACATTGCACCTGTTATGTGAGACTTCAGGCAAGGTAGTAGCGTCTATTGACAATAAGGTTATATGTCCAAATATGTCCAAATAACCTTACTGGTCAATAGATCTGGATAGAAATTGATGTTTTTGTAACTGTTGATGATCTGATGAGTTTAATGTGACTATATAAATGTGAAGAAGATAACTTGTTATCAAACAATTGATTTGGTTTATGCTGTGTTACACATTCTATATATCGTCTTATATGGACGAATTGATTAGGAGAGAGCTATGACAAAGCAAACTTTTTAACGTTTTGTTTTGTTTGTTAATGTTTTATGATTTTATTATTTAATTGCATTATGTTAATTTAATGTATGTGCTTAATGTACTTGTTTCCTAATAAGCATTATGTGGTACTATTATTAATAGCACGCCATGGGCATAGAGGTGCCAGGTCAGGACTACATTTCAGCCTTGTGGCCGCCAGAGCACAGAGGTGGCATTGGGCCACAGGGGAAGCTGCTCGCAACACTTTTATCATGCCATTGCCCAACAGCACCCAACACTACCATGAAAACATGGGCCAAAAGACCACGGTGCCTGCACTGAACTGTAGGGCTAGCCACACACACCACTATCACTGTAGAGCTAGCCACACACACCACTACCACCAAGACGTGTGGCAAAAGTACCCAACACTACCATGAAGCCATGGGCCAAAAGACCATGGTGCTAACATTGAACCGTAGGGCTAGCCACACACACGACTACCACCAAGACGTTTGGCAATAGCACACAGCACTACCATTAAACCGCAATGCTGACAGCACATCACCCTACCATGGAGCCAAGAGGATGACATCACCAGCGGTACTCTTGAGCCATAAAACCACGAGTACAGAAGAATAGCATCAAGCCATGCAGACCACAGCAGACTCTGCAAGGGTTGAGGCAAGGTGTGGGTGGGCCAGTGGCCTCACTACCATTAAGCTATGGGATAAAGAGCACACAATGCTACCATAAAGGTACGGGCGCATCAACACACAGCACTGTCATTGCGACCTGCCTCTGGGGCCAGTGGTCGAAGTGGGCGGGAGCGGTTGGGAGTGTTGCTCCTCTACTTTTTTTAATTAAGTGTTACTGTTCCTATACTTTTATTTTAAAAAGAAACCGTTCCGGAATGGTTTCGTTTTCAAGTGAAAGTGTAGGAAGGAGTTGAAACTTACACTAAATGTTCCCTTAAACAGCAGGTGCAAGTGTTTGGGGGTTTGTATTGTGTGTGGGAGGGGGCGTGGTGATAGGGTTTGTGGAGAGGAGGTGCATGCCAGCAGGGATCATAGTTTCACTACTTTTTTTCGTACACTTCGACCACTGTCTGGGGCACACAGCATCACACTCGAGGAGGGGCCCCATATACATGGTATAACTGACTATTTCACCGCCTAAAATCTGGGCACTAGTCATGCCCCCAAATACTCCAATTGAGAGTTACCAGTAGACATAAGCCTGACCCTTTATGCCACGTGCACTGCTCAGGTGATGTCTTCAGACCAGTGGAATGGGTGGCACCGCCCAGAATCAGGACCTCTGCTAAAGTGCTGCCTGGTCTCACTCTTATCAAAGGAAATGCTACCAAACACTAAATGGGGGCCTATGTCTGCACTGCCACATCGGGACCGCCACTGCAAGTAGCAATCTATGCTTCTGGGAAGCACCGTCCACCATGCTCCCAGAAGCCCGGGACAAGTGAGCACTGAAGGATTTATAAGGAGGGTAGCTGGGCCCGCACAGTCTGCCTTCCCGGTGCTGTGACTCCACACTACAGGTGAGTGCTGAGGGCGTTACACAGATCTGAAGCCCGCTCTCCCTCCGCCCTGTCCCCTGCTAGGGAGGACTGCTTCGCACACAAATCCTTCTCTACACAAAGCTCTAACAATCAGATTTATGAGTCGTTTGTCCCATGTTTCAAACACATAAAAATGCAATTACAAGTCGGGGTGAAAAATTAGCACCTCGGTTTAAATCTCATTAAGGAGACAAGCCAGCTATTAACAACACAGTCTGACAGCACTTAATGTCGAAATTCAATAACGATCCCGGGTACACATTAGCTATCACTGAGGATGAAGAGTTGGGGGTGCCCCCGACCCAGCTCAAGCGCAGTCACTGACTCCCCTGAGATCCACGCCCCCTGCACTATTGCTGTCTGTGACGTCGGAGACGGGACACAGGGGACGTGATCGAGACATTTAGGCTGCAAAAGAGATACATACTCAGGGTCGGCTGAAGATATGCGGGGGTTCATTTCAACATGATGGTTGGGGGCCCCTTGTTTGGAGTGAAAAGCAGTCTGAGGCACCGCTGGGGTGCATAGATTACAATGGCGACAAAGGTAATAGCTATTGATTATTATGAGACGGCCATCCAGCAGGGATCTTAAACACTAAAGGCCCACTGAAGAGCTATACACCCTTCTTTGTCACAAGTAGCTGATGTGGAGGAACCAGTGTTAGAAGGCAATGAGGTGATAACACTTCTGTATAGCCCGTGGGCAGTGACAGCCAGAAAGGAATATATTGCTGTGTTACAAGACGGCTGACTGCCAACATGCAGGAAGTTGCTGGGGGCCTTCTGAGGCTCAAAGCCCCTTTCATTTGAAAAGGTTGAAAGGCCCTGACACCGTCCCTTTAGAAACTGTACACACGACATTGATTTTTCAGAAGAAGTTTATTTCTGTTCATTTCTTTTGGGCCTTTCCCTGTGGTGCTTGTGGGTTGAATCGAGCAACATTTTAGCTGAATGTTTTGGGACATTTTCTGGCTCCTAACTCAAAATATGCTTTCCAGAGCTGGACACAAAAGTCCACATGTGGCCTACAGATCTAGGTGCAAAACTGCACATGCGTTCTCCGGTGCTGGATGCAGGACTGCAGATGGGGCCTCCATAACTGCTCAGAAGTTTGCTGGTGTGGTCTCTATAGCTGGATCTAAAAACACAGAGGTGGCCTACAGAACTAGGTACAATACACTACATGAGCCCTGCAAAACTGGACAGAAGACTGGAGATGGGACCCTCATAACTGGATATAAGACAGCAGATGGGGCCTCCGGAACTACACATAAAACCTCAGATGTGGTTTCCAGAGATGAGTTACAATAACACAGACTTGGCCTACAGAGCTAGGTGCAATACTAGTGCATAAAACTGTGGATCAGACTCCATAATTTGATGTAAAACTACTGATGGGACCAGGGGAACCTGATATAAGACTACTGATGGGACCTCTTAAACTTGGTATAAAACTGATGATAGGAACTTTAGAACGTGAAATAAGACTGCTGATAGGTCCTCCTGAACTGGATATAAGACTGCTGATAGGACCTCCAGAACTTGACAAGACTGCTGATAGGACCTCCAGAACTTGACAAAACTGCTGACAGGACCTCCAGAACTTGACATAAGACAGCTGATAGGACCTCCAGAACTTGACAAGACTGTTCATAGGGACTCCAGAACTTGATACAAGGCAGACGGAACCTCCAAAACCGGACCCACAACTGCAGATGGTTCCTCCATGAATGGTCACAATTCTTCTAATGTGTCTTCCAAGCTGTACAGAGGCCTCCAGATGTGGCTGACAAATTCGACATAATACAGCAGAATGATGGCTCCATTTAGGGATACAAAGGTCCAAATGAAAAAGTGGGCATTCACCTCATGTGGCTTCTAGACTGGGCACAGCACCTCAGGGTGATGCCTCCAGTACTTAACACAGTCCCCATGATGCCTCCAGCACTGCACACAATAGTCTAAGTCCGCAACACGACCTCTCTGCTGACGCTATCCCGCCTGTGCATCCTATGGCCCTCTCCCTCTGCCACTGTAGGTCTATTATGCTTATGACTATTTCTCGAGACCAATGCATAAGATCCATCTCCAGCTTTGCATAAAGTAAGATGTGACTCCGGTCTTGCTCTATCCATGTTCTTTCTGAACGATTAGTGCATGACTTCCTTCGTTAAAACTGTGCCACGGATCTCCCAATGATTGCTCCAGATTTTCCAAACCAAACCCCAGGTTTCCCCTCCCCTGTGTTCGCAAAACCATGTTTTTGTCCTCTGAAAACAGGCAAATACTACATACCAAGTGCTCTGCAATATGACTTATGCAGTGTTGTCTGTAGAAACCAATACTGCAGAGGGAAACCGGGTGGCATAAGTAGAACTAGGAGGGGATGAGGTGAGAAACAAATAATGGTCAATCGGCCAAACTGGTTCAAGGAAACTTATATTTTACCAAGCTGTTTGTAGTTATTGAAAAGGTGACATCAAATTCAGAGGGGGTTTACACTATACAAAGTTTGCATCAAGTTAATATGCACCCTAACAAGATCACTTATTTTCAATGGTTGTAAAAAAGTCCTAACATAAAAATTGAAAAGCATTTGATTGCTGATGTATCTTTAAATCAACTAATACAAAAAAACACCAGAAATCAACAGTCTGCATTTATCTCCCACTCTGTCGCTTTTCTTGGCCCTGTATGTAATCTTGTATATTACTACTCCAACATTCCGTGAATTGGTCATTCAGCGTTTTCACAGATAAACCATAGCTCTGTTTCATCTAACCCCTCTCCATGATTTCAAGTTTAACAATAATAATATAATTTTATCTAGCACTTAATGGTCGATAACTCCCTAATCTAAGTGCTATAATTTGTGTACTATATACCCAATTAATGGCAAGATAATGTAAAGTGGTCTTGTTTAGAGCATCTCTGAAATTTGTTGTGGTCTTGTGGCATGTGGTTGTGCTAAAAAATGAGTGGGTGGTTAAAAAGGAGAAGCAGGGGTGAAGCATGTGGCAGCAGTGAGTGTAAGGCAGAAGTGCTAGATTCTTGAGTGCAAGTATGGCTCTGTGTGGTTTATAGCACTGACACCTGGGTATGTGTTTAATCAATCATAATCTGTTAAAGGACCATGGTTGGACACCACGCGAGCTACTGGCTACTTGTACAACGCAACAGTGGTGGTGGCTGGAAGGTTTATAATTAACCTTAACCTCTAGAAACTGCTCTCGGCAACTCTCCAGATCATTGTTCTCCAGCCTGCTAAGCTATTACGGAAAGTGGCAAGGCCATTGGAAATCATGCTTGTATCACCCCAAGATGGATAGATCAGCCCAAACTGCTTGGTCACGGCCCGAGAACACAAGCAACCCCAGACAAGTTTTGTCTTCATTGGGCATCATCAGTGAGGTGTAGCTAGGGTGTCTGGGCCCACCATGCTCGGGACTCACTCTCTGGAATACTGCTACAGCACAAGTCAAGGCAAATGGCATTGTTTGGCTAAAGTCTAAGGGGCGTTATGAATGAAGTCAAGTGTATTCAATCTTCCGTCCATGCTGTTTGGGGATTGGCAGCATGTAAATCAAGTGTGGTAAACAGATTACCCCAATGCTCACATTTCAACATTGCATAAGCATTTGTCAACTAAAAATGTTTCCGGTTATGTCTCAAGTCCACACACGTCCTGGTCTTGCTGGTTTTTCTTATGATGAAGATTATGGGGCGTCCCTACTCAGCTGATCAAATGGGCTAAATGATGACATTGCATATGAGACGCTGAAGTTCCTTTTCCAAATTGTCTTACAGGGCTACCGAAATTCCCCTGAATTTGATGCTAAAAGGTTTAGCTACTAGCTTTAGTATGATCGTGCTGCACATCCCCTTCAGGCTGTCAATCATATGTTATGTTATATGGCATTTGTATAGCGCCTCGTTTAATTGGTATGGCCTCAAAGCACTCTAGGCGAACGACCTTGGAGGACCAATGTTCGAGGTATGAGAAATTGGTAGGTGGATTTTAAATGTGTGTATGCATTTTAGACAGTATGAAGGTAGTCAGGGGTGGCTAATTCCCGGCTAGAGACCCATGCAGAACTGGCTTGTGGATGGATGCTGTGATGGGCTGTCGGGAGAGAATGCGAGTCAAGGAGACTGATTATGTGCCCAGATAGACTGAATTGTTTTGTGGGACTTAGCTGCATTCTAGTGGCAGAGGTGATGTGCAATATGAGTTCCAGTAGTGGGTGATTGCAGATGTATCCGTGCGGATTGCCAACTTTGGGAATCATACGGCTATCTTCTATTGCAATTGAGTGCGATACGTACTAGTGAATCATGGCTGATTTCTAGTTTCGATGACAGAGCGCAGATCCTATCATGTGGGTCTACAGGAATCCTTTCTGCGCATGCTGGGTACTGACTTGATGTGTCCTGACTTGACTCAATGATGCCGCCACCTACCTGTCTGGGGGTGAGAGTTCACCCAAGAGGCAGATTAGGTCAGTCTTGAGTACCTTCCAGAAGGCGAACTCATCCTCTATGTGGTGGATGCTAAGAGGGATAGAGTTCCATATTGTAGGTGCTTGGAAAGAGAAGGAGGATCCCGCTATGCTGGTGGATTTGGCAAAAAGGATGACACGGAGGAGAGCAGTGCCAGATCTCAGGTTTCTGTTGGGTCTGTAGGTGGTGGCCATGTGTGGTAGAACGTTTGTGCCTGTGTTGTGCAGGGCACAGTGGGTGATTCACATAGTATTGAAGGTGGACCGTCACACGGCTTGGAGCCAGAGAAGGACACAGAGGGTGGGAGGGATGTGGTCTCTGGGGCCTAGGGCAAGAAGGAGCCTGGTTGCATTGTTATGGATCCGTTGGAGTTGAGTTGGAGTTGAGATGCAGGGGCACCTAGGTATAGGGTGTTGGCATAGTATAGGCAAGAGAGGACGATTGTCATGATCAAAGCGAATGAATGTGGGTAGGTAAGGTAGGGGAAGATGCATTGGAGACTGCTTAGATGTAGATAGTAGGATTATAACACATAATTGATTTCATGTGTTAGTGTCAGATCTGAGTCCATGGTGCACCCAAGGTTCTATACTGTGTTGGAGGGGGGTGGAGGGCCTAGGGTGGATGGCCAGGGGGTGGGTTGGGGAAGAGGTTAGTATTCCTGCAGATCATGATTTCAGATTTTCTGGGGTTGAGGAGGAGGTTGTTAGCTGCCATTTACTTTTTGATTTCTGTGAAGCATGAAGCGAGTTTGAGGGAGGCGGTGGAGGGGTCCTTTGTGATCTTGAAGATGATTTGGGTGTCATCTGTGTAGCTGTAGCAAGAAAGGCTGTGTGAATGGATAATAGCAGGGAGGGGGCTCAGGCTGGAGGTTAAAAAGAAGGGGTGAGAGAGAGGTACCCTGTGGTACTCCGTTGGTGACCGGGCACGAAGTGGAGGAGAAGGGAGGCATGTGTGTAATTTGGGATCTGTTGGAGAGGAAGAGGATATCCACTTTAATGCTGAGGGGGTGGAATCTGCTCGTGAAGGTGCAGTGATTGATGGGGTCCAAAGCCGCTGAGAGGTCAAAAACAATTAGAGCAGCACAACCTTCCAAGTCAGAGGTTCTTTTGAGATCATGCCAGATGGAGACTAGGCATGATTCACTTCCTCATACGGGTCTGAAGATTGACTGCATGGAGTTTAGGAGGAGGTTAGATTCAGTGACAAGGCATAGCTGGGTGTAGGCTCAGTGTAGCTGTTCAGTCAATTAGATTGGCTATGAAAACGTTATTTGAGACAGGTCCTTAATTAGTTAAGTAGAAGGGTGTCAAGGGAGGGTTTTTAGAGCTGGGGCTTGATTGTGGGATGTATTCAAAAACTCTGGGAACATGCCTGAGGTGATAGATTTGTCAATGACCGATCCTGCACCGCTGCCGGCACAGTTTGAGGAACGGATATCTTTTAGAAGATATGAGGGGCAGGGTTCCCCAGGAGATCCTGAGGGATGGCTGCCAGCTACTAGCTTAAGGAATTCAGGATGGGTTATGGGAGAGACAGAAGAAATGAGCGGGTGGGTGCTGGGCAGATCAGGGAGCCTTGAAATGGGTGCAAGGGAGGGGGGTGGAAGCAATAGTAATTCTGAGTCAATGGTGATGTTTCTTTCCACAGCTATGTTGTGGAGATGGTCAGAGACAGCATCACAGAGAGCTTTGGTATGGGATAGGGAGGAGGAGGGGCAGGAAAGGGCCTTGAATTTCTGAGATGATCTTGTGGCGTTCCCTCCTGGTGTTAGGGGTATTGGTGGTTTCAGGGCTTTAAGTGGGGTAAGAAATCGAGGGGGGGGCCCTCATTTGGGGGCGTGGCTTGTGGGGGGCGTGGCCTAAAACGTACGCAAATCGTAAGGTATGCACACATATATATATATGCATGCTATATATCGGTGTGCGTACCTTACTATGGTTTGTGTACTTTGCAAGCCATCTTTTCTAAACATAGAAATATGTATTTCTATGTTTAGAAAAGATGGCTTGCAAAGTACACAAACCATAGTAAGGTACGCACACAGATATATAACATGCATATATATGTATGTGTGCATACCTTACGGTTTGCCTAGTTTTCAGGCCATTTTTTTTTTTTTAAACATTTCGGTTTTATAAAAGATGGCTTTGAAAGTACACAATTCAAGCCATCTTTTATAAAGCTTTGACTACGGACAAAATTGTCCGTCGGCAAAGCTTTATAAAAGATGGCTTGAATTGTGTACTTTTCAAGCCATCTTTCATAAACCTCGAAACATGTCAAGAATCCCCAGGTTCGCCGAGGGTTAAAGACGGCTCGGCGACCTGGGGAAACAAAGGGACAGTAACTGCCTCTGGTGACCCCTCGTGCGAGAGGTAACCAGAGGCAGTTACTATGATTTACAGAAGTGGCAGCCAGGCACAGCATCGCTGTGGTTGGCTGCCACTTCTGTCAGATCGCCTGACTTCATGGCAGGCGCATCTCCCGTCGCGGCTGCCGCCGCGATGGGATAATGCATCCCACCAATGTTGCATGCAGTGGGACGGGGGCCCCGGCAGGGCCCCGGCTCAGTCCCACTTTTTGGAGACTGCCGGGGCCCGGCCCCGGCAGGCCCCGGTCCACTTAAAGCCCTGGGTGGTTCTGTTCCAGTAAAAGGATTTTGGGCCTTCCAAATTTCTGCTGTGTAGGCTTTGATCTGATTGGCATACAAAGTTATTTTCTGCGGTGACAGGTCAGCCCGCTATTTGTGTTCCAGGATGCGGTTTTGGGTTTTGAGGGATTTGAGGGCTGGGGTGAACCATATGTGGTAGGGGCCTCATCTGTTGGAGGAGCATCTAATAGGGATGAGAGGGCTAAGAGCTTCGGAAAGCCAATGGTCAAAATGGCTGATGGAGAGCTGACCGACTGGAGTGGGAGGGGGGTAGCGAAGCAAGCAGGGAGTCCGCTAGGTCTGGGGTAACTTTGACCTAGTTACATATAGTGAAGTAGGAAAAGGGTCCTGAGTTAGTCGGGTGGATGGACGGTCTGCTGTTGAGAGGGTGAAAAATATGTCTGCGCGGTCCACCCAGATTAGTGTCCGGGGAGGGAGTGTGGAGATCAGTTCAGAGGAACTGAAGATTGTGTCCAGGGTACGGCCTGCAGAGCGTGTAGGGCCTGATACCAGTTGAGTCCGATGGAGGAATTCCAGGTTGTCCAAGAATGGTCATGTCATAGGGGTATGTGGGACGTGAAATCATATATTGAAATCCACTCGCATGATGAGGGAGGGGTGAGTAACCAGGATAGCCGATAAGGAGTCACTGAAGTTTTCAGCAAACTTTCTGTTGTAGCCCGGGGGTAAGTATTTGAGTAGGAAGCTGTGGGTAAATGTAGGGGTGATGAGAAATTTCACTAGGAGGGATATGCAGACTGAATTACATGCTTGTTCCTAGGAGTGTGAAATGGAGAGGCAGGATTTGTAGAGGATGGCAATTCCACCTGCCCCTGCTGGTTCTGCTGCGCACGATAAGGGAGCAGCCTGGAGGGAAGGCTTTATGCACAATGGGAATCAGAATGGTGCGCAAATCCCTGATTTTCCATGCAAATAATTCTATGAATCGGCTCCTATGTGAGGATTCTCTGTCAAATCTATCCACGGGAAGCAGGGTCTAGGCTTGTGCAAAATGCTGCTGGGCACAGATAAAAGACAAAGCAGTGGGATATTGATGTCATAGATGACGTTCAATGAAGGAGTGACTCAGTCACTCTCGCCTATGCAAAATCGCAGTGCTTGTGTTGAACAGTGGAATGTTTCGCAGGGCGGGATGTGCTGTCGCAGGGTTGGGTCGGTGGTTCTGAGCTTGTTACCAAATAGCAGTAACTTCCCCAATGCTTAAAGTATCTGAAATACTATATTCAACATAAACAACACTGCACAGATTCAGTCTCCCAGCTTACCCCAGCTGACTGAAACACCACCTGAGAAATTCTGATTCCCATTACAATCCAGGGTCAGAAAGGAGGCATTCCATATTGTGAATGTGATGTGGGATGTTACAGATGATACAGTTTAGTCAATTATCTCACGATAATGCCCTGTGGAATGTTCATGAAAGGTTAATTAGATAACCATGTGTAGCTCCATAAAACTGTACAGGCTTCCTGCACCCAGGTTGGGTCACCCTGCACTAACACTAACATCTAAACGAGATCAGGGAAAACTAGCACATTAAATATTTAGCCCTTGATTTTTAATTTTGGTTATTAAGAGCCATCTATAAGCCAAAACTGTTGATTTAGAGTACAGCTAGGGAGAAATGGCACATGAGGAGGGATACAAAACTTGTAGGTGTTGTTTGGAAATGTACTCACCCTTTGAACCCATGGCCAAGCTAATCCATATGGTCATTCCCACCCCCTTCATACCTTTCCCTGCCCAAAACACATCCTTCTGGGATCTCTTTGCAATAGCTTTATCAAGTCTTACCATCAAACGTTGCGCTCAAAGTGCCTGCCAACGTTTGTTAAAGCATACTTGTGACAGTTAGGCCTGATTCACAGAAGTGTTTTATGATGGTGGAATCCCATAGAAAAATGCTCTGTGAATCAGGCCCTTAATGACTCAATTGCCACTGTAACGCACTACGGGTGTAATTAAAATGTCTTAACCATGTCTGCCTTGAGCCACTCAATTCATAAGCACTGTGCATGTCCTTCACTGAAGTCCTGTCTGAAAAATCAGTTTTGGCTTGTGTATATGTATTAGGCATTTGCCAGGCACAATTTTGCGGCGGCTACGATAAATGGACATTGAATACCAGTACGGCAGTGCAGGAAGAAAGCCTTTGCCACATCTACACAGAAGTCCAAAATATTGACAGAAGCCCAAACTATTGTCATTGCCAATGCTGTTTTCAATGTTGGTGAGTCAATTGAACAGTGGAAACAATAATAGCTCCACAACACTGCCCTACATGAAACAATAGCAAAACAAATTCATAAAACAGTAATACGACATGCCCATTTAGTATTCAACATGGACAAACAAATAACCCCCTAAAAGAATATGATATGGCCAGGCATGCTTGGCAAAATAAAATTGTAATTGAGGGTGTTGGCGATATGGACAAAGAAGTTGAGGGAAGCTTGGCCATACATGTTCAAGGTCTGACAGTCTCATCAATGGTCAGCCTTCAGGCACTGAAGTATTTCGAGTGCTGGCACGGTGACTCAGACAAAATCACTCTCTAGGCAACCCGGAAGTAATTCAATGCCTGCGCATTCTGCCCCCATGGGCCAGTCACCAGACCCAGAACACGTAATTATGCTGCTTTTTCTTGGAGCGGCATAGGCAGGCCTACTTTAGTGCATTTCAAACTTTGCAGTTGAAATGAGGCCCCATACATTGCCCCCCCAGCTGTAAACAGACAAAGAAACCCTAATAGCTTGTCTTAAGTGGTCATCGCGGGTTTCAGCTTCCCTGGCATTGCACAGACCGTCTTTCTTTGTTATTGTGTACAGAGGCAAATAAACCTGCCCCATGGTGATCTGCAGCCACTCACCCCCGCCTTCATTGCTTTATCTTGGATTTTGACATGGAGTGAGGCTGTAAGGCGGGGCAGATGGTAGGTACATATTCTCTAAGGATTCATCAGTATTCATAAAATAAAGGCTGTGCCACTTTACATGTCTACTTGCTGGTCAATGACAGGCTTCTTTAAAAAGTGTAAAATGATCATGGGCATGTTCTACCCTGTATTCAGCCCTTTGGTCTGGGGACAATGAATATGCCCGGAGATAAATGAGGTTCAAGGTGGGGCACATGTTATGTGCCCTCAATAATAAAACCAGGGGAATCTACCACTGGAGATATAGGGCCCGAGTCATAGAATTTTAAGCACTTTGCAAAGTCACTTTTAACTGCTGCAAAGTCACTTTGCACTGTCAACACATAATCTATAGACCACACATCTGCATCAGATGGGGTTCCCCAGCTGATCGCAAGGTACCCCCAAACATCCTTTTGAAATGGGCACCCAGGAGCAGCCACACATCCTCAACCAGCTCTGAGCGAGCATCGCAATATTCTTAAAAATTAGGAAATTTGCAAGACAAAGGCTACATAACTGTGGGTGTTTGTTCCTCTGAGCTCACCAGCAATTCTTTTCATCGCAGAGTAATACTTCAAGCACTTACACCTACAACGTCAGATGGTTGAAAGCTGCCATGAAATACCCTTTAAACAACCAAACTAAGGGTTCACACTACAAGCTTGGTGGTGCAGGAAAAAACTGGTGGTATTTTTTGAACGGTAACAGAATTACTGCTGTTTTTACTGCACCACTGAACTACAGATTTTACCTTAAAGTGTACTTTCTGTGAAATTAACGCAGTCAAATTACTGCTTGCTGGCTCACAGTAATTCTGCCCTAATCCCCAAGGAGTTATATGTACTTAAACAATGGGGATTAACATTGCAGACCACCACTTTGTAATCCTGTGATAAACCCATGAGACCAAGTGTTATCACCGGTAATCGAGTTTGGTGCTAATTTGGTGGATTTACCGCTGATTTACCACCGGACTCTTAATGAGGCTTATAATCATCCAAACCACCACCGTATAACGTTTATGCCACATCTCCAACAGCCATTTATTTTTTAAACAGGGGTAGGATTCCCATATTCCCCTTTCTGCTCAATCAGTCCCTTACGCCGCAGTGTGACAACACTCTGTCGCCATCCTCCATCACTCTCAAAACAATTCAGATTTCTTTCTCCCGCTTTATACATGCATCTAACATATTACAAAATTAACTCATAATTAAGGCATTGCATATATAAATAACAAAAGCTGCAAATTGTAAAAACTGTTAATTGGAAAAAAGGTTAGGTTACAAATAGTATATATGTCACCAAAAACCTTATTTACTTTTTAAATTGAATTTTTAATGTAATAAATAATAAAGGTTTTAGGCTTAGTAAACATCTATTTGCTTTTTTATATGAATAAAGTAAATAATGCAAGCTGAATATGGAGGTGGTAAAAACATAAAGAGGTGGTATTAAAAGTGACTATTCGGGTACATGGTGGAGTATCAATTTGGATGCTATACGTGTATGCCCACAAGAGTATCTGTATATTGCCTGCTTTTATTTATGACATACTGAACGGAGGAAAAAACCTTTTTTTTTATATCCAAGATCACAATGTCAATATTTACAGCCTCACCCCGAGTTTGGCGGTAACCTTTAAATGCGGCGGTAACACTATTAACAGTGATTTTTAATGCAATTACCACACAGTAATACCACCGACGGTAGTTGCACCGAAAACCCCCCATTGGCAGTAATGGGGAATTCCTGAATGGGCCCAATGGTGAATGGGGAATTACTGTTCCGCGAAACCTGTGATCCGGTGCTAATAACGCTTGGGGTTTGGCGGTAACGCTATTAGCCCCGGCGGTAATACCGCCAGGATACCGCCCAACTCGTGATGAGGCCCTTAGTCTTATTAACCCTGCTTTCCTTTCCTTACTGTGTGTAGCAGACCTTGCAGGCAACCCAGCGACCGATGGCAGGGTATTTAATTCATTGGGAGCTGTGAGGACGAGGAGAAGGTCACCTGGAAATGTGTAAAAAAAAATAGCAAAGAGGCAACTTTTATGAGCATGTGTAGTGAGACATTGGGGTAAAAGATTTTATTCACAACATGGCAGTAAAATTAATGTGGTAGTGAGAGATTTTATTGCCGGGCATGTATTTCGGAAAGCACATTTTCTCCACAGTATTCCCTTTAGCAAATGTTAGAATACTGAGCGGAAGAAAGGCTTTACTAGTCCATATATTTCATTGCTGTTAAGAACCCAGTAGGGAGAAGCCACTTCTGCAGCAGTGATATGTAGCTTTTCTGCACGAAAACACTCAGAATAATAACAGCTTGTTTTCTTCTCAGTGCTTTACATGGAGTGTGTTTATATAACGTTCTGTTATTCAATTGAAACTGATACTCGTTTTAATGAGCTCGGAATGAGGTTAGGCTGAGGTGGCATCAATGGATTTGAACCCGGGAGGGGTAAGTGCCACTTTTCCTGCCTGTGTCACAACCACTGGTCTCGGTCTGGGCACTGGTCAAGCCCCAGGAACAGAACTTTATCCATAAAATGGCGCCGGTTTACACAATGCCTGGAATTAAGATGGTTTCTCATTGTGAGAGAATGATGGTCTCTCATCGCTAGAACGAGTGTCTTGCTGTCACTCTAAGCGACTGTCTCTCACTCTGAGAAAACGTGATGTTCTCTCGCTGTGAGAATTAGTGACTGTCTCTCATTGTGAGCAGGCCTTGTGCTTTTTCACTGCACAGGAGTGATAGCCGTGACTGTGCGAAAGTGACAGTCTTTCATTGTGACAGACTGACGATCTACAGAGGGTGACTTTGTTCAGTAGTGAGAAAGATGGATTGCCTCTCGCTGTGAGAAAGAATGATGGTCTATCATTGTGAGAAAAGCTGACTGTCGCTCACTGTGAGAAAGTGTTCTTTTCTCACTGAGGCACTGGCTGTCTCTCACTGTGAGAAAAGTTGGCGGTGTCTTTCTGTGATGGAGGGACGGTGCCTGATTTTGAGAAGGTGACAGTCTCTCATTGGCACAGACTGATGGTCCATAAAGAGTGACTGTCTATCGCTGTGAGAAAGAATGATGGTCTCTTATTGTGAGAAATAGTGACTGTTTCTCGCTTTGCAAAGGAGGCACTGTCTCTTGCAGCATATTGTGAGAAAGAGTGACTGTCTCTCGGATTGAGAAAGAGGGACTGTCTCTTGCTGCACATGGTAAGGACGAGTGACTGTTGCTTGCTATGTGAAATAGTGGTTGCCTCCCACTGTTACAAAGAGTACCTGTCTCTCAGTTTGAGAACGTTTGGCAGTTTCTCACTTTGAGGCATTGACGGCGTTATGACTGTAAAAAAGTGATGATCACTCCTTTTGACAGACAGATGGTATCTCCACTTGCAAGTAATGGTTTCTTGCTGTGGAAGTGACTGTCTCTCTCTGTTAGAAAGTTAAGTGGTGTCTCACTGTGAAAGAGTCATGGCCTGTGGTGGCGAGAAAGTGACAGTCTCTCATTGTGTTAAATTGTTGGTCTAGAAAGAGTGATTGTCCCCCACTTTGAGAAAGAGTGATGGTCTCTCATTGTGGAAAAGAGTGTCTGTTTCTCGCGCTGAGAAAGAGTGACTGTCTCTTGCTGCACATTGTGAGAAAGTGTGGCTCTTTTTCACAATGTCACTCCTTCTCGCTGTCTCTCTAAGAAGGAGTGATTGTCTCTCGTTCTGTGAGAGTGACTGTCTCTTGCTGTGCGAAAGAGTGATGGCCTGGAACCATAGATGAACCGAGAGATACCTCCTGGTCAGGGACGTAATTTCACCAAAATGCCAGGGGTAGCAGAAGTGACATCACACGATCCCTGACCTCTGATGACATCACAGGAAGTGATGTCTTTTGACCCCAACCCAAAGTGATATCATAGGAAGCGATGGAACATGACCTTTCACCCCTTGACAAAACAGGAAGTGGCATCACATAGCATTGTTCCTAAGTACACTACGAAAAATATGGTTACGATATCACTATAATGTGATATACGTTTCATACAAGAATGGATCGCCATATGTATCATTAAGATGAGTGTGTATTCGCCCATATTACCAAATTACTGTCAATGCAAGCAGACGTACATGACCAAATGATAATGATGTGTTATTATATAGCACTTACGCTTAAGTGCTTTACATAGAACAAACGTACATACAATATTACCCAACCTGTGTTGGTACTCATTTATGGACCTCAGAAGGATGAAAGGCTGAGTTGGTGTTTAAGAACAGACCAAATCAGTGACTCACCTCCTGACGACCCCTAAATGACGTCCCTGCTCCTGGTGCTATGTGCTCACCCTTGGGCCCTCAAAACCTTAATTACATGCTTTACAAGATATCAAATGATGGGTTCTATAGTATAAATAAGCATAGCCCAAGATAAAACGTGGGGATTCAGTAATTTCAATACAAATCATAAAAGTGCATAGTGTGGAATACAGATTCACATAAAAGGTAAGCCGTCGGTGGGCAAGAGTGTGGTGTTGGCGCAACTGGTGTCCTGGCACAGAGGATTTCTTCTTCTTCATTCATCTGGAACACGCCCCCTGAGCTTTTAAATCACCTGATACAGCCCAAAGTGTTGTAAGCCCGCGGTGTGCAGGGGCGCGGTGTTGGTGCCGCTGGTGTTAGTGTTGTGGGTGGTTGCCTCTAGGGGAGTGTGCCCCCTTTCAATTTATCCTGCTACTTGATATTGCGACATTGTTTCCACGACAGCAGCTTGGCTTGGTCGATGTGAGCAGCGGTAGCGCTAACGCCAAAGCGAAGACCTGGCACCTGTGAGAGGTGACTGTGCTTTCTTTTGCTTACGCTCTCCCCTTATGCTTTCCCCAGCTTCTGTTATCTTCCCGCTCCACTGCCCTTGAAGGAACTTGTGTGGGTGGACGCACTGGCGTCACTAGAAGTCAGTATTAGGTTGGGTAAACCGGGGGGAGGCAAAAAAATAACATGATGGGGCGAGGTGGTGGCACACCAAATAAGGGTCAACAGGCCAAGCTGGTTAGTATATCTATATTTTATCAAGCTGGTTAAATAAACATGTCATTAAGCATGTTCAGAGTAGGTTTAATGCAATAAATGTTTTGCATCAAGTTAATATACATCCTAAAAAGGTAACTTATGCTCAACAGTTGCAAAAATGCCCTTGCAGTCAGCAAGAAACTGCATTCTTTTACTTCAAGCAGACGTCCCTCCCAGCGCAGCTTCAAATAATGTGCAGTTCCAGGTGGTATTTAGCTGAAGAAATATCACTTCCGCATCAGCTTTAAATAATAGCTGGTCAAAAATAGTTATTTTAACAGAAGAGCTATCCCTCATACCTCAGTTTCCAATGATAGTCAAGGTCAGTCTGTTTAACAGATGAAATATCACATAGAGGCACCAAGTACAGGGGGAAAGGACGCGACTGCTCCCTTGGTTCTTTAGCAATGGCTGCAGGAATCTCACTTTGTACCTGCAGAATGGTTCACAGTTTTCAGTTTCTGGCTGTAAGCCCCAGTGGTGGCTGGTGAATTTCTTAATTGGAGGGGCGTGAATATTTCCCCCAAGTATGCCAGTGTGACGGATCGTAGCAAGGGAGACTGAACCAATTAAGAGGTGTTGGGGAGCTCCCCACCCAGAGATTATTTTAAAATAATGGCTTAAAATGGTGCAGAAATTGAGTAAAATGCCAAAAGGTTTGCAATTGGTCTTGTATGGTAACGCATGAAAAAGTCCAATAGATGCAAGTCACCAACAGTGCAGTGGAGCATTTCGCCAACACATTTTCAGGTTGCTTTTGCCCACAATACATGCCAGTGTAAAACATTTTCACGCTGGCTGCACCCATGCATTTCTGTGCTGGCTGCACCAATATATTTCAGTACTCACATTTAAGCACATATTCATGTTTGCTTTACGCATAATGCCAGTAATGATACTATAAGAACTCATGTTCACGCTTGTTCTAACAAAATATGGCAGTATGCTTTCCTTATCGTAGATGGGCAGTAAAAAATGCCATGCCTGTCCTCTGGGTCCCCTAGCACCTCGCACACACAAAATTTGGTTATGTGTGCACACGAGGTGCTAGGGGTCCCAAGAAGTAGTCATGTTTTTCTTTACTAGGTATTTATCATAGATGGGCAGTAAAATAAATACGGTGCCTGGCACCCTTGACCTCCCCAGCGCTTTGCACGGGAAGCCTATTTTGGATGATACATAACCACCCGCCTGCCAAAATAAGCTCCACATCCCAGCACAAACACACATTCAAACAACCTTCACATGCAGCATGCAGTCGCTCATTCACACGCACACCCATCATTGTACACTCACTCATTACGCACAACACAAGCATACACACATACATACATATATTTAAATTAGCATACCTTCTGCCCCATTCCTGATGTTCCCTCCCAGCGCCCCAGCTTACGCATAGCTTGCATAGGAAGCAGGATGC
Source organism: Ambystoma mexicanum (assembly GCF_040938575.1). Classification (NCBI taxonomy): domain Eukaryota; kingdom Metazoa; phylum Chordata; class Amphibia; order Caudata; family Ambystomatidae; genus Ambystoma; species Ambystoma mexicanum. The sequence continues at coordinate 202,461,364 of NC_090931.1, forward strand.
AAAGAGCACTTCCTGGCCCATGCACATGCATGCAAGAGCCAGAGCGCTGATGACGAAGTGACACGCTCTGTTTGTATGTGCGAGGAAGCACAAAAGCGCTTCTGATTGCACAAACATGCAGTTCCTCAGCTTGCATCACCAATGGGTTATGCAATGTTGGGGAAGCAAAATGCGCCCGGTTTTGCATGGCTCATTGGATATGCAAGGCTGGGGAACAGAACTGTCAAACGGAAACCACATTTTCCTTTAACAATTCAAGCCAGCCAAGGAGTGCACCCTCAGCTGCAAAGAGCAGCTGATGGAGTGCTCACTGTTTACTCTGGGCTGGCACCTTGGCTCCTCCATAACGAGCAAGGGTGCCCATGGGTCGGTGACCTTGCACCCAGTATGGAGCAGCAGCCACTGGTACACCGTCTATGAATCTATGCACAGGGTCAGTGTAGCTGGAGATTAAAAACTGTTGACTTCGAAGGCATGTACATGAACTGCACTGTTGGTAATACAGCGATTTTGAACACATCAAGGGATCCATAGACATGTCCTACAGTAGAAGGCTACCAGGGTAGCTCAGTAGGTTCAGTGACTGTTGCTAAAATGTTATATATTTAAAACTGGCTGTAAATCTTATGACTTTCTGCAATTCCTTAAAAAAAAAAAAAAAACTAGTGCTATAAAATGTGTTTATACAGGGGATCGGCTGGGGTGGTAGTTTGCATATATACAGGGTGAGGGTGGGGGAATTTCTGCCCCAATAGTGAAAATAAAAAGCTGACACTCAAGAACCCACAGTTTAATGTCCTAATAACTGCTGTTGGCACAATAGAAGAATATATTTGTGATTAAGCAGGTCGACAAGCATATAACAGCTTTAGAAATATATCCTGTGATAAAACATAAAGGGAGGGCACAAAAATCACAGGGTATTTGTGTGGTAGTCCGAAAAAATAAATAAACACATTTTAAAGAAAAGTAGTGAATTTAAGTTTAAGAGAATTTTTCAGTTTGGAAACGTCATTTTTCTTTTTTTCTAGACCAGTGTAAGAAGCATATTTGGAAAACAATAGTGTGCCCAGCATGTAGGTAGCCTGTTTTTAACAGTGATGGTCCCCACCCCAGTGATGTTCATAGCCCATTAATTCCTGTGGTGTCTCTTTTAGGCCAGAAGAAAGAACTAAGCAGGTAATTCATAGAAATCAGCGCACAAGTGGCGCACGCGGCTGGCGCACAGTGTGCGCGTGTGGCAGTCTGCACCAGCCGCATGCACCAAAACCCATTTCAGCGCACAGCGTATTCATGGATTTCAACATCCATAAACAGCCGTGGCGCAGCGACCCTGCAGCAGTGCCAATTACGCCCCCAACCCCGCCCCCGTGCGCCAAAAACATTGCACAAATCCAGTACATGGCGCAAAGGCCAGTGGACTAGCATACAGCCCCCCAACCATGAAAATGTGTGTAAAACTCCGCGCGCACGCCCCAGAATACACGTATACCGCTCGCGCTAGGCCAATAGCATGTAAAACTCCCCGCGCACGCCCCAGAATACACGTACCCCGCTTGCGCTAGGCCAATAGCATGTAAAATTCCCTGCACACACCCCAGAATACACATACCCCGCTAGCGCCAGTGAAATCGTGTGTAAAACGTGGGAAAAGTCCCCCCTGTGGAGTGGGCTGCCTGCGGGGCATGCCCAGGGTGGAAGGGCTGCATGCAGAGCATGCCCAGGGTGGAAGGGCTGCCTGCAGGGCATGGCCAGGGTGGATGGGCTGCCTGCGGGACATGCCCAGGGTGGATGGGCTGCCTGCGGGCATGGGGAGGGTAGATGGGCTGCCTGCACGAATTCTGGGGCGTGCGCGTGTAGTTTCACACGCTATTGGCCTAGCACGAGCGGGGTACATGTATTCCTAGGGGTGCGTGTGAAGTTTTACATGCTATTGGCCTAGCGCGAGCGGGGTATGTGTATTCCTAGGGGTGCGTGTGAAGTTTCACACGCTATTGGCCTAGCGCGAGCGGGGTACGTGTAATCCCAGGGATGCGTGTGAAGTTTTACACGCAATTTTGCAGTGTGGGCCCTCCCGGGGTGCCCCCCCCCTTGCCCGTGACCTGCAGGCAGCCCATATCACCCTACACCCCTGGCATGCCCCGCAAGCAGCCCAAATGGCACTGTGCACTTGGGAGCCCTGACGCATGTCCCCCGCCTCACCCCCAGTGACGGGCACCTGCCAGCAGGCCCAGACTCATGTCCCCCACCCCACCCCCAGTGACGGGCACCTGCCAGCAGGCCCCGACTCATGTCCCCCACAAACACTTCATCACAATCCAGACCCATGGCCCTTAAGGCCACCCAGATCCCACCCCACGCCACCCCAGTCCAAACACCCAGCCAAGCATTCCATCCACTCCACAATGAAATCCCCATGTCATGATAGATCCCATATAACCAGTATGCCCATGAATACATGTCCGTCAGACCCACACAATGGCGATGTTAGGGATGTGGGCAGGCAAAGACACAGACAGGCCTCTTATTGGGGTGTTGTGGGGACTATTGTGGGGAAAGCTGCAACCGTATAAAAGGCTGCTTTGCCCTATGTGCAGGAGAGCAGCTCTACAAAACTACATTGCCCAGCAGCTGGTGTCACACAACTACAACTCCCAGGATGCCTCAGGCCGGCCTGGGCCAATCAGGAGCCAGGACGGGGGTGGCACCCCAACGCGCATGCGCAGAGTCCCAGGCACGGGGCTTGCGCTCGAGACTCCACGGCGAGAAGACGTGCGCACCGGAGCTCCAGCAAAATCACACGCGAGGGGCCCAGCCCCACCCGAGCAGCAGCCCGGGCCCTCACTTCAGCAAGATAAGTACCTGTTCATGCCAGAACCTAAGGGGATCGATGGGAAAGTGCAGGGGGCCATAGTTTGCCCATCCAGAGCCCCTGCACCTTTGAGTAAAAAGCTAAGTGGGCAAAACTTCGGCGTCATAGCGCGCGGGCTGTATATATTGGGGAAATCAACCCGCACAGGGGTCCGTGTTGTTGTTGGAGTGTTTCCGCCTCCTGGTGCCCAAGAAAGACCCATGAGGCGAAAGCACCAGTGATACTCATCCTTGTTTTAAACGTGCACGCATTTACGAGGGTCTGAGGGAAGACCGCTCATGAGAATTCGGTGAAAGCTACAGTTACGCCCACAGGGGTCTGCAGGAAGACCGCTTGTTACTTGTTGTGCACCTTAGTGTATACCACTGTTCTTTGGGCGCATTTACCTTGCGCAATCCGCGCCTTGAGAAGAAAACAAAAACTGTATGTGTGTGAGTGTGGCATGGTGTGAATGCTGACGACTCTGAAGGGCTCATTTTAATGCTTGTCATTTCTTTTAGCTTGGACCATTGCTGAGAGAACCTCATAGACGTGCCAAAGAACTCTGCCGCCCTTCATGGACAGGACTCTAAAGACCAGAGCTAAGTTTGCATGAAAAATGTATTGTCTTACAACTGTGTACTGGTCTGTTGACATAGGGCTAGATAGTTGAGGGGTAAGCTCATGTACTAATTGGTGCTTATGCGAAGAATAGCTAGTAAGGACTGAGGACACCTGAACAAAAGTGCGCAGCAATCAACCTTTCCCTATGTTCCCCCTGTCCTGCCCATAACCTCTACCTTACCCTCAATCCGGTTTACCTAACTCCCCTCTACCTATCCAACCATCGAGACCCTAACCCTCCTTCCCTGCTCTGGTCCAGCAAACCCGTGTTAACTTCGACTTGCGGGCTCTGTGACCATAGTGGGGGTGGTTGGTACAACGTCGCTCCTGCGCCTTGGATCTGGACTTCATGACAGGCGACACATGAATGAGAAAACCCACATTGTGACATGCACAAAAACAATGAGAGAAGACCACACAAATTAAGTAAATATTATATAAAAACAGAATGAATAAAACGAAATCACACAAGAAAAAATAAATAATAAACAATACCCAGAATTTGCAAAATGATGGGGTAGAAATGAATGCAGAAATCAATAAAATCCAAAGTAAAATGGCTCCAATGGGTCAGTCCATCAAACAAAAATCCGAGTTTATAAAAGGCAAAGCATTCCACCGTGGGTCCAAGTAAAATGAATGCAGGTCCAAAACTATTTACAAATGAACATCCAAGGGTCCATGAGCCCAACAATCCAAACAAAAACTTAGAAAAAACATACCTAATGAATAACTATATACAAAAAGGTGGGGCATAGTCCATGCGCCCCAAAGAAAAAAAAATAAAGGAAACCTACAACTACATAACTATTTACAAAGGCGGCGGCCTAGTCCCATGGCTCACTGTTCAATGTTCCGGCCCAGGGCCCGATGATGCCAGCACATCCTCCATCCGCTGGGGTTCAGTTGGTGGGGTGGCCACCCCTGCTGGACTTCCGACTCCCGACTGCGGCAGGGATGTGATCTCCACCTGGCTGGCTGCATTGGTTGGGGCAGATCCACAGGGGGTCCTGGTGGCATCTGGGCCGGAAGACGAATGACTGGCGTATAGTGTGCACAGAGGAGGAGAGGGCCGCAGGGCTGGCTGACACATGGAGGAAACCCCCGACCATGGCCCCTTCCAAATGGGTCACGTTGGCACACAGCTCTTTCTGTTGACGTGCGTGGTCCCCTCAGGAACCACACACGTCATCATGAATGTCACGTGTGCGCAACGCGACACCAATCAGGACGGACTCCATCCGGTCACGGGTCCCCTCGTCCGCAGGTAGAGGAGTGCCAGATGACGTGGACCTCCCCTCTACCTGGGGACGGGGCATCCCTGCTGGTGCATGGTGATGCAGGCACAGTGTCAGGGAGAGAGACATGCACAGGCACCTCCGCGTCGACCTGTGCTGCCTCCTGCCCCTGCCCCCGGACTGCACCACTTGCACCAGTGGCACCACCCCCACAAGGCCCCATGTCCGGCTCTTTAGTGGCCTCCTCCTCCTCTATACACACCAACAACCTGAATGGCTCCACACCGTCTTCTGCCATAGCAAGCCCCTGTGGGGGCTCATCCCCCCCTTCCGCTGCAGCCGTAGTGGCAGACGCGGCACCAGTCCCCTCGCTCCCGAATTTCCTGGGAGGGTGACTGGGCCTTGCGTCACTGGCCGGTGGAGGCATCCGTGCCGCTTTCCTCCACAGCGCCGTCTCCGCCCTCTTCTTCAATTGCTGCTGTGTAAAGGGAGACATTGAACACAAGCATCAGGGTACTGTACAATGGTCCCCTAGACAGGAAGCAATAGCAGATGAGTGGCATTGTCAATTGTTACTTCCCTCATGTCTCCCAACACATGGGTCAGTGCAGGCAACACACATGCAGCAACTGACATGGCACATGCAACTAACATTTGCATCCATGTCCACCGCACCGTAGATACATCCAATGGTGGCCTGAAACTCACATGCATCATGGGACATGCTGATCACATGCACACGCATGACCAGGGGGTCATGCATCTGGTCCCGTATGCCCACAGACACAGTGGATACAAGGATGAGTAGGATGTATCAGTGATTCGACACATCGTCACAGACATGTGTCATGCATCCATGGCGTGCTCACTACTCTGACACACGGACATGTACTTCATGCATGTCCATGACAGCAGCACACATCTATCACACCACAAACATGTCACGGTACAGACACAGGCATGCATACATGTGTGCTTTCCGCATGCTGCTCAGCATGATGCATTGTAACACATACATCATCCATGTGGGTCACGCCTGACTAGACTCACATGTAGCACCATCATTTCCCTGCACACACACATCCATACATGACCCATGTGACACATGCAGCCGAGTAGCTAACTACCACCACGCTTCAACATGCACTGTTTCAAACGTGAATGCATGGGCACTTACTGCTCGACTCCAGACGGGCCTGCATCATGAGGATCTGGTGGTGAAGCACAGGGCGAATGCGCTCCAGGACCCTCATCTGCTGGGTGGTAAGCTGGGCCCAGCGCCCCACTGCATCCACTGCCTGCAAGAGACACCGGGCCTTCTTGAGGGTCATGGATTTGTAGTCCTCCCAGCGCTTCCGGACGTGTTTGATGTTGTGGGGTGCCACCCCCTCTGCATTGATGGCACCCACTATGTCCTCCCAGATCCTCTCCCGTCCTTCCTTGTCGCCACGCGATGGTGTGAAGAGGGCATCATAATGCCCCAGAACTTGCTCCACCGGGATACTAACTTCCTTATCGCTGAAGCTGGTAGCCCTCTGCTTCTCTGGCTGGGGGTCACCAGTGGTCTCTGATGGTGTTTGCCCCGACATGGCGACCCACGCGGCAGGTGTGGGTGGGCAACTGGGTCCTGGGGCTGGGCTGTGGAGTGATGGAACACCAGTCGGGAGTCTTCTGTTCCAGCAGGGGTGGTCACAGCAGCTGGACCCCTGCAGATGGCAGATGTGCAGGCACCAAATGGCAGGGCATGGTGGCAGCAGGCAGGCAGGCAGCTGTAGTTGGCTTGTGGGAGGCTGCTTGGGGCTCTGGGGGGCAGGAAAATGGCCTTCTGGGCAGGAGCGTGGTCTTCCGTGTATTGCCGCGTGGCCAGCTTGATACAGAGTGATTTGGCAAGTGAAAAAACTGCACATCAGCGTGTAATTCGAGGAAAGGCCCTTAGTGCGTAAGCGCGTATGTGATGTAACATGCGCGGGCATTTACCTGGCACGGGTTGAGGGTCCCACATGGGTTTCCATCGCTCTGTACGTGCTTTTCGTGGGAAGCGGTGTGTGTGTTTTCCAGGCGTTGGGGCTCACACGCGATTACTTCACAGCGGGTGGGTGTTGGCTCCATGTTCTTCTTCTACACGCAAGGCAGACGGTGAGTCGCAGACGCAATTTTTCCCAATGCGGGTGTCCATGATTGTCACGTACCCCTTTTTTTATGGGCATACTAGCCTGCGTGTTGATCGCGTACATATGTTTTGTGTTCCTGGCTGCCACAGCGTACTGCGTGTGTTTTTTTAAATGCACATGGGCAACAGGGGTCGTTTATCTCTTTTTCTTGCTTTACTGGGATGCCTGTGCCTTGCGTGACACGTCTTTTCTCCTAGGGGACCACAGAATGGGACATTCATCGTTGCTGTATATACGTGTTTTTTTGTGTGCGCACATTTTTGTAATGCTCAGGGACGCTACCGCCTGCATTCATGTGTGGCGGACATGTTTAGGCCTGTGCGTGTGTTTGGCCGTGCGCGGGTTTCCCCTATTCGATTCCATGAATACGTGTGGTTCGTGTGGGCGTTCTGTGTATTTCCCTGCAGTACTTCCCCACTTACGCCTTCTTTTCACGCGTTGTTCCCCATTCTGCGTGTTACGCCCCGTGTTCTGCCCACTTTTTGGTGTGTGTGCGCCAAAGCTGTGCACTTCCAGGATGTTGCAATGACGTGTGCGTGAGGCACGGATTTGGCGCACATCACGAGAGAAACACGTGGAGGGCCTTCCATGAATTGCATGCGTGCACATGAGCCTGCCTTTTCACGCTTGCGCCAGCTTGCGCCAAGATTTTCGACACACATTTGTTCCATGAATCGGCCCCTAAGTCTCAGCATATAGAACCTGCAAATGCGCAAATTAGGGCTGAGTGAAGGAGCACCTTTATGGCTCCTGCAAAGAGTTATTTACCAGAGTGGGGCTGGTCACCAATTCGGGTGGCAAAGCAGCCAATGGGGGGAATTGCCCCCCTATACTTCCTTCCAGGGACACCTATTGGCGGTGCACTACTGCTATGTAGACTCGGCTCGCTCCTGGAGAGAAGGCGGGGAGTCGGCCACTGGCTGCCCCGTAAGCAATCGTCAATTCTACGCTCGGGACATATCGCAGCTACATATCTCATTGGCACGCTAATTACAAGCACCAGTCTGCAGGGGTGATGGTTATAGGAATTTGCCACAGGACCTTGGTGGTCCAAATGGGCATACCCCCTTAGGGTGTGTCCTAAGGTTTTATACTTTTCACATTTGTACACATTTGCCCACACTTGCATATTTACGGTTATACTGCTCGCATATATTGGATGTCTACCTAGAGAAGAACATTGTATGTGAATCAGGGGGCTAATATGCTCAAAGTGTTTCATATATTTTAGGTGTTTTTATATTGTTGGCTGCAAGTTGACAGCCATTGTTATGTGTATTAATTCATAGTTATGATGCAGCTCTTTATATCCTAATATCGTTGAGCCGCAGGGGTGGCTTAGGCAAATTTGCTTTAGTAGTGGTGATACCGGTGACCACATGCATTTGAAAGATGTCTTAAAGGAAGGCCGCTTCCAAAATCTCTGCTGGGGAAGGGCGGAGAAAGCTGTTTAAAATGGTCCAACCAATTAATGAGGTGAATGCATTAATCACCGAAACTAAGGGTTTGAATAATGACATTGAAGGAGGCATTGGGGCAGTGGAAAAGAGGAGGATAAAATCAAACTGTATGGTGGACGAGGTCAATGGAGGGTTGCTGGAGATAGCCAGCGATGACCCTGGCTCCAGTGACCCACTGTCAATTGACAGACTCCCGCTTGGAAAAACTCGGGGCCTGCATAAGGAATATCTGGATGAGTTTGCAGTGGACAGGAGAGAGGGGCACAAAGGGGGAATAAATGACATGCTTCCAGTCGGCAAAACGAGTTTGGCTGGCATGGTGGTTCCATGTATAATAGGACACACTGACACCCGATTCCCAGTGGAACCTCCAATGTCGACCCCTATAACCCCTAGAGAGAAAACTGTAGAGAGGCAGATGTACACGCCATCTCTAATGTCCACCCCCTGACCTCTGTCACACTGGAAGAATAACAAGAAGACATTGTGTATGACACCAGTTATCATCCCAATACTGCATCGAAGATACGGGAGATGTTATGCACTCTCAAATGTACCCCCACACTGACATGGTGGAAGGATGTCTGCATACACCATTGGACATAGAAGAGCTATAAGTGAAATCAGACAATTGTAAAGTGACTTCATAAAGAGAAGACACAAGGACGCAATGAAATGATATGCAAATACTTAAAGAATGAAGATGTAACTGAAGTAACAAACTAAACTTTTATGCAAATACGAAGAAATCATATACACTAAGAAGATAATTAAGAAGATAATCAGTAGATGTAGATACGCAGAAACGCAGATGAGAAATATAGAAGTTTGCTTCAGTAGAAAATGTAACATGGTCGAAGCGGCCATGAGGAAATGATGGACTTCGACTCTGTATAAATAATAAGCAAGAAGCCTTAAAAAAACAGACCATAGCTACAGAGCTGACAGGCGCTGAATAACAGCTTAGTGCGAGGAACAAAGACAATCTGTTTGGCTTAGGATCAAGGATGCCACATCAAAAGGAAACTGTAAGGCACAATGGGAGTCGAAGAGGCTAAGCTACATATGCACTACATATTTCTCTTAGATTAAGTAAAGGAGTGAACATTTGCAAGTGCCAAGTATTGAACAAGCAAAGATGCAGAAAGCATATGCAAGACGAACAACCAAGTCTCCAGAAGCCAAGAGGACTAATAGCACCCAGTATAATTGAATCAAATAGCACTAAATATAAGGTCAGAATGGATGTAATTGTGTTCTCCTTATACGTGGTGCAAGACAGGAAAACAAGGCCTATTCATTAAGCCCCAGATGAAGATAGCAATGTACCTGCACTCCCTTAAAAGTCCTGTAATAGTATGCCCGAGGACAGGGGGGGGTGTTCCCATCAACAATACCACAAGTTAGAAGAGTATCTGGGGCCCATCCGGAACATTCACCCAGTAATAACGGAGAACGCAGCCATGATGCAAATACACTGCCTTTATTTTCCAATAGACAGGGATCATACAGGAAACAACAGAATCTCCGGCAATCTAAGCATTAAAGCCTGTATCACCCAGTTTTTTATCATGGTGATGTGCAATTATTAACACCGTCCCCAAAAACCAATGGGAACCTTCTATTGGTTAGCTAGGGCATCCTACCTATAGAACCCATATACATCTGGATTCTCACTGGTCTTCCCATGTCAGGTGGCTTCGCCTGAGACTTCTCCACAAAACTATCTGTTACTTGTTGCAGGGTCGCACGAAGACCATTGGCCCGTGTAACATTCTACAAGACCCCATGATCTGAGCGTCTGGATTGGCTAGAGTGAGTTCCCCCAGGCTTTGGACCCTGTTCTTTTCACAACGCTCGATATACCTTTTCAAGGTAATGAGAAAGAATATGTGTCCCCATTGTTGCCACTGGTCTGATCACCTAGCCTGAGAGAGTGCTTGCAGGTTACAGTTTTTGGTGGACAGGGCATGTATCAATCTTGTCTGCTTCGCTGGGAACAGCTCCTCTTCCCATGATGAATAAATAGCCATTGTTCGGCTCTGCTGGGTCACGTGTGCGAGGGCCACAAAACTAAGCCTTTCTGTCTACAATTATGACCATTTCCGGAATCTGGAATCTTCCACCTGCCCTTTGTCCTTGGCTGCGAACACCACCTTTGTTCTTCGTGCTGCAGGAACTGCACTTTTACTTCCATGTATTTGAGGCCTGTGGTTTTATGTGTATTCACTACAAACATTCTATGGTTTGTCTACATGTCCTAATATCTTCTTAGAGGTTAGTCATGATAGACGTCTATAGGTCCCTTATACGATCCTGTAGCTCCTTATGATTAGTTGTGGTAAAGCAGTTGCAAGCTCAGTCCATGTTTGCATAGCTTTCTTGCTTCTGCGTTTGGCTAATGAAAAGGAAAATCTCTTGACAGTATGTACATGTATCTATCTTCTTTCTATAGAAGGTGTAAGCAAGTTCTTTGTGTATGTGTGTGGGTCTGTGTATCTTCATGCAGGAATGCAAGTTTGCTTTGTGTCTAACGCTGCTATGTTGTGTTGTCACTAGTGACGTCATCACAGCTGGATCTTGTCAGCAGTCAACCTGATCCATCGATGAGGCACCTGTGTCTTCGAAACTGTCAACTGGATACGGCTTAAAGGGTCGTCTGAGGGAATATCTCTTTGCGTATGTGGGATCCACTGTCACAACCAGTGATTGCCCAAACAGTGAGCTGCATCATTCCTTTCTCATCCTTCGGGTTGACATTTGCATAGGGGGTATGGGGGCCATTCGAGGGACCCCCTCTTCAGTCCCATGGAAGAAAACAGTCAGCAAGGTCAACTACAAAGAAGAAGCTTTGTCTTAGGGCCTAACTGATGAGAGATGGTAGGCGAATTGACCAAGTGGGCAGTGGTCTGACATTTTTCCCTGAACCTGGGTTTTGTTTTGCTTATGTGCTGCTAGCAAGCCGAATGCCCAAGGTTGGGAGACAATGCCAACCAATCATGAGGGACTATGCAGCAGTGCACCATACATTGTTGCAGGGGCCAATCCGATGCTGTAATTCTGCTATGAATCTGTATTATATGTAGTTAGCAGTAGTCCAAGGCATGCCACCCAGATGGGGGGAAGCCAATTATGTTACTAACACCTACATGAAGTATATGCATATATTTTCCCTTGCCAATCCCTCCTTTCGATAGGTTTTTACTCTTTGCCATGTAGGATGATGTCATAGCTGACATACATCAAGGTATAAAGCTTTTGTGTAATTGCAAAGTAGCTGAGAGTGAGTGAGCTGCAATCTGTTTGTTCATCAGGTTTCCCTATTTATTTTAGCTGATAATAAAGTAGTATTTTGCTATATTCTTTGAGTCTGTCTGGTTATTTTGGTCTAAGATTGTTTATTGATAATTACATCTGGCACTTGGAATTCTCCAGGTGCTACTGCACAAAACTGACCTCGACCATGAAACGCCAGAGAGCAACACTGGGGAGGATGTAGTGGTGATTTCAGTCTCAACCTCAAATAGGCTTTCCAGTTTAAGTCAATTGGACATGGTTTTCAAATAAGGTGGGAATCAAGGGGGCAAAAAGAGGAAGAAGTTAAGGGGAGCTCCAATTCAGATCTTAAAACTGTCCAGTAGGGGATTGATAAGAAACAACCAGTATTTAAAAAAAGTAAGGAGAGGAATGTTAATTAATGAGGAGAAGCGACGGTCCACTAAATCTGGTGAAGCGCAGAACACTGCAACTAGCAGCTCATCTAGCAGATATCAAGGAGACTGTATGTAAAATGTTCGCGAAGCTGGGACAGCTCTTAGAAAAACTAAAGAGGCCATGTGAAAATTGCTCAGGCGACCCCAACCAACTGGGGCTGAGCAAGGGACCGAGAATCTGCACCCCGATAGCGGCAACAAAGGCTGTAAGTAAGGTGCATCAGAGCCCAATAAAAGGAGCCTTCCAACAAAAATCAGACCAGACCTCTACATGTTGGGCTTGAAAACGAGGACAAGCAGCCCACCTTGGGTGGACCCATTTTAAAGGTGATAGGGAAGAATGTAGAAAAAGGACCAGGTGGGCCAAAGTGTTTCCCCAGTAGAATGCATGAAATACTACACCCAACGCAAGCTGTCTGCAAAAGAGGACAGAATAATCCTCTGAATTTTGGTGGCCCGAATAGGGATTTTGAGACCAAACCCACTCAGTAGAGATGCTATAAATGGACAAACAAAGTATTTTGTATTCATGAATAACGTCTCCAAAATGGAAGGGAGGAATATGAGAGCCAAGAGGCACTAATTAATAAAGTCACCCACTGGATCCACCACAGGAGGGGATGCGTCGCTATGATCTGTGAGGATATCGTGGCTTGCAAAAGATTTAGTCCATCTAACAGCAGGGATGACTGCATTCAGTTATCTCTTAGAGAAGAGTGGTTGGTTCAAAGATTGTTGGCAATCAAACTCAGATAATTTCATATTCGCCCCCTGGATATAACATTTCGCTTAGGGCCAAACCCCCCTGTGGCTGGGCTTGCGTCATCATACCCAGTATCGATCATCCAAACCTCAGACCTTGCAATCATGCAGCAAACAAGGCCAATGTAGGGCCTAGCGGGTGGGAGTATTGTAAATCGCCCCCTTGTGACACATGAAGGTTTGTAGGGAGTAGACTGACACCGTTGGCCAGAGTCCCAGTTGTTACTCTGTGTACCCACTTCAAGTTGATGTCTTGGAATATTGCAGGGGTCACCAAGCATCTTACTGACAGCGAATGGGTGAAGTCAATGGAGAATTTTGACATTATTATCCTCCAAGAAACATGGACCACTGAAGAGGTAACAATTTGAGGATATTTGACATTCAATATCAAAGCTAAGAAGGGCCGAGGGGGAGGCCTTTTGGGGGTCCTGTAATTTTTGTAAAAGTGGCTTTTAATTGGGAGGTGAAGGAGGTCACCACTGGATCATTCGACCTCCATCAGCTGGAAATTAGCATGCCAGGCTAACGTTTCATGTTATTGTATTATATTTACAGCAGGCCCAATGACAGAAAATATCCCAATGCCATCGCTACGCTCCATGAGAGTGTATGAATGTGGGAACTGGGTGGCAAGAAAAAAACAATGGAACGTTATTATGGGGGACTTCAATATTCAGCTGGAGCTGCTAAGAGAACTCGATGGCCTATGGGAAGACCAGGATGCGGCTTGGGGATCCCACAAGTAAATGCTAGCCCCCCTGCAAGAACTCAGGGCACTGCAGTGGATACCACTTGGACTCTGTACAACCTCAAACTTAGGGCTTGCTTGCAATGGACACTTTACTACTGATCAGCCTGCCAGTGATACCAATCGCGGATCCAATGGGAGGTCAAGAATAGACTACGCCCTGGTGCTAGCACGAGACTGGCACCAAGTGGCTGGCTTTCAAGTGATTTATCACTTTGAAAGTGATCATAGACCAGAGGTCTTTAAACTGTGTGGTGAGCAGCCAGCCCAGTGAAACACTCCCACAGCTGCTTTTTCCAGTTGAGAGAATGCTCTTGGGCTAGCTGAACTGTCAAAGGGAAACAATGTTTCCCTTTGACAGTTCAGTTACCCAGCTGCACATGTTCACTGAGCCATGCAACCTTGGGGGTGTTTTGCTTCGCAAGCCTTGTATAGCTCATTGGAAATGCTAGCTGGGGAACTCCATGTCTGTATGTGCGAGGGGGAGCTCCTGTGTCTCTTTGCACATACGGGCAGAGCAGCATGGAGTGGGCCATTTCAACACCCACACGCAGGCCTCTTCAGGCATGTGCAGGAACCAGGAAACTTGTGATTCCCGATTCCTGTTCATGATGCTGGAGCTGGAGTGCTGGGGAGGAAATTTCAGGACCGGGGCAGAAGGTACTTTTATGTTAAAATGTTTTCATGTAAATTTGTGTATGGATGCATGCATGCTTGGGTTATGCGTGAGTGTATGATAATGGGTGCTTATGTGAATGATAAAGTGCTTGCTGTGTGAATGCAGTGTGAATGTGTGTATGTTTGTGTTGGTCCGTGGAGCTGATTTTGGCAAATGGGGGTGAGGAGGGTTGTTGCACAATCCCCCTACACACCTGCCAAAATCAGCTCTCCTTCTGAGGTGCTGTGGAGACCAGGGGCCAGGGATGGTATTTTTTTACTGGACATCTATCATAGATGTCCAGTCAAAAATACCATGTATTCCCTCTGGGCCCCCCAGTGCCTTGCATACATATATAATCATGTTGATTGTGTTAGCCACTGTGGGGCCCAGGGAACAGGTATGGTATCTTTTTACTGGACATCTATCATAGGAAAGCCCGTGGGAGGCAAGGTCGTGGGTGTTTGTGTCTGCCAGGGTGCCTCGAAGTCTTTCCTTCCTGCACAGTACTGAAGCCGTGTCCCCTCCTGGATATTTTCGATGGATCCTGCCCGCAAGGGTGAAAGCCCGCAGGAGGCAAGGTTGCGGGTGTTTGCGCCTGCCAGGGTGCCTCCAAGTCTTTCCTTCCTGCACGCTACTGAAGCCGCGCCCCCTCCTGGATATTTTCTGTGGATTCTGCGCACGAAAGGGAAAGCCTACAGGAGGCAAGGTCGCAGGTGTTTGAGCCTGTAAGGAACATAGGACTGTTTTCTGGAACAGAGGTGAGGGTGTGCAGAGACTGGGCATTGCCAGAGGAGTAGGGGGCCTTGCTATCTTGATTTTCTGATCTGGCCCCTACAGAAAAACTGTTGGAAAAACTGTTGGAACTGTTGGAGGATACAAAATGGAGCAGGCAGCGGAGCTCCTAGCTACCTCCCCATTTTCCCCCTCCTTCTGTGCAACTCTGCTCTCCTTTCCAACTTGCCAATCCACCCAGAACCTAAAGCAATACGCAAGAGCAAGAGGGTTAGAAGAAAAGCAGGGGGCTGTCAAGTATCCAAGGGCTTTTATGGTGGCGGTGTGATTGACATTGATTCTGGCAGGGCCTCCGCTTCAGTTGCTGCTGTGGATAATATCCTTTCTTCGGGGGGAGTAACCTGGAATACAACTCTAGAGAATCCCAGGCATCCACATAACCCCACGGAGGAGGCTTACCCCCTACTAAATGAGGTTACCCATTGTTCGGACCCCAAGCTCATTGCTTTGGGGGGGGGCAATTGCCCCATTCGCTCCAGCTATCTCCAATGGGGAGGGATCATTAACATTATGGCTAACCCCATAGACACAAGCTCTGGGGAAAATTCCCAAGGCATGTATCAAGAGGAATCTACATCCAATACAAGTCTGTCAACCTGCAGGGAATCCAGTTTACACAGACGCAGCTATCAATTCTGAAATACTGGGCAAAGGAACAGGGAAATTGCCCCCAGGCATAGCCAAACCATCATGGGTTTGTGATCCACTTGTCCACCTGTTGGTTCAGACTGCATTCAATGCAGTGTCACCAAGACTTCTACATGGGACCAATGGCCTGGCCCCTGACCCACATTTGGCTTTGGGCCCCACTGTAGCTAATCTTTTGTCCACTTTCAAATCTCCTGCCTTGAAATTAATGGATATGGAAAAGCCATCTCCTAGCTCCACCTGTACCACATGGAGCGAGACCATGTTGAATGCGCAATCGGGCACCAGTTTTTTCCTTTGCCCACCCCCCTTGGAACCTTTACACCTGGAGCCCCATACTACCAGGGGTTGTCACTGTGAATGTGTGCTTTCTGAATTGACAGCCATAAAAAAAAACTTTTATTAGACTTAATTGAGGCTCAGGGGAGGGGAGGTGGTGGGAGGGAAGGAGGGAGAGGGTCCATCAGGGGACCCCTTGGGCATTGCCCCTGCTGTTGTGTGGCCCCATCTTTTGTACCCTCTGCCGACTATTTCTCCTGGTGTTTTCAATGTTCCAACTCTGATGAGGCAGCTTCAGACTGTCCAGCCGCCAATATCTAATGCACCTCAAGAACCCCCTACGGCCCCCTCGGTGGTCCATTCCCCCAACTTCTCGAGTACTAAGCGCCCCAGTGAAAGGACAACTAGTGCTCGTAATTACCACTTCGGGGAGCGCTCAGCTAAGAGTCTCATTTACAGGGGGCAAGTAGATCCACTGTGTTTCTTCATGGGGTACCTACATTGGCTGTAGATAGGCCTCTTGAAAGAATGCCTTCACTGGTTTGATTCTTCTGGGTCTGTACCTTTGTGACTAGGGATGCCAGGGTGTGGTGCCATAGACTGACTAGCGATAAACCTGTAGACTCTGTTAAATTGGTCTTCAGGAATGAACCAATGGCCAGGGATGTTTTGATGAGTTTTGACGGATATGAATAGTCACCCAGAAGTGGGATTGTAGTCAGCCTGTTCTCTGACCCACGAACAGTGCGTCCCCTTGAATATACCTTTACGAACAGGGCAGAAAGGGAAACAAGAGTGTGGGCTCTGGCACATGTTCCACCCATCGGATGACAAACCCCTGTGAACAATTGCATACTATACTGCTTTGCTGTTTAATGTACAATAGAAGCACAGGAAGTGAGGTGCCACCCCCCATACTGGGAACTATGTCTAACAAAAAGCAACCTGGCCCATCTGCACTATGTTATGGAATGTTAGGTAACTTGCGACACCCATCAAGTGAAGACAAGTTAAGTTGTGGTTTTGTTTGGCTGTTATCAAAACGTATAATAACAATAGGAATTTGTACGATACATCACTGTGAAAAAGAATTCGGCAACACGTTTGTTTTCAAATGTATAAAACTTGAATAAAATACTTTTTTTTGTTAAATACCTTTACAAAGAATTTTATCCGGTGCGAATCTCACCCCCCTGAGCACTTGGCATCGTGGGAGCTGAACTGGCACCAGGTTTGTGGAACTGTGCACAGAGAACTGCTTCTTGTCGCCAAATAAGAGTATTCTTTAGCTATCACAGTCTTGAATATGTCAAACCCTCCTCTGTCTCCTGTTCTTGTTTGCGTTTTCACTTGTAATGATGCAATGGTATTTTAGAAACTGTCTTTGTTAGGATGTACTTTGATGGCTCATTGCCAAATAAAGTAGTTTGATTATGAAATATTATGCCTGCCTCCTAGCTCCGCCAACGCCAATTGCAAACTGGCTTTTTTGCCATTTTTTTTTAAATGATGCTCTAAAATGCAACATTTTAACCCATTATTTCAAAAAATCCTGAGCCCCCCTTGATTGGTTCAGGCTCCCTTGCTACCCTCGGTCGCTATGGCATATCTGGGGGAAATATTTATGCCCCTCCACTTAAAGAATTCACCAGCTGCCAATTGCCCACAGACTGTGATGGGAGCAGGGTGGGGGAGCCCAGGGATAGTGGTGGGAGCGGGCTGGGGAAAGCCCAAGGTCTGTGGTGGGGTGGGTAGGGGACAGACCAGGGAGTGGGTTGGAGTGGGATGAAGGAGCCCATAGACTGTGATGGGAGCAGGTAGGGGAGCCGAGGGACTATACTGGGAGTAGGGTGCGGTGACGGTGCGCGATAGTTCATATCCATTTGCACTTACTGTCCATTTGGCATTTTTGGGGGGAGCCCAGCCGGCCCACATTTTGCTCGGGGGGGTCGGGGGGGGTGGGTCCCAGGCCTAAAAAGTTTGAAGACCACTGTCATAGACCAATAACGCTTCTCCTTAAGAGCAATGACAGAATTAAAACTACGAGTATCATTAGCACTACTGATATAGTTGGGTATGTATGGCACAATTTTGGAGAACATTAAGCATATATGTACTTGGAAAAGTGCTGACCTAGATGTGCTGTTGGAATTTGGGAAGCTGGAATTTGGGAAGCTGACCAAACATTTCAGCCTGCTGTCACAGCTCCAAAATCCCAAACCTTTAATGGTGCAAGAAAAGCAGAAACTTGGTTTGGCAGGAAGAGAGCACCTCTGTGCCCTGAGAGGCGCTTATAGAAAGTGCCAACTACTGTTTACACTGCCATCCTGACTACACATAGAATACCTGAGACTTGTACTAGCACCGAGATAGTCCCAATTGTTAAAAAGGGTGGTAGAGCGGCACACTCCAACTACCGCCCCATCTCCCCTTTGGATGCGGCAGGTAAAACAGTTGCCAAGGCGGTATTGAGACATCTCCAGACTTGGGTTGATAATATAAGCCCGTTAAATCATCCGCAAGCGGGCTTCCACGCCCAGATGAGTACTCTAGATCCGAGCTTTAGGCTGCATCTAATTATTCAGAAGCACCTACTTGTAAGGAAGAGCAAGCTGTATGTGGCGTGTGTCGATCTGAAGACAGGAGTCGACAGCATCCGAAGAGACTTACTGTGGGAGGCAGTTCAGGAAAGAAGAAGCTATTTTAAACGCTGTTTACATTGTTTAATATCTGAACAACAAGGGATGCTATGCCATTTTGTAAATCAGCAGAACACGTGAATGTAGCATTTTTTATTTCAAAGTACGTTCATCGGACTGGCAAAAGAGGAACACATCAAAAACTAGTATGCACTGAACCTCGATCTACCGTGTACGACGTCATGCACTTGTCCCTTTATGGCCTGTGTCTTAAACTCATGAACTATGCATATTTGAAATGGTTTTAGATTGATGTTCGGGAGAAATTCTAGAAGTGCTGTTCTCTTTTTGGGATATTTACTCTGTCATTTTATGACTTTTTACGCTTTGTCTAGAAATGGTTGTATTTTGTACCTGATGGCTGATGCCGAAAAAAGGTTTTACAACAACATAAAAGGGAGCCAATGGATTTGGGACTTAGTCCGTCATCAGGGCTGAATCTGTACTAGATAGCATACATCCCATAGCTCACCATAAAGTGTGATCATATTTGAAGAACGCATAGACCTGTGTACCAGTATGCACTAGTGCGATCTTATGGACACACAGTCCTCCATAATCATTGCGTGTTGGTGTGCTATTACTTTGAAGGATCGCACTAGTGCATACTAGTGCACAATGCCATTGTCGTGTGGTTTTCCAGATGGAGTGGGGCACAGAGTGGTAATTACAATGTGCACACTTCCTGCGCTCCTTGGGGGCCAAGGGTCAGCATCTCTGCTCATTCCTGATCTAGATGAGGCAGAGAAGCGACTTGATTCCTCTTGAACTTTCACCTGCTTTCTGCACATGAAAAAAAGGAGGCGGAATCCATAGGAATCCCTTGTACTGAGAGGGGCCATGCACTGCGTGAGACCACAGTCGTTTCGGTTGAAGAAAATAAAGCCGAATGCACATTTGGTGCGCATACCGCATGGTAAAAAGGATGAAGCCCATTATACCGAACTAGGGGAGCAGGGTCTGCAGGGGTGTCCGCCGCTCCCTTAGTTCGGTGTTATGGGCTGCGGGAGTTGCGGGGGTGTCCCCTGCATACATTAACTCCACAGCGGGGGACAAATAACCAAAATCCTAAAAGCTTCAGTACAAAATGCGAACAAGTGGGCTTTGCAATTCGGCTTTTCAATGTAGATCCAACCACTTCTCAGCTGGTGCAGTACAAGGCAGCGGAACCTAGCAAACACCGACATTCCCATACCTTTTTACCGCCTCAACAGTGGATTAAAACGCTTCTTCAAATTGAGTAGCTACGTCTGCAACCTCACAGATGTACTAGGGGGAAAGACTGCATGCATATATACACACCTCATGCACACGTATAAGCTCCCAGGAAACACTCCTAGCTACCTGAGCTGGGGATAAAGCAATGTGGCTCACCCCTTTATTCCACTGCCACTAGAGTATGCCACCCTCACCCACCCTCCAAGTGCTCCTGCGTCTCTGAACAAGCCTGCGCTGAGAGGCTGCCCACCCCCATTCTGGAATGCCGCCCCCGTCACTTTGCTGTCCCTGCTGTTCTGTGTTCTTCCCTCTTGCCTGAATTCACCACAAGCACGGCCTTCCTGCTGCCTTTCCCGGCTGCCTGTGGCTTATTTTGGCTCATCTGTCTGCCTGCCACTTTGAAGTCCCTGTATCATCGATAATAAATGATGGGTGTACTGCATCTAGAAAAACAGGCACACATGTCAATGATGGACCCGGAGAAAGGTATTGTGAAAAAGGAGAGGCATCCCTTTCGGCTTTTGGTCAGTACACCAACCTATGGCAAGCCACCCGGGTCCAGGTCAACATGTTGGAGGCACCCCCCCACAGCTTAGACAACTTAAAAATCTTGCGGAATTACTTAGAGCCCAAGCATAACATGGAGGCACACTGGCACATTATTTCCCTTTGAAGGTGACTTGCAGGACACAGCTGTGGAGGACACTATTGCGGATGCTAGCGGCAGAGTGAAAGATCTTGACCCATCTATGGTTACACTTGTGTATGAGGACCTTGCCTCTCGATTTCCACCCCTCAACCCACGGTACCCACAGGACTCTCCCTGTCAGGGCCTCACACAGCTATAAACACCCAGAACCGAAATGTTCAGCACGTGCCGAGGCGGCGGTATGCTTTTCAGTTGTACGGATATGCCGCCACAGGAGGGCAGCCTAGAAGGGGCATGGGGCAAACACATTTACCAGAAGATCCGGAGTCTAACTACAGCTATCAGAATTCCGTGCAAGAATGAAGTTGGGTTTAAAGCAAAACACCTGAATTGAACTGCCTCGAGTGCAAGAGGCTTGAAGCACTTGGAGAAGACCACTAAACTGCAAAGCAGAGAGTGCTGGAACCAGGGCGCGCCCTTCATCCGCCCAGAAGAAAAACGTGTTTGGAATCCCTGCTCTCTGGATGGGATGTACTGGAGTGATTCAGGCCCCACTAACGGGTGCAACATAGTTGGAGATCCCCCCTCGTGTTTCTTGAATATGGGAGAGTAGGTGCCTGGTTGCCTGTTATTCAGCAAAGCTACCTGAATTCCTTACAGCAACGAAGTAGGATTTCACCAAGGACACATTTATTGAGCTGCCTCCTTAACGAGTGACAGAGGCAAAAGGGAGCTCAGAGGGGAAGACCAGTGGAGGGTATACCGAGAGTGCTGGGAACCCAAGAGCAATCCTCCCCACCACAGAAGAAAGGGAAGATCTTGAGGTACCTGGTGAAGAAAAGAGCCCCACTGTCCCCTCCTTTCAGGCTAATAATTGTGAAATATTTGAATAGCTTCCTGACCAGAGTATAATCTTTGGAGCTAGCCTGCACTGTCTGGCCCAATATGAGAGAGGCCTGGGGGCAGGGGACGAACCAGCTCATCCAGGTATTGGAACAGATAAAGAAGGAGAAAGCTATGCTGGATGAGGCTAAAAAAAGAGCCAGCTGCAGCCTGGGGTGAGGTACGTTCTTCCCTTGAGCATTTCCGGAAGGATATCTTCCTGGCCTGCAATCAGGTCTTCAGAATACATCCGGCACTTGCCAATGTAACCCGGTCCATACAATTGACACAAAAGTGTCTCACAGTCTTCACCCACTCCTTCTGCTGGCAGATGGCCTAGGGGAAATCTGCTTGATTAGAGGCCACCATGCAAGGGACACTGTAGCGAGAGGAGAAGACCCTTTACCTTTCTCTTCGGGCTGAACTGGCGCTGAGACAGTACCACCGCTTGTGTTGTGCCCATCCCCCCAAATCTCCCCCCACAGTATTCAGACCAACAGCCACCAGATGGTACCAGGAAGCTGCACTTTCCTACCACATACCCTTCCATGAAAGTGGAGATTAGGGTGGCTCTGTATTATTGGGGTTGAGGACGGCGTTAGTCTACGCTAGAGAGGTTTTCTCAGGATTGTTGTAGATATGGAGGGAGATTAAAAATATGGTAGGCAGCCCTTGTTTTGTCTTGAAAATATACATTCCGGGAAATTTCTCATGGCTTTGTCTCTTGTCATAATGCTGTGTGCATCATGACGGGCTCCTGCTGGCGCACTTGGCACCTGACCATCATTCCCATCACGGTCCCCCTTCTCCTCCTTCTGGGGAACATGTGCATGTTGCACCATATTGCAATGCTAAGGAACATATGTAGTGTTCGGACAGCTAAACCTGCTTTCAGGACCATAATGGACCGCAGAATTGTGTCGTGATGTTCTAAGCCCTGCTTAAGTCTCAGTACCATTCGCAATACAGTAGTGAGCTGCAAAGGGCACTAGTGGTATCCAGAGTCCTTTGTGATAGGGAGGCTGGATGGATCAATCACTGTTATTACTTGTATTAGCAGCCGAGGAGGCCCACCAAGACCGAAACATGTCTGGAGTTGTTTGTGTTTCCGTGCAGAGGGGACCTGGCGTAGCAGTTCAGACTGGGCTGCTCTTATTGGTGGCAGCACCCGACTGATTTGCATATGGCTGTGCCACATTTGCAATGGCGCAGAAAGGGAAAACAACAGTGGTGTGGAAGGTTGCCCAGAGCAGTGCCAGAGTTCAGATTTATGCAATCCCTTCCACCCATCACTTTTTTGGTTATTGTATTCTCTCCAGTGTCACTGTCTTTGTGCTCACATGTTGGGCCTTTATCTTCATTGCAGTTCAATGGTACTTGGTCGTTTCCGATAGGAATGCTTGGTTCTAGGTGGTCATGCATACTACACTACCACACTTACACTCCCACACATAGTGCCAGAGTGAAACCATTTGGCTCTAGTGCATTCTGGTGTACCTATGTGCACGTGTGTCAGATGCCCCCATGCAGTGTTTTTTGAGATGCATGTGGGCACATGCCTTTAACATGATATGATATGATAGGTTATTTATAACACGCTTAATACACAGAGGTTTCTAAGCGTGGACCCAGGTTTCCAGGTTTCGAACCTGTGTTGCTCCGTGTGGTCTTGCTTCCAAGGTGAGCATGTTGCCCCTGAGCTATCCTAATATGCATTTTGTACACATTTTTCAGGAGAGTGAGAGACAGAGAATGTGTGTGTGTCTGTGTGTGTTTGTGTGTGTGTGTGTGTGTGGGCTTTTCACCTTGGGCTTTTCACCTTGCATACCTTGGAGCCAGGCCTTGCACACCACTTGGGTCTCTATGATCGGTGGCAAGCAGATGTTCATTAGGACCATACAGTGGTGGACTGTTCACAGGTAGGTGGCCGTGTTCCACAGGTCTAGATAGCAGACGAGCTTGATGTTTAAAAGGCACTGCTTTGTCTCTTCTGGTAGACCAGCTCTCTGGCATTTGGCGGGATGAGGGTCATGGAATAACAATTTACTTTCATTCTTTTAAGAATGCGCATGTCAGATCCTAAGGGATTGTGTTTGTCCAATCCACTGCAGTGTTGCATCAAGGACGGCCAGATGTGTCATGCCAGCCTCTGAGGCAGCCCAGCTCTGGAACACGCCATTGGCGTAACATGAAAGACCAGTATCAATTTGAATAGGGAATGTTTTCCAGTTCCAATGGTACTGTTTGGGCTTCTGGCTGCCCTGGATGTCAACCATGATTATAGGGATAGTGTGCATGGCCAACATGGAGCCGGCCAGTGCTCGGTGCTCAGATGTATCAATTGGTGACAAACTAGACCTGGAGACGCTCGGTGGAACCCTGCTATGGTGGGCCTGTCTCTAAGATGCGCTCACTCAGATGCCCTTTGAGAATCGGCCGGCTCCTTTTTAAGCGCATCTCATCACTGGAGCCAATAAAGGTTTTGAGAATCTGGCCCAGTTATCCCAAATAGAAGGCCTTCAGCTCGTGGCTTTCAGCAATGTCCTGCGAGCACTGCCCCCATGACATGGCCTTTACACATGTAGCTTGAAAAGCGAACAATTTCGGGTTCACGGACTGTTTTTCCTGGCCCACCCACAAAAAAGGCTGCCAGGAAACGCCTCCTATAGAAGCCGGGTAATGGGGAAGAGAGTGCAGGAGGGGCACGCAGGCATGGAAGAAGGCAGAGAAGGGTGGTGGCAAAGGCGAGGAGGGTCACTGTGATGGAGTGCCAAAGGGGAAACAGCCATGGGGCAAGATGCACTTGGTGAAGGGAAGTTCAGGGTGACCCCCCAATAAATGATTACATGCTATCTATCTGTATTCATAGACAAATTGGGGTTGCTTTGGTGCAGGCAAACAAATCTGTGTGGACCGGTCTACCATCACACATAGAATGCAGTGGCAACTGCCTGCAATGTCCGCAAGCTGCATTTGCATGTGGGCCCTGTGCTTGGGGCATGATTTACAGCCACACCCCAGGCATTATGAAACTACCTGCTGTGCCAAGCTCTGAGTCCACTGGTCCCTGCACATAGTGTCCCAAGTTTCCCGAGGATCTAGGGTCAGGCCATAGCCTATGGACAGGCACTGGGCACTGTGCTCCTTACTGCACCGTCCACTATACCCCATTGTTGACAATTGGTCTCCCGGAGTCTTTGCATCTGTTGGTACATCAGCAAACAAGTGCCAACCTATGTTCGAGTGATGCAAATATTTTCATTACCCCATGCACACCCTCTTCTGCCAGGCAGACAGAGTCACCATCTTCGGTGTCCGCATAGCTGCCAGGACTTTGCCAGACTAGAGCAGTAGAAAGATAATAAAGAATGAACCGGGAGACATGCATTCTCAGTCAATGCCTCCCTACTCTGGAACTCACACCCATAAACATCAAACTCTCCCCCAACCTCATGCAATTCAGAAAATAAATCAAGACCTTCCTCTTAAAGGAGTCCCATCTTCACACTCAGCAATAAACCCCCCCCACCCTCCTCTACGCAAGACCGCCACATCTCAGATCTCACCAAGCCCAGTATCCCTCTTGATGGCCACTCTTTGCAGCCAACCCCCTGTTCCCACCACCACGGGCCCTTTAGGCTTTATATCCTGATCCCCAGTAACTTTGGGTGTTAACTAGTCACAGCTACTCCAGTGCTTTGCTGATAACAAACGCCATGTATGGAGGACTCTCCCTACTCAACTATTTAATGTACACTTGAAATCGCTACTGATATCAAGCACTCCACCGCTCCCCAAAGTGAAGCCAGTCCTTCGAAGTCAGTCCTCATTAAAAAAGAAAGACAGCTAAAGCCACCCCCGTGGTCTGCTGACCCACAACTATGTCTACAAACCAAGCAAACGAAATAGGCCATCTTTCTTTCTGAACAGGAATATAGTCCAGCCTTCTGGGGGTTGCCCTTGCCTTTCCCACTGTCACGAGAGGACCAGGCGGTTGCAATATGCCCCTGAAAGAAGTGTTTACCCAGCAGGGTGTGTGGGGCTAGACCTTTGTCCCTTGACCAGAGTTGTCTGCAGTTTTAAAAGGATGTGCCTTGTGTCTAGCCATACCATTGCTGGGTTTATTTTCAGCCCCAATGGAAAACATGTATGTATATATTTTTGTCCCACGCTTTAATGTGTATATGTTTTTAACATCTGAATGGATTTTCAGCTTATCCAAAGAGGATTTCAAGTACTCGTCCAAGTGGTAATTCTGATCATTGGGGCTCATTCCGAGTCATGCGGTCCAAGGATGCTGGCACTTTACTGGACCGCCCGCCTACGGGAGTGCCGGTGGGGCACCTGGGTTACCTCTAGCTAAAGGCTGGAGGTAAGCAACGCACTCTACCGGACAAAAAAGCCCTTGTTACCGCCCCTGGCATTGCCGGCGGTGGTAACGATGGCAAATGCCCTCATGGAGTCCTATGGGGCTCCATGGATGGGGATCATCACAGCTCTGCCGGCACCCATAATCTGGTGGCAATACCGCCGGACCGGGTGCCGGAAACAGTATCCCCATTTGCCAGTATCCTGGCGGCTCTACTGACATGGTTGGAATGAGGCCCATTTTCCGGGCTCAAATAGATAATTTACCTCCTGCTTTTGGCTGGAGGTAAATCCCCCACTTCACCACCGAAAATCGTAGTACAGCAGTGTGGTAATGTAGCGGTAACGACATTACAGCAACTTTACCTCCTTTTTGTACTGCACTGCCGTACTCGTGATGGGGCCCACTATTTGTGTTGCTTTTAGCATTGCTGAATGACAGGTTTGAATGCTTCCGCTTGCCAAGTTTGTTGGTTTAAAGTCCCTCCCTTGTAAACTATTTCTGAGCCTGAAGGTGAGGCCTAGGCAGGCTTGTGGTATTGGTGAACGGGGAGTCATTCTTTTGATGGAAGGCAGGCAAGTGCACATTGCCAGAGAGGCGACGAGCAGTGATAAATAAGAGTCCCTGGCCCTCACTTAATTACATCTTAGCATTGCCTCACTCTGAAGAAAAGCAATATATCTTTAATTTACTTGATGTGTCTTACAATCGCAGACAGAGGCTGCCACGAAAAGGCACATTAGCGTTGTGTATTGGGAAACAGGCCGGCTTGCATGCTTCTGCTCGGTTCCAGCAGGTGGGGGCTGGAGAGGGGAGGGGTGGGTGTAGGAGGCGATCAGAGGATAGAGGCTGCTCTTCCTTTGGTTGAAATTCCTAGATGTTGCTCAGTAAGAAATTATTCTCACTGGACTCTCTAGTTGGCATCTTATGCTATGCTTAGTTGTTTCAAAATTGTGGACGTTTTCTAAAGTGCTGGAGAAAACACCTATGGATTTGTGTGTGTTATGTTACGCTATGTTGTATGTTATGCCATGTTGTTATGTCCTGCTATTTTATTCTATGACATACTAAATGGTGTTATGATCTGTTATTCTATGTTATTTTGTGATAATTAATGTTTTGCTGTGCTATGTTATGCTATATTGTATGTTATTCTATATTATATCCAGGTATTTTATGCTATTTTGTACTAAGTTGAGTTATGTTTTGTTATACTTGGTCATGCCATCGTATGTGCTATGTTATGGTTTGTATTGGCATATTATGCCATTCTATGTTGTGTTATGCATGGCAATTTCCCATGCTGTAGATTAGTAAATGAGGCTGAGGAGACCATGGGCTCCCTAGCCCTCGCCCACCTAACTATAAGTTTCTTCTTTGCAATTATGATTCACCAGATCACTTGTTTTATGGAAACCAGCACGCACCTACAATGGGGCATGGACCGGTTAGCAGCAAGACCCACGGAGGGAGGAGACGGCGGCCTCTGGGCCCTGCTTACAGGGGTGTTGCTAGGTCTGGAAAAGATCTGGGGCTACGCTAATTGTGGGACTGCCGGGACTGGGGGCTAGCTGGCGTTTTTGGTTGTAACCCCTGAGCTTATACGGGGCTACAACTGAAAAAAACCTGGGGCTATAGCCCCCTCAGCCCCCACCTAGCAGGGCCTCTGCCTGCTGTACACAGCAGCTTAGGATTCGGAAGTGGTTTAATATGAGCATAACAGCGGGCACCTTCCCGGGGATGGCAGAGAAGCGCTTTTATGGATTGTCAGCAGAGCGTGGCGAGCGGGAAATTCTGTGCACTTCAGTAGCTAGCCGGGCATTGTAAAAAGCAAGATGGCGGATATCCTCTTCAATGGTGCCTTCTCCGGGGACGTGGTGATCCACCAAGCTTCCGCTGTGAGCCAGAGTTTGAATTTAGTAAGTCAATTCTGCCTCAGCACGATCCGCGCACAACACAGCTGATGGGAGTTAACTCTTAGTTGGCCCAGGAAGGGGTTCCTCTGCCCACTAAAAGTTGCTTGAAGGACTAGAGCAGGGTTGTGCTCACGAAGAGCGCAAGGCAGGCAGCAGTGGTAGGTGAAGACCAGGAAAGCAGCGCGGGAAAGGACGCAAACGTGGACAGAGTGAGAGGGGAGTGGGCAGTGGAGGTGGAAAGTGTTAGTGGAGCAGAGAGGAAAGAATGGATGAGGTAGGAAACAAAGAGAAGAACAGACAGGAGCGAACAGTGGAGGCGGAGAGTGTTAGTGGAGCAGACAGGAAATCATGGAGGAGGTGGAGAATGAAGGAGAAGGAGAGAGTAAGATAAGACAGACAGGAGGCAACAGTGGAGATGGAGAGTGTAAGGGCAACAGACAGGAACGAATGAAGGAGGCGGGGAAAGTAAGACAAGGCAGACAGGAGGGAACAGTGGAGGTGGAGAGTGTTAGTGGAGCAGACAGGAAGGAACGAAGGAGGTGGAAAAAAAAGAGAACAGGCAGGAGGGGACAGTGGAGGCGCAGTGGGGATGAGGTGGAAAGCAAAGAGAAGAACAGGTAGGAGGGAACATTGGAGGTACAGAGTGTAAGTGGAGCAGACAGGAAAGAATGGATGAGGTGGAAAGCAGAGAGAAGAACAGGAAGGAGGGAACAGTGGAGGTGGAGAGTGTTAGTGGAGCAGACAGGAAAGAACGGAGGAGGTGGGAAACAAAGAGAAGAACAGGCAGGAGGGAACAGTGGAGGCAAAGAGTGTTAGTGGAGCAGACAGGAAATAGTGGATGAGGTGGAAAGCAGAGAGAAGAACAGGCAGGAAGGAACAGTGGGGGTGGAGAGTGTTAGTGGAGCAGACAGGAAACAATGGAGGAGGTGGGAAGCAAAGAGAAGAACAGGCAGGAGGGAACAGTGGGGGTGGAAAGTGTAAGTGGAACAGACAGGAAAGAATGAAGGAGGCGGGCAAAGTAAGATAAGACAGACAGGAGGCAACAGTGGAGGTGGAGAGTGTAAGTGGAACAGACAGGAAAGAATGAAGGAGGAGGGGAAAGTAAGAAAAGACAGACAGAAGACCACAGTGGAGATGGAGAGTGTAAGGGCAACAGACAGGAACGAATGAAGGAGGCAGGGAAATTAAGAGAAGGCAGACAGGAGGGAACAGTGGAGGTGGAGAGTGTTAGTGGAGCAGACAGGAAAGAACAAAGGAGGTGGAAAAAAGAGAACAGGCAGAAGGGAACAGTGGAGGCGCAGTGGGGATGAGGTGGAAAGCAAAGAGAAGAACAGGTAGGAGGGAACAGTGGAGGTCCAGTGTGTAACCGGAGCAGACAGGAAAGAACGGATGAGGTGGAAAGCAGAGAGAAGAACAGGAAGGAGGGAACAGTGTAGGTGGAGAGTGTTAGTGGAGCAGACAGGAAAGAACAGAGGAGTTGGGAAACAAAGAGCAGAACAGGCAGGAGGGAACAGTGGAGGCAAAGAGTGTTCGTGGAGCAGACAGGAAATAATGAATGAGGTGGAAAGCAGAGAGAAGAACAGGCAGAAGGGAACAGTGGGGGTGGAGAGTGTAAGTGAAACAGACAGGAAAGAATGAAGGAGGCAGGCAAAGTAAGATGAGACAGACAGGAGGCAACAGTGGAGGTGGAGAGTGTAACTGGAACAGACAGGAAAGAATGGAGGAGGTGGGAAGCAAAGAGAAGAACAGGCAAGAGGGAACAGTGGGGGTGGAGAGTGTAAGTGGAAAAGACAGTAAAGAATGGAAGAGGCAAGGAAAGTAAGAGAAGACAGACAGGAAGGAACATTGGAGGGGAAGAGTGTAAGTGGAAGAGACAGGAAAGAATCGAGAAGGGGGAAAGTAAGAGAAGACAGACAGGAGGAAACAGTGGAGGGGGACAGTGTACATGGAGCAGACAGGAAACAATGGAGGTGGTGATAAACAAAGAGAAGAACAGGCAAGAGGGAACAGTGGAGGCGGAGATTGTAAGTGGAGCAGACAGAAAATAATGCAGGCGGTGGGAAAGTAAGAGAAGACAGACAGGAGAGAATGGGCAGGTGGAGAGTGTTAGGCAGACCCAATCCCAATACATAATAATTTTCGATTTTGGGATACGAAAAATAATTAACTTATTTGTTTTTTCACAATTGCCCCACAACAAGGGGCTCGTGTTTTCCTCAATAAGGTTACAGCTTACGATGAATATTACTGTCTTTTCATTTCATTTTCTTTAATTTTATACTTTCACTTGTTAAGAGTTCATTTGTCAACCAACTGTGACTGTAAACTAACTTATGTTCAATTTTTTTTCATTACGTATTCTCAATTTTTTAATGATTCTACACCTAATTCGTGTATGTACCATTTAAACCATTGTTTTTACATGCTGTTACATGTTAGACCTCACTTTTGTATATCATTTTCTGTTCCTTTGATATAAAGCTTTTAATTTGCAATTTCCATAATGTTTATGTCTCATTTTGAAGGAATGACTTTAATTTCTGACTGCATGCAATATCTATGAATTATACTAGATATAAAGGTTTTGGGACCGGATGAATAATTTTAATTCATTCACACCCCATATGGGCCAACCTTTGATACACCAGGATTTTGCTTTGTTGTAAACACATATGTCTTTTGACCCCCCTGGTGTGTCACTCCTGGGTCAAACCACTGCTGCTAGATGGTGGCACTCTTCTTTGTATGGAGAGTGTTAGTGGAGCAGACAGGAAACAATGGAGAGGCTGGAAAGTGATCTTATGGCCCTTTAGGAACGTGCATGCAATGGATGGGTACACAGAATAACACTTAGTCCAAATAACCAAACCAACTCAGGAAGATGGCAAAGTACTGTTTTACTAACAATTATCTAAAACAGGGAGTCAGAGGCGTAGACAGTGTAGGGCCTGAGCAGGCAAGGCCCACCCAAAATCTGTAAATGCCCACTCAGCAGCACTGTGTGGCGTTTACAGATGTTAATGTCACATGTGGTGGCCCAACTACATTAGCTTCAGGCCCCACTTGTTAGATAATCATGGCTACGCTGCTGCAGGAAGTTACAGCGAACATCAACGGACGTACGCTCGATTTCTCTCAACAACTTTTTCACACAGCATAGACTTTATACTAAAAACACGTCAGAGGTGACATCATTCTGCATGGAAAATAATAAAAAAACCTACTGGGGATTGGCATAGGCTTGAGAGAAACATCTAAGTACACATTATATAGGATCTCGGATTGCGATTGACTACCCACTGTCAGGTGGGCAATGCATGCCTACCTCTAAAACATGTCATCTTCAAAAGATTAAGCACACAGTTTCTTTTTGCTCTTTAAACTATAAGGTCCTTCGGTATGTAGACCATTACAAATGGTTGGCACGCTTGTGCCATGTCTGGAACATTCAGTTCACTTAGCAGCACCTAAACCCAGACCCATGTGCAAGGAAATGGGACTGACTCTAACTCCCCACTCAATTATCCCAGCATCACTCATCACCCAGGCCTTCTTCCATGGAGATTGTCTTTGAACTTGGCCTTGCAATGTATCCTTGTCTCTGAGAAAACATGGGACTGCTGGCACTCATTGTTCTAGGACTCCAAATTCGACTTTATTTTCATCCTTGGCTCACGTGACGAGACCACGATTTGGTCCATTTTGCAGATCTTAAATGTTTTGAATGAATAAAAATTGGCACTCTTGGTGTTCTTTCTTTGCACCTTAACAAGGGGTGATGCATCCTTCGCACGTTCACTCCTTTCCAGAATAGATAGCTGACCTTTGCTGCTTCAGTCTTGACCCCAGCCCAGAGAACCTTGACATGCAGCTCCATGATTTCAGCTTATTCTTGCTGCAACACAATTCTCCCTTTCTTCTTCATGGGTCCTGGCTTACTAAAATTCATGATACCGATGTCCAGCTCCTATACAATGGCTTCCCTGCCTGCATTCTATTCACTATATAGCCAGATTCATTGGTGGCTTAGTCTACCTTGAGTTTTAGAGTCTGTACAATTATTGAACGATTGATTCTCTTCAGTACTTCATGCACAAGTAATCTTCTTTTTCATATTAAAAGCTCACTTGACTCTTTACTTCATTATTAGTTTCTGTAGAATCCATAGGTGCGCAGTACAAATACCTTTAACATTAACATTAACATCCTCTTCAGCCAATATCCTGAGACATTGTTCATACTCTCTTCCAACGTCACAGACTTGTTTCTTTGCTCTTTTTCATATTCCTTCAGGGAGTTCCTCGCTCAGATTACTGTCCCTTCGGGGATACATTCAATAGGGTTGTCTCAATGGGTACCTTCTTTCGAATATGAAGTGCAGTTTTGGCACAACTGCTGGTGTGAAACACGGCATGATCTCAGGCTTCCAACATATAGGAGGTAGGGGGCGGATTTCCTACAGAGGCATGCAGCTGCTCCTCTACAATAGAAAGAGAAGACAGAGAACACAGTGTAGGTTCAGAGTGTAAGTGGAGCAGACTGGTAAGAATGGAGGGGGCAGGGAAAATAAGGAGACAAAGGAAACATTGGAGGTGGAGAGTGTAAGTGGAGCAGACAGATAAGAATGGTGGAGGCAGGGAAAATAAGGGAAGACAGACAGGAAGGAGGGAGCAGTGGAGGTTGAGAGTGTATGTGCAGCTGACACAAACGAATGGAGGTGGGGAAAGTAAGAGAAGATGGAAAAGTGGGAACAGTGGATGTGTAGAGTGTAAGTGGAGTGGACCGGAGCGAATGGATGAGAGGGGGAAAGTAAGAGAATACAAACAGGAGTAAACAGTGGAGTGGAGAGTGTAAGGGGAGCAGAGCGGAAATAGTGGAGGCAGTGGGGAAAGAAATGGAAGACAGACAAGAGAGAGCATTGAAAGTGTGGGGATAAAGAGTGTGAAAAGGACAGGATAGCATGAAGGAGGCATGGAGAGTAACACATTGTGGCGAACAGGAGGGGAATGGCAAAATACACAGGGAGAGGAGGAAATGCTGATATTCCAGGAATAGGCTTGTGAGAGGAAAGGGAGAGAGAAAGCTGGAGGAGTGAGAAGGGTGAAGCAGAGACATATATCTATAGAGAGAGAATGAGGCTATAAAGACAGTGGCACAGAGAGAAGAGACAGAGAGAGGGAGTTCATTGAAAGGTAATGAGAGCAAGAGCCAGAAAGGTAAAGGAAATGCCTAAGCACATGGTTGAGACTGACTCCTCACTTGTCTTAAACCTCTCCTTCCGTAGCAGAAGGAGGGGTTTCAGAAGATTGAGGAGGCAGTCTCAACCATAGGAAGAAGGGAAGTTAGGATCGGAGGTGAAGCTGGCCAGATAATTGCAGAGGATTGAGGTGGAAGAAGAGGCAATGATATAGGAAATAGAGAAGCAGTGGAACGGAGAGAGCTTTTATGGATGGGGGAAATTGTTCAATCTCTGCTTACGATGGCTATGGAAGAGCTGGTTACCAGTATTCTGAGGCATAACCCCAAAGCTCCCTGGGTATAGTGAGATCTGGAGAAATGTCAATTAAGTGTGGCAAGACCTGAAACAAGTCTGGGCCACACAAGTCTGGCTGTTCGGGAGGATCACCTAAACGAAGTCCAGTATCCCGGCCACGGTGACTGTGGCAAATATCTAACTTCAGCGACATCAACGGAGAACACAAACTAACCATAACACAGTGAAGGGGACACTGAAACCCCAAGTGAATGCGAGAGAGTCCTCCTGGAGACACACCCTCAAGGCAGTGAGGGGTCGTCGACTGATGGACTATCACCCGGAAATACTAGCAAGAATGTCCTCATTTTAGCTTCTTTTGAAAATCCCCTATCCTTTTACCAAGTCCTCCAAACTCCTTGGATATTTTGCCATACTATACCATGCCACATGCATTGTCTCTTGGAGCTGACCATTTTCGGGGGAAGTGAGATTTACGTTTACCCTAAGTGTGCTTCCCTCACCGGAACATTCTTTTAAGGAGTCCAGACCTGAAGCCTTCTACAACACTTTTGTGTTCTTCGCCAGCATGGTACTGTTCCAGAGAGTCGCCTGGTTTTGCTCTGAGGTACAATCTCCCTGGCAGACCCCCTAAATCAGTCGCACACATGCCTTTTGTACCAGGCGTACGAATGCAGAAACCTGATGAAGAGGATAACATAGATGTTATTACAATAATGTAGCCTTGCTTTTGAGAGATTCTTCACCACCTGACCCGATCCACTCTTGGGAGACCGTGGAGAATAGCTTTAGGTTTCTGCTGTTGAATGCATGCTGCTTTCTCGGTGGCTCCAACCTTCACGTCCAACAGTGAGCTGACATTCCAAAACCTCTAAAATGCACTCCTTAGAGATAGAGGAGGGGTGAACAGGAAATAGGGCTCTGTGAGGAAGGCATTTCAGGGCATCAGGGCCACTGAAAAAGACTATCTCGGTTTTCCCTGCATTCAACTGAAGAAGCTTTGTTCATATCTAGTGTTCGATGGCCCACAGAGGCCAACAGGATTCTTTAGCTAGTCTGGCCCACCACCAGTAGTGTCATAGAGCAGGGTGATGTCCGTGCTTGAATAGATGGCTAGATTGGAAAAGGCAGTCACAGGTAGTATAAGACCCATGTAGATTATAAGGAGAATAGGGGATAAAGAGCATTCTTGGGGAATCCCACACTCATTTCTAATCTGGAAAGAATAACAATCTAATGAAGGAGGATCTATCATTCATTAAGGAATGGAATCTGTGATGAACAATTTAACTGAATTTGCTGATCTCCGAGAATTGGCTCCATAGATAGAAAAATTCATTGGATGCAGGTGTGCACCTGCTCTGTTGGGATGGGGAGGTTTTTAGCCTTTCACGATAATGCAGTATGGTTCGTTTGTGTGGTCAAATCTTTCAAGATGGTCCATGTTTGCCTCCTTTCATGGCCCCAAAAATAATTTGCCAATGAAGTCTTGCTTGCTCAGAGTGGATGGTTTTTCAGACTTCCAGGGCAAATGGGTATGGTTACTGAGTGTGGGTCATTACCTCTGGTTGGTCGAATGTTGCAACTTTTCATGACTTTGGATAACAGGTAACTCTTGCACTCAAAATGGAATCTAATGAGATCTATGTGATGATTCACATACTCTTTTCACATCTCCCCAGAGAAGAGCCCCTTACCATGAGGCTAGGGAGGTGCAGCCACTACTCAATAGTCCTCCTAGGGGTGGTTTAATGCAGGAGGACCTCATGTGGAGGGAATCCCTTTATGGGGACAAGGACGATCACCTAGGGCACAGCCTCTTTACCAATGTCACACCACAACCTTCTCCAAATCCCCCCGGCCCATCCATTCCAAGCCACTTCCTTGAGAGCAGACCAATTTATTACTTTAGTGCTTGGGATACAACCCAACCAAAAATACCAGGACAAAGAAGACTACAGAAGACATGAAGATTACTGATTGTGCTATTACTAGTACGAGTTGGCCCAGAGGAGGCATAAAGATCAAGGTGTCAAAAGAAAAAAAGGACTTTGACAATCCACCAGGGAGGGACTGGCAATAATGCCTAAGAAGAGACGATGGACTAAAGAACTTGTCAGGCTCAGCCAGGAGTAGCAACAGTTGTGGAAACCTTCCAGAGCAGGAGTTTCAAATCCTGTCGGCAGACCGGTGGTACAGAAGAGTAGATGACACCTGCGAATTGCCGAGGGAGGTCTTCGTGGGTCCAGCTGGTGCGGACCCAAGCAGGAAAAGAGAACTGAGCATTGCAGCAGAGTGTGAAGCTGCCGTGGTGCTGCAGAAGCAGAGGAGAGAAACCTGACGAGACAGAGAGATGGATCCCAGTCCCAGGAAGCCCGGTGGCGTACCAAACTCCAAAAGAAGGTAATGGGAGGTACGAGAGTCATCAGGGTAAACAGGGTGGAAAAGAGGAAGGTTCGAGTAGTCTCCCATGGCCCAGTAGTAACAACCAAACTATTGGGAAGATTGGGAAGAGTGGAGTGAGCATCAGAGGAGTACCTCCTTCTCGCAGTGGCAGCAATAAGCTCACTGATCACCTGTAATGGGACAAAGACCCTGGCAATATTGAATCAAGTATCTGAGGGGAACTTCCACTTTGCAGTGACAGCAATAAGCCTACTGACCACCAGAGGAGGGTCTGGGACCCAATATAAGTGAACTGAGCATTTGAGGAATGCATCATCATTGCAGTAGCAGGGAAAAGTCCACTGACAATCAGAGAAGGGTCTGGGACCCCAACGCCAGTGAAGCAGACATCTGAGGAAATCTTCCACATCACTATGGCAGAGATTAGTCCACTGACACCCAAGGAAGGATTTGGAACTTTGCTAATACTGTGATTGAGTGGCAAAATAAACATTAATTTGAAAGATAAGGAAAATAAATCTCAAACACCAGGAGAAAGGAGTCATTCTCCTGGTGAAGAAACTGAAGTCCTTTAAATATACTCAAGAGACTCCAGTGGAAGGGCTTCATTCCCACCTGGCTTTGATGGTAACTATGTTGGAGTGTGCAGACCAACAACAGAAGAAGGGAGTCACTCTCCTGGTCCCGAGTGTTGAGTAGTACAAAGGTGTTGTTGTAACCACAGGCCAGGGGAAGGGAGTCATTCCCCCTGGCATCCTTGTGCAAGAGAACATTTTGGGAACACCACCCAAATACCAAGAAAAGGGAGTCATTCTCTTGGGGAACAAAGTTTCTGTTGGATTATTCTGTAGCTGTAATATAAGGGATAGAAATTGGTTGTGACACAGAACAGTGGAGTTGGACTTTGACTGATATTTTTACAGATCCATTAGTATGTGTTTGAGGCAGGGAACCCCATGTAGAATATAGGGATAATGAGGGATTCTTTTTACTATAAATAAAGGTTTATAGCAACCAACATGCCACCTT
This sequence comes from Ambystoma mexicanum, assembly GCF_040938575.1. Taxonomy (NCBI): domain Eukaryota; kingdom Metazoa; phylum Chordata; class Amphibia; order Caudata; family Ambystomatidae; genus Ambystoma; species Ambystoma mexicanum. The sequence continues at coordinate 202,497,976 of NC_090931.1, forward strand.
TGTGTCAGCTTCCTCCTTCGACACCCTTACATATATCAGAATAAGTGAAAATGTTCTTGGGAAATCTCTCAGGTTGTAAGCAGGTGCTACTACCATGCATACCAGAGCCTAATATTCAGTAAAGCACTAAATCCAGTGGTATCCATGAATTCCGAAGGATCGTGCACCCTACATGAAGCTCAAAGGCTTTTTCATAAAGAGGTTCTGACAAAAAGCAGAAAGTGTAAACGAATTGGGCCTCATTCCGAGTATGGCGGTAAGGGATAGCGGCCACCGGTAACGAGACCGGTGGCGGTAATCCCTTACCGCCATACTCCGAGTTCCCTCTGCGCCCTCGCCCTTAACGCCTGCTTTGAGCAGGTGTTAAAGTCGAGGGCGCAAAGGGGCCTCCAAGCCAATAACGGTGACCGTAATGAACGGTCACCGTTATTTGCATCTTCCCCATTCCCATTGAGCCCTATGGGGGCTCATTTGGAAATGGGGAAGAGCCTTGGTGAATGGGGAATTACCGCCCCGCCAACCTTGGAATGGGGCGGTGATTCCGCCATCCACCAAGGCGCTGCCGGTCCGGGTACGGCGTCAACCAAGGCGTTAATAGCGCCATTGGTTAGCGCCGTACTCGGAATGAGGCCCATTGTGTTTTCAACAACAACTTACAGCCTCATTCGTATTGCTGCAGGAAATGAGGGTCACCAACCCTGCACCAAACAGGGCAGAGATGGATCAGGGTCTCACCATTTGTGCATTAAAGGGCATGGGATCCTGGGACCAAAATGATTTCTATGTCTTTCACCACTCGATGCAGTAAGTCAGACAGGATCTTCAGCATGTGCGTGTATGCATAGCAGAGATCATCAGTTATAATCGTGCTTTTTACCTGCATCCAACCCATTCTAAATGACGGCTTCAATGCGACATTTTATTGCAGTTCTACACCTTTGGGGTGGGTGGGATGTGCAAACATTTCCAGACACTGATGTGCTATGAGTTGCTGAGCATGGTTTCTGAACCATGACCAGAACCGCATGCCAGGCTTCAGAGACTATTATTCTCACCTCCAATGTGCGGCTTAATTTCCACAGAAATCAACCGGCAATGACAGATGCCGCTGCTGATCTCCACCATGCAAAGGTGATTGCAGCGGCCATCTTGACTAACTCATGGGTGGCGACTGGTTTGCATGTCATTCACTGCACTGATACAGTGACTTCCTGATCGTCTCACCACTTTGTGCAAATGGAGGGTGTTACAGCCTGCCCATGTGGGTGCACCACTAGGGAGCTGTTTTCATCCTCATAACTTGTGGCAATAGGAGGGTGTTTGGGGTTTGCAGCCTTTCATACCAGATGAGCTTGCTTTGTCGGCATGAGCTTGTCCCTCGGTTGGGAGAGGGTGATGAGGTCAGACTTATTGCCTTAGTGAAGTTCAGTGGGTGTATGTGTAATGGGGAGTTATGGACATGCGCCCTTTAATTGTACCTCTTCTGAAGTCTTAATGTATGAATGATCACATTTCAAACAATTATTTTGTCTCTTTTGTAAATTATGTTTATTTATTATTTTTTCAGTACACTTGTTCCACTTCATATATTGTTGAATATTGTCCTTGATGTTTATTTCTTGTTGACCATTGATCATTAACCTCATATCTTTTCTTTTGGTTTGCTTTTTGTACATTCTCTTGTAATTCCTTTGCAATGTATGTGTAGCATCGAATTTGTTTGTTGGATTGATCATTAAGTTTACTTTGATACGTTGCATTCAATGTCTATATTAAATATTTCCTTTAATATTTATATGAGAACGACTGGATTGCCACGTTGGACTCTGCGGCAAAATACAAACTTGCAGCACACCACCCACCACAGGCAAGGAAGCTTCACGAGCCACAAGCCTTCCTGATAAAATATCCAAACAGGAAGCTTCGAAACTTATTCCTGTGAGCACGTCTGAACATTTTACCAACGAATGAAATTTTAAAAATCAGAAAGTCAACATCTAATACATGTAGATTTTGCAGCAACCAAGCAGCGGTGGAAACGATTCCACATCTCTTACTCATGTGCCCAGCGGTCGACCACATCAGAAAACCTTCAAAAACTTCAATATAGATAAGAGTTAAAATTTTACTCTAATTCGCCAACCTTATATGTTAAATTTGTTTCGGTGAGTATCTTAATGAAATGAAAATGAAAAGCAAAATTCCACAAATTATTGATTTCAAATGCTCAATTCTGTTATTCCATGGTTCCATTTATTGTAGACTTCACATGTTTAACATCACATGCGAACATATCCATTGAATTTGTTTTTCAATTTCCCATATTATATTTTACAATTCTCAATTACTCTCTACACGTGTTTCCCCATAGCTCTTTGCAACAGGTCCCGGTTTTGGATAGCTCTCAAATGTTCAAACATTCTAACCTTTAATTTCCTTATCGTACTGCCAATGTAGAGTTTTTTGCAGACACATTCTAGTCCATAAATCACAAATGTGGAATTGCAGTTGATAAGTTGTTTAATTTGTTTAGTATTGCCATTTGGTAGCAAAATCTCCTTTTTTCCTATACTTAGAAACGGACATAATTTGCAATGTCCACACTTTTGAGTGCCTTTCATTAATGATTGAAAAAACATCTTTCTGGTATCCGGTGGTGGTTTTAGAAAAATCTGACTCGCTAGATTTCTTATGGTTGGAGCTTTTCGAAAAACAGATACTTGCTTTTTCATCCACATGATCTCTTAAACTCAAATCCGTAAGAAGAATATTCCAACTCTCTGATAGTATTTTCTTTATCTTCCTTGATTCTGTACTGTAATTTGTTATGAATTGAGTCCTGCGTTTGATGTCTGTGGTTTTTGGTTTGTCCAATAGTAGAGAATCTCTTGAAATGTTTTCAAGTTTATTTATTGTGGTTTTTATGTTATTAGTACCATTGTCTAAATTTCAAATGAGTAGATTTCAAATTTTCCTGATAGGTAGCGGTAGTACTACAATTCCGTTTTACTCTAAGGATCTCCCCAAACGGTATGTTGTGAATTGTATGTCTTGGATGAAATGAAGTTGTATGGAGGAGACTGTTTCCTGCTGTTGGTTTGGTGAATAGTTTTGTTTGGATCTGCGCATTTTCAATGAATAATTCCAAATCTAGAAATTCTATCTTGCTTGAGTCAACTGATTTCGTGAAGGATAAGCCAAATAATTGTTGAATAATTATTTTAACTGAAAAAATAAAACAAGACCTTCTCTATCTCTTTAGAATCTGTAATTGACAGCAGAGGGCTGCAATATTGAAATAATTACAAATAAGGATTGAAGTGAAACTAACCTCAAAACAAAGGATATTTGAAAAGAATACGTTTTTTTGGTGAGTAAAAAATAATAATTATTAAGTATAAAATTATACAAAGAATACTATGAAGTCACAAATTTAGTGACAATGGTCTTTTTTCTAATTATCCTTCTTTTTTGATTTATTATTGTCTTTTTTAAAAAGGTTATCAAGATTGTGATAAACTCTCCTGAAGAACCATTGCAAAGAACGATGGCGAAACACGTGTAGAGAGTAATTGAGAATTGTAAAATATAATATGGGAAATTGAAAAACAAATTCAATGGATATGTTCGCATGTGATGTTAAACATGTGAAGTCTACAATAAATGGAACCATGGAATAACAGAATTGAGCATTTGAAATCAATAATTTGTGGAATTTTGCTTTTCATTTTCATTTCATTAAGATACTCGCCGAAACAAATTTAACACATAAGGTTGGTGCATTAGAGTAAAATCTTAACTCTTATCTATATTTAAGTTTTTGATTGTTTCTGTGTAGCAACCACAAATGGATTAGAGAAATACTCATGCTGACAACCCTCAAAGAAAAAAAGTGATCAGTTTGACTACATAACTGTCGCCAAGGCAAGCTTTTTTGTTTGGTTGCAAACTCTTTATTGACATCAGAAAACCTTACCTGGAAAACATTCTTGCATCATCTCATATACATGAAGAAGATCTTTGGTGGTCTCGGCTGATTGGAGGAGAGAAGACCACTTGAGTGACGGCCACGGCAAAAATCCTCGACCTCATTTTAAACTCTAACACAACGTCATTTACGACATAGCCTACGGACTCAAATTGTAAGAACACGTTGTTATGTAATAGCATCACGGAACACTCTTGTAAAAACCTTTTGGTTAAAATCAAGTAAATAAAAAAAAAAAATATATATATATATATATTTCCTTTTTGCACTTTAATTTTCGATATTTTGTGCTATTCATGTCATGCCTAATCTTTTTTTGTGTGTAGTTTGCCTCTGAGCGACTTCAGTTGTATTATATGTCATTGAGTCTCGATCCATCACTCTTTATTTAGAGCAGTGGTAGTCAAACTTTTTGTGCTGAGCCCCCCTTGAGTAAAAATGTTGATGCTGAGCCCCCTCGGATGCCATATCTGCTTATATTTTCTATTAAAAGAAGTCACCGTACTCCCTTTTGGAAGAGTATAGAGCCTCCCTGGACATCCTCCGGTCCTTCTCCCCCCAGCGGGGCTTGCCCCACAGTTTTAAGACCACTGACTTAGAGAGAGTTCTGTCTTCCTTTGCATAACATCAATTGTGGTGTTAAGACACTAAACTGGAGGCGAAGTGTGGAATGTGAGCAGTTTAGGTTCATTGATGTAGAAAGATATGAGGAGACAGTGTCCTGGAGTGGATGAAAGATAGATGCCGAGGATTAGGCAGCGTAGAGTACAAGGCGTGTTTAGAAAATATTTAGTTCTCAGGGTTCCTGCTGTGAGATGGAGTTAAGCTCTGTCACTCAGGCACATCTTGAATTGCAAAGCCTCTAGTTCCGGGGACGATCTTAATTTGGGCTCCGCTGGAGAAGACTTGGCCCACTGTTCTCTGCTTCTGGAAGCTGGTTGATTTCAAGTGCAAGTTCTCTTTGCAGAGGGATCTGTGTCCTTCCCAAGAAGAGAGTGTGTGGGTCAAATAGTAGGGAAGTTAGGAGGGATACTCTTATATGACATCCAGGACAATTTGAATATGTGTTGAGTCACAATCAGAAGTCACTGAGCAGTGATTACGACTGTAGGGATGTGATCAAAGCCGTGTGTTTGGGAGGATCAGCATTGGCATGATGTAAAGCAGAGATCTGCAACCTGGGCTCGCCAGATGTTTTTGACTACAGCACCCAGCAGCCTTATCCAGCATAGTCAATGGTAAGGGGTCATGGGAGTCATAGGGCCACATTACGAGCATGGCGGTAGCCGTGCCTCTTGGCACGGCTACCGCCATGCTCGCTACCGGCACTGCCTCCCGCGGTTGGGCAATAACTGGCCCATTATGAGATGAATGAGCCGATAATTGCCCATTCGCGTGTGGCGGCATTGCCGGGCTCCCGATCCCCATTCTGCCCCATAGAGTAGAATGGGGTTAGGGAGCATGGATGCACCGGCACTGTTGATAACGGTGCCGGCAGCATTACGAGTTCTGCTCGCGGGTTCCGTACAGCCTGCCAGGTAAGACCTGGCGGGCTGTCAGGAACCCGCAAGCAGAACTCGTAATTCGGCAGGACGGTATGAACGGTGCCGGTGCCTTACTGGCACCGTTCATACCATCACCGCCAGGGTCCTAATGAGGCCCATAGTCTAAAAACATCTGCAGATCCGATTCCTGGTGTAAAGCTGTCATTAGTGTAAGGCGGCCTGTGGGCGCTCCTGCAAGGCAGGCATTTCCATAGTCTATTCTAGAGTTTGAATCACTCCGGTTTACTCAGCACACGCAGCTGAAATTGTTTTTCTTTAAAAAGTTTAAAGTGGAGTTGTAGTTGTGGTTTATTGTACAGAATAAAGCCAAGAGAACCGGAACTGAGAGGTGGGCAGGAGAGATTTCTTTATTTCTTTAATTGAGCATTTGTAAGGCGCTTTATACAACAGAGTTGTGTTTGAAAGATTCTGAGCTCTGAGAGTGCCGACAATCTTGTTCTGGACAGAGAGCTCAGAGGGCGAAGCTCAGGGAAGAGGATCATGCAAACAGGCCACATGGGGATAATTGTGTAACATTATGTCTTTTAAATGCACATTGTTAGGTCATATAATGAACTGTGGCAGAGTTAATCACCCATACCTTTAGTGTATGGCTGCCGTGTGTGTGATTTCAGCCGCCACCAACCATCAGTGCTACTAAGTGACCCACTAATAATCGATATACTAGTGCCGGAGAAGGCACTGGCCCTGCACACAGATTATCCAATGGACAAGTGCCAAACAGGGCACACTGCAAGCACAGGGACAGCACACGGGTCGCAATGCAGCAGAGTGTAAAAACGAATCAGAATGCCACAGCTGGGGGGCATCTCCTTTCACCCCTTATAAGGGCATCCCCCTATCCCACATCTCTCCAGAGCTGCTCAGGACCCATCACACCCAGTGCAAATATCTGATCCAGGCTCACAAGCTAAATGACCCTTAAGAAGTTGGGTTTCCTACATCTGAACACCCCTGACATTGCACTTATTTCTCTCGGGGTTGGGGTGGGGGGGTTTTAGGTTGAGGGGGGAGGATTGTCAGGGCAGAACTGTGTTACCTTGAGACAGGGATTCTGGGTCCCTCTTTTCTCTTCTACACGTTGTCGATATCAAAGCAGGGCTCTGGACCAGGGACCCAACACCTTGTGTGGCCTTCACTCTCGTGACAGGGCTGTGAGAAGGTCCCGCTACTCCCACTCTGCAGTCACTCCCTTGAAAGTGCTCAAACCTGGCACTTGAACCCTCCCCCTACCATTACTATCCTGGTAGTGCTCTAAAAAAGCCCCCCCACCCCTGCTTTCAGACCTGTTTTCCAAAATTGGGGTGCTAGCACCCTCTATCCTCACTCTCTCGACAGACTTCGGGCAAGCTCCTGAGTCATCGTCAGGGCTCATGCATCAAGTTCCTGGTCCCTTCAGCCATCACTTCCGCCGCAGGGAAGTAGAGCTCCTGAGTCATTCTACCATCAGTCTCTTGGCAGGGAGCATTCACCGAACTCCTGCTGCCCTCAGCCATCACTCGCTCTCTTGCTAAGTAGGGCAGTGCTCCTGAGTCATTCTACCATCAGTCTCTTGGGCGGGAGCATTCACTGAGCCCCTGCTGCCCTCAGCCATCACTCGCTCTCTTGGTAAGTAGGGCAGAGCTCCTGAGTCATTCTACCATCAGTCTCTTGGCAGGGAGCATTCACCGAGCTCCGGCTGCCCTCAGCCATCACTCGACAAGGAGGATTCACTGAGCCCTTGCTGCCCTCAGCCATCACTAGCTCTCTTGTAGGGCAGTGCTCCTGAGTCTTGCTACCATCAGTCTCTTGGGCGGGAGCATTCGCTGAGCCCGTGCTGCCCTCAGCCATCACTTGCTCTCTTGGTAAGTAGGGCAGAGCTCCTTAGTCATTCTACCATCAGTCGAGTGGGAGGGAGCATTCACCGAGCCCCTGCTGCCCTCAGCCATCACTCACTCTCTTGGTAAGTAGGGCAGAGGTCCTGAGTCATTCTACCATCAGTCTCTTGGCAGGGAGCATTCGCTGATCTCCTGCTTCCCTCAGCCATCCCTCGCTCTTTTTATAAGTAGGGCAGGACTCCTGAGTCATTCTACCATCAGTCTCTTGGGCGGGAGCATTCGCCGAGCTCCTGCTGCCCTCAGCCATCACTTGCTCTCTTGGTAAGTAGGGCAGGGCTCCTGAGTCATTCTACCATCAGTCTTTTGGGTGGGAGCATTCACTGAGCTCCTGCTAACCTCAGCCATCACTCACTTTCCTGGTCAGTAGGGCAGGGCTCCAGGGTCATTCGACCATCAGTCTCTTGGCAGGGAGCATTCACCAAGCTCCTGCTGCCCTCAGCCATCACTTGCTCTCTTTTTTCATAAGTAGGCCAGGGCTCCTGAGTCATTCTACCATTGGTCTCTTGGCAGGGAGCATTCGCTGAGCTCCTGCTGCCCTCAGCCATCACTCGCTCTCTTGGTATCATAATATAAGATACGATATGGCATTTGTAACCCGCCTATACACAAGTGTTTCAAGGCGCGACGAGGCAAAGAAGGGGGAAAAGAGGGAGGACAGAGATGATCTTACTAGGCCAAGTGACATTGAGATCGCACAAGTGCAGGGGAAGGGGGAGGTGAAAAGTGCCAGGGGAAAGGGGACGGGGCAGTGCTGTACATGGGATCAAAACAATAACAAGAAGTGTGGTCAGCAGGTGGCAGGTGCAAGGGTAAGTGCAGGCAGCAGGTGTCCAAAAGTGCAGGAAGGGGGACTGTAGGGTTACAGATACAGACCCAAGTGCAAGGGTTGCCAGGAGGCAGTGCAGGTGTTCAACTGGGTGGGTATGGACCTGGGCCCGAAATCAGAGGGTAGCCAGGTGACCAGTGCAGTATTAGACAGGAAATCAGCAGGGGAGAGGAAGAGAGAAAGCAGAAGCAAAGAAGAAGGTCTTGAGGGGCTTCAGGAAACAGAGATGGTTCTCCTCGAGTTTCAGAGAGGCAGGGAGGATGTTCCAGAGGGAGGCCCCAGTGGAAGAAAGAGATCTAACACCAACTCATTGCTTGGAAAAGTGACTGGACCTGAGGGAGTTAGAGGTGGAGGAGCGAAGAGCTTGAGTAGGAAGGTATTTACGAAGAGAGAGTTGGAGGTATTGAGGACCCAGGCCCCAGAAGGCCTTGTGGACAATGCAGAGGGTCTTGAACTTAATCCTTGCAGCCACTGGGAGCCAATGCTGAGATTTCAGTTCTGGAGAGATACAATCCCTGGGCTTGAGGTCAAGGACAAGTTTTGCAGTCCTGTTCTGGATGAGTTGCAGAGGGCGGAGAGTAGAGTAGGCAGATTTAGAAAGAGGCTGTTGCAGTAGTCCAGCTTAGAGAGAATCAGAGCTCTAGAGAAAGTGAGCTTCTGGGCGAAAGAGAGGAAAGGAAGAATATTGCTGAAGAGGCGCAGTTGGTAGTTTGACTTCTTAGAGACGTCGGAGATGTGAGGAGAAAAGGAGAGCATGGAGTCGAAGATAACCGCAAGATTCTTAGCCTAACAGGTGGGAGCAGGAAGAGGGCCAAGAGAGGCCAGCCAGAGAGTGACAGGAAAGGAGGGTGCAGGGGTGCAGAGATTGTTGGCGGCACACCACTCCTGGATAGCAGACAGACAGTCGGAGATGAGAGAAGGAGAAGAGGTGGCAGAAGGGTGCTTGAAAACGAGTTGAGTGTCATCTGCATAGCACTGAAAGTTGGACCAGAGATTCGGCAATTCGGTGGGCGAGAGGTGCCAGATATTGGTTCAACAGCCAGGGAAAGAGGTTAGACCCCTGGGGAACACCACAGGTAGAGAGTGAGATAGAGGAAATGAAATACCCAAGTTGGACCTGGGAGGGTCGATCAGAGAGGAATGAGGTCAACCAGGCCAGGGCCTGATCTGTGATACCCAGGTCATCACAGAGACGATTGAGCAGGATGGCATGGTTGACCATGTCAAAGGCAGAAGAGAGATCGAGTAAAATGAGGACAGAGGGGAGATTAGAATCAATGTTAGAGAGCAGGTTTTCACGGATGCTAAGGAGAGCAGTTTTCGTGTTTCTGGCTGCTCTGAAGCCAGACTGATGGTCAAGGAGATTACAACAGATTCAGGGCCTCATCACGACTTCGGTGGTAACCCTTAAATCCGGAGGTAGAGCTATTACCGCCGGATTTAAGGGTCTGCCGAATCAGGGCTTCGGCGGATTTCGCCCTAGCTCTGTGCTTGGGGGAAATCTGCCGAAAATTTGCGCTATTACCGCCGGCGGGAAATCCGCCGGCGGTATTAGCATGAAGATTCCCCATTGAGCCCAATGGGGAATGGGCTATTCCTGAATGGGCTCAGTGGGGAATGGGGACTTACATTACCGCCGAACTCGTGATCCGGCGCTATTAGCGCCGGGGAGTTCGGTGGCAGGGCTTATACCGCCCGCGCTAATAGCGTTACCGTTACCGCCCAAGTCGTGATGAGGCCCTCAGTGTGAAGATTAAGTTGGGAGATGGGCAGCTTTTCCAGGAGTTTGCCCAGGAAAGGAGTGATGGAGATCAGGTGATAGTTAGCCGGGCAGGAGGGGTCGGCTGAGGGTTTCTTGAGAAGAGGGTGCACAAGAGAGTGCTTCAGGGGGTGCATACTGGTAAGTAGGGCAGGGCTCCTGAGTCATTCTACCATATGTCTCTTTGCAGGGAGCATTCACTGAGCACCTGCTGCCCTCAGCCAACACTTGCTCTCTTGGTCAGTAGGGCAGGGATCCTTAGTCATTCTACCATCAGTCTCGAGGGAGGGAGCATTCGCGGAGTTCCTGCTGCCCTCAGCCATCACTCACTCTCTTGGTAAATAGGGCAGGGCTCCTGAGTCATTCTACCATCAGTCTCTTGTCAAGAAGCATGCGCAGAGCTCCTGCTTGCCTCAGTCATCATTCACTCTCTTGGTGAGTAGGGCAGGGCTCCTGAGCCATTCTACCATCATTCTCTTGTCAGAGAGCATGCGCAGAGCTCCTGCTTGCCTCCACCATCACTCGCTCTCTTGGTAAGTAGGGCAGGGCTCCTGAGTCCTTCTCTCATCAATCTTCTGGCAGGAAGCATGCCAGGAAGCATGCACAGAGCTCCTGGTCCCCTCAACCATCACTCCCTCTCCGGGACAGTTGGAAAGGACTTCTGGTCCTCTGCAACATCACTCTCCTGATAGGGCTCAGAGTAAGTGGCATCTTTGCACTCGGATTTGAGTCTCTCGATAGGATTCTGGCATCGGACTACCACTCCCATGCCATTTCTTTACTGGCAGGGTTTTGTGGTTGGGCAGTAAAACCCTCAAAACAGGTTCTGGGGCACGGCTCACAACCTGTCTGCCATCACTCTCTTGCCACGGATCCGGGACACCAACTATGACCTTACCATCATTGGCTTGGCAGGACTCATGGTTAGGGTTCTTGGCCCCTGCTGCCCTTGATTGCTTGGCAGACTTCAAAGACAGAACTAATCACCCATCTTGAATGCATGTGGCCACTCTTTCAGCAGGACTTTTACAGAAGTCTCCTGACATCACCTGCTGTAGATGGAATGGCACAGGACTACCTTAAGGGAGGAACAACCTTAAGGATCAGACAGAAGGAGGCAGTACTGGGAGAAGGGAGGAAGAGGAGGGGCTACTAGGGGAAAAGGCAGAATCCTGTAGAGAGGAATAAAGGAAGGTTATAACCATACATGGCTCTGGGTTGTTTCTGCCCATTGGCCCGAGCCGTTCCACAGAGCCCCGCTCTGTCCTATGCATACTGCGTGGCCCAACTAGCAAGGTCAATAACACCTTCTATCAATACGATCACACCCTTGGCAGAGCTATGGGACAGGACCTATGGACCTTCTACTATCATGGCCATCACTCTTTTATGAAGGTATGTCATGGCATGATTCATGCCACGCAACAGGATCCTCATCAGCCATTCCGCACAATGTGACGTCAGGCGTGGCCACAAGTTTGCAGAGATGTAGTTATTTACCTGCCTGCCACAACCCATGCTCGCAATGAGTGGACTCCAAGAGGCCATGACAATGGCTGGGTTTCAAGGGGCCCAGATCGAAGTGCTCGGAATCAAAGTCCGCAGTTTTTGAACAGCCAAGGCGTCCCTCTTCCAAGCACAAAGCAACGCCAAAACAAACTATCAAGCAAACGCTTTGGGGCTGGAAAGGAATAAAATGGCACAGATGGCGGAACTTAAATGTGGCTGGGCTTGACTCCAAGGTTGGCCGGCGCTCTTTCAGGTTTAGTTTGCAGGGCTGCTCCTAGCTAGAAGCAGGCTTTAATTGCGATGGGTCATTAATATGGGCAAAACTCATGGCAGCTGCTGAGGCGGGAGACCATCCAACAGAAAGGCAAGTGTGATTTTATCTAATGCGGCAAAACAAGTCTAATTGCGCCTTGAGTTTCAGCTGAGACATCCAGGCCCTGCTGGCCGGCTTAAAAACATGACCCTGAGGTCTTTTTGTCCAGAAGGGAACTTAGACCAGGAATATTGTAACCATGTCAGTGCCAAAGCAGCAGGTGTCCTGACATAGGTTAGTTCAGCATTCAGGTGTTCAGGGGAGGCCCCCCTCGGGCCATGCCATGGCAACAGGGACCCTCGTGCTGGCTGCACAGACTGGCCTATTTTTGAAACAATGTATCTGTACATGGAACGTTCAGATGATTAAAATTAGTTTCTTTTTGAGTGTGAACATTGCCTACCACAGCTTGGAATAGTAAGCTTAAGACCCATGGCTGGGTCTACACTTCTGCCTGTGGTTCCGGCACTGCATGCCATACATCGTCCTACTGCATGTATTGTGGTCCCTTGCACAGGCCTTTGTGCAGAGATCTGTTCCTCCGGCCAACTGATACAACACATGCCAGGAATGTGAGAGCCCCTCTACTGAAGGTGAGCAGCTTTAATAGCATGTTGTGTAGGATGGTGTCCACTCTGGGAGTTCTACAATAACGTTTTAGTTCAATGTGCCTTACCTGAGGAGAAATAGCCATTTGCTTTTCAGTCTGGCACCACTCCCACAAAGACAATCTGGCACGGAAATGCTAGGCTATTTCCCTATGGACAAGTGTGTCAACAGCACCCGTGGACGTGTCTTCTTGCATTGTTGAGCATCATCAGTGAGGTTAAGCTATGTCTCTCTAGGTGGACATTAGAACTGCGGGACTGCCGCACTGCAGCGTGTGACGTAGTCTCCTGGGGACCGTGTTCTACTGTCACTGGTTAGAGGTATGAGTTGTGGTTTCGAAGCCTATCACGTTCGCGCTAGACACTAGGTTGATGTCATGAAAGATTTCTCAAACAAAGAAACTACTGAGTGCAATCGACCGAGAAGGGATGCACTATTAGCCAGCAGGCAATCTCACTAGGATGTGGACTGAGCTACATTATTAAACATAGGGGCCTTCCCTTTCCTGAATCAACAGGGGTTATACCTGCCATTATAAATCAAATTGCCTTGAAAATGACTTCTATGGTCGAAACACGTGTCAGCAAATCCTAATAAAACACCAAACCATGTTCCATTACTGGGAATTCAAACGTTTCTTACTTTGATAAATCTCTCGTGACATCAACCTAGTGTCTAGCACGAACGTGACAGGCCTCCAAACCGCATCTCATATGTCTCTCTAGAGACAGTTCATATCTGTCCACTTCAGTTATCGCAGTTTTTTTTCCAACTTGGTGATGTCGACACTGGAAAACCCAATAATGTGAAACAACCAGGTGGAAAAATACCACATATCGGTTATGTGGAAACGAGGCAATTCTTGTCCACATCTCTGCTGCACCCCTCTCTCGTTTGTCTGTCTACATGCCCGAGCGTGCCTGCTTACCTTCTTATGACTGTGCCAATGCAAACTCTAGTTGCATACTGTCCCTTTTCATCTTTCCATGGCCACGTTCCTCCATTCCACACCTCATCCTTACCTTCACCCCAACCTCCATCGGCATCTTTCCTTCCCTTCACCCTGATTCTGTCTCTCCCACCTACCCAACCACATATCTATATGTTCTTCCACCTCCTGGCCGCAACACTCTTTGGCCTTCTCTCCCTTCTCCCCCACTAGAGCCACCCTCTGCCAGCCCTGCATACCTGCCCTGTGGTCTTCTGAGGCAGCAGCTCCTTAAAGGCCCCCGACATGGGGCCTCATTATGAGTATGGAGGCAGCCATGCCCTTAACAAGGGCATGGCTGCCTCCATACCGGGCTCCAATACCGGGTTCTGTGAATGAGGAATTACCGGGTCATTTCGACCTGGGAGGACCCGGTAATTCCTCATGCACAAAACCATTCCCCATTCCCATTTGAGCCCCCGTAGGGCTCAATTGGAATGGGGATGGAGCTAATAACGGGCCCGTTAATAACGGGCCCGTTATTAGCTCCTTGGTCTCCTCGCGGGACCAGGAAAGGACGTCTGGTTTTACCAGACGTCTGTTCTGGGTCCCGCTAGGGGACCTCATAATCAGGCATCCCGTAAAGAACGGTGCCGGTCCTGTACCAGCACCGTTCATTACGGGACCACCAGGGTCGTAATGAGGCCCATGATGTCTGTGACATATTGTAGACCTGGCTAAGCAAATTCTTTTTTTTTAAAACACCCCTGCACTCACAAAAGATCTTGTTAGAATTCTTTCATTGTAGTTTCTAAGGGAATACTCTGTCTTTAGGTCCAGCTTAATTACAAATTATCAGTCTTCTAATGAGGATAACACGAATTTGATGTTTCCAGGGGGCATGGCTTGAAGCTGCAGCGTATGGCAGCCGAGATCCATTGCTCCTGCCCATTTCTCTAATATTTACTGTTTCCGTGACACGCTTCACTATTATTTACACTCCCAAATACTACCTCTTACCATATGAAGGTATTGACGCTGCCCGCTGATGTTTTCTTTCCCGCTCCGGTTTGCCAAGACGCTTTCTGTTGACCTCGGACACAGCAACGGTATTTCCGGAAGCTGGCGGCTGCTGTACGTGAGGACAGGAGTGGCTGCCACAGCTACATAATGTCCTGGGTTGTGCTGGACCTCGCTTCCCATTGCAAGCTGTGCCTTCTAATGGTTCAATAAGAATTTACAGAAGGACAAGTCTGTATTTCAGCTCATTTCACTATTCTTCTATGGCAGTAAACAACATTTTCAATTATACATTGCAGCTTTATTTTTCAGCATTATTAGTCTGTGTGATTCTCCAAATGTTTCTCTTTCAACTCGGCTGCTTTGGTTTTGTACCATTGTTTCTCATGGCTCTGGGACCCAGCCTTTCCCTGCAGAGCCAAAATTACATATTCTGCTAGAAAAAATTGCTCCGGGAAGGGGTGGTAAAAAAAACTCCTGCTGTTAAAGATATACAAAAGGCAGCTCCCTCTACTGCGCATTAAAGGCCAAAAAAGTGAATCCCCTCCACCACTGTCAGCCCCTGACCCCGGCATGGATGCGCTTCTACAAGAAATTCGGTCATTCAAGCCCATTATGGAAGCCACAAATCAAAAACCACAACACCTTGATTTGAAAACAGGATGGGTGAAATTGAAAACAGAATAAGTGTTGTTGAAGATATGTCACTTCGAGAATTACACCTAGAAGTGGTTGTCAAAGAATTACAAAAGCACGTGTGGATTTGGAAAACAGAGGCAGATGTAACAACGTTCGTTTATCAGGCTTTCCGGAGGGCTGTGAAGGAACTGATGCTATATTATATTTACGGAAAATGCTACCTGCTCTTCTTCATATCTCACCAGAAGTCGCTCTTACACACTGCATTGGACCAATGGGCAACTCTAAGGATGTACGCTCAGCACAGCACACACACCAATCTTCTTAATGTTGGAATACACGCATTTGCAACTAATTGTTACCAAAGCAAAAGAAAAGAATGCGCTGATGCGGAAAGGCAGTCGAGTATACATTTTCCAAGATGTGGCTAATAAAACGGTGCAGGGCAGAAAATAATTCCTATCATATCGCCCTGTTCTCAAGCAACTTAATGTCAGATCTGGCCTCTATCATCCGTGCTCATTCAAGGTCACTATCAATGGTAGATCAACTGATTCTGATGATCCTGCAGACCTCAAACCTTTAATTAGATCCCTCAAATGAAAAAGTATGGACACATTGCTACCTTCAAATTCCCCAGTATCAATTTCTTGAAGGTTTACTTTGGTTGCCAATTATATCATTTTTATTGTGTCTTGGGTGCTCTGAATTTTCAGACATTTGTATGAATCTAAAATACTATGGGCAGGTCTATCGCTAAGGTGCTGGCCAGTCCTTTTTGCATCTTTTTGGCCCTTCTGGTGTCAACTAGCTCCAAGTTTCTCTCTCATTCCTCTCCTTTTGTAAACTTGACAAGCTTAATTGTTTCCTATTCTTCCTTTTTCAAACGATCCTATGTTCATATTCACATCTTTTTACCTTCTTTATCTTATTATCTTATTTAATAACTATGTCTAGAAATTTAGAGCCCGTAATACATTTAGATAATTAGACCATAATGGAAGATGTAATGACTGCAAACAAAAACATTGATGGTGAGACTTTCGGCAGAATAAGTTATCTACAGACCATCCATCAAAGGTGGATGCAGGGATATGTAAGAGAAAATCCTATTGTAAGGGGACCCCAATTGAAGTCATCAATATATACATCTATCTCAGTGTCGCCTTTTGCCCTAATCTTTCACAGTATTTTTATGGTGATTACATTATAATGAAAAATGGCTCCTGTTGAAGTGCTTTGTCCAAAAAAGTGGAGGTTACAATATTCAGGGTCTAATATCTATTTATCGCAAGAGCATTCTTCCGGGGATTATATATGGCCTTGCAGTATTACCAGACCATATGATGAAGTGGGCGAAAAGTTAAAAGCTATACTTTTGCGTTTAATTCTAGGTGTTCCAACCACAGTCCCGATTGAGGCACTTCGTTGTGAGCTGGAAGTGCCTTTGGTTCGGGTACTCTGACTCATTCAATGGTGTAACCTCTTTATTACTATTCCTACGTCTTCCTATTCGGTCAACACTTTATTGCGTTTCTTGGATCATCAATATACACTGGAATTTAAGAACACTTTACTATCACAATTCATGGAAACAGCCACCGAAGATTTTTCTCACTGTGACTTGGTATTCATAGATCTTACCCTATGGCAACAATTAAAAAGAAAACCAAAGACTTGGATGTTATCTCTAATATTGCCATTAAGTAAAAGAAAATGTAATGCAGTAGTTAGCACCCAGGGTTTTCGTCGAGACCATCCCTGCACCTACCTGACCAAAATATGCTCTGCAAGAATACGCAGATTCATTACTTACATTAGTTTCAACATATTACCTACTCCTGAGCATGTAGTACAGTGGTAGAAATTACCACTTGGTGAGCAGCTACATTGTAATTTGTTGCTGGAAACAGCACGCTACCTATTGACACAATGTCCTGAGATAGAGTCCTGCTTCAGGAGGAACTATAAATATTGTGCTGCCAATACAGAGTATAATACCCATTTCTTCGCCAATTATCAATTTTGGAGCTCGATATTTGGGGCAGATTCAATTGTTATTATCAAAGCTGCCTTTCACGTTCGGAATGAAGCATTACAACAAATAGACCTACAAAGTGTATTTTAATAACTGCTGTATTTTCTATGTCTGAGATGAAGTGTTATGATATATAGAAGAAGTACATTGCAAATTTTAACTGCTATTCTTTTATGCAATTTTAACTATTCCTTAATATTCATCCACTTCTTGCACAAAAATAGTATCATTGATCGTATGCACTGATTGATCGTATGTAACTATCTATTCTATATACGTATGTTTTGTCTTTTTGAATTGTAGTGCAAAAGGTTTGTTATTTAACTACATGCACTAACAAAAGAAATACAAAATAAAAATAAAAAATTAAAACCAAACCTGTAAAACCATCTCTGATTTCAACTGTGGGATGTCTCAAGCCACTCATCCAAGCCCTGCAACATCACTAGGCATTGCTGGCAGCAGAAACATCATAATGGCCACTGGAAAGCATGCTGCTCGCTAGAAATCACCAAAAAATGCGCAGTGAAAACCTGAAAAACAGGCCACCATCCACTTTTGCCTATCTTAGTGAGCACCGGAGACCACTGCCAAAACCCATACTTTGGCTGCTCAAAGAGCAAAATCTCTTCCAAGGAATACAGAACTGTCTCAAAAATCTGTTGTTATTTGGTGTCAAAAATTGCTAAAATCATGGCTCGCAAACCACCTAAAAAGATCCAACCTCCTTGTTGGGTGTTCCACATCATTATACTGCAAGAATCCACATAAATCCAATGTCAGAAAGAATCATGTGTTATTAGAACAAAATCCACTTTTAAAGATATTTGATGGAAAGACAGCTGTCAAAATGGGTGTAGTACCGTTACTCACCTCTGTCAGGTGCTGGCGAATTCTGACAGGAGAGCTGTGTTTCAGAAGTTAAATATGCCAAAGAAGAGAATTCAATCAAAATGCCATATAGAGTGCCACACAGTGATTTCATTGTTGAAAAAGGCTTGATTTAAAGATATGTTGCTTATTGTGAGTTTTTAAATGTATTTTTTTTACAAGGAACTATGTTGCAATTGACTAGAAGGTAATCTGATTTAGTTAAAACTTCAAGAGGCCTTCTGTTCATGGGAACCCTTCACACCTTCTCCCTAGACAAAGAAGCTTCATTCTGCCCTTGGCCAAGAGATTGACAGACTGGTGTGAACAGGAACTAGCCAAGGCACCCTGGCATGTTGCTCTCAGTCAAGACAATGGGGGCTTTGGGATGAATAGAATATGCTGATTTGGGTGTGACTGGTCAACAACTGCTCTGGGAGAGATAGGACATGTGACCTCTGAGGCAGCCAGATCTAGGGGCGGAGACAAACCATTGTGGATTCAGGTAGCCCAGCAAATATATGTTTTATAAAATTGCATATAACAAATTTTACCAAGCTGACAAAAATATGAAACTTTGGGATTCTTAAAATGAAAAATTCACCCACAATTTAAGACTAAGCTGGGCGCCATGTGATGTTCTGAGACCAAACCCCGGAATTATTAATATCACAGCTGCAGTGTTGTTGCTATGAACATGAGAACTTACAGTAATACGCCCAGGGAGGATCTGCATGCATGTATCAAATTTGGTGCAGAACCAATATTGGGAAACCCACCAAAAGCGCGAATAAGTTGTAATTTCTGAACTAGAGCTCTTAGGAAGATCAGAGTTGGACAAGAATTTACCTTAAGTAATTTGTGATATGTATATGTATTATGAACAACTTGTGTATCTGGGAAATATGTTTTTCGGGGTACAATTGATTTTCTCTGTAAAAGCAAAGGGGAGGGATTTCAGTTAAGCCATAAACATGACACCGGGTGACACACTGATCCTTTCTCCAGTCAGGTGACAGAGAATCCTCTAACCTATCAAATCCTTAGGGGGTTGGGCATAGAGAATCAGCCTACCCACCCACTTTGGAAACACATAAAAAGAGACTGTTTAGGACAGATAAGGAACACTCTTTTTTCCACTACTCACCGATTCCTGCGAAGCACACTTCCAGACCAGATCCAGACAATATCCGGACAGAGACTCCAGACTCTAGATCTAGATCCAGGGACTAAACTCTAGAACCCAAGCTCTAGAACCCTGAAGCATAGTCCTAATTCACAAGCTGAACCCTTCTCAGCAGGCCTGCAGAATCTAGCAACCTAATTCTCACATTCAACAGCCGGGCTGAGCTGTTCTATTCTAGCCAAGAACCCTGTGCTAGAACCAAGGTCCAGAACCAGAAAGCAGAGCTGTATCCAGAACCCATCAGACCAGTCCGGGGTCCGAGCAGCCCAGAGGCCGTGCTGAAAGCAGAATCCAGTGCCTGACCTGTCCGGTGGCGAGAGTGAAGCCAAACCCCTTGATCAGATCTTTGACGAGGCCCATTCCATTCCACAGCCTAGGAGTGAGTATCTAGTCTAGACCTGTCCATAACCAATCTCTTTGTTTAAAGTAATCTTACTCCAACCATTTTAACCTGTCCAGAACTGCATTATAGAATCTTGTGTCCATCCTGTTGTTGGTAAATCTCTAAAGCGCATCTGTGATTTCTGAAATCTTGACTTTATTTCTGCAAAATGTACCTTCACTAAAACATCCATAACTCTTTAAAGCTAAGATCCCCAGCTTTCCAACAAACCGAAAACGACATTCCAATTCATTATAGTTTTTCCGTAATTGCGATTTACGCACGCAGAAAAATTGCTGCGAATTGCAATTTGGCTCAATTTCATTTTCTGTCAAAATAGCTGTTTCTTGCTTTGCACTGCTGAATTTCGTTTTCAATTTGATAGTCATTCATGAATCATTGCTAGTGTTGACCCGAACCAATCTAAAGTAATTCTCACTAGTGCTGAATCTCCTTTAGTGAATTAAAATCCATTTTAGCATATTTTCCCATTCATTGCAATCACATTCAAAAGTATTTTTGCCTGTTTTAAAATCATACCTGTTTCTCTAAGCTTGCTGGGGGAACTGGAATTGAACTGCATTCCTGATTGTATCCCTGAAACCTGTGTGCCCTCATTTCCAACTCTTCATATTGCATAGGGGGGAGTGAGGAGTCACAGGGGAAAAAGTGACCATATTATCTTTTGATTGAAATCATATCAAGTTTAATTCTATGTTGCATTCTTTCCCATTATTGCATTTCCTTGAATTACATAAAATATTCTCTGCTACAGTATCCTCCATATTCATACTGCTAAGTGATTAAAGAGAGTGTTAATTTTGTAATATTACCCATTGTTGATTACCGTCCATATTCATAAGTGTGCTATTCAAATATTATTTTGTTCACACACGTGTGATATATATATTATTTAATTATTCAAATAAACCTTTTAATTTGCAAAACAAACCTACTTCTTGGCTCAGTGAGGTCGGGGAGATCCAAAGAGAGGGGCGTTATATAAGGGTTCATCGTCCAGATTTAAAGAACTTTGACATAAAAATATATAAATAAGGGCTTCCATTGGGCATCCCATCCTAAGCATTGACTTAGTGGGATTGCTGGATTGAAGTCACTTACAGATTGGGGGCTCATCGCGGGACTTCTGGATTAGACCTACCACTTGTGCAGCTTAATACAGTGTGCTAAATAAATAAATAAATAAATCCTGTTGGGCTACTACGCTGTGTTGCAAAGTAAAAGCACCCCTCAAAAGGGAACGCTCTAAGGAAATGGTCTGTTTTGCAAAATAAAATAAAAAACTTCTGTAAGTCAGGAAGGAAATCAATTTCCAGAATGGCGACATTGGTAGATATCAAGATAGCTAGAGAGCACCTTTTGCATAAGTTGTTTGTGAGAGGTGAATGGACTGAGCAGGACCAGAATGTGTGGTTGCGGGCAATCACACAACAGATCACTGCAACTGGGTTACATATATGGAAAGATCAGGGTCCCTTACATGTGGCCCTGAGTGAACTATATGTGGCCCCTGAGGCCAAGGATGAGCACAACAAGATTGTCAGGATAGCGGCATATTTATATTTATACATGGGAGCCATACAGGACAAATGTGCTGAAGGCCAAGATCTGGCAAGTAGGCAACTGATGGCATTAGAGAAGGCCCATTCTGACCTGGACTCTTCTGAGCAGAGGCTGCAGAGGAGCCAGGAGTCAGATAACGAAAGTAGGCAGTATATCATTAAAATCAAAGAGGGCATGGGTATCCTGCAACAGGAAAGGGCAGACCAGGATACCATAATTCTGGCCTTGCAGAAGTAGTACCATGAAGGTTTGGACTCCCTACTGCAGAGCCAGAAAAAGCTGGAGCAACAGATAGATTTCAACAGGGCATGCACAAAGCAGGTAGCCACCCTGCAAAGCCAATTGGATAAAGAAAAAGAGGAGAGCAATAAATTGATTTTGAAAGACCTGGATACCCAGGCAGAGTTTGTTGAAGAGCGCCAGAAAGCTGGTGCCCTTCAAAGGCAGAGGGATGACCTGGTGGTACAGAGGCAGGCTCTTGCTCAGGAAAGGGACACCTTAGGTCAGGAAGTGTGCCACTTAAAAGGGAAGCTGGAAGAAAATCACGGGCCCTCCAGGGACTGGGTGATCTCCAAAAAGAGCATCAAAACTTGTTGGAGCACACCAGGAGGGTGGAAGATGCTCTGGCAAGAAAGGAGCAGGCCATTAGGGATGGGACTCAGGAGGTAACCCTCCTGCAGCAAAAACTGGGCCAGTACTCCAGGACAAACCAGGAAGCACAGAGAGAGAATGAGGCTCTCTGTCAGCACAATGATAGACTCCAGCAACAGGTAGCCATGCAGGAGAGACTGATAGAGTCTAGTAAGGCCTTGATTGAGGAACTGAAAACATAGGCTCTTGCATGGCAATAGGGAGCAGGGGCTTATAGAGATGAGGTTCGCTGGGAAAGGGAAACACCTGAGCATAACCTCAGGAGCCCTAATACCAGAGGCCTTCACCTCTCTCAGTCCCTGGACTCTGCCACCCCCATGTCCCCTGGCGCACATGAGCCCAGGGCCACGGGGATGGCAGATTACTATCCTGCTAGAAGTATGGGGCTCATAGGCCAGTACCTCCCAGGAATGGATGGGCGGAAATCCGGGTATGGGCACCCAAGTACAGTGCAATTTAGTGGGGAACCCCGGGAGAGTAGGCCCACTAAGGGCATCCTGAAAACTTCTGCCCAGTTAGGTCAGTGGGGGGGTACCCATCAAATCCTGGGAGCAAGGAAGAATCAGAAGACTCCTCTGAGCACCCCAGGACACAGGAGACCAGGTCCCCACATTCTGCCAGCCATTCCCAGGCTCGCAGAATCCGGGAAAACCTGGAAGATCAGACAGGCACCTCTGGGAGCAGTGCTTCTGAGTCAGAGGATGAATGGACCAGGGTTACCCGAACCAAGAAGGCCAATAAGGCAAAAAAGGGCCTTGCTTAAGGACCCCTTAAAACAGATCAAAGCAATAAGTAGCATCATCACTCCTTATCATAAGAACTCCCAGTATTCTGTTTGGGAACACTTGGAGCTCTTTGAGCAAATGATGGAGACTTTCCATTTAAAAGACAGCAGTAGCTGCATTCAGTACGTAAAATGGACATTCTCCCCAGAATACTCCAGTTTCTTTGCGGGGCTGGAGGATCAAAATCATTCAAGATGGTCCACCTACAGGGCGGCCATCTTAAAGCACTTCTCTGTTCATAGAAATCCCCAAGAGGCTCGCAAGGTAGCCTATAATTTACAATGTGGGGAGGATCAGGCCCCACAAGAATATGTGCTGGAGTTGAAGCGTGCTTTTGCGCAGACTACCAAAAGGGTGTGCACGGACAGTAAAGAATTTGCAGAAGCCCATAGAAAATAAAAATAATGCTCAGAAAAACCCCAAACCGACCAGCATCCCTGCTGCTGCCAAGGTGGCAGTGGTAAAGGTTGCCTCCGTTTTTGGATTTGGAGATGGGGGGGGCCTAAAAACTTGCCTGCACAGAATAATTCCAAGCCCAGAAGACCCTCGGACCAGTCACAGACATGGAGCCAAGGAGGTAGTCCCACAAATGGGGTCCCTCACTCTCCTGACTATGTAAGTCCCCGCTACAAGGGAAACCGACCCATCCTGGGGTATGTGTGGACTCCTCCAGCCCAAGGGTGGGATCCAACCAAGCACCTAACCCAGAGAACTTCCCTCCTAACTTTCCCCAGGAGGGCAGAAATTCACCAAATCCTGGGCAGAACCTTTTCCCCAGGTATCCACAAAATTTCCAACCCCAAAATCATCCATCCTTCTTTCCCCACTTCCCTGAGCCCAGACCACCTAATCCGGAAGAGGGGAGGCCAAGGGTGGAGGGGAACCCAAATCTTCCCAACCCGGGGTACTACCAGAGAAGGGATAGCTACCCTTCCCTGGATCAGCCCAGGGGAGAAAACAGAACCCCGTTTCAGCCTGAGCGGGTTTCTGAGTTAGAGCGCCAGGTCCAAAATGTGGCACAGGATCTGGGTCACATGCTGAGGGCTCAACAGAACCCTCAGATGAGCATGCCAGCACAGAATGCCCCAAACTCTGGACCTGGTGCTCCAGAACAATGACAGGGGCAGCACCCCGACAACCCACCAGTTCCCAGGGAGGAGGCACAAGGGGAAGGGGGGTGTAAAGCCTTGGAGGAAGCTTCCTTCCTCACTTGTAAACAGCCCCTGGAAACCCAGGAACCGGAAACAAAATCTCCTGCCCCTGAAAGCCTGCCTCCCAAGGAGCAGAGGGGGGTAGGAGAAACAAAGGACCCAAACAGACCCATTTTGAGGAGGAGGTACAGATCTTCCAATTTGAAGGAGAGGGGTCCTCAGAGGATCCTGGGAAAAGGATCTTCTCCTTCAGAGATGGGGGAACTCCTCCCAAAGAAAAATTGGTCCCTAGAGATTCAAATCCAAACTGGGTAGATGTGGGGACTGAGCTAGCACTGCCC
The DNA here is from genome assembly GCF_040938575.1 of Ambystoma mexicanum. NCBI lineage: Eukaryota > Metazoa > Chordata > Amphibia > Caudata > Ambystomatidae > Ambystoma > Ambystoma mexicanum. Next base: position 202,521,997 of record NC_090931.1, read on the forward strand.
ATCATCCCATCCCAGAACCAACAGCAAGAAAATCCCCTGGTTCAAACCCATCCTGGTTACTGCCCCCAAAAAGTGGGAGGGGAGGGGCGGCCCAGAACCGGAACCAGGGGAACTCAAAACGTCTCCTATCTCCAGTTGCCAACTTTTTCTTTCAGATTCCTAAGACTCCCCACAGAATTCTGCCCAAATCTCTTCACCCTCAATGTCCAAAACCAGAAAATTAGCCCACCAGTTGTCCAAAAATGTGCATTATCTGTGCCCCCTTTGCGGAGAAGGAAGGAAGATACTATGCCCCGGTACAAGTACAGGGGCAGGGTCCAATTTTGGCACTGGTGGACACTGGATCCCAAGCTACCCTTCTTTCCAAAAAGGCCTTTGATGAACTAAATTCAGGAAGGGGGGAGAATTACCAAATCCCTCTCACCTCTCTTCCTGGACAACTTCAGAACTTTGACGGGAAGGAAATTCCCGTTGAGCGGACTGTGGATTTGGACATTAAAATTGGGTGACACACGGTGAAACACCCGGTCATAGTAGTGACCCCAGAGGGCACCTCTTGTTTACTAGGGAATGACCTCCTGAGAAGGTTGTCACCCCTAATAGATTGCGTAAACAAGGTCCTCTGGACCCAGACTAGCCGACCCATAAAATTGAAACAGAGTGTCAACCATGTTAGTCTAAACGGCACATGCCACATGGTTGAACGAAAATCTGATCAAGTAGAATTTCACTTCCAGAACAACCAAATTCCACATGTGACAGTAATAGCAGTAGGACAACAGAGTGGTGATGGGGGGTCCTCTCTATTTCTGAAAATCAACCTTCCTTCCAGTTTAAGGTGGCATTCCACACTGGGAGGAAATACTCTGAAATTCTTTACCATTCCACAATCAGACATTCCCGCTCCTATAGTCCAGAAAGATATGAAATCAGCTCAGAGCCTGGCTGATGTTCGGCAAATTGGAGAGCAGTTGTTCATCCCTGTTCAGTTAAATGATGGGAAGGACTCTGTTATCGCCTGAGTGTGTATGAACAACGGTAAGAGATTCATCAGCGAAGCCATGTTCCGCCAACTCTCAAAAGATCCAGCCATTCCCACATTCAAACTGATAGACAAATGGGAAATAGATTTGGAAGCACCCATTTCCAAACATCTCCTGCCAAGCAGGGGTATGCTCAAAATCTCCATTGGCGACAAGAGCATAGTCATAATTGTTCGGTCGTGTGAGGCGTCACTGCCGCCTTTTACTTGGGCAGTGATATTCTCAATCGCTTTGCCATTAGTTTGGACATAATAAACTTCAAAGCTTGGTCCCGATTAGCGAATAATCCCATGGGCTTTGATGATCGAGAGTAAGCATTTAGGTCAGCTCAATTGCTACCTTATCCAGTTGAAATTCAGATTGGAGAGGAAGTCACCATCCCAGAAAGGACCCGACAATTCTCCCTGGAAGTGAAAGTTAAAAGATGACAGAAATTGAAAAACCCTGATGCTTATATTCATCTAAATGCTTCTCTCCAACAGCAAGGGTTGGGGGTAAACCCAACACCATTAGTCAATATAGAACAGAACACCATTCCAATAGAGGTGGATAACATCAACTTAAAGAGTATCACTCTAGCCGCAGGCACCATTATTGGAATGGCGGTTGATGACCGACATTCTTACATTGATTTAGGCAATGAACTGTTAGGACCAATCCCCAAGGACTGATTTGACAGTGATGACAACACAACACCAGACAGGATCTTTACCCGGCATGGGGGGAACTTCCTGGTGTACACTTCCTGCCCTTATGGTAAGGAAGATGTGACTTGTGACTTCAGGAGGGATGAGGTGATTTTCCAGGTCCATGAGGGTTGCTTTTCCCATCTGAAGCCACCAGTCCAAATCAACACTCTGACCAGGGACTTCGCCACCCAGCTGGAGGAGGCAGCTGAGATAGCGAAACCAGAAGTCTTTCCAGGCTTCAGGCAGATGTTTGTAGAGAGAGTCAACCTAGCTGATGCCTGTGTGACTCTGGAGAAGAAGCAAATGTTGAAACAAGTTTTCTTGGATTTTCAGGATCTCTTTGCGGTTGACTCATATGACTGTGGTCGCACCGACATCCACACAACAACAATTCCCACGGACCCTGGCATGACTCTGGTGTTTGTGAAGCAACATCGCTTGCCTCTCGCATCCATGGAGTCCCTTACTGAAATAATTAAGAACCTTGAGTCCCAGGGGATAATACGTCCAGTCCACAGCACCTTCAATAATCCGGTGCTGGGGATTTTGAAGCCAAACGGACAGTGGAGACCCTGTGCCGACCTTAGGGAGCTCAACAAACGGGTCCATACTTCCCGATTGCCTCTTCCCTACATTGACCAAGGACTGGCCCAGATCCAGGGTTCATAGGTATTCACTGCAATAGACCTGGCCAATGGATACTGGACTGTACCTGTCAGTAGGGAGGACCAATACAAGATGGCTTTTACCTTTGGGGGCCAGCAGTACACATGGACCCAGACTCCCTTCGGATACCTCAACTCCGGCAATGAGTTCAACATTTTCCTACATAAGGCCATGCCCGACCTGGGTGAGAGGGGTAACCTGGCCTATGTAGATGATGTCCTCATCAAAAGCTCAACTGTGGAGGAACACATAGCAGAGATCTGTTATGTTCTGACCCTGTTGAGGGCCGCTGGAGCAAAACTTTCCTTTCAGAAAGCACAGTGGTGTAGAACCCGTGTTAATTTCTTGGGGCATGAGATTACTCCTCAGGGTCTCTGTTCCCAGGAAAAGAAAGTGGAAGCACTCCAGAAACCGAAAGACCCCACAACTCTGCGGGAACGAAGGAGCCTCCTTGGACTGACTAATTACAGCAGAAAGTTTATTGCGGGCTATGTAGAGAACACCAGACCCCTGATTCATCTCTTGAAGGGGGGGTCAAGTGGGAATGGGGTCGAGAACAATCTGAGGCAGTAAGACAGCTCAAAAGAAGCCTCTCACAAGCGCCTTGCCTAGCTTACCCTGTCAGAAATAAGGAGTTTTTCTTGGAGACAGGGTTCTCTAATACATGCTTGACTGCAGTATTATACCAAAAGCATGACAAGGTCAATAAAGTAATCTCCTATGCGAGTAAAACTTTATCCTCTGTGGAGGAAAAAATTCAATAACTGTGAGAAGGCACTCCTGGCAATGGTGTGGGCATTGAAGAACTACCGCCTGTTTATCCAGGGGGAACACATCATAGTGGAGACTCCACACCAGCCTTTGCAATATCTCCAAAGTGACAGAATCTGGGCTGGAAATCTGAGTAATTCCCAAATTACTTCCTGGATTCTGTCAATGCAAGGCTTTCCTGTGGAGGTCAGATATGGCCAAAACAAGAAGAGTCCCCTCGCACAAGGTCTGGCTGACTTGCATATTTGTGCCAGAGAAAACTGTCTCAAGGACAAAAGTCTAAAACTCAAGGACAACATGGAGGCATACCTCCAATCCCCACACAAAGTCTTTGAAGAAGACAAGTGTGAGGGAATGCCCACTGTCTATGTGGGTGGATGCTCTTACCATGTTGACAACAACGGGGAAAAAGAACTTGTGGCCGGCATAGGGAATGCATGGGTGAATGAGTCCTCAGAACCCTCCGCTGGGTACAAGATTGGTCCCCGAAGTAGTCAAGTGGCAGAGTTGATGGCTGTGCATCAAGCCATCCTCACTGCCATCCAACATCAACTCCACAAACTGGTCATGATCACAGATTCGGATTATGTACGGAACGGGTTCGTGGAGCACCTGGTTAACTGGAAAACCAGAGGCATGCTATGTGCTAACAACAAACCCTTGAAACATGGGAAGTTAATTCAAAATATTGATGATCTGGTCACCTCGAATGGGATGACCACTTACTGGAAAAAGATCAAGGGTCATTCCAAAGTAGAGGGTCCAGACAAAACTGGAAATGACTTTGCGGATCAGCTTGCCAAAACCGGGGCCATCCAAGGGGATCTAATAGAGATTGAGTTCCTGTTGGGGGAAATCCAGGTCACTGCTATCACTAGGGCCCAGACAAATGCTCACAATGATCTTTCAACTGCACAATGAAGTAAGGAGACCCCAGATTCTGATTTGATTATGGCTCAGAAAGGGGATCCAATAATTGGTAAGTTTTACCAACACATTGAGGACCCTGAGAACTTTCCCCTGACGGATACCGATTACATTGGGTAAGAGGACCTCAGAGTGTTGATGAAATGTCCAAAAATGTTCTGAATCCAAGACGGTTTGTTGGTAAGGAAATCCCTAGCTGGGCATGATCAGTGGTGGTTCCTACCTCATTCCGAAACCTTATGTTAAGTCACATCCATGATGCAGCCACAGCCGGTCATAGCGGGTTTCATACAACACTTGAGATTTTAAGAGAGGTTGCATACTGGCCACACATCGGGCAGGACCTCGACCAATACTTGAAGGGGTGTCTTGTGTGTGCACAATTTCAGCCAACATCCCTCACACACTGTGCGCCTCTCCAAAAGAGGGGGAAGACACTGCCATGGTCAGATTTACAAGTCGACTTTATCGGGCCCGTGATTCGCTCCTCTAAGGGGAATAAGTACATTTTGACCGTGACATGCTTATTTACTAAATGGGTGGAATGTCTCCCGGCCCCAAACTGCAAGGCAGAAACAGCAGCTGCCCTGATGATCAATCACATCTTTTCGCGTTTTGGACTACCCCAAAGGATTGAGTCAGACAGAGGTAGCCATTTCACTGTCGAAGTGATGACAAAGATGTGGGAGATACTTGGGGTTAAAAGGGAGCTACACATTGCTTAGCGGCCAGCCTCTAGTGCGGCAGAAGAACGTTACAACAAAACCATTGTGAGCATCTTAAAAAAGTTTGTGGCAGATTCTGGGCCAAGTTGGGATATCCGATTACCTCTTGTCCTAATGGCCATCAGATCTACCCCTTCATCTGCAAATAAAATGTCACCGTTTGAGCTGATGACTGGGCGCAGGATGGTGCTTCCCCAGCATCTGCTTTACAGGACTCAAGAGCAGACATTGATCAATGCCTCCACAACTCATGAGTATGTTGAAATTTTAAGAAAACACCTTCAACATGCTTTTGCCTATGCTCAGCGAAATCTAGAAAGATCAGCCGATAGCATGAAGGCCCACTATGACTTGAAGACTACCAGGAAAGAATGCAATGTAGGAGACAGGGTCTATCTATACAATTTCCAAAGGAACCAGCCCAAAGAGCGGACATTTCTGCCTACCTGGAAGGGATCTTTTGAAATTGTAGACAAGATCTCACCAGTCGCCTACAAGATCCGCATCCCCAAAGGCAGTTTGGCAGAGGGGGAAGATAAGTGGGTCCATATTAATCAGCTAAAGTGTTGCCATCCCAGGCACACTCTGCAGCAACTGGAGGAGTCCTATGGAACCACAGAGGGGGCCACTCCAGATCAATAAAATTCCAACTCTAAAACCATTCCACACGTAGTCTATAAAATACAATAATAAGAATGCAAATGTCTCCTGATTTACAAAATGTATATGCCCGCCCCACTACATTAATAGTGGTGGGGAAATGTTTACGAATATGTTTCTGCCTTTTTGCTTTGTCATCCTAGGAGAGAGAAACCATGGAGACTGACCAAGGAGAACGACCCGGGGACCGGGAGCAAAGATCCGAGGGGCCCGGCGTATCGCTCAATATTCCCATCAGGACTGGCGAGGAGAACCGATCGATCCACCTCTGATGGAGGAAAAGATGCTGAACTTTGCCATTTGTGGAATCCGGAGAGATGATGTGGACATCCCAGTCTTGCGAAGTTCCATCGATGAAAGATCAACGGCCATCGCAAGAGGGGGGCTTGTGGGATGTCTCAACCCACTCATCCAAGCCCTGCAACATCACTAGGCATTGCTGGCAGCAGAAACATCATAATGGCCACTGGAAAGCATGCTGCTCGCTAGAAATCGCCAGAAAATGCGCAGTGAAAACCTGAAAAACAGGCCACCATCCACTTTTGCCTATCTTAGTGAGCACCGGAGACCACTGCCAAAACCCATCCTTTGGCTGCTCACAGAGCAAAATCTCTGCCAAGGAATACAGAGCTGTCTCAAAAATCAGTTTTTATTTGGTGTCAAAAATTGCTAAAATCATGGCTCACAAACCACCTAAAAAGATTCAACTTCCTTGTTTGGTGTTCCACATCATTATACTGCAAGAATAGACATAAATGCAATGTCAGAAAGAATCATGTGTTATTAGAACAAAATCCACTTTTAAAGATATTTGATGGAAAGACAGCTGTCAAAATGGGTGTAGTACTGTTACTCGCCTCTGTCAGGTGCTGGTGATTTATAATTCTGACAGGAGAGCTGTGTTTCAGAAGGTAAATATGCCAAAGAAGAGAATTCCATCATAATGCCATATAGAGTGCTACACAGTGATTTCATTGTTGAAAAAGGCTTGATTTAAAGATATGTTTCTTATTGTGAGTTTATAAATGTATTTTCTTTACAAGGAACTATGTAGCAATTGACTAGAAGGTAATCTGATTTAGTTAAAACTTCAAGAGGCCTTCTGTTCATGGGAACCCTTCACACCTTATCCCTAGACAAAGAAGCTTCCTTCTGCCCTTGGCCAAGAGATTGACAGACTGGTGTGAACAGGAACTAGCCAAGGCACCCTGGCATGTTGCTCTCAGTCAAGACAATGGGGGCTTTGGGATGAATAGAATATGCTGATTTGAGTGTGACTGGTTGACAACTGCTCTGGGAGAGACATGACATGTGACCTCTGAGGCAGCCAGATCTAGGGGCGGAGACAAACCATTGTGGATTCAGGTAGCCCAGCAAATATATGTTTTATAAAATTGCATAAAACAAATTTTACCAAGCTGACAAAAATATGAAACTTTGGGATTCTTAAAATGAAAAAATCACCCACAATTTAAGACTAAGCTGGACACTGTGTGATGTTCTGAGACCAAACCCTGTAATTATTAATATCACAGCTGCAGTGTTGTTGCTATGAACATAAGAACTTACAGTAATATGCCCAGAGAGGATCTGCATGCATGTATCATATTTGGTGCAGAACCAATATTGGGAAACCCACCAAAATCGGGAATAAGTTGTAATTTCTGAACTAGAGCTCTTAGGAAGATCAGAGTTGGACAAGAATGTACCTTAAGTAATTTGTGATGTGTATATGTATTATGAACATTTTGTGTATCTGGGAATTATGTTTTTGGGGGTATAATTGATTTTCTCTGTAATAGCAAAGGGGAGGGATTTCAGTTAAGCCATAAACATGACACCAGGTGACACGCTGATCCTTTTTTCAGTCAGGTGACAGAGAATCATCTAACCTATCAAATACTTAAGGGGTTGGGCAAGAGAATCAGCCTATCCACCCACTTTGGAAACACATAAAAAGAGACTGTTTAGGACAGATAAGGAACACTATTTTCTCCACTACTCACTGATTCCTGCACTCTGCCAGACCAGATCCAGACAATATCCAGACAGAGACTCCAGACTCCAGATCTAGATCCAGAGACTAAACTCTAGAACCCAAGCTCTAGAACCCTGAAGCATAGGCCTAATTCACAAGCTGAACCCTTCTCAGCAGGCCTGCAGAATCTAGCAACCTAATTCTCACATTCAACAGCCGGGCTGAGCTGTTCTATTCTAGCCAAGAAGCCTGTGCTAGAACCACAGTCCAGAACAAGAAAGCAGAGCTGTATCCAGAACCCATCAGACCAGTCCGGGGGACCGAGCAGACCAGAGGCCGTGCTGAAAGCAGAATCCAGTACCTGACCTGTCCGGTGGCGAGAGTGAAGCCAAACCCCTTGACCAGATCTTTGACGAGGCCCATTCCATTCCACAGCCTAGGAGTGAGTATCTAGTCTAGAACTGTCCATAGCCAATCTCTTAGTTTAAAGTAATCTTACTCCAACCATTGTAACCTGTCCAGAACTGCATTATAGAATCTTGTGTCCATCCTGTTGTTGGTAAATCTCTAAAGCACATCTGTCATTTCTGAAATCTTGACTTTATTTCTGCAAAATCTACCTTCACAAAAACATCCGTAACTCTTTAAAGCTAAGATCCTAGGCTTTCCAACAAACCCAAAACGACATTCCAATTCATTATAGTTTTTCCGTAATTACGATTTACGCATGCGGAAAATTTGCAGCGAATTGCAATTTGGCTCAATTTCATTTTCTGTCAAAATAGCTGTTTCTTGCTTTCCACTGCTGAATTTAATTTTCAATTTGATAATCATTCATGAATCATTGCTAGCTTTGACCTGAACCAATCTAAAGTAATTCTCACTAGTGCTGAATCTTCTTTAGTCAATAAAAATCCATTTTAGCATATTTTCCCATTCATTGCAATCACATTCAAAAGTATTTTTGCCTGTTTTAAAATCATACCTGTTTCTCTAAGCTTGCTGGGGGAACTGGAATTGAACTGCATTCTCGATTGTATTCCTGAAACCTGTGTGCCCACATTTCCATCTCTTCATATTGCATAGGGGGGGAGTGAGGAGTCACAGGGGAAAAAGTGACCATATTATCTTTTGATTGAAATCATATCAAGTTTATTTCTATGTTGCATTCTTTCCCATTATTGCATTTCCTTGAATTACATAAAGTATTCTCTGCTACAGTATCCTCCATATTCATACTCCTAAGTGATTAAAGAGAGTGTTAATTTTGTAATATTACCCATGGTTGATTACCGTCCATATTCATAAGTGTGCTATTCAAATATTATTTTGTTCACACATGTGTGATATATATATTGTTTAATTATTCAAATAAACCTTTTAATTTGCAAAACAAACCTACTTCTTGGCTCAGTGAGGTCGGGGAGATCCAAAGAGAGGGGCGTTATATATGGGTTCATCATCCAGATTTAAAGAACTTTGACATAAAAATATATAAATAAGGGCTTCCATTGGGCATCCCATCCTAAGCATTGACTTAGTGGGATTGCTGGATTGAAGTCACTTACACCACTCTCTGTACACTTTGACACCTTCATTGGTCATCACGTACATCATTTCAATTAAATAATCATGTATGCCATGCTATAAATAACAACTGCTCCTGCACCTCGTCGGTGTACCATGATTTAAATCTCACAAACCACCCAACCTGACAATCTGAACACTGGTCTCCTCACAATCACTTACCTTTGTTCTCACTACTCAGTGTTAGCTCATAATCCACAATGCACATCACTGCTCAGCTTGTATACCAACCATAGCCTTGAAAAAGACCCATGTACCACAATATAAAACAACAAGATGCTTATGAAATTCTCACAGAGTTAGATAAATGTATCCAGTGAAAACTCCTCACTGACCAAGCGCCAGTGTGACAAAGGTTCTCATAAAACCCTGTTCAAACCACTTTTCGAGATGGAAAGGCACCTTCTCACAAGACCATAGTCGTCAGCAGCAGGGCCCCCATATTGTCCATTGATCAGCGTTGTGATCTTCAAATTCTATTGCTCTACCTTCCCTTATAATATAAAATGGGTTTTGGAGATTTAATGGAAATTGATCACACAAAACCTCCTTTTCTTTTTACATAGAGCATATATAACCCTCGGAGAAATTGCATAAATCTCAAACAGGTTTGGATGCGAGCAGTTGGCCATGTAAGAATAATCCGAGTTTGTTTAAATGTTTTATGAGTGTTCTTATATTCATCGCTTCTGGCGGGATGTTTGGAAGCATTTGACACATATTTTTTAAATGAACACCCCTTTGTCCTTCACAAATATTCAGTTCGGCAGCATTGTACTTAATACATATGATGTGGATGTGTCATCTATTCTGTATAATCTTTTCATAGCTATTGCCATTAAATAAATCACAGCAAAATGGAAACAATTTCAAAATATTACTGTTAATGGCTCATGAATAAAGACCCAAACATTGTATGGCCAGGCCTCTAAATTCATTGGATAAAAATGATATTAAATGGTTTAATTTTATTAATTATCTAACGTGTCATAACATGTCTTACATGGCACATGATTTTTTAACTTATCCTTCACTGTGGTATGTTGCATTAGTTTGTTCCTAAACTAATTACTCTGCACTTCCCCTTCGTAATGTATTGTGTCTGTCTTGTATGTGTTTGTATTCTTGTCTCTCCCCTGTTAGTACATTATATCTAGATACTGTTGATATATAATATAACTATACATACCGAATGCGTCACCTATACTATCTTCACACTATTTCCTCATGACTCCTTCATTTGCTGGTAAACTGTGAAGGCAAGTCCCTTTTTACGCACACTCCAGAATGAAGAAAACCCGCTAGGGAAATAGGCCAGGAAAAAGCATTGCAAGGATAACAAGGTTTAATTGTACAGAATACAAATATCAGCAAAGGACTCTGCTGCTCGAGAGTGCTCTGGTCTTTTCAGTTACAAACAGGGGATTAAAAAACCCAAACGCACCACACTATACAGTAAAAACGGGTGCCACTGATTGCAGGCAGCCTACACATGAGCCTGCTCCATAGCGGACGGCAAGCAGTAATTGGTTAATTTGTTTCTGTCGGTATGGTTCCATGTGGGTCAGCTGGGCTCATCCTCATGGTGAAGGTCGGCCCACACATTAATACATTGTTCCTATGTAAACTAAACATGATAAGCCTGAATAACTCATTGTGGCAGGCACCTGGGCGGCACAGGAAGTGTTGCCAGGGGGAAGGGAGGATACAATATATTCACGCTGACCCACACATTCAGGGCTTCATTAATGCCGCAGTTCCCGCACTCAAGGTCTCCACCCTGAGTTTTGATCTTTAATTTATCCCTCCCTGTACCTCGTGTTACAAGGGATATGTTTTCATGCTGGAAAGAAACACAACCATGCATGCTTAGATCCTCTGTGCACACTTGATTTGTGTTAGGACCTGGGGGTCACTTGCTTATTAGGGAATTCAAAGGTGTGGGGGTTGAGCGAGTGGTGTGGGGCTGGCTCTGGCCTGGCTGGGTGGGCGTTAGAGATCTAATAGCAGTTTGGTGGAGATCAATGGACGCAGCGCGGAGCCTGGTGTTGTCTCACACTCTTGCCGTGTGCATTCCTTTGGAAGATACTAAATATTTGCAAAACTAGAGGAATGAGGGGGGAAGTGGACTTCTGTGGGAACGGGGCTCTTCGGAGTCAGTCTGTCTTGCAAGAATTAGACCCATTGAGCAGAGGACATGAACCATCTTATCCCTTTTGGGCCTAATAGAAAATGGAGTTATGGGCTATGGATTTCTAGTGCCGTGCATCGCTTTAAGCGCTACAGTACCTCTACACATTGTCTAATAGTGCAGATTACTCCTCCCTTGTACGCTATACCACCTCATATGGTGTTCGCCTTTCCTGGAAACGCTGAGAGTGGTAGGATGGACTCATCTCCATCCCAACAACGGTTTACTCATAGATTTGGCAACTCATAGTGAATAACTCATATTTTGGTAATATGGTGATATATTGCATTGGAAGGTTGTGTTCTTAACTTTGTTTCTCACAATGATGCATATTGTATGTTCTGCTGTCATTTATATATCCTATTTACCTATTTCTAATAACCCTTATAAAAATGTATTAAGCCAAAAGAATGTGATGTTCCCAAAGCCCAATATACTTAATCGGTTTGGTACCTCATCGCTGACATACTCCTCCATTCTCCAATGCCTTGTGCAGTGGAGGGGGGTCCCTGCGTCTGAAGGCTACCCCACCCTTTCAACTGAAGCTTATAGCTGTATCCAACACGGCCACCTTCTTCCAACGCTGCAGTGTAGGCGACATGCCGCAGAAACCATTGCCTGCAGCCGCTGGTTTATCTGGATCGGGGCACAACATGCCACCATCTTGCTTTGCAGACACAGGAGTTTTTCATGCAAAACTTAAGGCAGCTAGTGTCCTACGGGTACTGTACGCTTCATGGTTTAAGGCGGCTGGAGAGTCTAACAGAGAGCTGTCAGAGTGATATGCTGTTAATTGGGGTGAGAGGAAGAGAGACAAGGTTCTATGTTCGTACATTCCCAGATTTTCTTTTGCAGAGTTTTTTGCTGAATATTTTCAGCTGAAAAAACTAATTTTATTCTTTTTAAAATATTTGGGGGACCCCCCAAGCCCCCACTTACCTATTATCTAGCCTGTATTCCCCACACCACCCTGCTCCTTATATCCCCTTACCCTCCCCTCTCCATATTTTTCGACGAGTTATTTTCGGCTGAACATTTTCAGCAAAAAACTCTGCGAAAAACATGCTGGTGTTGTAATAATGTTGTACCGGGAGAGAGATGGTGAGGTGGAGGGGAACGATGGTAGACTGGGGGGAAAGAAAGGGCAAATTGTGTAGACTGGCAATAGAAGATGAGAGTGGGAAGGGGATAGAAGGACTATTGAAGAGTGACAAGCACTGCTATAATTGAGAAAGTGCGGGAAATGAAAGAGAGAGAAAAGAAAGAGACAAAAGTAAGAAAGAAAGAAAAAGAAAAAAACAAGAAGAAAAAGAAAGAAGGATAGGAAGAGAAGGGAGGGAATGAAGAAAGGAAGAGAGGGAGGGAGGAAGGGAGGAAGGAAGGAATGAAGGGAGGGAGGGAAGAAGGTGCGGAGGGAGTGAGGGAGGCAGAGAGAGAGAGACGAAGGACAGATGTGGGCAGTGTGATGAAGGACAAAGGGGAAAGATTGACTGAATGGGAAAGTGGGAGAAGGTGTTAGATTGGCAGCCTGCATTAGAATGAACGCGGGGGAAACTGGGGAGAGGAAAGGGCATTGTGCAAGTTCTGACAGACAAGAGGGGAGAGGGTGACAAAATTAAAGAAAGAAAATGGAGAGGGGGGCACAGCTGCAAGTATAGAAGAACAAAAGGGATGTTGGTGTTAGTGAATAAGAGGGTTAGGAAAAGGCCCTGTGTCAGAAAAAAAACGTCTCTCTTGTTATTCCCGTGGACGCGCCTTATACGTGGCTGTTGCCGGCTTCTACTGCGTCCAATCCTGCAGGGTGGACGTTTTTATCCTCTCGGAAAGAAATCATAACCTTGGCGGATAAAACAATGGGCACTAACGAGGGGTGTATTCGCTCACCAAGTCCAATCGGAGAGGCGGGGAGGGGGTGCGGGACACAGCTGACAAGGCTCTGCACTCACAAATGTATGCCGCGTGCTTGCCTCCCCAGCTGCCGCAGGGGAACGGAAGAGGAAGCCATGCATTTATTTACTGGCATCCTTCAAGCGCCGTCCAAGCAGAATAGACCGCTTCAAAGCACTAACAAGAGAGGAGGGCTGGAAAACGCGAACACATGAAACGGTGAAAAGGGGAGAGGGGGCTTCCATTGAAGTGAAAATATTTTGGCAGTCCGTTTGCCCAGAAATCATGAAAGAAAGCTGAATCAGACACTAAACTCAATGGGCTTCCTTACGTGTATAGCGGTAAGTATGTGGGCCCGATTCATGGAATTCTTTGCACGGTCCAATTTGACTTTGCACTGCCGACACAATCTCTGATTCATGGAACTGCACAAAGTGTATTATTGCAGTCCAAAGTCATTGCAAAGTCACTTTGAACGAAATGACCTTGAATCGGGCCCTGTGACTTTTTCATGGAATTACTGACAAACTCGTTTACTATCACCACTCGGTGACGCAATGCCCCCCGTCTTCAATCCACTGGTTTTTGGCGTTAAAGTGTAGGATTCACCTGCACCATAATTCGGAGACGCAGTGAAATGGCGGCATTGGAGTTACACCCACTTTTTGCCGCACCTTTGAATTCACAACGAGGACCAATGTTCTAATTGATTCTGGAATTCCGCCTGGCCAAATATACCTGTGCCCTTAAATGTGGCAGCCTACAGACATTATGAGCCTCATTACGAGTGAGCCGGTCTGGTAACATCGCCGGAAAGAATGCCGGGGCGACCATCTCCGGCATTGTTACCAGACCGGCTCACTTTGAGTCTGCCGGTAGGGGCAGTAAACTACCGGCAGGCCTGACCTGCCGGTAGTTCATGCCCCTACTGGCAGATGATTCACTGAAGCACCGGCACCGTTAGGAACGGTGCCGATGCTTCAGTGGTTCCCATTCCATGGAGTCCTGCAGCACTCCATGGGAATGGCAATTTACCGTTACTACACCGCCTGTAATATTCCCGTATTACCCGGATATATGGCAGCGGAAATGGTAAGGTGAGATTGCCGGTAAGCCGCTGGTACTACCGTCAGCTTACCAACAATCTTATATTAGCTCTGGGGCAACGCAATCGCCTTGGAAACAAGACGATGCAGAGCAATGCAGGTTCGATCCCTGGGTCCGCACTTAGAAACCTCTGGTTATTAAGCGCGTTATAAATAACCAATTACATTGACTCAGGAGTGCTTTTATGAAACGTTGGCTATTCATTCTTTCTTGAACAATTGATTAATGACTGTAATAGTGAGTGAGTGAATGGATGAATATAAGCATGAGCAGAGCACAGGCCATTTAAACATGTCTAGTCTCACCTGGATCCCGGGGAGTACCTAGACCCACCATCCCGACCTTTCCCAAGGTCTCCTCACCCCTTGATCTTTCATCTGACTGGAGTGCTGAGAGACATCCCGAGACAGCCTCTTATAATACTTCAAAATGAACCAGTAGTGGATCCCTTCAAGGGTATGATGTCCATAGACCCAATGACACGAGGCTATTGAGTGCTAGGATTCCACAGGATACTGAGGTTCCTGCACTTGGAACCCCGGGCAGGAAGGCGAGGAGACCAATATCAGGAATCCTGCCGAAGTACCACCAGTCTGTATTCCAGGAAATATATTCCCCAAAAATGTGACTGAGTAACATTGCCAAGATTTCTAAAAAAATAAGCTATTGTGGGGGAAAGCTGTAGGAGGCAATGAGGTAAGCGGGTAAACGTGGTGGAAACGGGGCAGGCGGGGGGGGGGGGCATGGTGGCGACCTCCCATGAACATAAGGTCAGGAGCTCAGAAACCTGCACCAGGGAGGTTGAGGCTCAGGTCTGCAGCCTAGATCTAATGATGCAAAACCCAGAGACAACAGGTGAGTGTGGTCGGGAGGATAGCTCAGGGGCAATGTGTTCGCCTTGGAAACAGATGACATGGAGCAACACAGGTTCGATCCCCGGATCCGCGCTTAGAAACCTCTGGGTATTGAGCGTGTTATAAATAACCTATCATATTATAGATATATATAAATGCCTTGAGTGCAATGTAGTAATAAAATCATTATAACATATATAACATTATTAATAATAAAAGGTAAACTCACAATAATACGTATTATAATACATATAATTAATAATAATTGTCATTAAATATAATACTTATTACTATCATAACTACAAATTTAGACATAATAATCTGAGTTGGGATCAAAACAAATGAATAGTAGAAAACAGTTGGGTTTTTCGAACGACCAAGAAAGATATAAATGTACTTCCCGAAAATTCTCTCTATATATAATGCCGTCTCATAAGTATCCTTTGAGGATATCCTGAAAACCTGAGTGGATTTTACTGATAACTACTTGGTTAACAAAGTGCAAAACCATAATAATAATCCTGCTACTATTGCTAGTAATATGAACCAGAGCAATAGTAATGATATTAGCAATCACGCTATGAGTAGCGCATGCCAACATGTAAGTGCCTTTTGTTGCTTGAGTGATACGTGCTATTATCGCTCTATTCCATCACACTCACTTGCGCGACCTTGGAAGGAAAAAAAAAGCTGGCTGTGCCATTCCTAGAGTGAAGGCTGCAGAAATGAGCAGCACCGTTCGGCTAATTGGGCTATACCCACCCTACCGCCCGCTCCCTGAAAGTCTGAGGCATTGCTGCAGGGCCCTGCTCGCCTTCAGAGCTGCCATATTATAAACAGCCTCCAGGGCTGCGCGACCACCATCTTAACAGCAACCTTGGATTTGCTTTTGTAGCCCATCTCTTTTGTTAGCAGCAGCTTTATGTGCGTGAATGTAGAGGCATTGGGATCAACGTGGGACATTGTCAACTCAATGACCTCGCACAGCCTTAGTTCCCATGCACTGTACCTGCTTCCACAGCAACTTGAGCAGCGCGATAAAGTTCCCGTTTGAAGATGAGTTTAAATTTCATTATGGCTACTAGCATGGCATGCAAAAAAAGAGTTTGCTTTTATAGGCATGGTCCATTTTTTTCAACATCTAGCTTAAGAGCAATCTGAACGTTTGTGACAAACACTTTCTATGCCCAGGTGACCTTATTACATTATTTATTTTAAAATGTGTCTTAACGTGGTGTGGTGTGTCAGTGGTGTAAAGCAGGCAGGTTTTTAGGCTCACATGATTTTGCATTCTGTGGCTTGTCATTTTCCATTCGGGCTGTGGAAAATAAAGCTACAATGACATTCCCTTTGCCTTACATCTTTGTGTAAGGGTCCACATATTTTGTGTTTGCTTTACTATGTGGAATGCGTATTTTGCAGGTAAACTTTGTAAGACAATATTACTGTAGTCCTTGAAAGCCAATCCTTAAATGTTTGTACCAAGTAGAGCTCGGAAGGCATGTGGTTGAGTACCTAAACTGCAGAGTGTGTTTAAATCCCAATTTCACTAGTTAACCAAAGTGTGTGATCCTGGCTAAATAATGTAATCTCACTGTGATTTAACTGCAAGGTTCGGAGCACTCAGAAATTGTTAAGGTCACACTATTTTTAAAATAGGCTCCAATACAATGTGGCAGATTTAAAGATTTAAGTCACAAAATGGCCTCCCCCAATGTTCCTCTGTACGTGCCACCCAACCCTGTGTCCTAGACTTGCATTATTGTTGCACTGGGCCTTCCTCAGTCTCATATCACTTGATTTGACAGGCAGGCTGTATAGTGTCACCAGCCAGTCAGTGCACCATAGATCCTTGTACGGTGGACTGACTTCAGCATGATCATCAAAGTTGCGTGGGCCATCCAGCGTAGTGCCCGACAGGAGAATGAGCAACACTCTTTGCTATGCCCTGGTTTGCTAAGTGATTGAAGGCCTAATTCACAGAAGCGTTTTATAATGGCTAAACCCCATTGGAAAACGCTCTATGAATCAGGCCCTGAATCTTTTGTAGCACCCTTTCTGCCATTTTCACGGTCTCTTGGAGCTTGATGATCTGGAAGAGATAGGGCGGGGGCTAACATTGGTGCTGGGCAAGGTTGGTTTGTTGCAATGTCGATGTCTCTAGAGCGGAAGAATAGGGCTGTCTGTAGTGTGCAAGCTTTAAATATTGTGTACGTTTTTTGAAGCAGTGGTTATCGTGCGCTCCACGTTGCTAATTTAAATTGTTTGTGTGGTTGTCTGTGGTGGTGTGTTTCAGGAGCGGGCCAAGTTTTGTTGGCGCACCTGTGCTGGGTTAGTGTGGTCTTACACGGGGTCTAATATGTAGCACAGTGGCACCCATTATGCACTTCTCTTTGTATTATTAAATTGCTGCAAGAACAAGGATGTTGACAAGAAAAAACACAACATGCCCCTACTTCTTCTCCAGTGTCCCCCAATGGACAACCCAGGTCTACTAGATAATAATTTTTGCAGCAAACAACCTTCATGCCCCCCAACTCGACCCACGCTGCTCAAACTCATTCCGTAAAAACCCAGTCAAGTTAGAAAAGGTTTGTGCTACATCACTGGCACAGTTTAAGATAAGCCAAAAGCTTTGTTATGTGGAGATCATTTTGATATCTGTGGATATTTTTACTACGGGACCATCAGTAATTGAACAGCCCCTAATATACAGCTCCACCTCACAAGTCTGGGGCATGAAACAGGGTGTGGTGAGTTCAATTCAAATTAATTTAAAGAAAAGAAAATCAAAGTAGGCCCCTTACATCATGCAGGGAAAGGTTTCACAACACATTAGATACATATTAGGCTTATTACGCATGAAACTGGGCCACATATTCAGTCCCACAACAGAACTATTAATAATGTTTCTAACAATTCTAATCCTCAGTAATACAATGCCACTTCTAAACAACACTTAATTCTATGATTGCAATGCTGATTATCGGCCAGTACATTAAAGCTCTTTTCAGTTCGCATTTACACAAAAATAACTTCAGTGAATTGTTAGCCAGTTCAAAACATTTTAGTTTCTCCTGTATCAAAAACAAGTATTGGTACCCGAGAAAACTCCCATAGCAATATTATATTTAGGAATACATATTTAGTTCAATTTCTCCCTCCTTCCCTCTTCAGTGTGAGTGTGGAGATGTGGGTTTCTAGCACGTGCATGTAGTTTAAATGTAGACCATAATGAGTCTCATCCAATAGTCGAGGTTTAGGTTAGAAAAATAGTGCTATCAATTTAAAACGCACTCTGGATGTCAATCCACCCACCGAACATAGAGAAATGGTTGTGGGATGTTTCAACCCACTAGTCCAGGCCCTGCAACATTACTGTGCATTGCTTGCAGCAGAAACATCAGAATGGCCGCCGGAAAGCATGCTGCTCGCTAAAAATCACCAGAAAGTGCGCAGTAAAAGTCTGAAAAATAGGCCACCATCCACTTTTGCCTATGTCGGTGGTAACACAGGAGACCACTGCCAAAACCCATCATTTGGCTGCCCACAGAGCAAAATCATTGCAAAAGAAACACAGAGCATTTTTAAAAATCTGTTTTTCACTGGCTGTCAAATTTGCAAAAATCATGGCTCACCAACCACCCAAAAAGATCCAACCTCCTTGTTGGGTGGTGAACATCATTCTACTTCAAGAATCCACATAAATATAATGTCAGCAGGAGTATATGTCATCATAACAAAGTCCACTTTTGAAGATGGTTGCTGGAATACATCTGTCAAAAATGGGTGTAATACTCACCTCTGTCAGAAGCTGGCGATTTTAAAACCTCTCATGTGTAAAGTTGTACATTGAACTCAAACTATGCCAAAGAAAGACTTGCTATGAAAAGCCTAAGAGGTGGATACAATTCAAAACTATATTTTAAAAAGGCTTGAAGTAAGAAATTGGTTGATGTATTTGTTAAAAATGTAAGTTATATTTTAAGACAAGACAATTTCAGACATTGTGTTTAAAAGTTAAAGTTTACCACACTGAGCTTCAAAGACATTCCACACCTTCTACCCAACAAAATAATCCTTCCCCCTGCTCTCTGCTAAGAAACTGGCAGGCTGGTGTGAAAGGAACTGGGTGGGGCACTCTGGCATGTTGCTCTGAGTGGAGACAATGGAGTCCTTGAGCTGAATGGAAATGCCAATTTGGGTGTGACTGACAACAACTGCTCTGGCAGGAAGACAAGCCATGTGACTCTCTGACTCAGCCAAGATCTTGGGGGTGGGCCACACTGGAAATGTGGATTGAAACTGGAGTAAATATATGTTTAAGGAAAAGACTTATAACAAATTGTACAGAACTGACAAAAATATGGAATTTAGAGATTACTAAAATGAAAAATGTGCTCGCAGTTTAAAACTAATTTGGAATCGGTGTGACATTCAGAGACTGAACCCCGGAAATGTTCATATTCTAGCTCTGGTGATTATGCTAGGAACATGAAAAATTACAGGAATATGCCCAGAGGGTATGTGCAGGTATGGGTAAAAAAATTGTACAGATCCGAAAATGTGTAACCGCCCAAAAGCACAAAAAACTGTCATTTGTGAACCAAAGCTCGTAGGATATTAAGATTTTGACAGGAACATACCTTGGTCAATCTATCATGTAAATATGTATTATGAACCAGTTGTGCATATTGTAAATATGTTTTTTATGAAAAATAAGATATACTGTACAAAAGCAAAGGGGAGGTTTTCTCCCTAAGCCATAAACATGACACATGATGACACACTGTTCCTTCCTCCAATCAGGAGAGGGGAAATTCCCTGACCTATCAGATCCTTAGAGGGTTGGGCATAGACAATCAGCCTCCCCACCCACTTTGGAAAATGGATAAATAGGGACTGTTGAGGACCCACAGACACACTTTTCCCCTCATCAACTGATCCACTGGCGAAGCACCCTGTAGGAAGATCCAGACTCCAGAACCAGACTCCAGATCCAGACTCTAGAACCAGACTCTAAAACCCTGAACCAGAGGCCTAATCCAAAAAAGCTGAACCCTTTTCAGCAGGCCTTTAAAAATCTTGCAAACCTGATTTAACCCCTAAACTTCCACGGGGCCTAACCTAACTGATCCAACAGCCTGGCTGAGCTGTCACTGCTACTGGCCAAGAACTGTGCTAGAACCCAAGATCCAGATCAATCCAGCAAAGCTGTAACCCAGAACCCGTCAGACCCAGTCCAGAGGCCGCGCAGACCAGAGTGCCTTGCTTAGAGCAGAGTCCAGGTGACCTGAAGCCTGTCCGGTGGCGAGTGAAGTCCAAACCCTTGACCAGATCTTTGATGGGCCCATTCCATTCCAAAGCCATGGTTGTAAGTATTTAGTGTAGAACTGTCCATAACCAACTTCTTAGTATTAAGTAACCCAATCCAACCATTCCAACCTATCCATAACTGCATTATTGAATCTCTTTTGTCTATCCTAAATTCTTCTCTCCTCCACATAATCATTTATAATTGTAGTAATAATCATCTTGGTGCTAATATATATTTTCTGGAGAAAGGCAATCGTCTCGTACAGACAGAAACCATCCGGAGGCGGCTCTGGATAGGTGGCTGGGCTGTCGGGTAGTTTGCGGTTCCATAGACTCTTTAGTGTTAAGAAATCTTTGTTCCAAATCTTCAACAGCGCATCTTTCATTTTGGAATATTGACTCTTTTGAGAAAAATCTACCTTGACTAAAACCGATGTAACTTTTGAACCGTACATCCTAGAAACAAAATTGAAATGTAATTTTGAAGCTAACATCCTCAGCTTTCGAACGAACCCAAATTCCGTATAGTTTTTCCGTAATCGCGTTTCCCACACGCAGAAAAGCTGCCACGATTTCGCATTTGGCTCAATTTCATTCCATGTAAAACAGCTATTTCTTGTTTTCAACTTCAGAATTTCGTTTTCCATCTGCTAACCATTCAACAATCATTGCTAGTGTTTCCCTGAACTTATTCAAAGCAACTCTCACTTGTTCTGAATCTCATTTAGCGAATTAAAATAATTTTAGCATTTTTCCCATCCAATTCATATTACATTTAAAAGCAATTGACCTGTTTTAAAATCATTCCTGTTCTCTCTAAGCTTGCTGGGGGAATCGGCATTGAAACTGCAATTGTTGATTGTTCTTCCTGATACCTGTGTGCCCTCATTCATCTCTTCATATTGCATATTGGGGGAGTGAGTAACAAGAGGGGGAAGGAGTAATTATATTGTCTTTGGTTGAATTCATATCAAGTTTCTTCTGTGTTGCATTCTTTCCTATCATTGCATTTCCTTGAACCACACAAGTTATTCTCTGCTACATTATTCTTCCTATTCCTACTCCTAATTGATTAAAGAGATTGTTGATATTGTCATATTACCCATTGCTGATCATTGTTCATATTCATAAGTGTGATAATGAGATATTATCCATATTTATAAAAATGTGATATATATATTGTTCAATTCTTCAAATAAATCTTTTGATTTGCAAACCAAACCTATTTCTTGGTTCAGTTAGACCGGGGGAATTCAAAGAGAGGGGCGTTATATAAGGGTACATCATCCAGAATTAAAATAACTTTTGACATAATGATATATAAATAAGGGTTTCCATTGGGCATCGCATACCAGGCATTGGGCCTCATTACAAATCAGGCGTTAAGGGTTAACGCCGTTGTTAACCCTTAACGCCTGATTCCGATTTTAACGGCTGCTTTTAGCAGCCGTTAAAATCCATGGAGCTAAACCGCCTTGGTGCTAATTACGCCACCGTAATTTACGGTGGCGTAATTAGCGCCTTCCCCACTCCCATTATGCCCTATGGGGCAAAAATGGGAATGGGGAAGGGTAAAATGGGAAATGGGGATTTACCGCCCCACTCACCTTGGAATGGGGCGGTAAATCCGCCATCCACCATGGTGTAAACATAGTTTACACCATGGTGGTAAAGTTGGCGTACTTACCGCCTGGGTCGTAATGACCCACATTGACTTAGTTGGAGTGCTATTTGAAATCACTTACAGATTGGGGGCTCGTGGCCGGGATTTCTGGATTAGAGCTACCACTTGTGCAGCTTAATACAGTGTGCTAACTGACAGGATACATAAATCCTGTTGGGCTACTATGCTGTGTTACAATGTAAAAGCACCCCTCAAAAGGGAACACTCTAAGGAAACGGTCTGTTTTGCAAAATAAAATAAAAAACTTCTGTAAGTCAGGAAGGAAATATATATTTCCAAAATGATGACATTGGTAGACATCAAGATAGCTAGAGAACATCTTTTACATAAGTTATTTGTGAGAGGTGAGTGGACTGAGCAGGACCAGAATGTGTGGTTGCAGGCAATCACACAACAGATCACTGCAACAGGGTTAGATATCTGGAGAGATCAGGGTCCCTTACATGTGGCCCTGAGTGAACTATATGTGGCTCCTAAGGCCAAGGATGAGCAAAATAAGATTGCCAAGATAGCGGCATATCTATATTTATCTATTGGAGCCATACAGGATAAATATGCTGAAGGCCAAGATCTGGCAAGTAGGCAACTGATGGCATTAGAAAGGGCCCAATCTGATCTGGACTCTTCTGAGCAGAGGCTGCAGAAGAGACAGGAGTCTGAAAATGAAAGTAGGCAGTATATAGTTACAATAAAAGAGGATATGGGTATCTTGCAGCAGGAAAAGGCAGAACAGGATACCAGAATTCTGGCCTTGCAGAAGGAGTACAAAGAAAGTGTGGACTCTCTACTGCAAGCCAGAAAAAGCTGGAGCAACCACTGGACTTCAACAAGTTATGCGCAGAGCAGGTAGTCACCCTGCAAAGCCACCTAGATAGAGAGAAGGCAGAGAGCAACAAATCAATTCTGAAAGACCTGGTCACCCAGGTAGAGTTTGATGAAGAGTGCCAGAAAGCTGGTGTCCTTCAAAGACAGAGGCATGACCTGGCGGCACAGAGGCAGGCTCTTGCTCAGGAAAGGGACACCTTAGGCCAGGAAGTCTGTCACTTAAAAGGGGAAACTGGAAGAAAATCACCTGGCCCTCCAGGGACTGGGTGACCTCCAAAAAGAGCATGATAGATTGTTAGAGCACACCAGGAGGGTGGAAGATGCTCTGGCAAGAAAGGAGCAGGCCAGTAGGGACGGGACTCAGGAGGTAACCCTCCTGCAGCAAAGACTGGCCCAGTACTCAAAGACAAACCAGGAAGCACAGAGAGAAAATGAGGCTCTCTATGAGAATAATGACAAGCTCCACAGGCAGGTAGCCATTCAAGAGAGACTGATAGAGACTAGTAAGGCCTTGATTGAGGAACAGAAAGCTCAGGTCCTTGCATGGCAACAGGGAGCAGGGGCTGATAGAGATGAGGTTCGCTGGGAAAGGGAAACACCTGAGCATAACCTCAGGAACCCTAGTACCAGAGGCCTTCATCCCTCCCAGTCCCTGGACTCTGCCACCCCCATGTCCACCGGCGCCCATGAGCCCAGGGCCACAGGGATGGCAGATTACTATCCATTCAGAAGTATGGGGCTCATAGGCCAGTACCTCCCAGGAATGGATGGGCGGGCACCTGGGTATGGGTACCCAAGTACTGTGAAGTTTAGTGGGGAAGTCCAGGAGGGTAGTCCCACTAAGGGCATCCTAAAAACCTCAGCCCAGCTCGGACAGTGCGGGGTACCCATCAAAACCGGGGATCAAGGAGGAATCAGAAGACCCCTCTGAGCGCCCCAGGACACAGGAGACTAGGTCCCCACATTCTTCCAGCCATTTCCAGGCTCGCAGAATCCGGGAGAACCTAGAAGATCAGACGGGCACCTCTGGGAGCAGTGCCTCTGAGTCAGAGGATGAATGGACCAGGGTTACCTGAACTAAGAAGGCCAATAAGGCAAAAAGGGCCTTGCTTAAGGACCCCTTAAAACAAATCAAGGCAATAAGGAGCGTCATCACGCCTTCTCATAAGAACGCTAATTATTGTGTTTGGGAGCACTTAAAGCTCTTTGAGCAGATGATGGAAACTTTCCATTTGAAAGACAGTAGTAGCTGCATTCAGTATGTGAAATAGACATTCTCACCAGAATACTCCAGTCTCTTTGCGGGGCTGGAGGACCAAAATCATTCTAGATGGTCCACCTATAGGGCGGCCATCTTGAAGCATTTTTCTGTACACAGAAATCCCTAAGAGGCTCGCAAGGCAGCCTACAACTTGCAATGTGGGGAGGATCAGGCCCCACAAGAATGTGTGCAGGACTTAAAGCGTGCCTTTGCGCAGACTACCAGAAGGGTGCGCACAGACAGCAAAGAATTTGTTAATACTTTTTTCCATGCTCTACCAAAGTACATCATGACCCAGCTAGTGAGAGATTTTCATGAGAAAAGATCACTAGACTGGGTCATTGAACAAGCCACCCGGATCTACGAGGTGCAAAAGCCCATAGAAAACAAGAATGCTCCGAAAAGCCCCAAACCAACCAACACGCCTGCTGCTGCTAAGGTGGCAGAGGTAAAGGTTGCCCCCATTTTGGATTTGGAGTTGGGGGGCCGAAAAACCCATGTGCACAGCAGAATAATTCCAAGCCCAGAAGGTCCTCAGGCCAGTCACAGACAGGGAGCAAAGGAGGTAGTCCCACAAATGGGATCCCTCACTCCCCTGACTATGTAAGCCCCCACTACAAGGGAAACAGACCCATCCTGGTTTATGTGTGGACTCCTCCAGCCAAAGGGGGGGGGGATCCAACCAAGCAGCCCCTAACCCAGGGAACTTCCCTCCTCACTTCCCCCAGGAGGGCAGAAATTCCCCAAATCCTGGGCAGAACTTTTACCCCGGGTATCCACAAAATGTTCAACCCCAGAATAATCCATCCTTCTTTCCCCACTTTCCTGAGCCCAGACAACCTAATCCGGGAGAGGGGAGGACAAGTATGGAGGGGTACCCAAATCTTCCCAACCCGGGGTATTACCAGAGAAGGGATAGCTACCCTTCCCGCGATCAGCCCAGGGCAGAAATGAGAACCCCGTATCAGCCTGAGCGGGTGTCACAGTTAGAGCGCCAGGTCCAAAACATGGCACAGGATCTGGGTCACATTCTGAGGGCTCAGCAGAACCCTCAGATGAACATGCCAGCGCAGAATGCCCCAAACTCTGGACCTGGAGCTCCAGAACAATGACGGGGGCAGCACCCCAACAACCCACCGGTTCCCAGGGAGGAGGCACAAGAGGAAGGGAGGTGTAAAGCCTTGGAGGAAGCTTCCTTCCCCACTTGTAAAAAGCCCCTGGAAACCCAGGAACCGGAATCAAAATATCCTGCCCCTGAAAGTCTGCCACCCAAGGAGCAGAGAGGGGGTAGGAGAAACAAAGAACCCAAACAGACCCATTTTGTGGAGGAAGTACAGATCTTCCAAGTTGAAGGAGAGGGATCCTCAGAGGATCCTGGGAAAAAGATCTTCTCCTCCAGAGATGGGTGAACTCCTCCCAAGGAAAAATGGGTCCGAAAGGATTCAAATCCAGACTGGGTAGATGTGGGGACTGAGCTAGCGCTGCCCATCATCCAACCCCAGAACCAACAGCATGAAAATCCCCTGGTTCAAACCCATCCTGGTGACTGCCTCCAAAAAGGGGGGGGGGCCCAGATCCAGAACCAGGGGACCTCAAAACATCTCCCATCTCTAGTTGCCACCTTTTCTTTGCAGATTCCCAAGACTCCCCACAGAATTCTGCCCAAATCTCTTCTCTCTCAATGTCCAAAACCAGAAAATTAACCCACCAGTTGTCCAAAAATGTGCCCGAGAAGGAGGGAAGATACTATGTCCCAGTACAAATACAGGGGCAGGGTACAAGTTTGGCACTGGTGGACACTGGATCCCAAGCTACCCTTCTGTCCAAAAAGGCCTTTGATGAACTGAATTCAGGAAGGGGGGAGAATTATCAAATTCCTCTCACCTCTCTTCCTGGACAACTTCAGAACTTTGACAGGAAGGAAATTCCTGTCGAGGGGAATGCGGATTTGGACATTAAAATTGGGCGACACAAGGTGAAGCACCCGGTCATAGTTGTGACTCCAGAGGACACCCCTTGTTTACTAGGGAATGACCTCCTGCGAAGGTTGTCACCCCTAATAGATGTGTAAACAAGGTCCTGTGGACCCAGACTCGCCGACCGATAAAGTTAAAACAGAGTGTCAACCATGTTAGTTTAAAGGGCACATGCCACATGGCTGAACAAAAATCTGACCAAGTAGAATTTCACTTCGAGAACAACCAAATTCCAGATGTGACACTAATAGCAGTAGGACAACAAACTGGTGATGGGGGGTCCTCTCTATTTCTGAAAATCAACCTTCCTTCCAGTTTAAGGTGGCATTCCACACTGGAAGGAAACACTCTGAAATTCTTTACCAATCCACAATCAGACATTCCCACTCCTATAGTCCAGAAAGATGTGAAATCAGCTCAGAGCCTGGCTGATATTCAGCAAATTGGAGAGCAGTTGTTCATCCCTGTTCAGTTAAATGAAGGGAAGGACTCTGTTCTCGCCCGAGTGTGTGTGAACAACGGTAAGAGCTTCATCAGCGAAGCCATGTTCCGCCAACTCCCAAAAGATCCAGCCATTCCCACATTCAGACTGATAGACAAATGGGAAACGGATCTGGAAACACCCAACTCCAAACATCTCCTGCCAAGCAGGTGTATGCTCAAAATCTCCATAGGCTTGAAGAGCATTGTTCATAATTGTTGGGTTGTGCGAGACGTCACTGCCGCCTTTTACTTAGGCATTGATATTCTCAATCGCTTTGTCATTAGTTTGGACCTAATAGGCTTCAAAGCTTCGTCCCGATTAGCGGATAATCCCATGGGCTTTGATGATCCAGAGAAAGCATTTAGGTCAGCTCAACTGCTCCCTTATGCAGTTGAAATTCAGATTGGAGAGGAAGTCACCATCCCAGAAAGGACCCGACAATTCTCCCTAGAAGTGAAAGTTAAAAGAGGACAGAAATTGAAAAAACCTGATGCTTATATTCATCTAAATGCTTCTCTCCAACAGCAAGGATTGGGGGTAAACCCAACACCATTAGTCAACATAGAACATGACACCATTCCAATAGAGGTGGATAACAGTGACTTAAAGAGTATCACTCTAGCCACAGGCACCATTATTGGAATGGCGGTTGATGATCAACATTTTTCCATTGATTTAGGCAATTAACTATTAGGACCAATCCCCAAGGACTGTTTTGGCAGTGACAGTGATGACAACACAACACCAGACAGGATATTTACCTGGCATGGGGAAACTTTCTGGTGTACACTTCCTGCCCTTATGGTAAGGAAAATGTGACTTGTGACTTCAGGAGGGATGAGGTGATTTTCCAGGTCCATGAGGGTTGCCTTTCCCACCTGAAGCCTCCAGTCCAAATCAGCACTTTGACCAGGGACTTCTCCACCCAGCTGGAGGAGGCCACTGAGATAGCAAAACCAGAAGTCTTTACAGGCTTCAGGCAGATGGTTCAAGAGAGAGTCAACCTAGCAGATGCCTGTGAGACTCTGGAGCAGAATCAAAAGTTGAAACAAGTTTTCTTGGATTTTCAAGATCTCTTTGCGGTAGACTCGTATAACTTTGGTCGCACCGACATCCACACAACAACAATTCCCATGGGCCCTGGCATGATGCCAAACTTTGTGAAGCAATATTGCTTGCCTCTCGCATCAATGGAGTCCCTTACTGAAATAATTAAGAACCTTGAGTCCCGTGGGATAATCCGTCCAGTCCACAGCATCTTCAATAATCCGGTGATGGGGATATTGAAGCCAAACTGCCAGTGGAGACTCTGCGCTGACCTTAGGGAGCTCAACAAATGGGTTGATACTTCCCAATGGCCTCTTCCCTACATTGACCAAGGGCTGGCCCAGATTCAGGGGTCACAGGTGTTCACTGCAATAGACCTGACCAATGGATACTGGACTGTACCTGTCTGTAGGGAGGACCAATACAAGCTGGCCTTTACCTTTGGGGGCAGCAGTACACATGGACCCGGACTCCCTTCGGATACCTCAACTCCGGCAATGAGTTCAACATTTTCCTAGATAAGGCCATGCCCGACCTGGGTGAGAGGGGTAACCTGGCCTATGTAGATGATGTCCTCATCAAAAGCTCAACTGTGGAGGAACACATAGCAGAGGTCCGTTATGTTCTGACACAGTTGAGGGCTGCCAGAGAAAAACTTTCTTTTCAAAAAGCACAGTGGTGTAGAACCCGTGTAAATTTCTTGGGGCATTAGATTACTCCTTAGGGTCTCTGTTCCCAGGAAAAGAAAGTGGAAGCACTCCAGAAACCAAAAGACCCCACAACTCTGCGGGAACTCAGGATCCTCCTTGGACTGACTAATTACAGCAGAAAGTTCATTGAGGGCTACGCAGAGATCACAAGACCCCTGATTCATCTTTTGAAGGGGGGGTCAAGTGGGAATGGGGTCCAGAACAAGCCGAGGCAGTAAAACAACTCAAAACAAGCCTCTCACAAGCGCCTTGCCTAGCTTACCCTGTCAGAAATGTGGAGTTCTTCTTGTAGACAGGGTTCTCTAATACATGCTTGACTGCAGTATTATACCAAAAGCATGACAAGGTCAATACAGTAATCTCCTATGCGAGTAAAACTTTATCGTCTGTGGAGGGAAAATTCAACGATTGTGAGAAAGCACTCCTGGCAACGGTGTGGGCATTGAAGAATTACCGCCCGTTTATCCAGGGGGAACACATCATAGTGGCAACTCCAAACCAGCCTCTGCAATATCTCCAAAGTGACCGAATCCGGGCCGGAAATGTGAGTAATTCCCAAATTACTTCCTGGATTCTGTCAATGCAAGACTTTCCTGTGGAGGTCAGATATGGCCAAAACAAGAAGAATCCCCTCGCGCAAGGTCTGGCTGACTTGCATGATTGTGCCAGAGAAAACTGTCTCGAGGAAGAAGTCTAAAAATCAAGGACAACATGGAGGCATACCTCAATTCCCCACACAAAGTCTTTGAAGAAGACAAGTGTGAGGGAATGCCCACTGTCTATGTGGATGGATGCTCTTACCAGGTTGACTACAATGGGGAAAAGGAACTTGTGGCTGGCGTAGGAAATGCATGGGTGCATGAGATCCCAGAACCCTCCGCTGGGTACAAGATTGGTCCCCGAAGTAGTCAAGTGGCAGAGTTGATGGCGGTGCATCAAGCCATCCTCACTGCTGTTCGACATCAACTCCACAAACTGGTCATAATCACAGATTCGGATTATGTACGGAACGGGTTTGTGGAGCACCTGATTAACTGGAAGACCAGAGGCATGTTATGTGTTAACAAAAAACCATTGAAACATGGGAAATTAATTCAAAATATTGATGATCTGGTCACCTCAAATGGGATGACCATCTACTGGAAAAAGATCAAGGGTCATCCCAAAGTAGAGGGACCAAACAAAACTGGAAATGACTTAGCTGATCAGCTGGCCCAAACCGGGGCCATACAAGGGGATCTAATAGAGGTCGAGTCCCTGTTTCGGGAAATCCAGGTCACTGCTATCACTAGGTCCCAGACAAATGCTCACAATGACCTCTCAACTGCACAATGGAGTAAGGAGACCCCAGATGCTGATTTGATTAAGGCTCAGAAAGGGGATCCAATAATTGGTAAGTTTTACCAACACATTGAGGACCCTGAGAACTTTCCCCTGACGGATACCGATTACATAGGGAAAGAGGACCTCAGAGGATGATGAAATGTCCAAAAATGTTCCGAATCCAAGACAGTTTGTTGGTAAGGAGATCCCTAGCTGGCCATGATCAGTGGGTGGTCCCTACCTCATGCCGAAGCCTGATGTTAAGTCACGCCCACGATGCGGCCACAGCCGGTCATAGGGGGTTTCATACAACACTTGAAATCTTAAGAGAGGTTGCATGCTGGCCACACATGGGGCAGGACCTCGACCAATACTTGAAGGGGTGTCTTGTGTGTGCACAATTTCAGTCAACATCCCTCACACACCGTGCGCCTCTCCAAAAGAGGTGGGATGACTCTGCCATGGTCAGATTGGCAAGTCAACTTTATCGGGCCCGTGATTCGCTGCTCTAGGGGAAACATGTTGACAGTGAGATGCTTGTTTACTAAATGGGTGGAATGTCTCCCAGCCTCAAACTGCAAGGCAAAAAAGCAGCTGCCCTGATGATCAACCACATCTTTTTGCTTTTTGGACGACCCCAAAGGATTGGGTCGGACAGAGGTAGCCATTTCACCAGCGAAGTAATGACAAAGATGTGGGAGATGCTTGGGGTTAAAAGGAAGCTACACATTGCTTAGCGGCCAGCCTCTAGTGGTGTAGTCGAGAGATACAACAGAACAATTGTGAGCTTATTAAAAACGTTTGTGGCAGATTCTGGGCCAATTTGGGATATTCAATTGCCTCTTGTCCTAATGGCCATCAGATCTACCCCTTCATCTGCAACTAAAATATCACCGTTTGAGCTGGATGCAGGATGGTGCTTCCCCAGCATCTGCTTTATAGAACCCAAGAGCAGATATTGATCAATGCCTCCACAACTCAGCAAAATCTAGACAGATCAGCCGACAGCATGAAGACCCACTATGACTTGAAGACTACCAGAAAAGAATACAATGTAGGAGACTGGGTCTACTAATACAATTTCCAAAGGAACCAGGCCAAACAGCGAACATTTTTGGCTACCTCGAGGGGTCCTTTTGAAATTGTAGACAAAATCTCACCAGTCACCTACAAAATCCACATCCCCAAAGGCAGTTTGTAAGTTGGTCCATATTAATCAACTAAAGTGTTGACATCCTTGGCACACTCTGCAGCAACTGGAGGTGTCTTCTGGAACCCCAGATGGGGCTACTCCAGCTCCATAAAATTCCAACTCTAAATAGTCCATAAATAGCCTATAAAATATAATAATAAAAATGTGCCCTGATTATCCAAATGTATGTGTCCGCCCCACTACATTAATAGTGGTGGGGAAATGTCTACAAATATGTTTTTTGCTTTGTCATCCTAGGATAACCTATAGTTGATTGGAAACCATGGAGACTGACCAAGGAGGACTACCCGGGGACCAGGAGCAAAGATCCGAGGGGCCCGGAGTATCGCTCAATACTCCCATCAGGACTGGCTAGGAGAACCGATCGATCCACCCCTGATGGAGGAATAGATGATGAACTTTGCCATTTGTGGAATCACAAGAGATGAAACTGACCTCCCAGTCTTGCGAATTCCCATTGATGGCCGATCAACGCCAATCGCAAGAGGGGGGCTTGTGGGATGTTTTAACACACTAGTCCAGGCCCTGCAACATTACTGTGCATTGCTTGCAGCAGAAACATCAGAATGACCGTCAGAAAGCATGCTGCTCGCTAAAAATCACCAGAAAGTGCGCAGTAAAAATCAGAAAAAAAGGGGCCGCCATCCACTTTTGTCTATGTCAGTGGTAGCACAGGAGACCACTGCCAAAACCCATCATTTGGCTGCCCACAGAGCAAAATCATTGCAAACGTTTCTTTTGAACAGAGCTGTTTTAAAAATCCATTTTTCCCTGGCTGTCAAATTTGCAAAAATCATGGCTCATCAACCACCCAAAACGTTCCAACCTCCTTGTTGGGTGGTGAACATCATTTTACTTGAAGAATCCACATAAATATAATGTCAGCAGGAGAATATGTCATCAGAACAAAGTCCACTTTTGAAGATGGTTGCTGGAATAAATCTGTCAAAATTCGGTGTAATACCGTTACTCACCTCTGTCAGAAGCTGGTGATTTTCAAACCTGTCATGTGTAAAGTTGTACATTGAACTCAAACTATGCCAAAGACAGACTTGCTATCAGAAGCCTAAGAGGTGGATACAATTCAAAACTATATTTTAAAAAGGCTTGAAGTAAGAAATTGGTTGATGTATTTGTTAAAAATGTAAGTTATATTTTAGGACAAGACAATTTCAGATATTGGGCCTCATTACACGGTAGGCAGTAACCATGGCGCTATTAGCGCCATTGTTGCCGCCGGTATTTTACTGTGTCCGCCTTGGTGGATGGCGGAATTACCGCCCTACTCCAAGGTGAGTGGGGGCGGTAATTTCCCATTCACCAAGGCACTTCCCCATTCCCATTTTTGCCCCGATAGGGCATAATGGGAATGAGGAAGGAGCTAAGTACGGTACCACAAATTGCAGTACCGTAATTAGCAGCGAGGTCCCTTTGCGGCACCCTACTTTAACGGCTTGTAAAACCAGCCGTTAAGGTCGGGTCCGGCAAAGGGAACTCGTAGTAAGGCGGTAAGGGTTTACCGGTACCAGTGCCCTTACCGGTACCAGTAAACCCTTACCACCTAACGTATAATGAGGCCCATTGTGTTTAAAAGTTAACGTTTCCCACACTGAGCTTCAAAGACATTCCACACATTCTACCCACAAAAGAATCCTTCCCCCTGCTCTCTGCTAAGAAACTGGCAGGCTGGTGTGAAAGGAACTGGGTGGGGCACTCTGGCATGTTGCTCTGGGTGGAGACAATGGAGTCCTTGAGCTGAATGGAAATGCTAATTCGGGTGTGACTGACAACAACTGCTCTGGCAGGAAGACAAGCCATGTGACTCTCTGACTCAGCCAAGATCTTGGGGGCGGGCCAGACTGGAAATGTGGATTGAAACTGGAGTAAATATATGTTTAAGGAAAAGACTTATAACAAATTGTACGGAACTGACAAAAATATGGAACTTAGAGATTATTAAAATGAAAAATGTGCTCACAGTTTAAAACTAATATGGAATCTGTGCGACATTCAGAGACTGAACCCCAGAAATGTTCATATTCTAGCTCTGGTGATTATGCTAGGAACATTAAAAATTACAGGAATATGCCCAGAGGGTATGTGCAGGTATGGGTAAAAAAATTGTACAGATCCGAAAATGTGTAACCGCCCAAAAGCGCGAAAAACTGTCATTTGTGAACCAAAGCTCGTAGGAAGATAAGATTTTGACAGAAACATACCTTAGTCAATCTATCATGTAAATATGTATTATGAACCAGTTGTGCATATTGTAAATATGTTTTTTATGAAAAATAAGATATACTCTACAAAAGCAAGGGGAGGTTTTCTCCCTAAGCCATAAACATGACACATGATGACACATGATGACACACTGTTCCTTCCTCCAATCAGGAGAGGGGTAATTCTCTGACCTATCAGATCCTTATAGGGTTGGGAATAGACAATCAGCCTCCCCACCCACTTTGGAAAATGGATAAATAGGCACTGTTGAGGACCCACAGACACACTTTTCCCTCATCAACTGATCCACTGGCGAAGCACACTGCAGGAAGATCCAGACTCCAGAACCAGACTCCAGATCCAGACTCTAGAACCAGACTCTAGAACCCTGAAACAGAGGCCTAATCCAAAAAAGCTGAACCTTTTTCAGCAGGCCTTTAAAAATCTTGCAAACCTGATTTAACCCCTTAACTTCCACGGGGCCTAACTCAACTGATCCAACAGCATGGCTGAGCTGTCACTGCTACTGGCCAAGAACCGTGCTAGAACCCAAGATCCAGATCAATCCAGCAGAGCTGTAACCCAGAACCCATCAGACCGAGTTCAGAGGCCGCGCAGACCAGAGTGCCTTGCTGAGAGCAGATTCCAGGTGCCCTGAAGCCTGTCCGGTGGCGTGTGAAGTCCAAACCCTTGACCAGATCTTTGACGGGCCCATTACATTCCAAAGCCATAGTTGTAAGTATTTAATGTAGAACTGTCCATGACCAACCTCTTACTATTAAGTAACCCAATCCAACCATTCCAACCTATCCATAACTGCATTATTGAATCTATTTTGTCTATCCTAAATTATTCTCTTCTCCACATAATCCTTCATAATTATAGTGATAATCATCTTGGCGCTAATATATATTTTCTGGAGAAAGGCAATCCTCTCATGCAGACAGAAACCATCCGGAGGCGCCTCTGGATAGGTGGCTGGGCTGTTGGGTAGTTTGCGGCTCCATAGACTCTTTAGTGTTAAGAAATCTTTGTTCCAAATCTTCAACAGCGCAACTTTCATTTTGAAATCTTGACTCTTTTGATAAAGAACATTGCAATTCCTTTTAGTTTTTCCGTAATAGCGTTTCCCGCACGCGGAAAAGTTGCTGCGATTTCGCATTTGGCTCAATTTCATTCCATGTAAAACAGCTATTTCTTGTTTTCAACTCCTGAATTTCGTTTTCACTCTGCTAACCATTCAACAATCATTGCTAGTGTTTCCCTGAACTTATCCAAAGCAACTCTCACTTGTTCTGAATCTCATTTAGCGAATTAAAATCATTTTAGCATTTTTCCCATCCAATTCATATTACACTTAAAAGCAATCGACCTGTTTTAAAATCATTTCTGTTCTCTCTAAGCTTGCTGGGGGAATCGGGATTGAAACTGCACTTGTTGATTGTTCTTCCTGATAACTGTGTGCCCTCATTCATCTCTTCATATTGCATATTGGGGGGAGTGAGTAACAACAGGGGGAAGGAGTAATTATATTGTCTTTGGTTGAATTCATATCAAGTTTCTTCTGTGTTGCATTCTTTCCTATCATTGCATTTCCTTGAACCACACAAAGTTATTCTCTGCTACATTATTCTTCCTATTCCTACTCCTAATTGATTAAAGAGATTGTTGATATTGTCATATTACCCATTGCTGATCATTGTTCATATTCATAAGTGTGATAATGAGATATTATCCATATTTATAAAAATGTGATTTATATATTGTTCAATTCTTCAAATAAATCTTTTAATTTGCAAACCAAACCTATTTCTTGGTTCAGTGAGACGGGGGGAATTCAAAGAGAGGGGCGTTATATAAGGGTACATCATCCAGAATTAAAAGAACTTTTGACAGAATAATATATAAATAAGGGTTTCCATTGGGCATCCCATACTAGGCATTGATTTAGTTGGAGTGCTGGATTGTAATCATTTACATGGTTGTGTGTTTTTTTAATAGAATGATGAGTACCCCTCCACTTCACTTTGCAAATTGGTTCCCACTGGTGTGAAACACCTATCTCTTCTGTGCAAATTAAAGAAAAATAAGAGGGTGTTTTTAGATCAGGGATATTTTTCCATAGGAATGACATTAGGAGGGTTAAACAACCTTTTATTTCACACATTATTTTTAACTATCTATGGCTTTCACAGACCCTACATTATCAAGCAATTTTATATTAGGCTATGATGCAAAGCGCCATCAAACCACAGCCCAATGGTGACTATCTGTAAAAACACTTTGGGTACTACTTAAGTATCAGTTACAAAATGCTACACTGTTAGCACTGGAGGGAGTTCCCTTTTTAGCACAGTGCGCACAGTACAGAAAAAGCATTGAGAAATATATATTTAAGTGTAATCTCCCTCAGCTTTAAATACAATGAAAAAGGATATAACTCACATTAGCAACCACAATACACTATTCACATTCTCTCAATAATGTTTTACCAGCCCCTGCACCCTGTTCGCAGGAATGCTATGTTTTCTACATGAAGTCAAATTTCACGTGGTAACATTGAAAAACACAGTGCATTTTTACACTATGCAATTAATTGTATTTAGAAAGAACCCTCCCTAGTGGCCACCACAGTTCTCTCCAGTTCCAGGGACTGAGCAGGGCATTAATAATCTAGGGGACCTATATATTTACATCTGGGGCATTTGTTTATACTCACTTTGAAACATTATTTTAGGCAGTAAGCCAGCAGAAGCCCTTTAGTGTTACCAGGGAATTCCCAGTCAGCATTCATATCCTGGTCCCTTCCTACCTTTTTGAAGAAAGTGGGTCTGCCTCTTGTTAAATTTCCTGATGGAAAAGGCCTTGTCATCTCTAGATCATATGCATATTCAGCGCTCATCCAATGGGAACCGGTACTGCTCTTCCCTGTGGCCTTTAATTCCAGAGCCCCCCTTCTTTGCTATGTGTTTATGCTTTTTACAAAGTGCAATATTTCCACACTTATGTCATGATTACCTCACAGTTTTTGATTAGTCAAGCCTTTCCATTGGCTTGCTTGATAGTCAAAGAAAGACTCCCATAGAATAGAACAACACAGTCTTTAATGCAGCATACTCAAACTATGAGGCATGCCCCTCTGGTGGGCCACAGCCTCATCCTCAGGGTGTGCGCACCCACAGCCTGAAATAAAAACAGGATACAAATGGATCGGACTGTTGCTTCATCAATAAGCAGCAGCCCGATCCATGGCCCCAGCCATACATGCTTAGTGCGACGCGGACCAGGCTTTTGTACGGTCTGAAGGCTCTATTAGGAACCTATTCAGGAAAACAAAAAAGACAAAAGAAAAATCATGTAGCTTCTTTTACCACTACGATCAGCCCCTCTGATCTGAATGTAGAGCAGGAAATCACTAATGATGACTGTGAGGAATTTGACCATCAGCATTAAAAT
Organism: Ambystoma mexicanum; assembly: GCF_040938575.1. NCBI lineage: Eukaryota > Metazoa > Chordata > Amphibia > Caudata > Ambystomatidae > Ambystoma > Ambystoma mexicanum. The sequence goes on from NC_090931.1 coordinate 202,558,597, forward strand.
AAACGATGTAAGATCAGCCTCTGAAAATGTGTGGGGCCATTCTGCACACATTTTCCCTGCTCACTGCACAACAAACACATAGCTACGTGTGCTCCGGCAGGACACATCATAGAGGTGCCGTCCTCCCCTGTCATGTTCAGCTGGAATGGGACAGCCATGGGTACATCAAAGCATCTCAAGAAGGGGGAAGTTAACACCTTCCCCTGACCATGGGCAGGCTAATTAAAATATCAAATGCTCCCTGATCTGCCTTCCAATTGTTTAAATTGCTGGTGGCAGCACATACTAATAGGAGTTAATTGGATCACAGAATGGACAAGAGGAAGGCAGGACTAACACCCTTTGGATATGCAATGTGTCAACTTGAAGCTAGTTCCCACCACTCTGTATGAAGGATAGTGAATGGCATGTGTGAGTGTATGAAGGACAGTGAATGGCATGTCTGGGTCCACTATTTACCGTAGGCAACCCCGGCAGAGCGGACCCCTTTCAGAGGGACAAAGTATGTGATTTGAGGGAGACAGAAGTCTGTTCTCAACACATGCTTCAAGGGAGACCTGCGCTTTGATCAAGAGCCACAGTGGGCTCAGTTAACCAGAGAGACACTTTGATCTACAACAAACAGGAAGATGGGTGGGACTTAGGAGTACATGTTGTCACCTCTTACCTTTTCTGTTCCAAAGGACTCTGGGCCTGACCTCACGCATAACAGAAGATTGCTGGTAGGGACAGAGGATTGGTTCATTAAGGTAGGCTTAGCCGGCACCAATCACTGGGGTCCATTTGTCTTGAAAAGAGGGCTGAGCCCCTCACTTAGCACATCATCTGATGACTTCAAAAGGAGTAAGAAGGACTCATTTGTACCCTGGCTGAAGGTACAGTCTTCCTTACAGCTTCAGCTAGTGAAGGAAGGCCAGGATTTCCAGGAGGGAAGTCAGAGCCCTCCCCTTAACATCTCCCAGGAAACAAAGGGAGATACCGGTCTTCCAGGACCCATCCAGCAGCTCCAGAACCAGTATCCAGCCAGCACACAGTGTGCCCTGCTAGGTTCTGCCAGCAAGCTTCCTAGGTGGGAAGTGCCAAAGAGTCTCTGAACAAGGGACAAGGCTGTTGCCTGCAAACACTCTCCTCAGTTTTGGGCCGTCCGCCTTAAAGGACGACACAAGCTCTGGGAAGAAGCTAGGAGGAGTGCCATAACAAGCATCAACCAGTGTCCATCTTTTAAGGACATTTTCAAGGCAGTTGAGCCAGAGAAGCGTGACCGGCAGCACCACTGACGATTGTCATGCTGCAGTCACTAAAGCTGTCTGAGGTGCCTCGACCAGCATTCCAGGTCCTCCAACCGGCACAGTGACAGCGATTCTTCACCCTGAGCTGATGTGTAGGCCATACTGCAGCCGTTCGTCCAGCCTCGCTTGCCGAATTGCATGCTGCCTGATACCCACAGCTGTCTCCCACCATGAACTATGTCGTAGGACCTGCAAAGCATCCTGGAGCCGAGTCGATGCTGTCGAGCATCAAGAAAATCTCAAGCACCAGGTACATCCGAAGGCCCCTAGTGACATTTATGACCACTTGCTCCCTTGGTGCTGAAACCAAATAACCTTGACCAGTTAAGACTGGTTGCTTTACCGACTACCCTCCTGTCTTTATCCATAGTGCATCCCTTTTCTTCATGAAACTGTGTCCTCTGCGTGCCTTTACAGGGTGGGTTGTATTTTGTAGTGTGCTAGAACTGTCTGTTGTAATAATAATAAATTAGATATTTGTATACAACCTTGACTGTACAGTTTCTTTTATCATTGGGTAATAATTGTATTTTCGCTGTGTTGCAACTAACCAACGCTCCATGACCTTACGAAGATAAGCCTGCCGTTCCATCCATGTTATCAAAAATTGGACAAGGAGGTTTAAAATTTACTTGTGTTTCCAATCTGTTCAGATCCCTTCTGGTGTACTAGAAGTGTGGGGCTGATTGATGTGTAAGAAACTCATATTCATTCCTGGACCACTGGTGCCCCATAAATTGATTTGTCACAGGCTTATTCTCACATTTCAGGTAGAAGGGTTTTTTCATGCATGAAACCATTTCAGTTTTTGAAAAGTTACAGTCATCTTGATGACAAAACAAGGACTGCTGAGACAACTCGCACCTCAAGAGATGGTTGATTCATCCCTGATGTTTTGTGCTTGAGGATGTAAGGATGTCGGGGGTGGCCGAGGGACTGGTATGGATAAGGGTAACAGGAGGGCTCCAGAGGGGTAGAATTATGGTTGAGTGGAGTGATCAGTGATTGTCAAGATGTTCTTTGAAGACTGGCGTCTTCAGGACCTTGCTGTAGGTTAGGATGGAGGGAGCCAGTCTTATCTGTTCTGGTAATGTCTTCTAGAGGAAGAGTGAATAGCAGGAAAAACTGTTTTCTTTTTCCTCTCTTACTATTCTTTGTTTCCAGTCTTGAGATGTACGGTTTAAGGTGATGTGGGGGCCTTCAGGGATGGTGAGTTTGTCTTCCAGGTAGAGTGTTTTTTTGGTTGTGAGTGTTAATGAAATGCTGTCCATATAAGGCCATGTTCAATCCTGCAAAGTTTGGTGAGGTTTTGTCAAGGGGGGCAAAGTTATGGGGGGGGTACCAAAATGTGTGGTTTTCCCAAAGACGCAATGGAAAAAAAGCTTTGCTCAGGCCTACAACTCAAACTTCTTGATGGATTTTCACCAAATTTGTGGCAGGAGCGGTGGCTTCGCCCGGGAATTTGTAACATTGGTGTAAATCCATCCAGTATTTTTCTTTTAAAACAACCAATCAAATGGTGCAAAAAAAATGAGTGATATCTGCTTTCAGTCTGCTGTTGGGGAGAAGTTGGACCCCACCAGGGCTTCTGGGGGTCGCAGCTATGGGAGGCCCCAACACCTCCCATTTTGCCCAAATAAATGCAGCAGAGTTCCAAGCAAGCAGCAACATGTTCCAAACTGCGTTTATTTCTGGGCAGCAAAAAAACACACAGAGGGCTTCGTGCACAGTGAAAATCCAGGCACCGTCTCCCCGGGCTGGCTTGCAAGCCAGCTTTGTAACACACTGCAGGCTGACATCACAGAATTGGACCACCTCTCAGAAACCTATCTCATCCTGAGATTGGCTGCTAAGCTGATAGGTAGCCTATAGTGTCCTTATAGGATGCCTGATCATTGGACCTCTGGCCTTTGGCGTCATTGGGCTGGTTTACCTGCGCCACCCCCATTACCTAATTCTAAAATTGTTGCATTGTGAATTTGTTCCCATTAGTTTTAGCTTGAACAGGCTTTTCACCCCTAGGCCCTCAGCGTTCATTGGCCAGAGCTGAGCCATTCTTGTTACAGTTATGTTCCAAATGATGTGTGGGTCTGTGCGAAAATGTCTTTCGTTCCCAGAGAAAAAACCCTGGGCCCTGGATGTTCTGCTCTGACTTACTCGTATTTGTGAAGAATTAAACATTTTTGTCTGCCAGAGTTCACTGTCGTTCAAGGAAAGGAATCTTATCTTACTGTAAGACCTTGGGCTGCTGCTGAGTTTGCGAGGCGCATTGCTGAATCCCCACTGCGGCTGGTGTTCAGTGAGACAAATGTACTTGGCTGTAATGTTCCTAAAACATGGCTTTACACTGTGCCATTAGATTAGGTTAATTCATGTAAGCATCTGCAAGCCTTTAAACAGGAATACTTCTGTTTTGTAGATTCTGGTATGGCTGCATTGAGGCTAATGTAGGATGTAGGCTGCAATGTTGATGAAGTGGGTGTCTTTCAGCATATTCGTCACCCATGGGCATACTGGATCCTGGTTCAAATGACGAGGGCGCTCCTTATTCTTCCTGCTGTTCTGTCTGTTGATGTGCCTGGAGTCAGGGGGCAGGAGTTTGATCTCGATTTTCCCTCTTCACCGCAGACTCTCTTCCCTGTTCGGTCCGTAGAGGGACATCCGATAGGCCCAAGGGCCGACGTGAGGTCTGCGGACAAGGGACGCACCCGCTGATTGGTCAATAAAAAACATGAGGTGCCTCAGATTTATGGAAACACCTGCCTTGTTGGATTCGCGGATAGCACCCGTTGTCTGCAAACATTGTGGTAAAAACATATTAAAGAACACAACATTACACTTGTCAAACTAATGAAACAATCTCTGGGGCGGTGAGGGGTGATGAGAATGGGATGGGATGGTATATGGCCATAAGAAGAAATAGGTGTTTTTCATCTCCGCAGTCCGTGAACAGTCCGGATGTCCAGGGCAGTCCTGTGATGTCCACGAACATATTAAATATTCGGGGGCATCTATGCTTATTTGTGCATTACAGGGTTGGTGAACAAGCAGTTTTTGGATGGCTTAGAACGTTAGTGCCACTCAATGAAACTGCATGAAATTTTGTCATTTCATTCTAGCTCAGATACTGAACGGTTCTGAAAAGCGTGGTGCTGTTATGTAAAGAGGGAACAAAATTAGAGGGGGTGGGTCCCAAAATATTGTAAAGGCTTATACATGTGGTGTCATTTGACGAATCTGCACAAACCTTTGCAAAAGGATTTCAGATCTAGATGGTAATGTTTATTTATATAATGATAATGTTTATTTATATAGCACCTATACACAGGCAAGTGTTCTAAAGCCCTCAGATATAAATGTTTTTGCAAGGTACAGTGGGATTTTGTCAAGAGGGGGCAAAATTAGAGGATGTTTCTCACAATATTTGTAAGGCTTATAACTGTGGTGCCATTTGACGAGTTTGCAACAAGATTGTATATCTAGATATACATGTTTTTGCAAAGTTTGGTGGGATTTTGTCAAGAGGGGGCTAAGTTAGAGGGGCGTATCAACATTTTTCGAAGGCTTATAACTTTGTTGCCGTTTGACGAATGTGGACAAATGTTTTCAGAAAGATTATAGACCCAACCTTGAATGTTTGTGCAAAGTCTGAATGGATCTTGTCAAGTGGGGGCTATATGACGATTGTAGGTACGTACATTTTGTCACTTTTGAAAAAATAAAATATGGGTGGATTTCCAGCAAACTCGTGTAAGGAGCCTTGGCAAAGACCTGAAAGCATGGTTTTGCAAATGTGTCCATGTTTTATTTTTTGACAAGTGTCATAATATAGGTACAAAAAATAGTGATATATCTTTGGTGACTGAGGTATAGCCTGTGTCCATTGACAGTGGCCAGATTGTCCGGGTCATGGCATAAGGTCATGACCCGGACTATCTGGCTACTGGCCATGACCATGAGGGATGACCAATGGGGATAAAGTGGCCATGTCCCCCAGGGACCGGCTGTGTGTCAAAGTTTTTCGAAATTGGGATAGGTTTGAAAGGGGAACATTATTTGCTTGTGGTAATATGGTCATAGGGTTCTCTCTTCGCCTTCCGCAGGCCACCATGGAAAGGGAACAGATGTTGTGTACGGAGCCCCACCTTCCCTTTCCATGGTGGCCATCTTGGAAAAGGATTTTCCTTCCTACAGTGGAACGCCACAGGGGTTCCGGTGTAGGAAGAAAAATGTTTTTTTTTAGCACCCCGGGTTACTGCTTTGGCAACCCGGTGTGCTAATGGCCTTTATCCCTCATTGTATTGGCTGAAACGGGGGATAATGGTCTGGAGCCCTCGTTAGCCTCCCTTTGCTTGGGCCGATAACTTGGAACGGGGATGAAAGCCACATTATTCCCATTAGCATACCACAAAATGCTAATGGAAATGTTGGAAAATATTATTGAGTTTATGTACTTTACTGAGAAATGTAAAGTAGATGGAGTCTATAAGAATACTTTTTTTAATTCGACTTTTTAACTGTGAAAGGTGGTTCATAAAGGAACCTTTCTTTTTTTTTTGTTTTTGCTTTGCAGCATTGGTTAGAACTTAAGGTGGGGAGGAAAATGAGGGAAGAGGCACCAAGCACTAATATGGAGGGGCAGGTGGACAGGGGAAGATGTTGCACATGTGTTGCATCTAAGGGAGGGGGCAGTGTTTCTCATACTCCTTGATTACAGCTTCAAGCAATTCGAATTGCTCCCCCCTGCAGAGTGTTGTGCTGAAGTATATACAGAGGACTGTTCTCTTGGATAGATATGGATCAACAGCCTCTTTTCTTGCTTGCAAGGTAGCTGGTGGGATTTTGTGTCCCACAGAAATAGGTTGTGCGGTTACAATACTGGACGAGGAAGATGAGGTGGAGGAAGACAGCCTACTACTTGCAAAGAAAGGAACAGCCTTTCTGAGAGCATTGCAGCAGTTGGATTGGGTGTGGCAGTGCATGGAGGTGGTCTGTAGGAGTACTGCTCAGGTAGTCTGCTACTGAGTACTCAGTGCACTTCTCTATGGTAGCTTTAGTCTTTGGAACATTCCCAACAGTGGTAAACAACTGCCACACCCATGATTCTCTCTTGGTGCTAGAGGTAGGCACTTCCTCTACCTCATCTTCTTGGTCCTCTTCATTGTCGTTGGAAGGACTGCGTTTTTTTTGTTGTGTAGGTCCTCCAGCTGGTGGTGGCAGTGGCTCTTGGGGAGAAGGGATGGCAATTGCTGACGCCATTTTTAAGATACATAGCAGTTTTCCTAATATTCTTCCAAGTATGTGCTAGGTACTGGATTGTTAACGGATAATGAGTAAGAATATGTGTAGGAGCTGTGTAAGGGGAACATTTTGAGCTTGAAAGTTCCTAGATGAGTAGAAAATGCAGTTATGAACTGTCCGCGAAGCACAGACCTGATCGCGAGTGAATGGTCACGTAAGATTGTCCAGAAAGTCAGTGATGACGTCAGACGCTCGTGAACATTGACGGACACAAAAACAGTGGAAAAAGTTTCAAAAAGTGTATAGAAGTGTTAAAAATTATGCTAGAAGGTGTGAAATGGCACAGGTTTAAGGTGAAACTGTAAATTGGACAGAAATGTTGCTATATTGGGGCAAGTATGATATTAATAAGTTGTAGGAAATTAGCATGCACTGGTAAAAACCCATGAAATTCACTGAAAAAACGTTGTTAAAGGGACATTAAGGTTAAGTTGCACTAATGAAAACCTATGAAATTCAATGAAAAGAAATGTTAAAGGGATGTTATGGTTACAAGTAAAACCAAAAAACCTCCAAAATTCAACAATTATTGTAAGTTAAGCAACCGTAAATCTAACCACCACCGTGCACTGCTAAGACTAACACCAAGGACATCAACGATTAAGTCACAAATATCATTGATGACATCACTGACGACATCACATATGAAGTACATTTTGATGAAAAGTACCTACAAGGGGTTGTGTTTATAATGTTAGTAACAAGACGTCAGGGGTGATCGGGAGACCTATCATGAACTGCTTAATCTATTAAAGAATGTACTCATCTAAACAAAACATTATACTCCAGTGTTGTTAATTCAGGAACCTAATCATACATAAACATACGCAATTGCTGCAGCATGCACCATAATAGTACAATATTTATAATCTTGTAATTTTGGATAGACAAATAATGAATGCTACATTTTGATGAAAAGTACCTACAAGGGGTTGTGTTTATAATGTTAGTAACAAGACGTCAGGGGTGATCGGGAGACCTATCATGAACTGCTTAATCTATTAAAGAATGTACTCATCTAAACAAAACATTATACTCTAGTGTTGTTAATTCAGGAACCTAATCATACATAAACATACGCAATTGCTGCAGCATGCACCATAATAGTACAATATTTATAATCTTGTAATTTTGGATAGACAAATAATGAATGCTACCTTATCAGTGTTTTGAGGAATGTTAAACATGTAATCACTAGCTAACAATTCAAGATTTACTAAACACTTGTGATAGTACTAGCAATACATATGAAGACCCACAATGCATACAAATCAGTGGCACATAAAGGGAAACTAAAGTAAGGAAAAAAGAAACTGCATCCCCAGAAAATGTTAATAACATTAAAGTGTATCTTCGTGTATACAAATAAATTGTGTGTTTGAGGCCTGCCTATTGCCCCATGTATGTGCACCATGATCTGAGGCCAAACCAAAGTACTTTAAGAACATATGACTGACAAAGTTTACGCCTAGATATATAGCACCTTTTGAATTTTAATATTCTGACTGTCAGTGAATAAAACCACCTGGCCTAGATTTGTCAGTGAACCAAAACAAGTTGCCTAGATATCTGATGTCATCAGTGATGTCATCAATGACATGTGTGATGTCATATTTGATGTGCTGGGTGTCAGTCTTAGCAGTGCACAGTGGTGGCATGAGTTATGGTTGCTTAGCTTACCATAACTGGCGATTTTCTGAGGTTTTTCGGTTTTACTTGTAACCATAAAGTCCCTTTAACAAAGTTTTTTCATTGAATTTCTTAGGTTTTTATTAGTGCAATATAACCATAACATCCCTTTGACAAAGTGTTTTTAGTGAATATACATACACACACACACACACAAGCACACACACACATATGCTATACACAAAAACAGTTTGCAGCTTTTGCATTCTGGGGATTATTTTTTGCTAACACAAGTTGTAATTTGCGCATACCAAACCTGACTTCCGTGTGTACATGTTCAAATATTGCAGCCCTAGTTCTGTCTCATTATTTTTTAGGAAGTAGATTTCCCAGCACATGCACTGAGAACCACGCTACCCCTAGGCACTAGATAGTGGGAGAGCTGGAGATAGCACACCGTGACTGCATTGTTCAGGTGCGCTGGGACCGCTCTAAGCATTTGAACAGAGAAAAGAATAAACACAGAGTTGTGATATGCCTTTCCATCCTGGCACTCAGCTAAAGCCTCCATACAGCTTTGCAAACCAGGCTCAGAAGGTGGTTCTCTACTTATTTGCAGCACAACCTCAAGCAGAATGACTGATCAGTGCTCTGTGTATGGTAAGAAGGCGGGATGTGAGCAGCTTCACAAATAGTTGTTCATATTTACTGAACCTCACTGTACACACACTCACACACACCTATTCTCTCTCACTCTTTATCTGGTGTATGCTGAATTGACAAAGAGGTGCGATGAATTGGATTGCGCTTCGCAGGAGTTCAAGGATGAGTAGGGGCAAAATGGCCCACTTAGCCCTTAGACATTCAAACCAAAACACAATGTAATAATAAAGGTAAGGCAGGGACAATCACGGGATAAACCTCCTTCGCCTTTTGTGGTAACGCAGGCCGAGGGAAGGCTATACTCTTAAGAGGGGGTGAAGGTGAACCAGTAGTGACCCAAAAAACACAGTATCACAATCCAAAATAAAGGGAATGTCTAATCAAGGTGCTATAAATAAAATAAACACTTTAATTAAACGTACATCTGCACATAGAATGAAAAGGGATTACTATACTAAAGCCCACCCCAAATGAAAGAACAGAGCAGATGCAATGGACTGGAGAAAGTAGCACTCTGAGTTTAGTTCCTGGAGGTTTGGTGGGGGGGTAGGTAGGGTACCATAAAAAGGATATTGGGTTGAAAACAGGGTCAATCATGATCCTACCAGTCTCTGGGGTCCAAGTGGACCATGGGGGCAGCTCAGTGTCATCAGTACCTGAATTCAGTTCTTGGACGGCTGACACATCAGCCCCGGGGGTCGAATGATGATGTGAGCTGATCGGGCTCAGTTCAGACATGTAGAATTGTGGAGGCACTGGCAGCAGGTGGGTTGAGTATGGGCAAATGTGGCTGCACTGCATGGTTAAACGGTGGAAGATCAATGATGCAAGTCGAGGTGGTCCTAAGAACGATTTGCAGCTGGCTGGGTCAAGTTGGACTTTAGCCGCTCGGAGTAGTCAGTGAGGGATACTCCAGCAGACCGCGTCGGCGGCCAATGGTTGTTGAATTGGTGATCGAGGGTGCACCAATGTGCGGTCAATGAGGTGGCAGTTCATGGGCTAGCTTGGCTGCGCTCTGGTTGTAGTCCCTGGTGAGAGTCAGCAAGTGATCCTCTGGTGATTCGGCTCGGGTTCCGCATTGAGAAGGCGCTTAGGGCTTAGCAGGTGACATACTTTACTAGCAAAAACAAAGAGGTGATGGCTGCAAGGTTTAGAATTAATCTTGAACCTCTTGCAATTACTCTGGGTAACCCTCCAGACCATCGTTCTTCCCCTGCCAAGCCATTACAGAAAGGGGAAAGACCATATGCAAATCAAGCTTGATCCCACCTCCAAACGACAGGGAAACGCTTCCTCCCAACCGCACGGGGAACCGCGGATAGGGAGCCAATAACAGGTTCCTCAACCATGTCTTTAACTTCTCAAGTCACAGACACACCCGATCTTCCCATGATTGCCATACAGGTTTCAATGGAATGGGGCACCTCCGAGCCGATTTTGGTTCCCGCATTGATTGATTGCGGAGCCGCGGGAAATTTTGTAGACACCCATTGGAAGAACGACAAGAATATACCATGCTCCCTTAAGACCATTGCTGTCCCAGTCGAATCTGTGGACGGAAGTCCACTGATTTCCGGTCCTATCAGGGAACAAACAAGACCTATTCAAATGAAGATTGCATCTCATCAAGAGACTATCGTATTCGATGTCATTCGCACAGCACATTATCCCTTGATATTGGGGTTACCGTGGCTTAGAGCCCATAATCCATACATCAATTGGAAGGCCGGCACAATTTTTCTAGGATCAGAACATTGCCTTACTCATTGACTTTCTGGTGGAGCGTTGGGATTCCGTTCCACACACTCCGTCCAAGAAAGGAATTGCACTACTTCAGTGTTACATAACATCCAGGAGATTCCTCCTGACTACCAAGAATTTCAAGTAGTATTTTCCGATTCAGAATTCGCTGAATTACCTCCCCATCGTAGAGATGATTGCGCCCTAGAACTTGATCCTGATGTTCCAATCCCTTTTGGGCGCATGTATATACTATCAGCGCGCGAACGGGAAGTCCTAAAGGAGTATCTCCAGAAGAATTTACATAACGGCCTCATTCAGGAATCCACTTCTCCAGCCGGCGCCTCACTGTTCTTTATCCCTAAGAAGGATTCGACAGAACTCAGACCATGTGTAGACTATCGGGGTCTGAACAAGATCACCACTCCGGATCGCTACCTGATGCCCTTAATCCCGGATATTCTTGAGGCAGTAAAGGGTGCCAAGATATTTACCAAGCTAGACCTACGCGGAGCTTACCATCTTATCCGAATCCACGCGGGGGATGAATGGAAAACCGCCTTTCGTACTCCCTTCGGCCACTACGAATACAAAGTGATGCCATTCGGACTTTCCAATGCCACAGCTGTTTTCCAACGTTTTATGGATCACATATTCTCGGATATTCTTCTACATACCGTCATTGTCTATTTAGACGACATACTGGTCTTCTCAGTTTCCATGTCTGATCATATCCGACATGTGAAGGAAGTCTTGCAGAGACTAGAGGAGAATCATCTTTTTTGCAAGTTAGACAAGTGTGAATTCCACAAGGATAGAGTGGCCTATTTGGGTTATATACTATCCGCCGAGGGAGTTGCCATGGATCCCAGGAAGATCTCTGCTATAACGGAATGGCCAGTTCCACTGTGTGTTAAAGATCTGCAGAGATTCTTGGGATTCGCCAACTTTTATAGGCGCTTCATTCCCCACTATTCGGAGAAGATCCTCCCTATGACGGCTCTCCTTAAGAAGAATGCAAAGTTTTTTTGGTCAGACAGGGCTCAAATTGCCTTTGAGAGTCTCAAGGAAAATTTCACCAAGGAACCTATACTCCTCACCCCTGACCAAAACAAGAAGTTCATTGTAGAATCGGACGCCTCACACCATGCGGTAGGTGCCGTTCTACTTCAAGAAAATGAACAAGGAGACGAGTGTCCTGTGGTCTATCTATCTAAGACACTCTCACCTTCGGAGATCAATTACTCGGTCCTCGAAAAGGAATTATTAGCTATTAAGAGAGCCTTTGAGGAGTGGCGACATCTGCTACTAGGGGCCAAACATGCCATCGAAGTACGGACCGATCACAGCAATCTCCGAGCCTTACAATACTCTCAAACACGAAATAGTCGCCAAGCTCGTTGGGCCCATTTTTTTTCACCCTATGATATCGTCTTCTCCTTCATACCAGGAAGAGTCAACCTCAAGGCAGATGCATTATCCAGAAAGGATTACAACTTTACCACTCCTTTCCATTCCGAACCCTTGTTTCCCAAAGCCAGATTTTTGCAGGAAATCACCACCTTTCTTCAACTGGTGGCTATTGATACCTCTCGATTTATACAGACCAATCCTCGATTTGCTGCTCTCTGGATGCTTAACTCATCTCAAGGATGCTTCTATAGTAACAAACAGTTATTCATTCCCTCTGAAGAATTAAGAAGAGTGGTACTTCAACTCTGTCATGATTCTCAGATGGCAGGGCATCGCGGTATGGCTAATACCAAGGAATTGATTCAACCCCATTTCTGGTGGCCAAAGTTGGGCCAAGATATCAGAGACTATGTTTCGGCATGTGCCATATGTTTACAAACAAAGACCCCTCGGTCGGCCCCAGTAGGTCTCCTATCGGTGATGCCGATTCCTGAACGACCCTGGCAGATAATTTCGACAGATTTCATAGTCGATCTCTCTATCTCAGACGGTTGTACAGTAATCATGGTTACAATTGACTACTTTACGAAGATGGCACACTTTATTCCTCTACCATGCATTCCCACTGCAGCTCAGATGGCGAAAATTTTCCTTTCACGGATCTTCACGCTCCATGGGCTTCCAGAAACTATCATCTCCGATCGTGGTTCCCAATATACTTCACGTTTTTGGCAACAGATATGTAAGAGCCTTAATATCTCCCGAGCATTGAGCTCTGGCTTCCATCCTCAAACTAACGGCCAGACGGAACGACTGAACCAGACATTGGAGGGCTATTTGCGCTGCTACATCTCAGCTTCACAGGACAACTGGGTTTCTCTATTACCATTGGCGGAGTTTGCCTACAACAACTCCCATCATTCCGCTCTGGGTTCCAGTCCTTTTTTTGCTCATATGGATTTCACCCTTCCTGTTTTCCTACTGGCCTTCCCTCTTCATCACGATTTCCAGATGTGGATAACCTACTTCAAGTTATCCAGACAGGTCATTTGGCGGCCAAATCTTCGCTACTTGAGGCTCAGGATAGAGTCAAACGGTTTGCGGACAAACACCGTTCTCCAGCGCCCTCCCTGAAGACGGGTGATTTGGTATGGCTGGCCTCTCGTTTCTTACCACGGCATCTGGTCCCGTCCAAGCTGTCTCCTAAATATTTCGGACCCTTTCCCATACTACGGAAGTTGGGTTCCTCTGCTTTCAAACTCAGGCTTCCCCCTTCTTGGTCCCGGATTCATCCCGTGTTTCATGTGTCCCAACTGAAGAAAGATGTGTATGATCGGTTTTCAAGATTAAGGAATACTCACCCTCCTCCGGTATCTACCCCGTCTGGTCCTGAATATGAAGTGGTGGATATTTGTGACTCTCGTATCTTTCGAGGGCGCCTTCAGTTTTTGATTGACTGGCAAGGTTATTCTCCTGCTGATCGTTCCTGGGAACCTGCCTCTGCCGTGCATGCACCGGCTCTTATTCGCCGGTTCTTCCATAACCATCCGGGGAAGCCGGGGGCCCCTGCCCTTCGGAGGGGGCATACTGTCACGCCCCTGCGGAGACCATGGTCACTGTGGCATAGATGGTCTCTTAGACGGATTGCGGCCATCTTTACTCCCAAGATGGCCGCCTCTACGGAAGGTGTGGGTCTGGACATACACCAAGGCCGCGCGGTGGAAGGACCGCCCCCCTGCTCCGGAGCCGGTTCATCTGTTCCTGCGGACAATGCGCGGATGCGTTGCTACTCTTCCACAACAGCGCTTCGTGAGTTCGATACTAGGATCTATGGCCTACTAGTTTGTTTGTCATTCCTTCTGTGTAATTCTACCCTTTCATTCACCTGTTTCAGACTTGACTCCTTCTCCCAACTCTTGCACGACAGCGGAGACTCGAGTGTACTCTCTCAGCCACACTCGTTACGAGCTGAACCTCACTGATCGGTTCGCTAATGAGAATTTCTCCCTGGCGCGCGGTACGTGAGAATTAATAGTCAGTCCCTAGTATATCGGGGGTTAGAAGAAGAACCAGAATTGACACCTGATATTATTTCACCTATTTAGAAGCAGGGATATGCGGGGTCCGATCCGCAGCATTGAGATTTGAGAATCATTCTATTCCTGGGACGTCCTCGAGGTTACTCCTATCCGCGTCTCAATGGAACACCTACAATATAGCCCGATAAGTTGTATCCCCCTTCCAATCAGGTACTCCTCGTCTTCTCTACCCATATTCTGCCTTCTACTTACCCTTCTTAAACTTACCACTTCCTCTGTCCTTATCCAGACAGCGCCTCTCTAGCGGATAGTCCGGGTACCAAAGACCTCTCCAGACAGATGACATCTATCCAGTGACCGTCGACACAGGGTTTTCTTCCCCAGAGGGTTTCCCTGGGGTCCTTCCCCTCCTTAATCCTTGTATTGAAGGCGGAGGAAGGGTCTCAGGGAGGCACTCATTCTCTACCCCTGTCGGAACCATTTCTGAAGAAGGAAGCATAGGAGGGAGAACGACTGGTGTTTCTCTAAGGTAACCTTTCGGTGTATTCAAATTCCTCTTAATTTGTCTAATTATTACAGTGTGGCCAAGTCTGATTTACATATGGTCTTTTCCCTTTTGAAATAGCTTTGCAGGTGAAGAACAATGGTTTGGAGGGTTGCCTATAGCAATGCCCGAGGTTACGATTAATTCTAAACCTTCCAATAATCACCTCTTTTGTTTTGCTGTAGTACTTCGCAAGGACACAATACATTGTCAAACTGGTTTCGATGCAGTACAATAGTTCGGCTGGTTTGAGCAACACAGACTCCAGCACCAGTACCTTCTTTATTGTTCAGGAAGTGGGTAATATGGAGCAACCAATTTGGTACAATAGAACAGGGAGCTTTGGTTGGTCTGGCCCTTCAGTTGCAATGAGGACTTCGCAAAGGACTTGAGGACAGGATGCTTTCATTCTGGATCTGCTCCCCTAGCTTTAGGAAATCTGCTGTAGAATGCTGTGTCCTGGTCCACATAAAGATATGAAACAGAGGAACGTGATCTTACCACTTTTTAGTTAGACATACTTTCCATTGGGTATGTATCAAGTTTTCGACTGGAATAAGTCAGCCTTAGAGGACCTCTACAGGAGGTTCTCACATAGTGCAGACGTGTCAATGGTATTAGTATTATCTTGAGCCAATTAACATGTAAAGCAATTTCATGTATTTTTCATGGGCGGTTCTGTCCAATACCGCTATTTATTTTATAATATTTTTCTAGCATTTGTTTTTCATAGCTATGCATATATAACATAACAACAAACTTTGGTGAACAATTGTGGGTAACAAAACATGTAAACTTACAGGTATAATCCACACATACATTTTTTAACACTTCAGTACAGTCAAATAGGGTTCAAGCTGCAAAACAATTTCTATAGCATACATAAGGTACATGCATCACCAAAAACTAAATTAATGTATGCGTTCTAAACAGGACCTAACTACGATCATTCTGCAGTCTCAATATTGACTAATGTGGGGTTGTGCTGCAGATTGTGTGGTGTCCAATCCTAGGTCGGATATCTGCATTTTTCTAATCTACTCACCAACTGTTGAGAGTGCTGTCGGTACTCAGAGGTTTCAGTACAATTCCTTCTCAGCCTTAAAAATCGCCCATAAGGAAGGTTATCCTTGAGGTTATTTGGGTGGCTGCTTTTGTAGTGGAGTAGGGCGTTCCTGTCAGTATCCTTCTTAAACAGTATACATGTAAGCCTATCTTCTTGAACCCGGATGGTAAGATCCAGAAAATTGATTGAAGTGGAACTGGTTTCAAGGGTAAATTGTATTTCCGAGGAACATGATTTGAGCCAAATATGGACATTTTGTAATGTTGTGAGATCCCCAAGCCAAATGAAGATAATGTCATCTATATATGTCCTCCATTTTGTGATGTTATTAGCTAATGGATTGATCTCATTGATGACAAAGGATCTTTCAAATTCTGCCATACATATTACTGCTAGACTTGGTGCACAGATTTGCATGTAGAAGGTATCATCAAAGGAAAAGTACTTCTTTGTACAAACCCACCTTACACATCACATGACCCAAAGAAAGGTCCCCACCAATTTCATTGTGGAACTGCTGCAACTAGCACTCACAAAGAATTATGTCTCCTTTGATGATTCCCTTTTACATGCAAACCTGTGGCATACCTGGATAATATCATAAACCATCTTAATGTTATGCTCATCCTCCTTATAAATTCCAGAAAGCAGGATTACACATTGCGTGTCATCCGCGTAATTTAAGAAAGTAATACCATAACTTGCCAGCATGTCAAAAAATGGGACCATGAACAAATTATACAGTGAAGGGGAAACACGGGCTCCTTGCGCTACACCATATAGTAGAGTAAAAGGTTTCACCTCTACATCTCCGGTCACAACTCTCCATTGCCTATTACTTAGGAAAGAGTCTATCCATAGTGTTGCATCGCAGGAGAAATTGGCCACTTCCTCAACCTGGTGCACAATAATGAATGATCAGGCAGGTTGAAGGCAGCAGAGAGATTTAAAACCATGAGGAGGGAAGATTGTACCTTGTCCATAGAATCTAGTAATTTAGCCTTCAAATCCTGAAGGGCAGTTTCCGTCCCATGATGTCGTCTGCAGCCAGATTGCACGTTATTTAGAATATGATCTTGGTTGAGGTATTCAGAAATTTGCTCACAGGCGACCCTATCCAAAATCTTTAACAACAATGGAGTGTTCGTGATCGGTCTATAGTTACTCGCCGTCATAGGGCATAGGCCAGGTTTCTTTATCAGTGGTAGAATCCATGCCTTTTTTAGAGAATCAGGAAAATGTTTTTCGGCAAAAGAGGAGTTTACAAATTTACAAATAGCCGGTAAGAGTGGTGTAGGGCAGTATTTGATGATCATAGAAGATCCGGGATTGCTGCTGCATTTAGAACTTCTGAGCTTAGTGATCACCTTCAGTAGATCTGGTTCTGAGATAGGGGAGATTTGAAACTTCGGTCGAGAGCCTTAACTGCACAGTATATGTGTAAAGACTGGAGGGGGTGTCTGTACTTCTGCTCTCTATTATTGTAGAGGAGAGGCACAGAGGACCTCAGCCAAGATTCTCTATTGTTGGTAACGTAGTCAAGCAATCAAGGCCTAGCTTCTCAGGAGGATTTGCAGGCTGGTTCTTAAGTACAGTGTAGTCCCCAAGCCCCCACAAAGGAATGTCCACACAGTGTATTGGTTAAAACACAGTCTTTATATAATTAATATTCAAGGTTATGTACCCTATCACAATAACTCACTTTGACCTCAGAAAATTAACAATGGTAAATATATACAGTTCTACAGTGGTCCCACAAATATTTTCAGATCTCATTAAAGTGCATCAACTATACTGTCAAAATGTCACACAGATCAATAAAGAGGAATCCAGCAGTAGAGAGAGGAAGGAAAGCAAGATGGTTGAACAATTGGCAGAATACTGGCCCCTACAATAGTTCTACAGCCCCAATGTACTTGGAATTGTAGCATTCGTTGACGGGAAATCGACGGCCCTTCTTGAGTGCCCTCCCTTTAAGGCAGGAGTCACGGGTCATTGAACGTCCGACGGAGAACAGGGTGAACTACGGCAGTGAAGTGGCAACTTCTTTCCTAGCAGTGCTCATCGACGACAGAGCGTTGGCGTCCTGCAAGGAAGAGGTGTGCGGGGCACCTCGGTGTTGATAGTTCTGGACCGCAAAGAGTTTGAAGAACTGTGGTCCAGCAAGGGCGTCGAGTCGTCTGCGTCTCTGTGGTCCTTGGGTGGCGGGAAACCCACCAGCGGATGCTCCTCGGCACGTTGACGGTCAGGCCTTCTCCAGAAGGATACATTGGCGAGGATGTAGACAAGATCGTCCTTGGATCAAATGCAGTTCTTAAGCAAACGGGAGCACGGCGGCTGCGGTCGGCGATGGCAGTCGTCGACAGTGGTGGACAACAGTGCGGGTGCTTCTCCTTGGGATTCCGCAGCAGTCCCCGTCTCGGGTTGGCAGCCTGTTGAAGGTCTGTCTACCAGGGAGCTTTGGCAAAGATCAGCTGATGCACGATGGTCCCTCTTAGCTCGGGAAGAGGGCGCCTTACCAGGTCCTCTCTGGGTCAGTTCTTGGAGACACAGGAGAGCAACAGCAATTCTTCTCTTCCAGCAGGGCTTCAAGGTAAATCTTCAGTTTCAACTGCAGTTTCTCTTCAGCTTCTGAACACAAATTCTGGCAGTGAGAGGCCTCCAGATGTACTAGTTGATCTCCCATTCATTCTGCTGGGTCACACTCAGGCAACCAATCGGTCAGAAGGGCATTCATGCAGGCAGGCATCCAATCAGGTGCATAGTGCATTCAGGCCATTCACTCCTCTCCAGACACTCACAACATGTTATATGTATTGGGACAAGTGCCCAGCCATTCAACACTCCACACTGCATTCATACCAGTTTCGGGCAGGGCTCTCTCAGTCATTGTGTCAAACACCAGATACTAGACACCCACAACACAGAATGCGTATTTGTCACACACTCCATTCATCCAGGTCACACCCACAGGGTGTACCCACAACATACAGTCACTGGGAAGGCTCCAGCCAGTCTCTCCTGGACTTCACAACAACACCATATATGGAACTTCCACCCAACAGCCGGTCAGGGGGAAGGGACAGAGTCAGGGCTTCCCAGGACTTTAGGAAAACAAGGTAACAGGCAATAGAAAGCAAGAGGCCATGGGGGCCATCTTGTTTCCTATTAGGAATCAACTGATTCCAATGGCAGGGCCTGGGTATCCCAAAATGGAGGATACTCAGAGCACCTGTCAAATTCAGCATGGAGCTGCCTTCAGCCCATACCCTGCTCTGTGGGCCACACACAGGTGCCCGAAAACATACACTAGGGGCACAGGGTTGCACCCCCACCCATGGGTGCCATAAGGGCATCCCATGGGTCTGTACACCAAACCAAAAGAGAGAGCTGCACCGCCAGGAGTCCCACATGAACTCCTGCGTGGAAAACACCAAAGAACGCACGATAAAAAGCAGTAAAGGACAAGGATACGGAGGCCCTGTCCCTCCGATGCATTTCCAGCATCACAATATGCGCTGCAGGAAGATCAGGTAACAAATTACATGTGGCTTTCTGATCCTCAATTCCTTGTTTTATTTTCAAAAGCTTCCCTACCATAGCATCTTGTATATTATTGCACCAGGTGTCATCTTTGCAGATAGATTCTTTCTCAGGCCCTTTAGGTATTTCTTGCTCTCTCATGATCTTAAATAGTTCCTTACTCTCTGAGCAGGCATTGGAAATGCGTTTGTTAAGCATTTCCTTTTGAGCAGATATCAAAGCAGTTTTATTATCCTTAGCTGCTGATCTATACCTAGATGTACTAAGAGTATCCTGATTTCTCCAGTCATAGAACAGTTTTTCTTTAGCAGCTTTCAGTTTATGGAGATCTTTGTTAAACCATTTGTTGCCTTTATGAGCATATGAAACACATTTTTTCTGAAGGGGCGCCAGAGTGTCCAGCGTCTCCTGAAATATTCTAAGGATTTGGATGGTCATATCTTTTAGTTCAGCAGACAACATGATTTTCGGTACTGCAGCCAGAAGCAGGGCATTAGCGAGTCAAATGTGATTTTCCCATTAAAGGTCTGGGAGGACTTCCTGGAAAACTTTAATGGGAAAATTATTTGGTGTGTGACAATGAATGACAGCGACAGAAGGGTCCTATTTACTGATGCTTCAGGCGGAAAAGTATTTGGTGTAATCTGGAATAACAAATGGTGCGCTGGCAAGTGGCCAGGAACCTGACAGGTGAGGGGGTGGACAAAAACATGACGCTTATGTAAATCTTTCCCCTATGGATGGCAATTGCAATATGAGGGGCCCGTTCTGAGCAACACTGAATTGTCCCCTTGGTCTGACAACATGGCAGTGGTACAGTTCTTAAACAAAGGCTCCAGATCATGCCAACTGGTGCTGACAGTCCCAAGGGCAATAACCAAGCAGGCATTGAGATACAATATTGTGATTAGAGCCCGGCATATCACTGGCCAAGATAATAACGCTGCCGACGCATTATCTTGATTTCAGATCCAAACCTTCAGAGCGACAAACCCCCAGGCGGAGGTGCTGAGGACAGAGGTGCCACATGAAGTTTGGGAAATACTGGAAACAGGCAAGCAAGGCACCACCACGGTTTAAAGAAGAGTGGTTTGAACAAAGACCTCAGGGCAGCCCGCATAAATGATACGGATCAAAACCTTCAGAGCATTGAACCCCCAGGCACAAGGTCTAAGGACAGAGGCCCCACAAGAAAGAGGGGATACACTGGAAAAAGGGCGGATCGTGGAAAAACCATGTACATGACCGCACCCAGGGCACGGGGCTGCAGGCCTCAGAGCAACCCATGCAAATGGTACAAGTGAATCCACAGGCATTTTGGGGGAATTGGTGAGAACTGCATTGTCTCAGAAAATAGCCAACTTATATAGCAAAGGCCTTAAGGATTTTGACAAAATAATGAATGTTGGTAATATGAGGGACATCCAGGAAAAACATGTTAACAAATTTCTTGAATGGGCTTTCAGAGAAAACATGAAGAAAGCATGGGCTACATCCCACCTGGCGGCAGTCGCTTATTATTGCAGGCTAGCGGCAGGTGTTGATCCCACACACAGCGCACTGACACAGCATGCTTTAAAAGGCTGGGCCAAACTGGAAGGGGTTAAAACGGACACAAGACGCCCGTTGAACTTTAACAAATTAAAATGCCTGATCGATATTATACTACTTTGGGGCACTTCGGGTCAGCGGGATTGTGGCTAAAAGTAACCTCTCTGATGAAGGTTGGCTGTATCAGATATCAATCTAGGCAAGGAATGTATGGCTATCAGGCTGAGTAGGTAAAAAATGGATCACATGGGGAGAGGGAGAATAATCACATTGTATTGTATCAATGACAACAGATACTGCCCCGTTTGCACCACCAGATCCTTCCTCCACATACGCAAGCAATCAGGGGGGCAACTATTTAAGCATAAACATGGAAAAGACCTCAGCAGGTTCCACTTGCAAACCGTCCTTAAAAAAGCAATCAGGGCAGTGGGATGGGATCCTTCAGAATTCGGGTCACACTCATATTTAGGATTGGGGCAGCAACTTCAGCTTGGATGGGAGCTCTTGATGAGAAAGCAATCAAAGGTATTGGGCGTTGGAAATCCAGTACCTGCAAGAGGTACATCAGGAAAGATTTAATCTAACCCCTCCTCCTCCCGCCTCCTTTACCCCCTCCGACCCCCCACATTTTTCTCCCCCCAGACCGCTCATCTTACAAGTCAGCTTGGATCGTGGGACACTCATTTGTAGCAAGAGCAAGCAGATGGAAGGAGAACACTCAAGAGGGCCTCCATTTTCAAGACACACTAGGTAGGAAGTGGAGGGACTTGCACGACAAGTTGGCAGACGTCCCACCAGAATTTTTGATATTACACATAGGGGGAAACGACCTGCCACAGTTGGGGAGAAAGGCACTATTGGGAGAGATGTGCACCTCAATTAGACACATTGCGGGGTGCTGGAGACAAACAGAGGTCATGGTCTCAGAGATAATACTGAGGCAACACTGGCAGGGCGCTGACTCAAATAAGACAGTGGAAATATCTAGGAGAATATTAAATTAAGCGCTAGGCAATATGTGCACATACACTAGCCTCAGGTTCATTAGAAATGGGTGTGTTTCCATGAAGGATAGTGAACTGTTCCACCAAGACCGGGTCCCTCTCTCAATAGCAGGGATGGAGAATTTTACAAGAAACATTTTCTGGACTCTGGCAGAAAGGGGATGCACATAGGGGGCAGCTTTGGGGGGGGGGGGCTGAGTGGCTTTTTACCCCCTCAGGGTGGTGGAAGGGATCAGCCTCGAGTTAGCCCTACGATGGAGCAGGGCCCCCTGCTTACCTCATCCCATGTCCCCCAAAACAAATTTTGTTGTGATAAGTATCAGTTTTATGAGCAATGGTTGGTGTAATAAAGTTTAAGGCCTAATTTTGCCACGTTACCTGGTTTCCCGGTGCTATTATTGCCAATGCATGACATGTCAGGGGAGGGAAGGGCCCGACACTAACTATACCTAACTCCGCATTATGTTCTTCCCCGCACTATGCCACTTCCAGGCTTATGCTATTTCTCTGCATTTTGTAACTGAGCATCTGGAGGTCGTGCTCCAGGTGCTCAGTCGTCTGCTCTCTGTGCAGGTCTGTCTAGAGCAGGGAGCTGGCCTGGCGCTGACTCGCTGCTGGTGCGTCTGTGTTGTTTGTGGGTCCAAAGCAGGGAGCTGCCGCGTGCAGAATTGTCTTCTCTGTGCGCTTTTATTTCGAAAGCAGGGAGCTGTCCTGGTGCTGGGAAGTCCGTTTTGTGTTCAGAAGCATTCATCTGACCACACGCTGATTCGCATGCAGTGTGAGTGGGTGTAATGCAGGGAGCTGTCCAGGTGCTGATGCGTCTGCCCTTGTGCCTCTAGCCGATGCAGCAAGATCGAGGTCCAGCTTTATTAATGGCGTGTGCGGATCTGACTAATGCTTGAAGTTGCTCAAGTGCCGAGTCGTCTGTATTGTGTGTGCGTGTGTTTGTGTGTGTTTTTATGTTGTGTCTGTGTGTGTGTAAATGCAGGGGACTGGCTAGGTGATATATATGCCTTCTACAACGCGGGCAGCGTGAAGCTTAGTGATACAAGGCGCTATACAAAGAAAACATTGTCGACACCCGAGCTGTCCATCCAGAGCAAAACATCAATGCAGGTCTTTAGATAATCCTCCACACACACAAAAAATAAATATAAATAATGGTAAAAACCTGCATTATTGCGTCAGGGTCCTTATTTAGACTCCGAACTCTGCACTTTAAATGTCGACCAGGCGATGATTGTCCAAACCATGTCTGTGGAAGCCGCAGAAGCAGTGAGGAGGCTGGGAGCAGAAACCAACGCACCACGTGTCTTCCCTTCAGGGGTGAGCGAGCGGCCAGCACCCTGAACCATTTAAGTCACGTGCGATGATCGTCCAGGGGCAGATTTCTTAACATGTGTGTGGCTCTTACTCACAAAGAAAGCTGATATGGGGCCAGATTATAGAAACGTTGCACCAGTGCAAGTGCAAAGTTGCACAGTATTAGCTCTAAGGCAAAGTTTGTCCAGTTTCTAAAAACACTGGGACATATTAAAAAGCATTGCAACATGACAAATGCAGTTTTGCATGGTATCAGCGACAGGGCAAACATTGCCCTAGTTAAAAAAAAATACATTTTCACTGCATTTATGTCACTTGGGCAAAATTTGCATTAGTGCTAATCCTGAATGGTATTCAAAAAGTGAGGCTGAAAAGTCTACACAATGCGTTGCTACACAATGGTCAGCTAGTGCTTTTGGGAAGTGTCGGAAGCGGCCTCGGAAACGTACTGCTGTTGACGAGCAGAGGTGCGGCTTGACACGTATTGCGGTGTGCGACGTACGCCGTACGGAGCAGGAGCGAGGGTCCTTTCCTCTAACGGAAAGTGCGGAGCCGAAAGATGCGAAAGACGCGAAGGATCAGACGGAGTTGTGCTCCGTGGCACAGCGAACGGGAGCGAACAGGGAGCCTTGTGCTGTGCAGGTGCACCCCGTTCTGAACACTGCCGGCTCTTAGAAGGACGACGCGAGGAAGGAGCGGTCCTCTGAGAGTGCGGTGCAGGGGAAGAGCCCCGACGAGCTGGGCAGAGTCGCTCTGTCCACCTACTAGGTGAGGAGTGCAGGTATTGACCTGCCTCACTGTATTTTTTGTGGGCGACCCCCCTCCCTTTTTTTTTTTTTTTTTTTTTTTTTAACCCTGTTGGTGCCCCCGCTTTGTGAGTGCAGGGATTGACCTGCCTCACTGTGTTTTGTGGGTAATACAGAAATAAGGAGGGGGTGAGTGGAGGACGGGGGTGGAGGACTATTGTTTCTCCCTCCCGTTCAGCCTCCTTGTTGGGCTCCAGAGGTGTCTGTACGACGGAATCCTCCGTGTACGAGCCTGTTGGGGTGCGGTGGGGGATTGATATTTAGTGCGTATATCCACAAGTCCCCTTCTCTATGCCCTGAATAAGAAGCCAAAAGAGGTACACAAGTCGGGGACTGCAGGCTACGGCCTTTGACCCGGTATTTACTGCTAACGGTCTTCCCCTTATTGGAGGGTGGGGGGCTACGTTGGATAAATCCTCCCCCCCCGTACTGCAGGATTGGACCAGGTGATAGCAGCTCTTTCCCCTTTTGGCTGTAATTTGACTGGGCAGTGCGTTTTTAGCCGGCTTGCATTTAGCCGTTTGAAAGAGTGAGAAAAACGCAGCGATGCAGCGGGGAAAAAGAGCGCAGCATTCGATCTATAATTTACGGAAAAACAGGACCCCTGCGACAAAAGAGCCAAAGGAGACCCACAGAAAGGGAGGCAAAGCTAAGAAAAACTTGAAATATGCTCTACCTGTGGTACAGGGAGCTATTACGGAGTTTTTCCCTGTTAACCCCCCCCCCCCCTGAGACCAATTCAACTACAATTGAGGAGACGACTGAACTGGCAAATATAGGAGGCACCTCTCTAAATTCTTCCAACTTTGATGACATTGACAATAATTCTCTTTTGGATTTGTGTTTGACGATACAGAGAGGGATGCAGACACACACGCCACAGATAACATCTAAAGTCTCTTCGCCCCTGAAAGAAAATAACATGAATATTGATTCAGGGGGACATAATATAGTTGGAAGTGGGGAACGTCTATCCCTCTCCCCGAACCTTGCAATGGCCTCAATGGAGGACGAGCCGGACCACGAGATGGTGGAGAGCACTGGTTCCCAATCCAATGCTACACAGTTAGCTGAGCTCCAAACGTCTGTAGCCTCCCTCCAATTTGCTTTGAAGATACTGCTACAGATGACGGGATGTATCCTATCTAATACCAATTCTATCTCCACGACATTAAACTTGAAGGATATTCTGCGAGAAGAAACTGAAGTTAATCTATCGGACGCTCTCCTAATAGCCGAGGAGATGGAAGAACAAGCTGACGAGAAGGTGAGGGAAATGGTGCATGGGACACCTCATAGTAACATCCTAATTGAAGATACTCCCACAGAGACAGAGGAACAAGATTTGGAACATCGTCCCCAACCCCCCCTCACGCGTAAACAACGTAGATTGGCCAGAAAGGCCCTTAAAAATAAGTCAGCAATAATACATGCCCCATCTCCTACGGCAGGGTCAGGACCTATATTCGAAACTCGCTCAAAAAAAGCCAGGAAAAGACAGACGAGTGCCGCCCTGCGAGCAGCAACAAAAAAAGGTCCGCTTACAGATTGGTTAATCCCTGAAGATAAGTCCCAGGGCATGGACCTTGAGGAAACTGCATTAGAGGACTCGGGGCTTGTCTGTGAAGTAAGCTCGCCCTCCCACCTTGAGCCTGCTCCGGAGACACGGTCCTCGGAGGACCAGACTGAGCATGCTCTCTTGGAACAGCAGAAGCTAGTGCCTGAAATCAAGACTAATCGCTTATGCTTCATTAAGAATCTGTATACTAGGATCAAGAATTCCTGGTTGGCACGCTCTGAGCTATTAACTCGGCTACACCACATTCCACAACTTCGTATTTTAAAATCTGATGATTTTCTTTTTATCGAACCTCTGTCGGGTCCTAATCCCAATGTATCTGCCCTACATTGTTCTTTTTTTAATATTGTGCAATTATTGAGAAAATATAAAGAAGAACTGAGAGCGGTGGATATTGATATTGATGTGGACCCGCAAGAGAAGGATCTCTCAGTTATCTCTGAGGAACCAGTTGGGATATCATCTTCTAGTAATGAGTGCAATACAGTAGTAGGAGACAGTCCTTTATTGGTAGAAGTACAACTAGCACTCAAGTCCTTTTTAGATTCCTTACCCCAGCTGTTGCAAAATCATTGATATCATTCATTACTTTCATGGAACTGCAGAGGTTTCTCACATCTTTTGAGGACAGATGGTTCTTCTGCCTTCCTATCGCAACATAGCTATATTTGTCTGCAGGAAACATGGTCATTAGACTCTTTAGTGTTAGATGGTTTTGTTATACACCAATCACCTGCGAAACGAGGCTGTAAGGGCCGCCCTTTTGGTGGCCTGCTGACGGGGCTTACCAACACTATGAAGTCCCGGAAAATACAGTGTAAAGCTGAAGACCAGTTATTGGCGGTGGAAGTAGAATATCCTACTGAAAATGGTAGTAGTAGATTTCTACTAATTAATCTGTATAACCCTCCCGGAGCAGTAGTAAGGGACACCTTACATGAGGCCATACAGGATTTACTGTCTACCTGGACATTAAGAACTAGTAATGTTGCTATCACTGTTGTGGGGGATTTTAATTGCCACATGTCTGACGACACTCTTATACCCACCAATCCAGGTCTTAGTGCGAAGTATTTGATGACCCATAGTAAGAGGGAGAATGAAGGACTTGGGTGGTTACAATTGTACGAAACCTGGGACTTGGCGATGATTAATGGCCGCACTTTTGGGGACAGACCTGGGAAGCATACTTGGGCAAATGGATCATCACTTAGTACATTAGACTATATATTTATGAGCCCCGAGATGCAATCCAAAGTAAGGGATATGTGGGTTAAGCCTAATTGATGGAGTGACCATGCTGCGCTGCATTGCTCTATATCTATACCAATCCCCCTCACTCCCCTAGCGCATATTGGAGATATTCAATCTAATTGTTCAGGAACTAGAATTATATGGTCATAGAAAAACATCAGAGCGGCTTCTGAAGCTCTCAAACCTATCACCATACAGGGCCTTTATGATTTTCACGATATGACGATAAACGAAATTGAAAACTGGATATCGGGCTTTTCAGGTCACCATGCTTCAGCCAAAAAGGGCCACATGTAAAAAAGGAAGGCACTTTACCCCCTTTTAACAGAAAAATCAGAGATGCCAAGAGAGGGCTCAGAAGAGTGATCCGTGGCTTAAAATCTTTGAATCTTTCTGAAACCCAGTACCGCGAGAAATTAAGAACTGCTAAAACTCTATATAGAGCTGAGATCAAAAATATCAAGAGAATAGAGCGAAATAACAGGGATCAGCGACTCATAACTACGATTTGTGCTAGGAACTCACGTAGCACTTCTCAATGAGAATAGAGGGAAAGTTAAAGGCCCTATGGTCAACCCAATTGACGAGAATACATGGGTAGAGTTCCTATTAAATCGTAATACGAAAGAAGAGGAGCCCTGGAGTATACCTATGTAGAAGGCCCCGATTATTCCCCCTTTTGATGTCTCTTCTGAGGCAATCCTCAATAAAATTGCCTCCCTTAAGTCTTCGAGAGCCCCTGGCCCTAATGGGCTAGCGAATATTGTGATAAAAAATAATTCTGTATTCTGGGCGGAGTTATTTTCCTTACTCTTTAATAAGATCCTAGCCCAGGGAACTATCCCCAGTTCCTGGCAAACTGCCATTCTTATTCCAGTATTCAAAAAAGGTAGGCGCTCAGACCCTAACAACTATAGGCTTCTATCTATGTTAGATATCACAGGGGAACTCTTCGCCTCTTTACTACTAACTGAGCTGCAAAAATGGGTTGATAATACTAATATACTTAGCAGATTCCAATGCGGCTTTAGACGGGATTTTTCTACATCTCATAATTTACTGGTAATGGACATATAACGCACTTTAGCGCTTAGTAAAGGACAGCCCCCGTTGTATGCCCTCTATATTGATTTTAAGGCCGCCTTTGATTCCATCCCTCGTGAGCGGCTCTGGGCCAAGTTGGAAACAATGGGATGCCCATCAGGATTATTATACTATCTTAAATTACTCCATCATGACACCTCGGTGTGCCTTAGACTTAATCAAGAGGGCAATACAACTAGAAATGTGTCTCAAAATAGGGGGGTTAAGCAGGGTTGTGTTACAGCACCTCTTATTTATAACTTATATGTCTATGACATCCCCGCAGCACTTACAGATGTGGACAATTGCCCACCAAAATTGGGGGATGTACTGTGTGCCGTTTTGGCCTATGCTGATGATCTGGTAGTCCTAGATAACACCATAGGTGGCCTTAGGCGCTCGGCACATATTCTTTGGGACTATGCCAGGACCAATGGTTTGTCCATTAATCTGGATAAAACTAAAGTACTCAGATTCACCAGGAAAAGGGTAACCCGTGTAAATTTGGTGGTACATAAAAATCTTATCCTCTATGCCCCTTCTTACCGATATTTAGGAGTTGAAATAGAACCACTAGGTGATTATACACTATGCAAACAGGGGCGGACCACGCGTGCATTACAAGTAATTTCATTAGTTTCATCTTTTACTAACAAGCAGGGTGGTTTCACTCTATGGGGCACTCGCCATCTTTATATGCAAGTCTTTGTCCCTATGGTTATATATGGCATCGAGTCGCTGTTAACAGTTGATTTAGAGTGGCTTCAAGTGATCGAGGGCAAGTTCTGGAGACGCATGTTGGGTCTTCCCCCGGGGGTGCCGATGGCTGTGATAAGATTGGAATTGGGCCTTCCTTCATTGAAAGCTTTGATATTGAAAAAAAGAGCTGGGTTTTATCTGAAGATAAGTGGTTCCTCTAATCCATTATTGTCGGTTATTCAGCAGGAACTAACTAAAAAACATACTACCTCACCTTTTTACAAAGATATGAGTAAATTCTTTACCGACATTGGCTGGACTCATAGAGGGGCTTGTGTATCTAATGAAACTTTAAATGCACTTGAGAAAAAAGTAGAACTTTGGGATTGGTTAGAAAATTTCTCCCACTTGAGTAGTCTCAAGTCATATAATTTTGTGAAATACCGAATATATCAGTTTATGAAACCACAGGCCTATTTATATCTCTGCCCTACTAGAAGACTCCGACGATTTATCATTCTGTTCCGGTTGGAACAATTGCCTACTCTAACCAATAGAGGAGCTTGGAATAATATCCCTGCTAATGAGCGGACATGTCGGCTTTGTAAATCTTTATCGTGTCCAGAAACAGCTAGGCATCTTTTCACGCAATGCCAGGCCATGAAGGAGCCGATTATAAACTTTTTGGGTGAATTTGTGAATGATCTATTAGCCATCCATGAACTGTCGTTCTGGCATTACTGTACCAACACTTGCAACATGCACCTATTCATAGCACTTTATAATGTCTGGCAACAGACTGAATTAGGCTTAGGTCTCTAATTAGATCTGAATAATAACTGCCTAGTCATCTGTTTATTTTATTATATTTCAAATTTAACATGTATTGTATACTGATGAACTTATGATTTTTTAAATGGTTTTAATATTTGATGTTGATATATATGGTTTTATGTTTATGTTGTGTTTGTAAATGAAATATGTGTAAAGTTTGAATTTATTTTCAATCTATATCACATTAAAGAATTTGATTTGATTTGATTTGATTTGGTTGTACTCACAAACGCAGCTATCTGGCTTTGTGATGAAACATCTACTCAGCGTATGCGCTACTCACTAATACAAGAAGCATTTCAGTTGTTTAACAATCTACAGCACTGGTCTGCAACCTTTGGCTTTCCAAATGGCTTGCACTACAACTGCCATGAGCTCTAGTCAGCAGAGTCAATAATGAAGGATCATGGGACCTGTAGTCAAAAACACCTAGAGAATGTCAGGTTGCAGACCCATGATCTACAGTGTGCTACTCATTATGAATTTCAAGCAACTATTAAAAAAATGGTGGTGTTTTAGCTACTGCCCGTTTTTGCCCTGCTCCCATGTTAGGAGTTGGGGCATTTACAGCATGCAGTGTTTTTAAAATTCTGCCTGCTGTCAATATCACAATGATTGGGGTTTGACTGTTCATGCATCAGTAGTTTTATCACCACACAATGCCTGGAGGCAATATCATCTCCTAAACTATTAGAGGCCTGCTCAAAAGACATTTAAAATGCAAGTGCATGCACTTTACTTTTGTGATAGAATCTTGGCATCTAGGACTGCTACACGTGCATGTCATAGATGTTCCACCCCCGAGTGCAAGTTGCAAAACCAGGATTGGAATAGATGTTTCCGGCATTGCAATGGGCATCAGGGAGTCAGGAACAAATGATCATTATAAGACCTGCTAAAGACAAACATTACATGTGATTGATTGAAACAGGTTCAGACCAATGCATAATTCCCTGAGCCCATTGAACACACCAAGAGTACCCGCTGAGCATGAGATGTGATCAAGCCCTGAGGACACAGTACCCCAAAGAATGACTTACAGGCCATTCCCCCAAAAAAGTGAGTATACCAAGCGTGCAGGCTGAGTACAGTCTGTCCCATGAGCAAGGGAAAAAGTCCCAGCACCTAGCCTTCAACCGTGCGCTGGCAACAGGGAAACAAGAACATACAACAGCACCACCTGAGCCGATTGAGCATATTGTGTAGCCTTTCCGTGGGGAAACTCCCTGGTGCAGTGCCTTTGACCATGCAATGGGCACAGTAAACTTATCACCAGCACGATCTTGGCATGATCTGGGGCGGTGCTCAGAGGACCCTGTGTGCATGATCTTTCTTCATGGCTAAGGCACGGTAAATATACCAACAGTGCACACTGGACATGGCTTGTACCCATGCCTAGAGGACAAACTGCTTGCTTGGCATGGCCACAGAGGACACTGTGTACATGGCATATATGTCATGCCTCAGGCCCAATGTATATATACAAGTGGGCCCAGTGTGCATGGCCTGAGCCATAGCAACGATGACCACCCAGTGGATACTGTACCCATGATATGGCTTTGCCCATGCCCCCGGGCACAGTATATATATATATATATATATATATATATATATATATATATATATATATATATATATATATATATATATATATATATATATATCATGCATGCTAGGAGGACACTGTGCCACAGGCGTCATTAATATATTAAAATGTCCCCACGTGACTCAGTCTATGGCTATGCACATTGGATACTGTGCCCTCAATATGTCCTGCTCCTACTAACAACTTCAGGTGCAAAGGGTCCAGGCAGGACAGACACCTCAATGTCATAGGACTCATCTTAAGTATAGTACTGATAGGTACCTAATTCTTAAAGTGAGTTTTGAGATCTAGTGGTGGAGTGTGAGTTAAGGCTGTTTAATATCTAGTTTAATGGAAATTAACTAGACTGACAGTTTGTAGTAACTTTACCTCTGGCATTTCCAAAGTTTGTAGATATAACATGTTTGTAGAGAGCGACAGCCATGAACAGACTTTGTAACAGACCATTCATTATTCGCACACATTTTATGATATCAGGGAATGCTTGGACATTTCCTGTTACTGTTGAACATGTAACCGTGCTGAAAGGCTGTGGGGGAGTTGAAAAGTGGGGTTCGGATGGGTCTGGGGACGCACATTATAAGGCATGTAGAAAGTGATCCTCATGGCAGGGTTTTGATTTCTTTTCTGAATTGCGTGAGCGTAGGAGCAAGTAGGATGCTAATAGGAGTGAGGTTCCACAGTTTATCAGTTTACGATGAGAGCGCCTGTTGCCTAGATCTTTCCTTTTGCATCTCTGCTGCTCTACTAGGTCCAGAGCCTGGCATTTGGTGAGCTAGGGTCTGACAAAGGGCTAGGATGAAGGCGGAAGACTGAGGAATGAGTTGATGAAAGAGAAGGAAGGACTGTGACAAATGAGAAGGACTGTGGCAAAGGAATATGACAAAGGAGAAGGGATGTTACAAAGGACTGTGATTAGGAGAAAATGTATGATGAAGGAGAAGGACTAAGGAATGACTGTGATGAAGGAGAAGAGCTGTGATTAAGAACTGTGACAAAACAGAGAGACAACATTGAAGTTGAGTAGAACGATTAGGAGGAGTGAGAAGGACTGACAAATGAGGGCTATGGTGAAGAAATGTGATAAAGGGGAAGGACTGTGACAAAGGGCTATGATGAAGGAGAAGGAAAAAGATGAGAATATTGGGCATTCTTTTTGCAGGATCGAGATCATTTATCCTTTGAAAGGGGTCCCCGGTCATCTCCTGTTCTTGGTCACCCAACCCCTTCACACACCCATTTACCCTGTACACCCACACAGAGTACCCCACTCTCACCTGCCACATCTCCTTCTCAGACGGTACACAGACAGACCTGGCCTGTCTCTTTCACTGATGTGTGGTTCCATTCTGAGAAGCGAGCAGAGCTGAAACAACCTGCAGGGCACTTGCCACATGTCATCCTTCGACCTAGTCTTATAGTTCTTCGCCGTCATTGAGTAGATCTAGTTGTAGACATTGGCTGCTGCCCATATTTTTTAATATTATGAAGGGTTGGTGTGGCCTGTTTGTTTTGAAATATTCTTTGTCATATTTTGCAATATATTAATGTTGGACAGTTTTCTTGGATTCATCAAATCATTTCTATCTTGATGGATTTCTTTTGTCTTTTTTCTTCTTCTTCTTTGTCCTTTATTTTTTTTTTATCAACATCATTACTATTATTGTATCATCTTATTAATCTTGTGAAGCGCTTTGGCGTAAAGCATTATAGAAGATCAATAAAATAGGACAAAGGAGAAGGACTACGATGAAGGATTAAGACTGACAACTGAGGGCTCCGGCAAAGGAGAATGACTGTGACAAAGGACGTATCCTTCATCATAGTCCTTCTCCTTTGTTCTTTTTTATTGTGCTTCTAAAATGGACTATCAGGAAGGAGAAGGACAAGATGAAAGGGAAAGACTGAGAAAGGCAAACTCTGATGAAGGAATCAGATGACAAATAAAGGACTGTGACAAAGGAGAAGGACTGTGACAAAGGGCTATGTTGAAAGAGAAGGACTGTGGTGAAGGAGAAGGCCTGATGAAGGACTGTGATGAAGAAGAAGAACATTGATGAATGACCAGTGAAGTAGAAGGCTGTAAAGTACTATCACAAAGGAGAAGAACATTAAGGAAAGAACTGTGACAATGAAGGACTGTGAAGAAGAAGGTTTATGGTCAAGAAAGACTATGATGGAGGAGAAGGACTATGTGGCTGAAGACTGTAATGAATTATGATGGAAAGCGCTACTGTGAAGGAGAAGTAAAATGACAAAGTAGGAGGACTAGGATGAAGCAGAGAAGGAGTGTGACAAAGAACGGTGCTGAAAGAGAAGGACTGTGATGAAGAACTATGACGAAGTTGAAGGACTGTAATGTATGAGAAACACCCGTTGAAAGGAGAAGGAGGATGAGGAAGAAATAAGAAGAGGCAGAAGGACTATAATAAAGGAGAGGGTATTGAATGAACAAAAAGGACAATGACAAAGGTCTATGATCAATTAGAACAGAGGTCTTCAATCTGTGGGGCGCACCCCCCTTGGGGGGTGCATCAACATGCCTGGGCGGGCTCGTGATGCCTTCAAAAATGAGTAACGAGTTTTCTTTTCTTTTTTTTCTGCTGCACTGAACTGAGCATGTGCAATGGGGAGCCACTGGCTCCCAATGCACATGCTCAGCCTCTGCGATGTGGTGGGGGCGTGGCCATGATACAGGAAATAAACACAGCCTGGACGCACGCTTTCCTGCATTTGGATTGCATGACCAGGCTGTGTTGTGGTGTCCTGTGTTCCCTGCTGCTGCTGATGCTGCCCGTGAGAGGCAAGTCACCCCTTTGTTAATTTATAACGCAGCTCCCTCGTGGCAATCTGCCACGGGGGAGCCACGTTATTAATACAGCACCAGTCCCCCCTGCGCCCCTCTCCCTCTGCGACCCCCACATTAGGGGGCATGGAGGAGAGGAGGCGAGCGGGGGACCGAACTGCATTGACAGTGTTATGTTTATAACGTGGCTACCACATGGCAGATTGCTGGGCTCCAGCAATCTGCCATGGGGGAGACACATTATCAATACAGCACCGGTCCCCCCTGGACTCCTCTCCCTCTGCGACCCCCACATTAGGGGGCATGGAGGAGAGGAGGCGAGCAGGGCACCTCTCTTTTGTTGATTGCTTTCATAATTGCCCTTTTCTGCTACCTGTCACCCAGGGCAACCAAACCCTTTTTGTGCTCTGCCGACATTGACACATGTGGCTGAAAAAGAGACACTTTCACCTCCAGCAGCTACTCGATGTTACCTTTAAATTAAGCTAGCCATCACCATGCAAGGTTGAAAGTAGGTAACACACCAGATGTTCTGCATTTGTATCACGTATAAAGACACAGTATTGCACTTATATCTTGGGTTTTATTTTGGGCAAAGCCAGCTAAGAAGCAACAGTGCATTGTAAATGCCATTGAGGGTATTAGGTTAGGGAGGGAGTTACAATAGCATGTTTTGTGGCCTCCTTGAAAGATAGTAGACATTATACAACAGCTGCGACTGGCTCAGTGTGAAGAGTCCCCCACCTAGAACTCAGCTGTGTGTGTGTAGCAGTGATCTGTGATGGAATTGCTTATGATTTTATCTGCAGGTTTGCAAAAAAAAAATCACGCTTCAAGGCAAACTAGTGAATGCAAGTTTAAGCAGCACTTTCAAGTTGGGAAAATTATTTATTTTTTGTTAAATGTAAGACGCCCACTTGGGGAACAATAGTTTGCTCAGCATGTTGAAAGCCTGTCTTTAACAGTGATGCCTGTGTTTCTGAAGTAATTGGAAACCATTCAAATGCTCTCAGAACCAGTCTCGAAAAGTACTTTCCCGACGACAATTGCAACATGAATGACTGGGTGGTTCAGCCTTTCCTAGCAGACGTAGGAGCCCATTTCCCAATACAACTCCAGGAGGAACTAATGGAGCTCCAAAGTGACCGCCTACTAGAGAGCCAATTCAGAAAATTGTCTTTGGGTGCATTTTGGCAACATGTGTCTGCAGAGTTTCCAACTTTATCGAAATGTGCAGTCAATGTACTGTTACCTTTCAGCACCTCATACCTGTGCGAGATTGGGTTCTCTGCACTTTCAGCCCTAAAGACAAAATATCGGTCAAAGCTGGAGGGGGAAGAAAGCCTGCGGTTGGCTATTGCAAAAATAGGACCCAATATTGACAGGCTGGCTGGTGAATGGCCGGCCCACCCTTCACACTAGTTCTCTAGTATGCCACTGTCCAACTTGCAAGTGGCAGTATTGACAGTACGTTGTTGTCATTGAGAAACAAATTGTTACAGCACTTGCATAGCAAATGTTACTACAGGACAGCAATATTGGCTGTTTTCGTTTGTGTGAAATAAATATCCGACACTATTTTTAGTCCAGTCCTCTGTATTATAGCAAAATAATCTGAATGCTTTATTCACAAATATTTGTCCTCTAATCTGATTTGAATCATTGCAAGCAATGATTTTGAAACAACGTGGTGTTTGGCATTCACTCCTTCGTTAGGGGCACCATTCTACTCCAGCGCGTGAGAACCGTTCGCAACGAGTACTATTTTGGAGTCCATGTGTATAGGGGGGGCCTGGGCTAGAGAAATGTTTCTTAGGGGGTGCTCGGGGTCAAAAAGTTTGAAGACCACTGAATTAGAAGGACTAATATGAAGGAGAAGGACGAAGACAAAAAAGAGGGATTTAGTACTAAGTAAAGGTAGAAGGGCTACGATGAAGGAGATGGACTGGGACTAAGAATTATGGTGAAGCAGGACAGGTATTATGGTGAAGCAGGAGGACAAGGAGTAGAAGAAAGAAAGGTGAGTGGAAGCACACAAATAATAATGCACTGTGCAGCCAGAGAATGCCAATGCATTGCCAGTTCCAATGCCAACCAAATACTCTGCGTCCCAATAACCCCTTTCTTCTCTCTCTTCTTTGTGGTACTGTTTAGAACAGAAGTGGCACTTGAGCACCCCCATATATTACAAAACTAAAAACTGAACGGTAGGCTGGACATACTAAGCTGGCGTGGATACACACTAGGAAGGAAAACATAGCTAACTTGCCATGCATTCTTACACCAATCCAAAAACCCATATAGACAGGAGCAGATGCAAATGTGCCTTCAGTAAATTTCACCCAAAACAAAAAAGGCTGGAAGGCACATTAAATGGCTTGGAAATGGGTGGGTAAGACAAAAGTAGTGGGAAAATAAAGGTAGGGGTTAGCTGCGAGCTGCTGCATAGATCACAAGATCTTGGTGTACTTGCAAAAAACTTAACTACCAAAAAAGAAAGGGAAGGAAGCGGGGTGGGGCAAACAAAAAGATAGGCAGCGATTTGCCAGTGGGAGGAACAGAGGTCATATGATCCACTTATGCCCGATGAATAATCTTAACATTGTCATTCATAATTTGTGTAACCTTAAACTTTTTGCAGGTAGTAATCTTTACACTTTTCGAAAAGGAATTTTTATTATTACTATTTTTCTCTTGTGAGGGTGTGTGTTTGTGTGTGTGCGCATGCGTGTGTGTGCATGCTTGTGTAGTATTACTATACTTGGCCTTTAACACTCTATGCATACACATTGGTGTGGGGCAGCGATACTTTAGGATAGAACCCCAGTTTCCATGCAGTGGAGAGTAGAAATGTGTACATTAGACCACAGCATGCGAGCATGCGCAAACAGGCGTCCTGTGTTTTCCGACATTAATGAAGACCTACTCGGTTCTTCTCGAGAAAGTTGCATGTCAATTAAGTCCTCAAAAGTATAGCAGTAGAACAGAGCATGAAGAAACAAGCCACTGCTTTTCACTTTGTCTCCTCACTACTAACAGAGTCCTTACCTACACTCTGGAATACTTGTGAGGGCCGCATAGGTATAGCAATGCAGGAATGTGTGTCTGTGTGCATCTGTGTATGTGTGTGTGGGTCCATATGCAAGCTTGCCAGGAGGCATACACATGGGGACATCTGTGTGCGTGAGTATCCTTGGAGTCCCAAACATTTTGTCTGTGCTAGTATTACCTTAGAAATCTGAACCATGGAACAGTCTGAATTTCAGATACAGTTTTGAGATTTTAAAAAGGTACAATCTCGCATTTGTCGATCCAAGTTTCAAAATGTTTGTGGCTTGCACCATTCCAAATCAGGACTGGGATTATGCGTAAAATAAATCAAAGTGGACAATTTCGAAATACGAGTCGTTGAAAGTTTACCAAAAACGCTGTGTGTTAGGATTTAACTAGACAGTATTTTTCCACATGTGGTGGCCTTCGACGGACGAGGTCAAAGGTTACCGAGTAGAATACTACCGGGCATCAGGCATCCTTCAGTGGTCGGGAGCTAGCACTGGGCAAGCTTGATCCCAGCATGGTGCATATATATTTCTAAATGAGATGAAAAGCTTCGTTTTTGACTTTTTGTCCATTGCTTATGACCTTTTATGCTTGAAAAGTCTTCTACAGGTTTAAAGTGGCTTTGTTCAAATTCCCAAACACACAGAATTAATGTCACTTGGGTTTCGTTGTATCGCACAGGTATTTGGGTTGAAAAGTAACCTCTTACAGTGGCTGCCCAGATAACTGAACGCGTCTACACTTCAAATACAAGCGTAATAGTGCCCAGATCCCAGCAATCATGAGCCGTGTACTGATGGCTTCACATATATCACCACAAGGGACATCAACAACGCCATTGTCACTGACGTAACCGATGAGCTCACACATGACATCACCCATGCCATCATCACTGACATGACTGATGAACTATCATGACATCACCAGTGACATTACCACTGGTGTGATGAGCTAACATGTGACATTCCCAAAACCATCATCACTGACGTAACTGATGAGGTCACAAATTGCATCACCACTGCCATTATCATTGACATGACTGGTGAGCTCGCATGTGACATCACCAATGCCATTATCACTGACGTAGCAGATGAAGTAACATGTGACATCCCCAAACCATTATCACTGACGTAACTGATGAGCTCACATATGACAAAACCACTGCCATTATCACTGACATGACTAATTAACTATCATGACATCACAAGTGTCATTATCACTGACGTATCCGATGAGCTCACACATGACATCACCCATGCCATCATCACTGACATAACTGATGAACTATCATGACATCACCAGTGTCATTATCACTGGTGTGATGAGCTAACATGTGACATTCCCAAAACCATTATCACAGACGTAACTGATGAGGTCACAAATTACATCAACCAATGCCATCATGACTGATATAACTGACGAACTCACATGACATCACCAATGCCATTATCACTGGTGTAACTAATGAGCTAACATGTGACAAACCCCAAACCATTATCACTGACGTAGCAGATGAGTTAACATGTGACATCCCCAAAACCATTATCACTGACGTAACTGATGAGCTCACATATGACATCACCACTGCCATTATCATTGACATGAGTGGTGAGCTCGCATGTGATATCACCAATGCCATTATCACTGACGTAGCAGATGAGGTAACATGTGACAACCCCCAAACCATTATCACTGACGTAACTGATGAGCTAACATGTGACATCCCCAAAACCATTATCACTGACGTAACTGATGAGCTAACATGTGACATCCCCAAAACCATTATCACTGACATGACTGATGTGCTCACATATGACATCACCAATGGCATTATTATGTACTCAGACCACATCACCTATGCCATCATCATTGACATAACTGACGAGCTCATGTATGACATCACCAATGCCATCATCAGTGACATAAATGCTGAGCTCACATATGACATTACCAATGCCATCCTTGGTCACATAACTGATGAGCTCACATATGACATCACCAATGCCATCCTCGGTCAGGTAACTGATGAGCTCACATGTGACATCACCAATGCCATTACCGCTGACATGAGTGATGAGCTCACATATGACATCACCAATGCCATTATTGCTAACATAACTGATAACCTCTCACATATGACAGCACCAATGACATAATTTTTTCTATCACTGAAGACAACACACCTGAAATCTCCACTCTAATATTCACATATTCACTGTTTCACAAGTGCACATGTTTATCATAACCACCAACTTATGGAATTGTGTATACTTTCAATGTATTTTAATATACTGTAATGTTCGTTCATTTGCCTTCAGAGGTTGTTTTTTTGCATTGTAAACATATTGTTCCTTCAACTGAAGTTTTTTTTAAAGGAATAGTCTGTTTTTTCTATTAATATTTGCTACCATCTGTTTTTGGGATGGCAGGAATATATCCTGTGATTTTCTTAACAAGCTCACAAAAGAGTGCAGACACATTTTTTCCATTGATCCACAAATGTCAGCAGCCCCAAGTTTGTATTGCAAATCTTTGGTTTAATTGTTGGATGCTATGCTCAAGATTTTGGGGGCGATTCATGGAACAAATGTGCGCTGATATTTGTGGCGCAAGCGTGAAAAAGCAAAGGCACGCGTGCGATTCATGTAAGGCCCTGCGCATGTTTTCCCCGGGATGTGCGCCAAATCTGTGGGTGGCGCACAAAGGCACAAACGCACGGTGAAAGCGCACCAAGTGTAGCGCACACACCAAAAAGGGGGCGGAACACGCGGAATGGGGAACAACACGTGAAAATGAATGCGTAACTGGGGAAGTACTGCTGGGAAAAAGATGGAACGCCCACACGTGCGCGAACAACACATATTCATGGATTCGAATACAGGAAACCCGTGCAAGCCAAAACACACGCACAGGCATAAACACGTCCGCCACAAGAAGGCAGGCGAAAGCATCCCCGTGCAGTATAAAAGTGCGCGCAAACAACAAACACGTATATACAGCTACGATGAATGTGCCATTTCTCGCAGCACTGATCGGGGGACACCGCAGGAGGAGGAGAATAGCCAGGCCCTGCATTGTTTTGCCCAGGACCAGCCTTTTTGGGATGCCTGATGACCAGGTCTATGGCAGGTATAGGTTTCCACCTCGTATCATGCTAGACCTGGTCACTGAGTGGGAGGATGACCTCACATCACCCACCTTGTGCTCCCAAGCACTGAGCCCCTTGGAAAAGGTGCTCAATGGCCTGCATTTTTTGGCCACTGTGTCATTTCAGCAGACAACTGCCATAGTTGGGGGTGTCACACAGGCCAAGCTGTCACGCTGCCTACACCAGGTGTTAGAGATCATGACTGCACGCACCTCAGTCTGCAGGCACATATACATGCCCAGAACGCCCGCAGAAAGGCAGGCCATTGTCCAGGACTTTTACATGGTGGCACACTTCCCCAAAGTGCTCAGTGCCATAGATTGCACCCATGTGGCCCTACGTCCACCTAGGGCCACTGAGCACATCTATCGAAACCGCAAGCATTGACATTCCATCAACGCACAGGTTGTATGCGATGCCCATGGAATCATCACCTCTGTGTATGCAAACTATCCTGGGTCTACCCATGACAGTTTCATATACAGACTGTCCGCCCTGAGCCGGGACCTGGAAGCTGGGAAGCATGGCGACACACGGCTCATTGGTGAGTAAAAATGTCTGTGCACATGGATGCATGTCACATACAGACAAATACACAAACCCAACTAATGACAACCATCCTCACCTCCCGAGGGGACAGTGCCTACCGTCTGAGCAACCACATGATGATGCCAATACGGAACCCCACCACACCACCGCAGGTAAGATACAATGCTGCCCATATTGCAACCAGGGGCATAGTGGAGGGCACATTCGGAGTG
Source organism: Ambystoma mexicanum (assembly GCF_040938575.1). Taxonomy (NCBI): domain Eukaryota; kingdom Metazoa; phylum Chordata; class Amphibia; order Caudata; family Ambystomatidae; genus Ambystoma; species Ambystoma mexicanum. Next base: position 202,599,341 of record NC_090931.1, read on the forward strand.
CTGAAGTCACGCTTCCGCTCCCTTGACGCTCTGGTGGGCGGCTACTATATTCACCCCCAGTAGTATGCAGGATCATTGTGGCAGCCTGTGTCCTTCACAATGTTGCAACACAGCGGGGCGTACCGGTGGACATGGTGGTGCCCCCACATCCCCAACCACAGGCACAGGGGCACAGGCGCTGCCATGGGAGGGGAAAGGGCACGTGGCGAGGCAGCCCGGACCCATCTTGTGGCCACATTTTTCACCTAAACTCCCACCCCTGCAGAGTGCGAAAAGGCCTGGCACATACCAGGCGACTATCGATGATGACAAAGAGACAGTCAACTGTCACAACCTTACCGCCCTGAGAATGTTGCCACGGAAGTGCTACATTGTGTGCATCCCTAGCTACTTAAACATAACCAATCCTGTGTGACCAAAAGGAACACATCCAAGGTGTATATCACATCCCCGTGACCACAAAAGTGATGGGTGTAAGGTTTCGAATGAATCTGAACCACTGGCAATTGCTCTGGGCAACCTTCCACACCACCGTTTTTTAGCTCGTCTGCGCCATTGCAAAAGGGGTCCAGCCATGTGCAAATCAGTCAGCTGCCGCCACCAATGGTAGCAGCCCAGCACGAACTGCTAGGCCAGGTCCCTTCTGCACAGAAAACCAAGCAACCCCAGACATGTTTCGGCCTTGTTGGACCTCCTCAGTGAGGTGCAGCCTGGTTCCCTATGGCGCAGCGAGTAAGGGACCCACGTCTGTGCATACCCTCTCTCACATAGAGAGACAAACTGTGACCACAAAATGATGGGTGGAAGGTTTCGAATGAATCTGAACCACTGGCAATTGCTCTGGGCAACCTTCCACACCACCGTTTTTTAGCCCGTCTGTGCCATTGCAAAAGGGGTCCAGCCATGTGCAAATCAGTCAGTTGCCGCCACCAATGGTAGCAGCCCAGCCCGAACTGCTAGGCCAGGTCCCCTCTGCACAGAAAACCAAGCAACCCCAGACATGTTTCGGCCTTGTATATCACACCACCCCCTGCAAAACATGCCATGACAATCACTGGTATATCACCCAAACACTCTCAACCCACATCACCCTTGTCCGCCACACCATGACATGGCATGCAACAGCAAAAGAGCAAACCAAAAGCACAACACATGACCGATTAGATATGAAGTGACACATGATAAATGGAAAGAGGCCTGACACAATCACAACTGACAGGAATCAGATGAAATGACTGACCAACAACCTCCCACACATACAAAGTCATACACAAATGCATGCCACCAGCGGTACCATCAACCATCAACAAAAGACAGAATGCCTGTTGGCATGCACATTGGCCAAGCCAAATCTGCAAATCCCTAACCCACGTGCTGTGTGTGTCTCCTGCAACACGCTGCTCAGCACGCAGCACAGTGAGCAGCCATTGTGTTGGGGATACACCTTGAGCATCATATAAAAAGGACAAGCAACAAAAATAACCTATTGATGCATGTATACGATCCCCAAATGGTAAGTGATCATGCGCTGCAGGGACACAGCATGCCAGAGAAGGCAATCTGTGTGCACGTGTGGGCATGGAAGGGTGGTTCTATGTGTGGTGGAGCATTGTGTAAGTGTGTGTGTCAGTAGAGACATGCACTCAACACATGCATGTGAAATCAAGTGACCCTCAGTGTCCTGTACACATCACATGTGAACATTGGCCATGTGTACACCCCATTATGTCAAAACCACAACAATCCCTTGACACCTGAAAAGAAAACACAACACAGGTACAGCCATTGACCAGCAGAACACATCATGTACATAGTACCCCACAATGACAATCTCAGAGAGTGACCAAACACTGTAGCCCAAGGATACTGTCCGACAACAAAAGGCCCTCCCTCATTTACTGATCACCATGACCTTCAGAAGAACTTTGTCTGGGGTCGGTTGGCTTCCTCCTTCTAGACTACCTGGCTTCAGGATCCCTCTACCCCTTGGTTTCCTTGTTACACCTTTCATGTAACTAGGGTCCAGCCCCCTCAGAGGCCACCTTGACTGGTAAAAATACCAAATCGCAGAGAACTCCAAGGAGCCAATCCCCCAAACCTGGGAAAAGCCTGCAGCCACAAAAAGAAAAAACGGGAAAGGTCTCCAGTAGATGACTTGAAGTCGCTGAATATGGCCAAGCACATGTCCAAGCAGAATGATAGAATAACTACCAAGGTAGCACAGTTCAACAATGGTTCAACAGGATGGGGAGCTATTTCAGTACACAACAATCAATGAAGATGCAACAACTGATGGGCAGTGTCACTGCTCCAGTCTCCAGGTGCAGGAGTGGCATGAACCAACCACCCCCTCCGCGGTCTGGGTGCCTGCAAGGTAAAACTTACACAGGCCTCCGAGACCCCAGCGGGGAAAGAGGGTTAGGGATCCATTGGTTGGATAGGCATCAGCATTTAGGATAACCAGAAAGAGGGTCAGGAGAGGGGAGGTGTATGGGCAAGGGAAAGTGGTGAAAATGCAAAATTCAACTATTGACAATTACACATACTCAATCAAAGAAACCATGTACTTCATGCACATTGTACAAAATGGCTCAAAGGCGAGCCAAAGAGAGACTTATCTCTGGGGTGAGTGCTGGCCTCCTGCCTGCGCACTCTCAGGTCCGGTAACAGGAGCAGTTCAATGCTGCAAAGAGAGCGTGCGTTACTATTCTGTGTGTGTTTTCCCCACAACCACATAACACCATTCATGCCTTGAACTTTGTGACTCCTCCCCAAACAAGCACTATTGTCTGCTGATTTGTTTGTATACTTGTGCCTGTCCCTGTGATGGTTTATACACTGTTAATGTGGTTAAGGCAGCCGCACGTGGCCCCGTGGTAAATGGAAGACCATGTGTTAAGAAACACACATGATAGAATGGGCCTTGGGTGAGCTGCTAGACATGTGTGGCGAGGTGCGACTTCAGTGCAAGTCGCGTTCTGCCAGTCGCGGATTCCTATAGGTAGCGCACCTGGCAATTTGCCTATGCTAATGATATGCACTGCACTCGAGTTTGTGCGTCGTTGAAAGTCGTTGGTTGCCCCCCTTGCGCTGTATCAGTTTGTGGCTAGGAACGCTAGTGCGCTAATAACTTAGCTTCTATGGAGCAGTATGGACCCCAGGATATGGGTGACACCCCCTGCATGTGCCCCTGACAACTTGGAAAGCTTCTTGGCGTTTGCTCTTCAGCACGGCTTAGCTGTACTGTGCGCTTCTTCCCCAACGCCTTGCTAAGCTCCCCAGCACTGGCGCTGCTTAGCTTGCATGTGAAGGCCCCTCATGCTGCTCACCTTGCTCAGAGCTCCTGGAAACATGTGTGCTTCTGTCGGACGTCTGAGCACAAGCCCCGTGCCTCAGCTCGAGCACACATGCACACGTGTGCCCCACCCAACGTGGCAAGGGTTTTATAGTTCTTGGCCCAGTGTCTGCTGGGAAAGGTAGTCTGGAGGTGCTTTTTCCTGCAGAAAGGGCATAAAGGTCTTTAATAAGGCAGGAAAGTTTTCTGTGCGTGCGTCTTCATGCTGATTCTTACTCGGCCATGTCTGAGACCTGCATCTGACCTCCTCCCACACAACCCCAGGTTCTGTACCTTGACAGGTAGAGCTGGAACTTGAGTAGAAAATAACCAAGGAGGCTGGCACAACTGGATAGTTGAGCTGAGACACAATCAATCCTTGATAGCGTGAAGAAAGTAAGGCAGAGAAAGCAATGGTCTGGAAAGGCACAGAGAATGCGAGATAGCCGGAAACACCTGACAGCAAGTTAAGAGCCACAACAGTTGAATAACATTGGTAAAAGCCAACAGTCAACATAAAAGCATGGTTGTAATAGATGAAAGACAGGAGGAGCGACAGAGAGATGCAGTTGAACAGAAGTGTACTGAGGCAAACCAAGGCAGTGTAAGAGTACGTGGAAATAACTGCCCGAGAGATGGGCGGACAGATCTGCAACAAGCACAGTAGAATGAAGAAGAACAGGGACTAAAGGCACCAGAGTGTGGAAAACAAGTAAAAGAGCAGTAGTCCAGTAGGAAAACTGTGCTGTCAGGCAGCATCAAAGTCGTAGAGGGAAGACAGACACAATGTGCCGTCCAAACAGAATGGAGTGTAGTAGTAGTATAGGCGGACATCTCAGGTGAGGACTGGACCATGAGTCGTGACTCTTGGGTCACATTCCTAATGCATCCTCCTTTGCCACAATCCCCAGGGGCTGTACTCAAAACGTACCAACTTCACATTGTTACCACCTGGCCTCCTCCCACCATCAGTGTGACTTTGACAGTTAAAGGGTGCAGGCTACCGTCTACAGCCTGAAGTGCATCAAGCATGTATACAGGCAAGAAATGAACATACATCCCAATCAACATGAATAAATGGACAGTTCAATAATGTACTCACCAAAATTGATTGCAGACATGCCGTGGAGAAAACATCCATAATCCCCACTAGGGGTTTTAACACAAGAAGTACAGCAGCAGACAGGCCACAGATATGATGAAAGTCCAATGCCCTTGTGTAAATGGTTGTCACACTGAACCATCCTTGTGAGCCCATGGATAGGGGAAGCAGGAGTGGCATTTGTGAGTCAGGACCCCAAGCTGCAAACGCATACATGAGACAAGCTTCAATGCGCCCAGCTGGAACAGACAGTGGATGCTTTCAAAAGCCACAAAGCACCACACCGTCACATGAATGCACAATAGACAATCAATGTTAAACTATATTAACTAATTAAACTAACTATAAAAATAGAAAATGGCCACATACGACCTGGAGGAAAGGCACCCAGGAAGGGGGAGGTACAGGGTGCACCTCAACACCCACATGCGATGAAGTTGAGATTAAAAAACCTCCATGGGCTCAACGCCTGGACGGCCCGACCTGTGTGGGAGATAAGTCATCGTCCGAGTCACCCTCTGGATGGAAAGCAGAAGGTGGATGTGGCAAAGTACCCTGACCACGCCTATGCGCAGCTTGCCCCTCGTCGGCAGCAAGTCTGCGGGACTGGTAAGCGTGGTCCTGTGCGGCGATGACATGTAGGTCAGCATTCAGCACCTCACATCATATGCGTGCTTTCTCTTGCAAGGTAGCATGTGTAACACAGAGTTCTTCCTGCATGGCCTGGCATGACATCTGGAGCTCCTCCAGGCAAGCACGTAGCTCAGCCGAGATGGTATTCTCAAGCTGCTCCAACCTCTCCTCTGTCCACTGCCTCTGGGACATGTTGAGCACACCAAGAGTAGATCTGAGGGATTAATGGTCATCCCTCAGGGCCTCTCTGTGTGCCTCTGTGTGAGCAGCAAGTGCTTGACGCAGAGACACCATTTCAGCCCGGCAGGCCCTGTCTGAGGCCGCCATGCCCAGCCTGAGTGAGCGGGCCGTGGACTGTGCTGCCTGCTGCTGGAGATCCACCTGCCTAGCAGGGGGGAGCACAGATTGGGCCAAATGTTCTATGCTCTGAGTGATCTTATCAATTGCTGCCCCCTGTTGTTTGGAATTGGCAACCATGGCTTGCTCCCACTCAGTATACCGCGGTGGTGCACGGCCACCGCATTTCTGGGCTTGACACCCGCGGGGCCCAAGGAGCCGCGGTTCTCGTTGGGTTGGCACCACCCGCGGCTGCAGGACTACATCCCTCCATTGACGTTATGCCCCAGGCACATCAGCAACTGGTGTGGAGTGTGACTGTGTGTCCCGATCCACCACAGGCGTAGGTTCCAACACCGTCTGGCCCCTCAGTGCAGGTGTTGCAGACATAGGATCGTCCACATCAGAATCACTCACCGTCGATGAATGGACATGACGCACATCCTACTCAATTTTGTTGTCAGAGTGATCATCCGAGCTAGACCCATTGCAAGCCCTGGACACGATGCTCTGCAGCACAATTGGGTTCTCGTGGATTACCACCCCACGACCCCCACTTGTGCTCAGTTGCCGATGCAATAGCAATCCAGTGTCAGGATTGACAACACCATCCTCTGGCTCCATTGCGTCATCATCTGAAATGTTGAAAAAACCAACCTTGAGTACACATGTCAGATGCACATAACGCACACACACATAGACATCACATCAACAGCCAACACATGAAGCAGACATGTCACACACAAATGAAATTCTGGCATGCATCCAGTGGCATCGATATGCAAACACAACCAAAAGCAGAAATGGATGTGTGTAAATAGCAAAGCCTACACATGTACTGAATGTATTATATCACCTGCATCACACACCACCTCTGTCAGGCACATGTCACAGGCAGAAATGACAGATGGCAACAAAGAGATGGCACATACCATAAGCATGTCTGAACTGCCAAATGGCCACAGCTGCAAGTGAATCCAAACACACAATGACTCACCTAATATGCATGTACACATGCATCATTAAATCATCATCACCAATATTGCTTCATCCATCTGCAGCTCGGCCCGTACCGGGTGTCATGGGCCATGCAGACATAGTGAATGTCCTGAGAAAAGCTAGGGCCTGCAAACAGGCATGAGGGACCATAACGCCCAGTACAGTCCAAGCTGCCGGCCATGAAGCCTCCAGAACACCCCTCAGGGCCTGATTGAGCACATTGTGCTATGAACGTGCCCTATACCATTATTCAGTGTGTCAAATCATCATGGCCAGGCCCCACCAGATTCGCTAAGTGGGCCCGGGTGTACACATACTGCACAACAGTGCACCTTCAGTATTGTGCCAGTTGAACATAATGGGCGCAAAGCTGAAATCTCACCAGCATTAACGTCAATCAACTACATATTAGTCAGTCAACAAAAAAGCTGCAGAAGACACATGTGTAAATGAACCCTTTTCACACACACATAAGTGAGTAGCCGCAATGTTACACTACACAAACGTTGAAGCTGCTTGCATATGTACATGTGAAAGTGTTCAAAAACACCCGTTTCCCTATACACCCGTATTGTGAACATGACAGCAACCAATAAAGAAAAGCAAGCAGATACAACGCTGCTTGCTTTGATGTATGTGAAAGTGTACACATACACACGTGCAGGCAGCTCCACAGTTATTACAACCCGATTGTCAGGCTACAGCCAATCTGCGGCCTATACCGGTTAGTATAGGCCCCAGATTGACCTATCAACTTTGCTAAACACCCACTAAAGTGTTCCAATACTGAGTACATGTGTCACAGGAGGCACCTGTGCCTGTGCCTTTCATGACTGTGAAGGGATGACAATCTGACCATGCATGCCAGGTCACTTTGACATTGCATCAGTGAGTAGGCATGTAGAATGGTGTAACATAGCTCAGAAGTGGGTTGGTGCAGTGCAGAGCATGTGCATGTTACCGACTATCTACATCAACAAGTACATTATGATGTCTAACTAACAAGAAGGCAGTGTAAGTGCAAGGTCAGGCATCACGCGCAATGTTCATGCAATGGGTTGCATGGATACAGGCACCCCCCCACCCCCTCTTAGTGAAAATGCAGGGAGGCATTGCATGGCAGTGAAAGGTTGACCAGATAACTGTGTATTGGCAGACAGTGTTGAGAAGCGTTAATTGTATCATCTGAGACAACTGACAACACAGCCAATGAGAATGGGACAGTGAGCAGGACACATGATGAACCCTCTGTAGTACACCCATTTGTGCAGAAGGCACTACACCAGTTTGACAGAGTCAGGGGGGACCTGAGACAGGGGGAGGCCTGTGCCCCACACAGCCGATGACACCCTAAACATGTGCGTGATGCCGGACTGAGCCACAGTGGGCATGTAATGGATGATGAAATGCTATTAAATGTATGTCACCCTGAACACGACCTACAATGATCATCCTGCAAAGGACACATAGGGGCATGCATGTAATGCACATGGCGCATGAATGGGCACCCATGTCCCTGCAGAGCATCTGCCATCTGCACAGTCCGAGTGAGACACCCTGCATCAAGGACATAGGATGTACCCCACAGTATGTGTCTGCCAGGTTGGAAGGGGGAAGTGTGCAAGTACACAGGTCATTGCAGTAGTCCAACATGTTACCCACCAATGCAATGGTATAATAGTGGTGCAGGGGGGTGGAGGGTCAAGGGAGCATGCCTACGTGGAGTACCAGCATGCAGGCAGAGACACATGTATGTCATTCATGTGATGTCATAGTCCGAGTGCTGAGTGGAAAGACTCCCCAGGCTACATGCAGACGGGCCAGTGAGCTGGAACATGGATTGGAGGGGTAGCCGGGTGACTAGCATGTAAGTAGGGTGCACGTGTGGTGATGAGGACAGTCCCTGTCTGCAGTACATGTCCAGCATGCTGCACAGCAGGTACGCATTAGTGAAGCATTGCATGACTTGCACATGAGAACCATGTACACATAGCATGTATTGGCAGTCAAGCACAACACATCGCACAAGCAAACCACCCATGGCTTGGACAAACACGCAAAAACACTCACTGGACGAGGCATCAAAATCCAGCATCTCTCTGACTCCTTCGACCAATTCTGCTAGTATGAACTCTGCAGCGATCAACTCGTGCGGAGTGAGTTCTTCCTCCTGAGGTGGTGGCCCACCGCCAGTCACCACAGTCATGGCATAATTGGAGGCACGCTTTAGCTTAGCACAGCGTCGGAGGTCATCCCAACGCTTTTTGCACTCCTGAACTGTGCGCACCTCATGTCCGAATGCACTAACACTCTGCAACACGCTTCCACTGGTCCCAACGCTGGGCAGCCGTAGTGTGACAATTTGGGCCCACTAGCATATCACGTTCGTGTTCCGACACGTAGCCCACAAGGAAGTCCAGTTCCTGCTTGCCGAAAGGCTTCTTCCTCGACGTGCCGGAGGCCGGAGCCGTGTGTGGGGTCCCAGCCTCTTGTGCAGGTGCATCCTTCCTCCTCTTGGGCAGTGATCTGGACCCTGACTGGCAAATGCCGCCCTGATCAGTAGGGGGAGTGGCGCTGGTGGATTGAACCGAGGGAGTGGCAGGTGGAACTGGGATGGAAGCCCTGACTTGCGTCAGTGGCTGCTGGGTGCCCTTGACTGGACCCTGCGCAGCAACATCCGCTGTGCCAAGGTCATTGACCGGGACTGTCCTGGATGGTATACTCACAGCCGGGGTGGTATCGGCTGCATCTGCCCATGCACTTGCCAACACCCGGCTGCTCAGGGCAGCAGATGATAATAATGCCCAATGGACATGTGCCTCAGTCAGGGAAGCCCTGTGTGCACTTACCGCGTGCCTCCTGACCTCTTGGAAATCCTCCTGGGACTCTTCAGGTGCCAACGCATCATGCGCTGGCTGACCCTGAGCCTCGGTGGTGGTGGACACAGCTGCACCTGCAGCTACCACTACCCTTGGGCCCATGGCAGTCGATGAAATGGACTGCCAGGTCACATGGGTGCCAGTGCCAGATGCAAGAGCTGCATCTCCCGGAACCACAGGGGGTGGTGGCATGACTTCACCAACACATGGCAGAACATCCTGCCAAAGTGGCGCACCCCTGCCTCTTCCCCCTCTTCAGCCACCCTGCACATCCTGGAATCCCCCTACTCCCTGTTCACCCCGGCCACATCCCTGACCACGCCTGCCACGTGAAGGACACCCAGCGGAGACACCCCTCACCTTTTGTGGCCTCCCAACTATGGCACAGACGTAGTAGTGCTGGCACAGATGTAGTAGTAGTGCCAATGGGAGGTGTACACGACAATTGTCCTGGGCAATTGCAGTGAAGGGGGTGGGGTACTAGATATTAACAGCACGCCTGTGCGCCTGCAAGGCTGTATGTGACCCCGGTGATGAAGTGACGGGCCACGCAATGCTCAGGCACCCCAAAACTGCAGTAAAACAGTGCACGCAACCCCCGGTAGCCCACGTGTGTGGAATTAACCTCCCTCAGTACGCGGTGACACCCAGGGACACGAAAAACACATACACGTGGGACACACAGGCTACTATGACCTTGAAAATGGGTACGCAATACACAGGGGGACCCGCAGTGGGAAAAATAGCGTGCGTGACTCACCGTCTGACTAGCGTGGTAATGAAAAACACACATAGCCAATACCCCCGCCAAAAGAAGAGATACGTCCTTGATCCGCTGTGAAGTAGTGATGGCGTGTGAAACAACCAGAAGTAGCAACACACGCGTCACTCTCCATGAAAAACACGTACAGTGAACTGTTGGCCCCGCTCACCTTTAACCTGTGCCAAGGGAAACACCCACGCACGTCACGTCACTTATGCGCTTAGGCCCTTTTCTCGAATTACACGCATTAACACGCGGACGTGCAGTTTTTTCACGTGCTGAATCACTATGCACCCGTGGGAGGGAAACGCCCGCGCGCATTACGTTACAAATGCGCTTACGCGCTAAGGGCCTTTCCTCGAATTACATGCTGACGTGCTGTTTTTAAACATGCCAAATCACTCTGTATCAAGCTGGCCATGTGACAACACACGGAAGACCACACTCCTGCCCCGAAGGCCATTTACCTGCCCCCCCACAGCCCTGAGCCGACTCGCACGAGCCATCTGCTGCTGCCTACCTGCTGGCCATGTGCCCTGCTATTTGGTGCCTGCACGTCAGCCATCTGCAGGGGTCCAGTTGCTGTGACCACCCCTGCTGGAACAGAAGACTTCCGACTGCAGTTCCATCACTCCACAGCCCATCACCAGGACTCGGTTGCCCACCCACACTTGCCTCGGGGGTTTCCATGTTGGGGAAACACCATCTGAGACCACTGGCAACCCCCAGCCAGAGAGGCAGAGGGCTGCCAGCTTCACAGCAGGTGAGGTTGGCACCCTGGAGCAGCAGGTCCTGGTGCATTGTGATGCCCTCTTCAGAAGAACACGCGCCGACAAGGATGGACAGAGAAGGATCTGGATGGACATCGTGGTTGCCATCAACGCAGAGGGGGTGGCAACCCGCGACCTACCACATGTCTGTAAGCGCTGGGAGGACTTTAGGTCCAGGAACCCAAGGAAGGCCCTGCGCCTCTTGGACGCAGCGGATGCAGAGGGGTGCCGGGTCCGCCTCACTGACGACCAGATAAGGGTCCTGGAACGCATAAACGCAGTGCTTCACCTCCAGGTCCTTGAGAGGCAGACCCCTCCACAGTCAAGCGGTAAGTGTCTATGTGTACTGATTGGACGCAGTGCATGTTGAGGTGTGGCAGGAGTGTGCAGCATGGACATATGTCTGGAAAGGGCCATGTATGGATGTGTATGTGCAGGGACATGAGCCTGCCGCATGTGAGTCCAGTCGTGTGTGATGCATATCAATGGTGTATGTGTTCAAAGCATGATGCACAAATGCATGTGGAGATGCACACATGTTAGCATTTCTGTGTATGTACTATGCCATGGTTGGGGTGTGAACCATGGATGCTGGTTCCACCTTCATGCACGTGTACGGTGTACATGTGCGTGTGTGTGTGTTTGACATGTGTGATATGTCATGGATGCATGTGACACAGACATGTAGTGAGCCGATTGGCAGATGTGACATAGTTGCCGGTGATTGCACTGTGACAGGTGGTGGAGATGTACAGATGCATGTCTGTCTGGTGGTGTGTGTGCATGTGTTTGGCACTCTCCTTGTTGCTTGTGACGTCAGGCTGACCTTTGGATGTTCATGCTGTTGTGTGTGTATGGATGCTGCTGCCTGATGCACCATTCCTGTCAATTTGTGCATGTGTGTGGGTTCAAATGATATGTGTGTTGGGGAGTGTTATGCCATCTGTGAAGTTTGACACTGCCACTCATGTGCAACTGTCATGTGTGTATACGACCACTGTACAGTGCCCTGATGCCAGTGTTCTGTCTCTCCCTGTCTGCAGCATTAACTGATGAAGAGGGTGGAGACAGTGCTGTGGAGCACAGTGGCAGGGATCCCACCGCCAGCCAGAGACGCAGGGCCCAGCTCCCCTCCCGGGTAGTCATCTCTTCAGGGAGTGAGGAGTCTGGTGCCGCGTCCGTGGCCGCAGCTGCCGAGGGTACATCCAAGAGGCGGCGTTTGGAGGTGGACTCCTCGGCAGCAGTAGGGGCAGATGAGCTCCCCCAGGGGCCTATGGAGGAAGATGGCACAGAGCCATCCAGGTTGGTGGGGGGTTCGGTTGAGGAGGAGGCCGCGGAAGGCCCACGCACAGGGCCTGGAAGGGGGGATTCCACTGGTGCTAGTGGTGTAGTCCAGGGGTAGGGACAGGAGGCAGCACAGGTCGCTGCGGAGGTGCCTGTGTGTAATCCTGTCCCCGATCCTGTGACTGCATCATCCGGCACCAGCAGGGATGCCTCCGTCCAGACCCATTTTCAGGGAGGGGATGCGCGTACAACAACTGGCCTTCCTCTCTTTGCGGACATTGCAATCCGTGACCGTATTGAGCCTGTCCTAGTTGGGGTGGCGTTGCGCCAATGTGGGATTCGGGATGACTTGCAGGGTTCTCGTCAGGACAATGCACGTCATTTCGGATCCCTCATTGGCCACCTCGACCTACTAGGACAGGTCATCAGCACTGGGTTTATCCGTGTGCTGGAACTCCCTGCGACCCCCTCCTCAACTGAACCCCCTATGCGCCAGTTGTCCTCCGTGCCATCTTCCTGCCCAAGTCTCACATGGGCCCCTTGTGGAGCTGCTCCTGAGCCAGCGGCCAGGCTGGTGGAGGACACATCCCTGCCACAGTCCGGAGTCGGAGGTCCAGCAGGGGTGGCCACCCCACTAACTGGACCCCAGCAGATGGAGGACGTACAGGCATCATTAAGCAGGGCACGTGCACGGCAGCCCCAGAGGATTCCATCAGCCTGGAGGCCATTGTGGTGCCAGAGGCATTTGCATTGGAGACAGCAGCAGGCTCAGCATGGGAGTGATCATGGCTCGGCGCCTTCAACATCCCAGGGGCAGGCATCGACCGGAGGGCAGGAGGACCCAGGAATGGGAGTGTCTTCCATATGGCAGTGGTTAGGTCAGCAGATAGATGAGGAGCGGCGGCGGGCAGAGGAGGCACGGCTCACAATGGGCAGGTAGGAGAACTCCATGCGCTGGGCATTGAGGCGGGCTGAGTGCCTCGAGGCAACTTGCAGGGATTTGGAGAAGGCCATGGCTGCATCCCTGTGAGACCTCGAGGCCAGGGAAGAGGCCCGCCTCCGGAACATCGACATGGAGTTCGATGATGCCCTGGCCCGGAACATCAAAGAGTGAGCCGTTGGACTAGCCCGCCGCCTTTGCACATAGTTCTTTAGGTTTAGGGGTCCTTTGTTTTATAGTTTTATTTGGAGTTCATGGACTTTGCTCCACTTTATGTATATAGTTTTTTATTGATAGGATTTTTAGTAGGTTTCCTTTTGTTTTGGGATCATGGACCCTTCGGACTTGCTTGTACATACTTTTGTTATTTCAACTTCCCATGGATCAATGGTTTTATTTTTTTTTATTATTGAATTCATATGGACATTGGCGATGGACCACATTTAATTTTTCATGTCGTGGATTTTTGTTTTTCATTGGATTTTACTTTTTTTTGGAATTGCTTTCATTATTTCTTAATTTGCAAGTTTGATTTTCATTATGTTATTTCATTATTTTTTTTAATACATTTCATATATCTTCATTATTGGTGTTGTGTACTCTCATTGGTTTTGTGCATGTCTCTATGAACATTGCCTCAGTCATGTGTTGCCACTGTGTGGCTCTGTTGTACACATATGCATGGCCATGCTGGTTCTTTTGAGACTCTCATGGCATGGGTAATTTGGGAGTGGGTGCAGTGGGTGGTTGCGTGCTTGTACTGGGGGTCAGGGGGGATTTGGGTTGGCATTAGGGCCATGGGTCTGTTTTGTTATGACATGGTGTTTGGTGGGCCATGAGTCGGGCCTGATGGCAGGTGCTCATCAATGGGGAGTGGGTGAGGGGGTGGGGGGACATGAGTCGGTGCCTGCTGGTAGGTGCCCGTCAATGGGGGGTGGGTGGGTGACTGGGTGGGGGGACATGAGTCGGGTCTGCTTGCAGGTGCCCGTCAATGGGGGGAGGGTGGAGGGGTGGGGGAACATGAGTCAGGCATGCTGGCAGGTGCCCGTCAATGGGGGGTGGGTGGTTGGGGGGACATGAGTCGGGTCTGCTGACAGGTGCCTGTCAATGGGGGGTGGGTATATGGGCTGGGGGACATGAGTCGGGGCCTGCTGGCAGATGCCTGTCAATGGGGGTGGGTGGGGGACATGAGTCAGGGCCTACTGGCAGGTGCCCGTCAATGGTAGGTGGGTGAGTGGGTTGGGGGTCATGAGTCGGGGCCTGCTGGCAGGTGCCCGTACATGGCGGGTGGGGGGACATGAGTCGAGGCCTGCTGGCAGGTGCCCATCAATGGGGGGTTGGGGGACATGAGTCGGGGCTCCCAAGTGCATGGTGACATGTGGCCTGCCTGCGGGGCATGCCCAGGGTGGATGGGCCGCCTGCGGGGCATGCCCAGGGGTGATGGGCTGCCTGCGGGGCATGCCCAGGGGTGATCTGCTGCTCTGCTTTTTGTTAAGCAGAGAGGTGAGGGAAGCAATGTTGCATGTTAGCTCATCATGTATTTATGCATGTGTGAAAGCAGTGTGTATATGTATTTTGTAATATGTGTGGGTGAATGAGTGTATGATGAATGGGGGACTGGATGTGCGTTTGAATGAGCAAGTGTACGGTGAATGGGGGCGCGAGTGAATGGTATGTTTAAATGAGTGAGTGAATGTTGTGCTTGTGTGTGTTTGTGTGTGTGCATGCTTATGTATAATACTGGGCTGGTTTTGATGGGTAGAGGGTAGGAGTGGCACACTGTACTACCGCCTGGTTCCCTGGTGGTCGCTTTTGCTTAAAGGGTGATGCCTGATCGAAAACCTGGGCTCTAGATATAAAAATTATCAAAACAATCCAATCACCTGGTCATTCTCACTGGCATATTGTGCTTTATGTGGGCCCCAAACCAGACAAGCCTAGGGATAGAACAGAGGGTGGAGCCACATAGTTTACCCCACTCAGTTTCTGAAGTAGCCCCTCCCATCACCAGTTAACCCACCCCCGAAATGTAGGTTTAGTTGTGCCCCTGATATCGGGCATGGCCCAGGTCATGTCCAACCGATCATGCGAGGAACCTTCTATGAAGCATACCACTTCCCTTCACTTGTCCCTTTTCCATACAACACTAACCCGGAACTACTATGCCAACCTTCACCAGGGCTGGGGGAGAGATTCTCCGCTCCCTCTTCTCTTGCATTCCAGAGAGTGGCACATTTTAGCCTCCCACCAGGTTTGTGTCAGAGATTCCCTGGAACTCCCCTATTTTCTCCTAACAAACGGAGAAGCATCATGTGGATGCGTGGGTTGCGGTGTGGTTGCCTGGCGGCATGCCATTGTAGGGTCCACCAACATGCAGACAACAGTGCAGCAGATGTGCAGCAACAGTGTCCCTCTGGATTTACAGTGGGTTGTGTAGATGATGTGTAGGCGGGTGTCTGTCCCCTTCATGTTGTGTTTGTATTCATTGTTATTTATTGAGTGCTTTGCGCCAAAGCCCTGTACAACAAAAAGAGAGCGGCGAGGCGTACAGGGAGCGTATCCCGGTGACTTGCAAGGCGATAACCCGACTGATATTCTCTTTGATATGCATAGGTGGATATTTCTGATTTACAAGCACGTGCCCTGCTCTGCAGGAGATTGCACCAGGCAGGACATGCGTCTGTCGTGCGTGCAATGCTGATATGCGGGCTAAAGTCCCAGACTAACATGTTAGGATGAATAGCTGACACACATGTGAGATTTTCAGCCCTCACCCAGTGTGTTGTCGGGATGACAACATCACATTGTGCCTGGCTAACGTAGAGGAGTGAGAGTTTAAATGACATGCACTCAGTGTGTCTGGCAAACGAGGGTGTGAGGGGTGGGCTCACATGCCGTGTTGAGGGTCTGTCTGCTTCCTTACATGCAGAGCAACCTGTCTTCCTGGCACGCGAGTTGGTGCTGACTGGCAGCTGGACCGTCTGATTGATAGGCGAGGATGGCAGGCTAATATATAGTTGGGTAGTGTGGGGGTGGCAATGGGAGGGACTTCCTGACGTTAGTGATGCTTAGGTGACATGCAGGGGTGTGACTAGTTCACATTCAGTGAGCATCTGCGTGGCACGGCACGCATGGAGGACTGCCTGGCAGGGGCGAAGGGGGGGCGGCTGACTGACATGCACTTCTGGCGTCTGTCATGCACATCTGGTGTCTGTCTGACAGGGGAGCTGACTTATGAATTTCCCGGGGGTGGGGGGTGCCAAATACAGGAAGTGACATCACTGGCAGTTATAGGACCGCAAATTTGCATGGAGTCACCAACTTGGTGCAACAGTGCACGGGGGGGGTGGAGGCGCGCGCAGAGCCGAACAGTGGAAGCATTGGCTAGCATGTACTGCATATACTAAAGTCAAGTAAGAAGGAGATTTAAGCCTTCGGGTTGCATTCCAGTAGGCCATCACTGCCCCTACTCCACCCCTCTATAATCATCCAGGTTGTAGTAGCCCTCAAAAGGCAGAGCAACACAACTAGGATGGGAGAATGAAATGTCGTTTGAAGAAAAAGTAAGGCAATAATACCGTACTTAAGACTGGTGCTCTCAGTTGACCTTAAATAAGGTTGCACAATTATATATAACTCTTGCGTGAAGTACTTGCAATGTCAAACAAAAGTATCACCAGACGGTACATGATTTTCCAAAAGAAATGTTTAATTCACATTTCTTGGTTTTGTGTTTCTTAATTAGTTCAAATATTGCGAGGCAACTCGAAATAGATAGGTCAATTATTCAAAAAAGCACATATGCCAATGCATTTCGGTCTATGACCATCTTCAGGGCTGTACTGAAGTGAATATAGAATCTAAACAGTGTTGACATAATTCATTTAGCGAAAGATACATAAATGCAATTCATGGTTCGAAAAAATGTAAAGCACATACCCCAGGTAGATCCAAATCAATGTTGAAAATGCGGGAGGAAGGTAAAGGAAAGTGTGTCAGAATCGCCATATTACTAAGTATTTACAATTATTTACCATCTTTGCATACAGCACCCTTATACCAGCTAACTGCGAGTTGTCCTCTCCTGTGAATGCGTTCGGAGAATGTCTCCAAAGTTCCTGTTGATTACTAGAGGGGAAGTATGTACTACTGTTTCTGTCGCTATATCCAGATGTATAACTAAGCCGATTAGATCAGTGAGTTCTTACCTGCACAAGTATGACTCGCGCGCAGAACCGATCGCGCTCGCTGTGGAAGCGAAAGTAAACCGCGCGCAAGCAATAATGATTTTAAGGGTTGTCATGGGAACGTGGGCGGGGCATTGAACACAATGTACTTTTATGGATATGCACTGATTGCACATTATGAAATATTTTGAAATATTTTGAATAGTTTTTGTTTGTCACTCGATTTACTCCACACAATCAGATTTTCGACCATGGCTAGCACCAATATAATATTTGTTGACTTTATAGAGCATGTATGTGTTAATTGCACTTGGAAACCTTACTAACCATAACTAATTACCGAGGACATATCCACACCTATACATACCAGTTAGAGCTCCCAATAGCAACGTACAACACGCATCCACCTGAGGGCCATGGCAACAGTCCCGCCCCCCTGTGCTCCCGCAGGGCGGTGGGTCCCGAGGCGTACCTGCAGCGGCATTCGCGCTGCTGCTCGACGCCCCGCCCACGTTCCCATGACAACCCTTAAAAGCATTAATGCTCGCGCGCGGTTTACTTTCGCTTCCACAGCGAGCGCGATCGGTTCTGCGCGCGAATCATACTTGTGCAGGTAAGAACTCACTGATCTAATCGGCTTAGTTATACATCTGGATATAGCAACAGAAACAGTAATACATACTTCCCCTCTGGTAATCAACAGGAACTTTGGAGACATTCTCCGAACGCATTCACAGGAGAGGACAACTTACAGTTAGCAGGTATAAGGGTGCTGTATGCAAAGATGGTAAATAATTGTAAATACTTAGTAATATGGCGATTCTGACACACTTTCCTTTACCTTCCTCCCGCATTTTCAACATTGATTTGGATCTACCTGGGGTATGTGCTTTACATTTTTTCGAACCATGAATTGCATTTATGTATCTTTCACTAAATGAATTATGTCAACACTGTTTAGATTCTATATTCACTTCAGTACAGCCCTGAAGATGGTCATAGACCGAAATGCATTGGCATATGTGCTTTTTTGAATAAAAAAAATAAATTTAATAACTCGAAAATAATTTCGAGTTGCCTCGCAATATTTGAACTAATTAAGAAACACAAAACCAAGAAATGTGAATTAAACATTTCTTTTGGAAAATCATGTACCGTCTGGTGATACTTTTGTTTGACATTGCAAGTACTTCACGCAAGAGTTATATATAATTGTGCAACCTTATTTAAGGTTAACTGAGAGCACCAGTCTTAAGTACGGTATTATTACCTTACTTTTTCTTCAAACCTGTTTAGTGCGATCCGGATGCCATAGGATCTCTTACAGACTGGTAGCTCCAGGTCAAAACATTGATTTAAACAATTTATCTAAACAAACATTACCTATATTAAAATATCTTATTACCGTGGTGCCCACCTGCACATTGGACTTCCAGAATGAAATGTCGTCCCATCCTGTGAGTGTGTCAAACGTCAGAGCAAAGACTGTGCGTGTGCCGCCTACCTTGGAGCACAATCTCACTAATTTGGTGCAAATCTCCGCTCCCCGCCAATAGCATTCAGCCTCACCGCGTGCACACTCAGAGACAGGCAAACAGTCTCATTTGCCCTCTCCCTGCCCCTGCTCCCTGCCCCCTCCCTCGCTTTGCATCTGTACCTCCATTTCTAAAAATCGTTCTGGGTTGGGTGTACCTCTACATCTGTTCAACCCTCTTGCCAAGACGGGTGCACAGATGTACAAATTCACCTAACCCAAAATGATTTTTAGAAATTGAGGGACAGACTTGTTTTGCATCTGTGCATCCATTTCTAAAAATCATTTTGGTTGGGTGTACCTCTACATCTGTGCACCCCTCTTGCCAACAGGGGTGCACAGATGTACAAATTCTCCCAACCCAAAACGATTTTTAGAAATTGAGGGACAGACTTGCTTTGCATCTGTGCCTCCATTTCTAAAAATCCTTCTGGGTTGGGTGTACCTCTACATCTGTGCACCCCTTTTAGCAAGAGGGGTGCACAGATGTACAAATACACCCAACCCAAAACGATTTTTAGAAATTGAGAGACAGACTTGTTTTGCATCTGTGCCTCCATTTGTAAAAATCGTTTTGGGTTGGGTGTTACTCTACATCTATGCACCGCTCTTGCCAACAGGGCTGCACAGATGTACAAATACACCAAACCCAAAACGATTTTTAGAAATTGAGGACAGACTTGTTTTGCATCTGTGCCTTCATTACTAAAAATCGTTTTGGGTTGGGTGTACCTCTACATCTGTGCACCCCGGTGCACAGATGTAGAAGTACACCCAACCCAAAACGATTTTTAGAAATTGAGGAACAGATGCAAAGCAAGAGCCTCTTGCTTTGCATCTGTCCCACAATTTCTAAACATCGTTTTTCCCAGGCTTTCACCCCGGCCGTCAGAGAGAGACACAATCTGGATGGAACAAAGGGCCATCCATACTGTGTCTCTTCTCCCCGGCCAGGGTGTATGGGGGGGCTAAACCCTGAATTCATTCTGCCGGGTGCCCCGCAGCCCCCCCCGTACTCAGCGCCCCTGCTGTCTGACATGTAGGGTGAGTACCTGATTGACATTCACGGGCTCTGCTCTGGCAGGCATTCTAGCGCAGTAAGGGGTCTGATCAGGGTATGCAGGGGGATGTACTTGCTGACATTTAGGGATAGGGTGTCTGACTGTGCCGAAATGCGGTGTTCAGCTGAAATTTACCCGAGGCCGTCCTACTAGGGAGTGGAGGTGGGGGGGTTCTGCCTGCTAATTATAGCGTGCTGCCTCACCGATATATTGCAGAAAGAATGGGGTGCCCAACTGAATTGCAGGCACGAGCGTCTGCCGTATGGTGTGGAGCCTGCCACAGCTGACTTTTTGCGGGGGAGGGGTGTATTTGGTTAACGTAAGTGCCAGGCTATTATGGAAGTTATGCAAAAAGGACGAACATACTTCTTGACACTTAAGGGGTTAAGGGTGTCCTTTTGGTTAGAGACTGAACGACCTATGTCATTATACCAGCGTACAATGACGTAAGAACCGTGGCAGCACTTTATGACGGTGTTGTTAAGTTGGTCTGTATACTGCCACTTTCTACTGCGCAACCCAAGCTGCAATGCTGGTCGTTTCACGGATCCTCCCGGACCCGTAGTTCCTTGTCTCATCCAAATCCCCATTCTCCAGTTTACCAATGACCCCTCTTACCGTCATGTTCGGCTCCCTACTTCTGTCCCCATCTGAGTGCCGTATGCGGGTGCTGCTGGTGTTTCTGTTTGGCATCGCCTTTAGTCCTGCCGTGAATACGCAGGCCTAGTTAGAAGCCGATGTTTGCACACATTGAAATCAGAGCCGGCCTTAGGGGAGGGCGGGCCGAGTACCCGCCCGGGGCGCCATGCCCCCCAGGGTGCCATTAGCCCCCGCTACACCAGCTCAGGGGAGTCTTTCAAGGGCTCCCCCGAGCTGGCATAGTCGGATAATGCATGGCAGATGCCCCTTTGTTATTAAATGTGCCCACGGCGGCAGGGCGCATTTAATAACAATAAGGTGCTGATGCTTTGCATCAGCACCCTATTCACATGATTACCTCCTCGCTCGGACGCGGGAGCGGGGCGGTTTGCATTGGAATAGGGTGCTCATGGGCCCCATTCCAGTGATTAAACCCCTGCGAGGCGCCGGAGCGAGGAGGTAAACATAATAAGTTGTTGCAGCACCATCTCCAACCCTTCACTGACACGAAGCCTGGTTTCCGGATGTATCCCCTCAAAGCTTTCGGCAGGAGGCTGTCGCTGACAGGTCATTGCCTCCACCCTTCACATGTCCGCTGTGTGCCCCATAGACGGCGGCACACCCTACTGCTGTACCTCCGCACAAGCTGTCGGAGCCTGCCAGTGAATGGAAGGCTTCTCTGCATCAGAGCAAAAGTGCATAAAAGAGGAACACTTTATTACTAAATAAGGAGGGTTCAAGGTACACCTCTACTCGTCACTTCCCCTGACTCTGTTGACCAGGGGCGGGCGGGGACGGGGCGCTAATTCGCTCAGGACGCTGCTGCATCCAAGGCCGGCCCTGATTGTGATATTTGAGTAGGCTAAATAGCTGTATTACTATTCCGGTAAGCAACCGCATCCCTCGCATACAGATTGGTCTGCTGAACCCCTTGTAATCAGGGTAGGAATTGGACCAGAACCATACGGAGCTGTGCTCCTGCAAAAACTGTTTGTGCACGAAGGGGGGGGGGGCGTTCCCCCAGTACATTTTGTCCATTTCCAGCACTACTTTTAAATACATTTCAACAACAGTCCATGCACATGCACTTTCACCTTAGTTACTGCATAAATCAGAGACACTTAATAATAAAATAACTAGCAACTTTTAGGGACTCGATTAAAAAAATGGGGTAAATTGCACGTAGAGGACTGGCTGTGTTTGCACTTTTCTGCAGGTCATCTACACCATTTATGTGTCGGCATTTGCACTAGAGGTATAAAAATAGTGTTGAAACAGGTGAAGTCAACTTAGTGAAGTCAACTTAACACTTTTTATGCACTTTATAGGAGCTCATTTTGTGCTTGCCGTAAGGCGTATGGATGGCGTAAAATCCTTGCATAAGGTTTTCATGTCTTCCATTCATGCCACGGCTCATTTTCGTCAGTTTGTATGGTGGAGAGGAGGGATGGAATGCAACCTGCTTTTCTGCCAAAACCCTTTCTCTCCTCCATACAAATACTCCAGCAGTTGCGCCGGCATGCATTTTCATACCGGTGCAAATGCTAAAAATCCCTATGCAGTTTGCCTGCCCTTTGCTCTACAGGGATCCAATGGCAGGGAGCATCCATTCAATTTGCGCGGCAGAGTACAAAAGTGGTGGGCAAAAGGCGGCGTACACGCTTGTACCCAGCCTTTTGCGGTTCCCTTTTGCACTCCGCCTTGCAAATTATCATACTTTGGCGGCAGGGAAGTAACAAGTCTTCACCGCCGATTTAGGCGGGGCACTAAACTGAGCCCCATAGTGCAAAAAGTGAAAAAGCCTCCCACAAGCACGGATGATGGCTTTATGTTGAATTTACCTACATTTAGCACGTGCCAAAAACAGGTGGTCCTCTTAGGAACCAATTGGTTTTTATAATAGGATGAAAATGCGGTGCTGGTGTAAAACCACGTGGTGTTTTTGCAGGTGGAGAAGGAATTCAATGTGGAAATGGTACATCTGTTAAGGGCCCCAGTTCTGTCTCCAAAAACCAGAAAAGGGCCCCAGAGCACTGGTGTTACACCAGATTTTAGCACCACTTTTTGCACACCGTGGTCTTGGGACATGATACGTTTGATTCATGGAACGTTTTCCTATGGGATTGCGCCATTATAAAACACTTCCATGAATCAGGCCCGTTGTGCGCCTGTGCCGTCCGTGCTTATATGCGTGACTGGCTCACCCGCACGTTGGTAACCAGAAGGCCCCCTCACCTGCTCTTAATTTTTTACGGGATGTTTAATATTTATGGTACCCCTATCCGAGCGGAGCCGGCCCGGCGCGCGCCGGGACGGGAATATTTATAGCCGTCTCTCTGCACTCCTTCCCTTTTCAATTACAATGGGCGCCGAGCATAATGAAGTGCGAAGGAGCTCGTTAATCGGAAATTGATACTCTCAGCCTTTTACCACCACTTTTTCCCTTAATAGAATTAAAAACAGATTAATAATTGACGCCAGGCGGTGGCTTGACACTCGGGCTGTGGGGCTAGGGGGCTGGGGAGGACAGGCTAGTTTCAACAAGCATCAGTGTGTTCTTGCTTCTGTCTTTTGGATGGGGTACATAACAGAGCCCTGACCTTTGACTGCATGGCATAGCAATACATACCATAGTAATTTATAAAAAAAAGTCTTACAGTCTTACTGAAATATTAGGACTAAGAAATTCCAGCCAAGAACTGACTTTCCTAAAGAAGTAGCAAAGATTGACTGGCCAGTAAAGGTAGATGGACGAATTTCCAGACAGCCCAGTGTTCAGCTGGGGCAGAGTCAGCCAGGGAGCAAGCTTGATTTTTCCCATATAGGAGGATTAATAATGCAGCTCTGATTCAGATAGTCCCAAAATGCAAGAGTCAAAAACCCGCCTCTTCTAATCTCAGGGTTAATACTCCATTTAAGTTGCTAAACCTCATACTAAGAAAAGCACAGACTGATCATAATATCAAAGCCAGGTTGCAACTAACCATATACAATGTCAGCAGTTCCTAGTAAAGTACGACAGGGAGTCAGATTCTTTTAATGGCATGAAGGTGAGTATTAGGCATCAAATCGATCTCCTTATTCAATAATCATAAAAAAAGAAGATTTTTTTGTAAACTACAGCTCCAGAAATCCCACCCCTGGTAGGATATAGTATTTATTACTTTGTCCAATTAAATTCATCCTTACACTTACATTCTCTTTCTACCAATCGCGCATTCTCTTTCTGAATACGTACACCAGCAGATTCAGGCATCAGCTTTGGAAGATAACAGAGGAATATAATGACGAACTGATCCCATCTCAAAATCCCTGTGAATCTGACGTGTTGACAGTTAAAGCCGTCCACAGATCCAGAAATTAGGAGGATGAATTAATAAGGGAGGGATAATACTCACTTCAGTGCCATCAGTAGAATCTCCACACTCCCTCGTAATTTACTAGGAATAATCTACATTCCATTGCATGTCACAGGGTCTTCCTATTATGCTGTTTTAATGCTTGGACACAATGAACGCGGCTTCAGGAGAAATAACCTTACAATAGAATTTGTTGGAAACAATGAACGCGGCTTCAGGAGAAATAACCTTACAATAGAATTTGTCAAAGTTCTGCTCATTATCAGTAAACAGACCTTAAAATGTTTTCAACCCTGGCCCCTTACCTCTATTTATTTTCAAATTTGTTTATTGGCATTTATTATTTAGTACATTTACAGGACACCAAGCGTGTCCGTGTTTCGAGGATAATGAGCATTTCAGAATAAAACATTTAACAAATTAACATTACAACATTTAACTATCTCCCAGTGTTTCCTGTTGAGGTTATGTTGCTTGGTGGAGCAGGGGGGGGGGATCCTGATGGTCTGGAGGGGGGGAAAAAAAGGGGGGGGGGCATGCCTGTGAGAGCCCAGTGAGGTGGCAGCGTAATGGTCACAGGTCTTGTCAACTCAGTTCATGGTTCTGTTTCGGTGGATTCATACCAGTTCATGGGGGCTTGTCATCTGAGGGGTAAAACAGGGAGTCTGTGAGTTCTTTCCAGGCCTCAAGGGTCATACTAGAGTCATCTGTGGATCTGGCCACACTGTCCTCCTAAGCCGTTGTTTCTGCTCGTACCCAGTGTTTCAGCTCAGAGTGCCAGCTTTTCTGTTAGGTCCCAGTCGTTTTTTTCCAAGACATTGCCACAGTCCTCTTTGCCAGTATACACATAATGTCCATTAGTCTGGTGAGGTGCTTGAGTTTGGCCGGTCTGGTGTATGTGCCGAGTAGGCATTCCTCCGGGGTCCATTTGTATCTAGTCACCCCCAGATTGTCGCTTGTCTGCTGTATGGCGGTCCACAGGGATTGTGTCTTAATGCACTTCCAGAATACGTGGATCAAGTCCGCATTGCTCTGTCCACACCATGTGCAGTTAGAGGGCGACATATTATTGATTATTGCCAGCCTGGATGGGGTTAAGTATGTTTGGTGTAGCAGGTTGAGTTGTATTTGTCTGAATCTGTGGTTCCTGGAGACAGACTTGGGGAATGTCAAGGCCCTTTCCCATTCTCCATCTGACAGTTCCCGGCCCATGTCCGCTTCCCATTTGCCTCTCAAAACAGCACCCCGTGGGTTGGGGACGTCCCTTAGGTGGGCATAGATCTGGGACACCGGCTTCCAGCCTTCGCCCAGAGCATAAAGTAGTGTAATCAGGGGGTTTGATTCCGGTTCTTCCGGCCATGACGTCCATTTGGTTCTTGCTGTGGTTCTCATCTTCTGATACCACAGGAACTGGCCCGCATGGACTCCATCTACTTCCTGAAGTGTTTCAAAGTCTTTAAAAGCCCCATCCACAAACAAGTCCCCCCATGAGTATATCCCATTCCTTTCCCAGTGTCTGAGGTGGTGCAAATCTGCGACAGAGCCACATACGTCCGAGAGTAGTGGTATGTCCGGGGAGTAGTGGGGCTTAGAGCAGGCGAGGGTTACTGTCCTGCGCCATACTTTTTGTCCCAGGATGGCCATGAAAGGGGCATTTCGCATCAGGTGGGAGGGGAACCCAGATGAGTTCTTTCATATGAAACGGGGATACTAGGGTCTGCAGTAGGGGGGTCTCGGATGTGGCCTCATCTGCTAGCCATTTGGTGACAAAACTAAGCTGTGCTGCCAGGCAGTACTTTTCCTGGCCCCTTACTTCTATGCTCACCCAGCATTAATGCATTTAAGGATGTTGAGCAGTGCATCTTTGTGCTACTTTCCAGCCACCCCTGGAATGCGCAAGTCACCTTTGAGAATAAGGTGACCTCCACATTTCTAAAATGAGCGTAAATTTAAAAAGCAAATGCTCTGTGCTTTTTTCATTTGCACTACATTTTGGAGACCTTATCGGTTCATCATAGCACAACTCCTGTAATTGTAATTGGTTATTTATAACACGTTTAATGCGCAGAGGTTTCTAAGCGCGGACCCAGGCATCGAACCGGTGTTGCTCCGCATCGTCTTCCTTCCAAGGCGAGCGCTTGGCCCTGAGCTATCCAGAGTTTCTCACCATCAGAAGTCTCACCATTCTGTGGGGAATATATTGGTCACGTGCAATCCTGAAAGTTGAGATCCATATTGATAAATGTATATGCCATTATTTGTTAGAAAATATATTGGGAAACCACACTCAACATAGGGAGTTCCTTCCGCCCCAATTAAGATGGCCCACAATACACCATTAATTTTTGGGTTCAGCTATGTATGACTCATAAAGAGCCATGTAGATCCCTCCCCCTGTGCCAACAATGAGCCAAGAACAAGGTTGGGGTATAAACCTCTGTTTTGGGGCACTCAGGAAAGACGGCAAGGCTCCTCAGGTCTGGTCAAAGACTCCTGTGGAAGATAGTCACCAGCATCCATCCCTCATATGGCTCTCTGTAATAATGGCTCAGAGTCAGCTGTTTGCTTTCCCAGTTTCTGTCTCCCATGCAAGGTTACGGCTCCACCAAGTTTAAGGCCTCTCCACCCAAATAAGGGCAGGAAGCTGTCTTAGGATTCACCCAGGCGGATTATAGGCAAATCTCCCTCAAGATGTTAGCAGCTCTCCCTCCAAAATGCATTTTAGGCAGGGGTTTTCTGTCTCTCTCTTCCTTTCTCTGTAGAGAAATATTAAGATCAAGAGGTGTCCACTTATTAGCCTGAATTTTCATTGGACCTCTGCGGTTTTCTCATACCCCCAAGGTTTAATCCCTCTCTAACTATAGTCCCTTGGATTTCCATGATTGAAGTGAAGTGAAGAGGTACACACCTTCTGCCATTTACTGTTTTTTTACATGACAGCTTTTGCACTCAGAAAGTGCACTCATGGCAAAATGTAGTAACTTAGCAAAAAATGCCATAATATATAAATATGAATGTTCCCCTAATCATGATTGAAATGTGAAGCTTACAAGTAATTGCACCACTGGGCTATGGTTTTTCACCCTTTATGCAAAAACTAACATAGTTGGGAAGGTGCAACCTTGGACCTTGATACTAATTTAGTAAGTCATCAGATCCCCAACTTTCATATTCAGCACGCTTCCGGGGAAGCTAGAAACAGCTTTTACATTAGAACTAGAATTCCCCCAAATCACATTTCACTCTGCCCCCATTTTCCTTAAGGCCAGATTTGTTCAGCCCTTGCCCCCCACTGTATTTCTCACTGGTCTTTCCCCCTGTTTTGTCTCCCCCCCCCTCCTTCTGTACCCCTACAGGAGGAGCTTGTCTCTGTTTCAGACACTCTGAAACTTTCGGATTAACCCCCCGTGGAATGATGGTCCTGATGAAGATGGCCTTATAATGAGTGCCATTGAAACCGGTCGACCCCACAGGTCATGAGGGCTCTCATGACCTTCATCAAATATCTCCACTTAAAGGAAAAAGATATTGTGAGATAACAACCGTTCCTGCGCACACCCAGATGGAAAGAGTGTGCAATTTTTAGAAGAGCTTCCCCTCACCACTTGGCCTCTTGGCCTTTTTTGACTTTTCAGCAAAACACATACTCTGCATTAACTAGGCCACTTGACTTGTTAAGGTTTGGGCTAGCATGCATGTTCCAATATGTCCTTTTCCATTAGACCAATGCATTCCTCAGTAAAGGCCTAACCTGGCCTTCCAATTATGTCTTCTGGGGCAAATCATCTTATCTCAGTGTATAGTACTCTGATGCCTTCTGTGAAAAGTCTTGTCTTGTCACATACTCGTGCTATTGCTTAGCACGCCGTCTCCTCTTTCTTTTTATGTAGGCCATTGGAGTGAAGGGGCCATTTACAGAAGAGAACTAACCAAATTTCACCAGTCTCTGATAAGAACATTTTCAGGTGTTCTTATTTAGCACAAGATAATGGTTGCTTTCTTACACAATTTGAAAGGTACTTCTGGCACATCATATATAACAGTCAACAAGTCTGGGTGTTGGGTGTATTTAAAGCTTTCAAATGCAATAGAAGCACCAGATTAAATATTTTAATTGATATTCTGGTACTTGTATAAATACCTTGGTGATGGAGAACACAAGCTGGAACAATTTGCATTTTTCATAACAAGATTCTATAAAGGTTTCTTTTTAAATATTGTCAAACCGGGTTATGATGTGATTTGTGTACTCTCCAAGTCAGCTGTACAAATCAGGGTATTATTTTAGTTCATGGAGGTCAAACATTCACAAACAATGGTTCCTTGCTGTATGATATGCACTGGGAAGCAATGTGTCAAGTGCAGAATTGCAGATTGGCTCGCATCCTGAATTTACCGCATAACTGTGAGTGAGCATGGTATCACAAGTCACTGACACAAAAGGTACCATTTGTAAAACCTTTATTCAATTTTCGGGGTTTGGAAAAACTCCTACTTTGCCTAATAGCTAGGATGGGAGCAGTCTCTACCATCAAATAATAAATAAAATAGTCCTAGTTGAGTCCATCAAATCAAAATGGCCTACACTATAGAAAAACATAATGCTGACCTATTTCGTGTACACAAAGTGTGTAAAGGAGAATATTTATGTAAAGGAAAATCAGTGTTAGAATATAAAGAATAAATGTGGCTCTCCTCTCCACGTTAGGCAGCACAGAGGGTCTCAAAACAAAGGAAGTTCAAAACGTGGATCGAGGCCCGCCTAACCTTCCATGTTAAAGTCTCTCTTTCTAGCTTTCAAAACACAGTGCAACAAAATGTTCATGCCATACTCCCTCAGTCGGGCTCAGAACTTTCAAAGTAAAAAGTTCACATACGTCTCCCTCAGTCAGGTTGGGACATTTCAAAGCAAAACGTTCATATAGGTCTCCTTTAGTCTGGCTCTGACCTTTCAAACACAACACTTTCAGGGATTCCCTACTCAAGGCTTAATTCACATCCTTTAGGGGTTCCCTTCCCCAAACTTATCACCCTTCCGGTCTCCCTCAGCTAGGCTCTGACATTTTTCTGGTGTCGAAGACTTTTGAATGTGCATGGCTTTTACTGTAGACCTCTGCAGGACCACTTCGGCTTTCCCTTCAGCTCACACTAATGTGTTATTTGCCCCAGTGTCTCTTGATCTTGGTAGTTCGATGTCATAATCACAAAAGTTCAACGTTCGCCTTTTTACTCTCCCCCTTTTTCTGAGGGTTAATTTTGATCACTTTGTTTTTTTTATAGTTCATTCACTTTATTGCTTCATAACGAAACAATTGCACCTTTCACAGAGATTTTCGAGAGGGCTACTTCCCTTCGCCGGACCACTCCGCTACTCGGTATCGCTGGTTTCACAGCTATCAGTAATTTAAAGTTCATCACAGGTCTGCCTTCCTTTGCGTGTTATCCACACGCATTCAGCCTTCAATTGTTTGATATATTGTTGCAACTTCAATCTTTCCTTAACACTCACCAGTCTTTCATGTCGTTTGCCAACTCACTGGCTGTGTGCATTTCTTTCTTTTTTTTGTAGTTTTTTATTCACGAGTCAAGGTCAATACCACTTGGCCTCGCCTCCCCAACTCTGCCGTTCACCCGGGAGGTTCGTTGGCGTCCTTAAAACACAATACAGTCTTCTTGTCTGGGATTTGGTCCGCTGCACGTGTCTTTCACAGTCTTTTGGAGGCAATGACCTCCTGCAGGAAACTCCTGGGGTTCTCTACCCTTTTCTCTCGTCCCTCTGTCCGTCGCTCTGCTCCAGTAAGTGCACCTTAGCCCCAGAATTTTTGCTCTTAATCATGTTCCACCACCTTGATCAGAGTGTGTCTCTATGTTACGCCTTTTATCTGTGTGGGGAGAGCCAATTGGTATCAGATGTAAGCACTTATAGTCAAGTGCCTGACTTTGCCTGTCCCGATTAGCGGGACATGTCCAATGAGATATGTAACAGTTTCCTCTTTGCTCTCAGTTGCCCTCTTCCTCGGCCCAATGTTTTTGTGAACAGGTTGTGGGCACGGGAAAGGGGGGAATAATGCGCCTCACCATCGGTCATCTCACCCCCACCCCCAAAGACTCCTCACCCGGTGATCTTTTCACACTGGTCCACCTACAGGAACTTAATCCAAAAGCAATGGCCATGTCCTGCCCACCTGGATGACAAGTCCCTGAGGACTAGGAGGCGAGACACTATTTGGTTTCTCACATAACCAACATGCGTGATCCGGGACAATTCATTTAACCAGCGGTTTCTAACCTGTCAAAATTGCCATTCTCTAAAAAGTTCAAGTTGTCAGCCCCTCAGGATATGCTCTTTAAAAATGTCTGGCTCATGATTTAACTTGTTATAGTTTTGCTTCATATACAGAAATAGTGGCCTTGACATATTTCACACCATAAAGTCATTTGTTTCTTTGCTGACTATCATCATCACATCTTGAGCACAAAAGTTGTATTCTAATCTCAGTCTATGTTAGCATGCATGCACCTTTATGGTAGCTTCTAATTTATATGCACTATTTCTTGCAAATACCTTTGGTCATTCCCACCCATTACCACCCCTCTCCACGAGATACATCCTGTGGACCCCACACGGAATCCCTGCCTAAAGACTCCTCCCAGGTGGCCAGGGAAAGGCAGATGTTTCCTGATCCTGACCTTGGGGGTGGTGCACTGTGGGATGATCACTTGGGAGAAGAAAAGGCTCATGGAAGTGAGAGGAATCCAGAGAGTGGGATAGAGTATTTGCCTTCTTGTGAAGGAGAAATGCTTTCACTCCAACAAAATGTTATGGCTTGTTGCCATTATAACCCTTCTGTGCACAAGTTAACCATCTCAGTGTGGGTGAAATTAGTCAGAAACCTTGTATAAATCAAACAGATAGACATCTTTCTCAAAATCAGGGAACTCAGACACTTGAAAACTTCTCTCATTCCTGAAAGTGTAAGAGAAGGAGGTTTGTGAATGTTACAAACATATCATCTAAAAATCTATATTCCTCTTTAACACCTAATCTGATAACTGATTCCTATAATGTTCCCTTAGTAAAGGTTATAAGAAATAAAGACCAAATCCTGAATAAGGAAATAGTTAAGAAACCTAACCTTGTGGTTCGGGACTTCAAGTCTCATAATTCCCTTAGTACTGGGACGAGGAAGAGGGATGCAGAGGAGCAAAACTGTAGCGAGAAGTTAATTAGTGGAGATTGTCCACACCTGATTTAGACTCGGTGGTTTAAATTGTCCCCTTAGGTGCAGACTAAGGAGAAGTTAGAGAAGCCATAGAAGCTGGGGAGGCCAGAGGAGCTGGAGAAGCCAGAGAAGCAGAGAGGAGAAAGGCCAGTGAGGCCGAAACATAGGAGGCAGTGCATGCTGTGCAGGACGTGCCTGCAAGTGGAAGCGGGGTTACAAGAGTGAGCCTTTGCTGGAATGGCTAGGGGTCTTGAGAAGGTCGGCGCATCTCCATATCCCCCTTGGGGAGGTTGTACAGCAGAAAGTCGGCATGGTAGAAAACGCTGAGAGATCTCTGGCGACTGGGTTGTGCAGGAAACTCACAGGAGCTTGGGAAGCTCTGAGTTGGCATGGCGGTGGAGACAGAGAACACCAGGGAACTGTTCAGCCACCAAAGATAACTGCCAGCAAGCGCTAAGCAAGAGCGACTTACCCGGTGAGTGCACCACTTGCAAATGGAACCGGAGTGCTCAGGTGCTGCTCGCATGTGCCAGCTCCGCTGCGTTGTCCGTGTGTGAGTGACAGAGGCGCTGTTACTGAATACCGAACTATCAGAAAACCACAGAGCTGGTAGTTATAAAAATAAAGTAGCTTTGATATTCCTTTTATAATTCTATGGAGATCCCAAAAACCCAGTGGGGAAACAATATTAAGGACTAAGTAAGACATGCAAGCAATGACAAAGCCAAATGAACGCTGAACTTGGGCAAACTAAGATTACCAAGCATTACCAAAAGCCTGAGGGAAGCAATACGAATCCCAGGGGTTGTAGTAAGCGCTACACATATGCTGCGAAGAATGTGCCTGATCTAAACTCACATTGCTAAAGCCAAGGTAGCAACAGGAACATACTGTATTCTAGCTACTGTGTAATTACTGAAGCAGAAAGGAGGAAAATAGGGCAAACGGGCTGCCCTTCTGGAATAAGCTATCCAGAGGGAGATGAGCGAAGTTTGTAGCAGAGCCTTAAGATGTTCTCCTAAACAATTTGTTGTATTTGAAGCAGAAGGGAAGGAAAGGTGGCAAACCGGCTGCCCTTCTAGACTGAGTTATCTAGAGGGAGATGAGCATCATTTACAGAAAAGTCCTAATATGGTTTTATGTGAATGTTTTATTCCTTGAACGCTTCTAACATTTTGATACCAAAGAAGACTATTATAGTTGTTGCTGTTCTAATTTACTATTGAAGCACTTTGCTGTCTAGTGTTTGAAGAAGTAGACAGGCTGGCAAGTATACCCAAAGGGCAAGATGTGATTTCCCAGAAGAAACCTGGTGAAAGCAATCGCCAGGTAGTAGAAGGTGCAGGTGCAAAAGAATGGTACTAATAGAACAGAACATGTTGAGTGGTGACATTTGCAGAAGAGTTGTGAAAGCTAATTGAAGACAAAGTTACAATTCTTTTTGTAGGTAAAGTTGTGGTGAACCGTCCTGACCAAACTATTTTTTGTTGCAATAAATGTGAAAAAGTTCTTATTCCAGGAGGAGAGTTTATGACTTTTGCAAGATACTTTGTTGAAACAGCAGAACTTTGTGAACCTGAGCACAAGAACTTAAGAACTGTTTTGGAACTTTGTGTTAAACGGATTTCCTTGGCTTTCCTTTTGATTTGTGTAGAAGACCCTGGTTTGATCTGGGCAAGGGAAGTTCGCCCAGATCTTGACAGGAGACATTCATCACATTGTGACCAGGTCATATGTTAGATATTGGTGTGGAATTGAATTGCCATGCATTTCCTTTTTGCTTTGATTGTTGTATATGTGTGAGGGTTAGATAACCCTTTGTTAGAGTGTTTCCTTTAGTTTATTTTAGGCAGGAAAATCTATGTCACTGTAGGCATACTGAGGCGTTTATGAAACCTATTTCTTTAATAAAATGCAAAAGTTGGAAACACTCTACAAAGTTGTCCACCTCACATTTCTGATCCCTCACACCCATTCCGCAAACACATCCTCCCAGGATCTCCTTGTTCTAGCTTTATCAAGCAGTAACATCAAACGTTGGCCTGCTAGTGTTCTTTCTAAACCTACTTATGAGAATGACTGGCTAAAATGCTGTTGTAAATGTGTTACTGGTGCAATAGACATGTCTTACCAAATGTGTCTGCAGCCACTAGATTTAGAAGCATTACGCATGCCCTTGCACAGAAAACTTGTTAAAAAGAAGTATGGGCAAAGCCAAGCGTTTTAACTTGTTTATAGTTCTTAGATAGGGATTGTCCAGGCACTCCTACCATATGCCCAGGTACTCACATAATATTCCAGCTTTTGCCATCTTATGGCCAGGTGGCACCAGTATGACAGTGCATGGTAAATGCCTATCTCATGCCTACTCAAAACTGTTAACTTTGACAATGCTTGTTAACATGTGTAAAATGTGTCCTATTCCCTCATCAAGGACTGCTAATATTGCCTTGCTTATTATTCTGATTCCAGCAAGTCTGCAGAGCATGAGCAAACTGCAACGGAATACCCATGCGTATTTTGATTGCTGTGTGGCAGCATATCAAGCTATGGATTGTGATCGCATTGGGCCAGGGGCACAACCAGAGTTTCTGGATCCCTTCATTTTTTGGTTCCAGCAGAGGCCCAAAGGCTTCTGCTCCCTGGGACGTAAAATTCCTTAAGATGGCCTTGACCACTAAATGTACTAAATGCGAGTAATACATTTCACAAAGGTTGTTTGTTATGCATGCTTTATTTTCTACTCAACGCACTTTAGCAAACAATACACTCCAAAAATTGGGTTAAGCTTCCTGGTTCTTCTCCACACCTTTTTTTGTGAGAATGCTTTTATGCAAATTGATGTGTGCAATAATTTTGTGGCCTTAGAGAGAATTGGCAGGAAATTTCACCCACTGAATTAATGGTGCAAGCAAACATCACCAGCGTTGGTGTAAGAAGAAAATGAATGGCACATTTTGCAATTTCACACAGCTATGAAATCAATGACTTTGCAAAATCACACCAGTGGAAACCAAACATTACATACGTCTAAGGAACCCATGTTTTCTAAATATTGAGTTTTGCTGTACGAATGATGAATTGGAGCGGTGTGCACCATATTGGAAGTGTTAAGGTCTAGCTGAATGAAGGCCTGCTGTACAGTTAAAAGAAGTGCAGGTGCTTGCCCTCTTCACTGGCCAGTTACAGTGGTAACCCAAGTAAGTAATATTATCTTAAAGAAGATTGGGCATCATATAAGTAAGGAAATACATTCATATACTTTGCCAGATTGTTACCAAAATCATCACCAAACACATTTGTCCCATTCATTTTCACACATATCCTGATCGGCCATTCAGTTCTACGTATGGAATTGGGAATGCTGGTTCTGGAATAGGGTACTTCATGACAATAATGATGGACTGGAGAGCTCCTGTATAACTATAGGTCCTGTGTAGCTATGTTATTGATTGCAGTCCATTGATACTTGTCTGGAATCTAGATGTTGAGTCCAGAACATTCAATATTGATAATGTACTAAATGTGGGCTCAGTTACAAATGATAGCAATATTTAAAGGTATGTTTCCTTTGACATAGTGGTGACACAGAAGAAAATCATCTCTTCAGGTTTGTCTAATGTTATGGCTTCTTTTGATAAGACTAAAATTGATTATGACCAATATATAGTCTTTGAATATGCATCAATGACTGCACAGGAATTATTAACAATCCTGGCTCCCCCCAAAAAAATTTATATGAGAAAACCTAAATATTGAGCAGAATTATTGTCTCCATTTACTGGGTCACCCGTTAGTTACATCATGCCATACATGTAAATGGCTCTCCCGCAAAGTTATTGGATAGAGTTGTTTCAATTAGGATATTTGCCTTAACCATCTTGACATCCTCATATGTCCGCTATTGTTTTAAGACACAGAAATGTAGGCATTAAATCGAAGACCAGCTGATATCAAAATATGTTCATGGTTACAGCCCTCTTTTTTCCTGTAGCATTTATTGAGCTATCATTAGCATTGTATTAAGTTGGCAGGTCCAACCTCTGTGCTACATTACTTGATCTTTGCATCCCTGCCGAGCTAGTTTACCCAATAATATGCCTGTACTCAAAATAATAAATATGGCCCAGGTCTGTTTTGATGGTAAGGAAAGTGTTATGTTCAGGTTCCCTATTATATATGGGCTGTGGCAATGGCATGGTCTTGCTTCCTTCATTTTAAATGTATGTACTAATGATTTGGCAGCCACTGTGGAACCAGCAGCTTCTGATGTCCATCCATAGCCAGTTGTTGTCGCTCTATTCAGGTGACACCGTGCTGCGAGCTAAATAAATATCCTCCCCTGCAGAAATGAATGAATGGGAAGGATCATGTACTACTTTGAAAGAGGCGTTGCAGTGAATAATTGTAATAGTCGGGAACAATGCACTTTATTTATATTGGACTCACAATACCACAGTGCAACTATTATGACTCTCTAGGTTTTAAATTTATGGAAGATAATCCTGGGATAGTCATGTTGAAAGACCAACAGTGAAGATGACAGAAGTGGAGTTGTTTGTTTTTAGATTTGCCCCCAGTTCTTCCATGCACTACTGGTGTTCTATGTAATAGGTTGACAAAGTACAAAGAACTGACAATGATTTTTTCACCGTTTATTGGAGGTCCTTCTGTCAACTTGTATTTATAAAGTGCATTTAGAGCTGATCATGCAACATAGATTACAATTATTCATCACATGATCTCAGGACCTGTGGTCCTTAATTAGTTGTAACTATATAATACATTTACTGATGATATTATTCAAAATGTACTGTGTTTTGACTCCGCACATCATATTCCCAGGTTAAAATATACAAATTATCTATGTATTTGTTTAGACAACAAGCTCCAGTGGAAGAACCCAGATACCATAAGATAAGCAATTAGTCTGGATGTCATGTCTAGATGGTTATAAGTGATTTTAACACTGACATTACATCTGACTACATATATAACAAAACTTTAACAATGATGACATACCTTTTACATCGCCCATATTATCTACATGCAGTCTGTTTCTATAGTCTTTGACTACCATCTACTGGCCCTTTTAATGATTAGACTCCTAGTTTTCTGGTTTTAAATGTCTTTTCACTTTGTTATTATATTACGTTCTACCTATTTTTGCCTTGCTAATACCCTTTA
Source organism: Ambystoma mexicanum (assembly GCF_040938575.1). NCBI lineage: Eukaryota > Metazoa > Chordata > Amphibia > Caudata > Ambystomatidae > Ambystoma > Ambystoma mexicanum. Next base: position 202,635,571 of record NC_090931.1, read on the forward strand.
CGGTGTATACACCCTTACCCCTGTATCCACTTAAACCTGTCTTTCCTGTTTTTTATCCTTGCCTTTATACAATTTTTGACTGAAGTCTATTTGGACTTTTTTCCCACCTAACCCCAAACATGCAATACTATATTATTGACTATATTTCGTTAATTTTACATCCTGCCACTGTTTTTTACCCTCTTTATTTTTGTAATTCATCATTTTGACCACTTCATTTACTGTCTCTCTGTTTTTCTCTGCAATGTAATCACTGGTTACCCTTCAGATCCCTAAATGTTTTTGAGGTGAAGAAGGAAAGGGCAGAAGAACATCATACATCAGGCAAACACTATTTACTCTTAATACCAACCAATGATTTGAATAGTTTTCTTACCACAATAAACCACTGCTCTTTTACAGTGATGAGTCTAGGCTGCTCTCGTTTACATTATGTAATGTACAGATAAGGTCCTGGGGTGACAGTGGAAGAATGTGTACTGGTTCCCCCATAGTGGAATAATCACATGCACACTTTAAGTGGTGTTGTCCATCGAACAACAAAACCAGAAATAACATTTTTCTCAGAGAAAAAAAATCCTTTCTTCAATGTCAAGTAGCTCCTTCTTATTATCCATCAATGCTAGGCTCACTTACTTGTGTAACCCTGAAAATATGTGTATGTACAGCATGTTTTAACTGAAACATATTTTAGCTGGCTTGAAAATATTGATTGGTACTCCGTGATATGTTTTATCAGTCTATTTATTTGATAAAACATTAATGTTTGAATGTGTCTGTATTTGCTTTTGTGGAATTTTCTTAATTATGATATAAAGCTAATCAAACAATTAATCAATTAAATAGGTGTTTTCCTGATAGGCCAGTGTCTTTGATACCGGCTACAATTTTGGGATTATGTTATGAAGGGGACCTTCTCAGAGGTGGAAGAGTTCTATTTGTGGTTCGAAGGAAACAAAAGGCCCGTTGTGCCCAACGACTGATCTCGTCCAGCTTAAAGAATGTGACTAAAAAAATGAGCATGATTGCAGAGGCACCTTTGAACTATCATTTCTATATTTAGGATGTTTCTGCAGGATCCCATTTTCTTGATAATGAAATAATTTTACCTCAGAATACTCTCTGGCAATTGCATCCCTCTGACAATATCGACAGTTAGACTAATGAACAGGTTGTTATCTTTTAATTACTAGATTCTGTTCTTTTGTTATATTTTACCAAACTGTGTGAATTAATTAATAAATGTTTCTTTCTTTTGTCTTTTATTATTTTCCTTTTCCTCTTTTCATTTCTTTATAAAATTGTGTGAGGTTTCTAATGAACCGAAACACAATAAAAAAAAGCCTTAAACTAAAGAAAACTGAGCTCCCTTTTTTCAACCCAATTATTTATTCACAGGCATAGTGCTACTGCGGACCCTGTTTTGGCATGTAAAAAATGGTCTGTCCATGCCTTTTGATTTATCTCTGCCCTTCCCAGAGAAGGGCACAGAGTTATTTGGGTCAATAGTTGGGGTAAACATGGATTACCTTGGCGCTCTCCAACTCCTAGTTGGAGTGTGGGGGGCATTCCCAAGTTTTGGATGAGTAATGGATGCTGTGTCAAGCATTGCTGCTCCATGGCAGGCATTCTTGTAGTTTAGACTGACCCGTACCCATGTCTAACATGTAGCATTTCAAAACCAATCAACTGGGAGTCCCCCCATAGTATAAACTATTCCCCAGGAACACATATGGGTAACCTTCCAAGATATCTCCTAGTGACAGTCTAGATTCAAGTGCAGCATACATCTCTTAACTGCATTTTGTACTTCCTTGTGGTCACTGGTTTTGGTGAGTATCTGCATCAATTCCATTCGTGATAGTTCCACATCTGCCATAGCTCTATGGTTGGTGGCTTGAGGCAAGTTAGGACACACTTCTTCAGTGCATTCAATGATTTTCCTCTTACTTAGGTCCTTTCAGAGGTAGATGTAGACCCCCACATCACTTGTATATGCACCCCTACCTTTTGTATCTCAAATAGCAGTTGCGGGCATAGTTCCTAGAGAGGGCTCTGGCAACTGAGTTGTCAATGACTTTAGTATTGTCTCTCATGGATGATGAAGACGTCATTCCTACTGGATCCACCGCAAAGACACGACTGAAGTCAGGAAATTCCTATTTCCAGGCATCCCGACCTTGTGAGGAATGGGGACTGGTCCCTGGCTATGTGAGTCAGGAGTTTGGGTATTCGCCTCTCTTTATCCATAGGGTAATGCTAATAAAAGAATCCTAAATGTTGACCGCACTTCTGCTGGGAACCGGTCGACAGGCCTTCTTGTTCATTTCTAATAACATAGAGTTTCACCATTTACCTTAATAATCAGGTGCCTCCATGTTGGCTGCACATCTCCCATTTAGGCGCTGCTGGCTCTGTGTGAGTGTGATGCTCTGGAAGCTTCTGCAGGCTCCAATGTGCCTTTCCCTAGCAGCCACAAGTGTGATAACCAGATATGTCCACGCCCCCCACACCCACCCGTTTGCTACGTTAAAAGGTTGGGCTTACTAATGAAGGCGTGGAACTAACAGTTTTATTGGTCTAAGGAAGACATCTATGTGTTTCTATGTGTATGAGGGTATTTAGCTGTAATCTTTTAGGTAGTTTCAATGCCTTCTTACAGTTCCCTTTGATTACCTCTGGTAGCCACTGTACACGTTTTAATCCATCAGGTATGGGCATATTTATGGATGCCTGTCCCTATTCCTGCCATCAAGTGTTGGATGTCCTGCAATCTTCCAATAGCAGTATTTGTAATATCCTGATACAACCTTGTCTCATAGAGAGGTTCTCCTAATCTAAATTTCTTTTTGTTGTTCAGATATTGATAGATCACAGATCTAGCTTCAAGGAGCTGGGATACATTTTACAGAGAACATGTTTAGTAGCAGGAGCGACTCAACTACGATCCATTGTGTGAGGGATCCTTTTTCAATCTGGATCATGGAAAGTGGGATTTGGAGCGGAGGGTATGAAATAGGGACAGTGATATTTGGCACGCTGTACATTTTCTTTACTTTTCTCATTACGACGGTTGGACATTAGACGCACAGGTGTAACAGTGATTTCCCAGAATCGCACAGTATCTTGATCGAGTGCCGGTATTAGGATTAGAATCCAGGTCGCCTTCAGGGCTGGGGAAATTCTATTCCATCAGCTGCGGAAGCGAAATCTGTAAGATTTAGATCCATTTTGCTTCAATCCACCGTTCCGCCATCCCTGCTTATCGAAAAGAGCATCGCAAAGTTTTGCGTGCCATCTCGCAAACCAAAATGAGATAACAAAGTTTCTTGTGCCGCTGCGTGAACATAACACAAATCAAAAAGAGCAGCATGAAGTTTCTCATGCCGCTGCGTAAACATAGTACACATTGAATCAAAAGCTGGGCAAAGAGATCTGCGTGATGTTTGTGTCACGGAAAAGAATTTGCATGAGAAATGTACGCCCCTCAAAAGGTTTGTACATTTCCCATGCGAACAGAAACTGCAAACCACTACATACCCACACTCCCACCCACACTCACAACACACCCACGACACCCCCCCACCCACACCCTCAACACACCCTCACCCACACCCCCAACATAACCAATCCCTACTTAGCTTTTCTTCACGTTGTGTCCCTGTGGCGCCAAATCCCTTTCACTTACTACTGTACCTTTTTTTTTCTCGGGCTTTGCTGCAGGGGCGTCCCCGGCACCACCCCGCTCACTATACCACACAGTATAGTGAGCGGGGTGTTGTGGGGGACACCCCCGCAGCCCCCATTTTTTTTTTTTTCCTTTGTCGAGTGTGCAGCAGGGGTGCCCACCCAGCCCCCGCTCACTATACTGTATAGTATGGTGAGCGTGTTGTTGTTGGGGACACCCGCGCATCCCCCGCAGTCTTTTTTTTTTTTACTTACTTAAAATGCATGGCACCAAAGGTTCCGACTTTTGGTGCTCGAACCTTTGGTGGTAAGCATTTTCAGACTTTTGGTAAAGTCTGACCTTTTTTTCGGTCCTTTCGCAAAGTTCCGTGCAAAGTTGTTCATGCCATTGCACAGAACCTAGCATGAATAAAAAAATGGTATGAAGTTTCTCGTGCTGCAGCACGAACCTAGCACAGTTCGAAAAAACAATGCGAAGTTTCTCGTGCTGCAACGAGAAACTAGTACGAATCTAAAATAGGCACACTCAAAGTTTCTTGTGTCACTGCGTGAATCTATCACGATCGTGGAGAACCATGCAACGTTTCTTTTGCCGCTGTACGAAACTACTACGGATTGAAAAAGACCCACATGAAGTTTCTTGTGCCTCTGCACTAAAATAGTACAGATCGAAAGAAGACCTGCACACGTTTCTCGTGTCGCAACTTAGCACGGATCGAAAAGACCCTCACTAAGTTTCTCGTGTTGCTGCACAAAGCTAACATTGATTGAAAAAAGGACCTTTGTGGAGTTTCTCGTCGCATTACAAGAATCTAACATGGGAACGAAACAAACACCATGCCCTGTGTGAAACTGCACAAAATTGGGCTAAATATCAGCAGCAGCAGAGCAGTAATACTGATTTCGTGGAACACGCAAAAGTGGATTGCAGGACAGATTCTACACTTTTTGCTTTGCGTGCGAACATTTCACTTACCCCTAGTCACCCTGTCTCATGATTTCAAGGCTAGTAATAAATCCACTACAAGGAAGACTCAAAGGGGAGTTTTAAAATAAAATAAAATTGCAAAACGGCGGAAGGTAGTGGGCTGCATATTCTAAAAGCTGGCTGTAAAAAAGAAGTTTGTCCTTTTCGCCTAACCACCCTTTTGCCCCAGTGTTGCCGAGACAACACAGGATAGAAGGCAAGATGAGGTAACAGACAGAGACGCTGGTTGTATCCAGATAGCAAGTAAATGAGTTCCCAATCTGTAAACAAATGGGAAAATGTCCCTTCCAAGGGTGAGGCGGCAAACTGAGCTTCCTCTACCCGACAGCAGAGTGTGGCTCCATTACTGAGCCAGAATCACTAATAACTTCAATCTTCTTCTGGAGAACTTCATTAATTATGAGAGATTGTTTTCCTTCCGAGCGAGTCTATTTACTTGCATCATATTTGAGGCATAGCTTGAATGCTAATCACTCTCATGGGTATACCGGCTCTTTAGCGGGAGCCATTTTGTGAGAGTGAATAATAAAGGTCTGGCATGGAAGGAGTGAATCCTGTAGAGCACGGGTCTGAAACCTGTGGTTCTCTAGATGTTTTGGACTACGACTTGCATAGTCTCGGGAGGATAGCTCAGGGGCAACGTGCTCACCTTGGAAGCAAGACGACCCGGGGCAACACGGTTTGCGCTTAGAAACCTCTGGGTATAAATAACATATATCACATCATGACCCCTCAACATTGATTATGCCAGTCAGGACTGATGTGATCTGTAATCCAAAACATCTGGAGAGCTAAAGGCTGCAGACCCCTTGGTGTAGCGTGCCTAACAGGACCGAGGTCTAGAGAGAATACAGGACAGCCCCCTCTCCACAGACTATCCATCCCTCTCAGGAGTCCTATCCAGAACTCACTCCGGACGCCAGGGTCTGCTGTAAGAATGTAAGCCCCCCCCCCCCATCGTAATCCAGCTCCACCATGGGTTAATGCTAATAACATCAGGATGTCATAGAGCAATTCCTGCCGGATTTGTCACCCTTCTAAGTGGTGTGGCAATAGGTATTATTATGACCCACATCAGTAATACTTTTTTATCAGCCTCGGAAGGCTGAAGCGCTGAGTCAGCTCCGCCAGGATTCCGGCCTGTGACTGCAGGCTGCGCACAGAGCTCTCAAGCGAGCTCTTCATTTACCGGCTTATCGAGGGCTTTGCTGCTGTGGCTCCTTGCGCCCTTTCCAAGCACATTCACGCATCCATCTGCATGTATCAGTGAGATCCCCACGCGCTCGCACAGACGCACGCGCGGGCGCACACGATCGAGCGCCCGTAAAGGTCACTCCATTCCTGATGGCCTCAGAGTGTGTAGACAGCTCTGAGGATTGCTGAGCGCCACATGCTATAGCCCCAGTACACGTCTGGCGGTAATGGGGGAAAATAGGCTATACTTCGAGTACTTCCTAGTGTTACCGACCACCTCGTTACAGTTGAGCATCGCATGCACTAGTTGCAGCATGCAGCATTGTGAACAATTTGCCTGCAACATTTGGAAGACAGTGCACGAGGAAAATACTGCATGTAATGCTTACTATTCCACTCCATTGCAAGTTGAAAACTGCGAAAATACCTGTAGAAAATCACTAGCAAAGAGTGGAGGCAATGGCTGCCGGGTGAGGCAACATGTTGCAGCCGCTAATGGCTTCGCCTAACTTGGTGCTGTGCAGGAAGCATGCATGGGCAAAGTCTGCAGCCATCATTGCAATAAATGGTCCCATATCCAGTAACATACGAGTGACACCACTGTATCAAGACATATAGCACCTAAAGACATATTCCAAAGATTGGCAGACCAATGAAGAAACAGGCTACAAACCTCTGCAATGAATGGCAGATAACTCCAAACAAGGGCCAGGTGCAGGCAATGAAAACTGGAAGAACATTCCGAAGCTGTGTACTCCCACCCGGAAGCAGTTCAATGCTCTTGCTGAGCAGGCAGGTGCAGGCACTCATGGTGGTCTATGGGGGAGTGATGGTGGAGCAGAGAGAACCCACATGTGGAGAAGGAGAACGTTGCCCCCTATGCATTGGGCAATTCCCTCTCCACGGCAGCTCAACAAAGATCACATTCTAACATTAGACCATCTGAACAGCGAGACCATCATTGTCATCCCACAGCTTATTCGGGACGATATGGACAGCATCATCTGAATTCTGATGTCCAGACCCCCTCAACATGGCAGTTCTGCACTTCTCCGTCACCAGAGACCCAACATACTGCTGGATTGATGCAATGAATGTCTGCCGGAACTCATGGTGGCCCTCTTTGCACCCATCTCTCTCCCTCACGGCACATGCTGACCTCAACAAAGCCAAAGCCAGTTTCTTTGCCATGGCTGGTGTTCTCGATGTGCAGAGAACACTGCACTACCCCCGTCATCTACCGCCCCTCCCGCCCCCATTCAATGGACTTTGAAGAGCAGCACACCCTAAAACAAACATTCATGTGCATGTTTCCATGCAACAATCCATGATGCCATTATCCTACTGAACTGCGCCCTCCCACGTCCCTGGGGTCACACAGACAAACCCAGACATGACTGCTAGGCACATGGTCAGATAAACACTCTTTGACCCACACTCCCTCCCCCCTACCACTCCTTCACGTCCTCACACGCTTGTCTATCCAGGCACCCCGTTATCCCCCATGCAATAAGAGGGGTTGTGGTAGATAGAAGGCATTCACAGTCACTCTATTCACAATGCACTTGAGGAAGATGGCATGTTTGTGTGTAGCTGTCACCATGACGATATACAAATCAAACCTGCACGTGACACTGGATGCCCCATGGTTTCACATTCCAGAAATAAACATGCGCATGTTTGGACCTGCGCCCCTTTAGGGTGGCACAATGATTTCAAGCATTGAAGTCAGTTATCACACCTTTTTAATTCTCAAAACAAATGTCCCACTGGCAAATGTGTGTACATCCTCGTGATTGGATTATTTCAGTGAAGTAGATCAAGGTCCTAAATTATATATCTTGAAGAGACGAAAGATTTGCGCAACGATAATCCAGGAGAGTGCATATGGCCTCTGAACTGAAACAATAGCAATGGCCTGCATTAGCAGCTGGTCTTAAATTGAAGCATCTCTGCGTAGCCCATAAAGCTTATGACCGGGGAGGCACACAAGTTGAGAAATGTAAGCCTCAATACAAGTTTGGCGGTGCAGTAAAAAATAGCAGTAATTTCATTACTGCCACTTTTTTGGGCGGTAACGGAGTTACTGCGATTTTTCCCACTGTTGAATTCTGATTTAGATCTTGAGTTGGAGGATTAACCTCCAGCATCATGCCAAAGATCAGCCTAATTACTGTGCACACCCGCTCACACGGATTCCACCAACACTCCAGCTGGAGGACTAGGGACTCTGAAAATGGGGATTCACGCGGCCCTTCAACCACTCGTTATCCTGGTGTAAAATAATGGAAATGGTGCTAGATTATGGCAGTAATTCAGCGGATTTAGAGCCAAATTACCACCAAATTTGTACGGAGGCCCTTTTAAAGTATCTAATTACTCTTTTCAACCCACAAACTTGAGACTTTTGCTCACCCTCACCTTGGTTTTCAATTTATCAAATGGAGAAAGACACATTTTGTTAGCACAGGAAATGCATTTATGGAATAGCACCACACTGGAGTTATGAAACCATCAACATTCTTTTTGAAAACTCTGAAAAGCGTGCCTCTTTCCTTCATAGTCTTCCTCTATTGTCCATTGTGTTCTCTGAATATGCCATTATACTCAATGAAATTGAATCCCGGCTAGATCGCACCGCAGGGCCCACTGGGTGCCTTAAAATGCAAAGAATAGGCACAAAAAATCTGGTCCCCTGTAAACCTAGTACCTGCATATGAAGCTGGTCTTCTGCCTATGCCTGTGCTGCATGCTGCAGAACAGTCAGGTCTTAGGTGTCCATGACTGACCTGGAGCAGCAGGATCCTGCCAGTCACTGGGAGCAGGAAGGGGTGTCCACCTGGCTAGCTTCATGGAGGCAGTGGGAGAACTGTGCCTCAGGGACATGTTGGCAACTTAATATCACTTCCTGGAGATCCCCACTCATGATGGTATGTTATATTTTTGTCAAAACTACCCTGGCACCCTTATTCTTTGTAAATACACCAATCGACACCAGCATTTTGAGTCTGTGATATATATTATAGGTGCAATTTGATTCATACCCACTTCTTCCTCCCCCAATCCCCACACACACTGGCCCATCCCCAAACTCAGACATGTGTTTCTTCTCTCTTAAATCCCCAACTATACTGAACCCACAGATTCACCCCGTTCCTAAGGCCAACAACTCAATGGGGCGCTACACCATATCCCCTGTCCTCTTTCTATGGCCGGGTGGAGTTGCAGGGGCAATCAGCAATCCATGAGGACCGACCATGTGGGCTGGTTGTAGCGGTATTAGCTGCAGCTGGCAATTATATGGTAGATCTGTCACAGCCTTTGGACCTACCCCTCTGGGGGAACTGAACCGGGCTTGGGGGCAGGGTATTAGTAGCACCTCCAAGATCATCCTCATCATCTGCAGTTTGCTGATCCTCCTTATTGGTAGTTACTAAAATCTGAAATGCTCCAAATTCATAATGAAGGCATATATATGTGATTCGCACCCAGGGAAGGGCAGTGAGCCAATCAGTTGGCTGGAACAGCGGGCCAGAATGCACATTCTCCAAATGCTGTCTCCAGCCACCCGAGATGGTATCATTTTTTTTTTATGTGTGGAGGCAACAGGGTCCCTTCCAGGATTACTGATGGACTCGCATTATGTATACGATTCATCATAGGGCAGTTGCCTGCAACACTAGGGCCTCACAAAATGCATGTAATTCAGCACCTGGACAGCTCCCTGTGTTACCGGGACTGACACAATGTGCAAGATTCAGCACCTGGACAGCTCCCTGTGTTACAGCGGGACTGACACAATGTGCAAGATTCAGCACCTGGACAGCTCCCTGTGTTACAGCGGGACTGACACAATGTGCAAGATTCAGCACCTGGACAGCTCCCTGTGTTACAGCGGGACTGACACAATGTACAAGATTCAGCACCTGGACAGGTGCCTGAATCAATAAGGGTTTCACAAGGTGTATGCATGTTATTCGTGCCCGGGGAAGTGTCATTAGTCAATCAGGTGGTTGGAACAGTGGGCAGGAATACACATTCTCTGCCCGCTGGTGCCAGCCACCCAGGGCCCTTCCTCGGGTGGCGCCATTTTTCTTTAATGTAGGTAAACAACAGGGAGCCCCTACCTTTTAAACAAGGATTCATGATGCGTGATTACACTTTACTCGGAAACAAAGAAGAGACAGGGCCCTCCAGCCCTCCTCCTGTTTCAGAGTTGAGTCATCACGCAAAAGGCAGCCCTTTAATTCAAGGAGCCTGTGGTTTTTAACCATGCAGCGCCTTGAATGAAAGGGCTGCCTGCTGCCTGTGGGAACTGGGGCACACTGGTTCACACCTTTGGTGTATCTGCCCCTAGGGACTGGACACACCAAAAGTAATAATGCCAGTGCGCCCCAGCTCCACTGCTTTGTTCGGCCCTCTCCCCTCCATTGGTGATGGGGGGGTTTCTCTTAGGAGGCATGGACTAAGTACGCACATACGTAGACCATGCACCCTAACCAGTGCCCCCTAGAGTTAGCATCCCACTTAATCCACTTCCAACCCCCAAAACAATCCTTACTCCTTGCCCACCTACCCCTCCACACATACCTGCTGGACCAGAGCTTTGTCCTCTGGTCCCCAGCGCTCCTCCTGTTTCCTGCACACCATTGAAATGGAAAAGGGTCTTAGTCCCCTTTTCCCTATAGCGGTGGCCATCTTTTTTTTCATTTTATTTTCCTCTGGAGATTAGCTGCGAAATCGACTCCAATGTCGTTGGGGAGGAGCAAAACATTTGCTCCCCCATGTCGTTTAATGGCCCAATGCCCTGCCTGGGCTTAGGCTGGCGGCATGTTAAAGGCCATGTTTGCCCCCCACAGCGGGGGTGAGAGCCATATTCTGACCCTGGTCAGGTGCCTGCATAACTAAGGGTCTCAGTAGGTGGATGTCATTCTGAACTCGCATCTCCCTTCAATAATAAGGGACTCACACCATGTATATGATTCAGACGATGCACAGGTGCCTATTTGCCTATGGGCCTCGCACACTGTGCACATGATTCTTCACCTGGCTAGATATCCCAGCAGTGGGCGATTGCCACACACTAGGTACATGTTGCAGCAGAAGAACAGCTTCCTGAGTTAGTGAGTGCCGCCCATTGTATAAATTATTCAGCTTATGATCATCTCAGTTTATTAGTATGGGCCATGAGTACTTAAACACATTTCACAAGATGACCAATTACACCAGCAAGATGCTCTGGCCTTCATTACTTCAGCAATGACCCCAATCACCACTAGCCAGCCCACAGACAGTAATTTGTAAGCGCTATTGATATATTGTTCAAACGCTACCAGAATATTTATTTTTATTTTGGCTCCTGCCGACATATTGTTCTGCCTTTCTGGCCTCTAGCTTCATTTACAGGTTTGGGGTAATTCTGTCCAACAATTGTCTAATGTAACTATGAGCAGACATTCTTATGGGAGTTTGCATGTGCAAAGCAAGTTTTGGGGGTTTCTATAACCTTTCTGCTTCAAACCGGCACACAAAGTTTTAAAATAATTCAAAGTTTCGTTATAAGGCACTAATGGTATAAACAATCTGAATAAATTGCTCTCTTTATTGGGATTCCAACTTAACCATAATTATTGGGTCACTACGTAGGTAAACAAGGACACTTGAATTCGTGTAATAACATCTCCACTGTAGCTTCCCTCAATGGAATTCAGAAGTTGTATGAAAAGCCACTTGTCAGCAATTGGGTGTAGTAGAATTCCATCAAATGATTTGCCCATTAGCCACATAGAAAGAATTGTTAAAATATATTTTTTTGTGGAAAGCCCCTCCTCAGCAAGTTAGTGACACCCTACCACTTTCTTCCTGGCATCTAACTAAGAAAGCTGCAAAACAAACTTGCCATTTGACAACACCTTAATGATTAAATGCAGCAACATGATTGTACCTTCAATAGTCACTGGGATGTATATGATCTTTGCAAGTAGATATCAAACACAAATCACACCTGTTACTAACGGATTCAAGGTTTGAATGTTCCTTTCCCCATGTATTACTAGGCTGGAACGGGTCCCTGCTGACAACAATATTTTAACATTACAAAATGTGCCCATCGCACATTCACTAATCTTACTAAGCAATCAGTTAAGTTCAACACCAGTATCACTTTCAAGCACTTTTGACAATCACCACAAACGACAAAAAAGCTTAATTCCTTGTAAGGGGCCAAGATGCTGTCATTTGTAATTCTTCTGCTTCCCACTGGTAGAGACAGCAATCGGTTTAGCGAGATAGCCATCACATTACAGAAGCTGAATACTGGCAAGAAAGATTTCTTCCATACCTCACATTTGCTAAATCGGAATGCCAGCATGGCCAAGCCAATGCCATGTTCTGTTGTGATGTTTGCCACCAATGCTTGCACAGCGTGAGTGTGGAGAGGCTAGTAACATGGCCAAAGCACTGGTTTCCTGCATCCATCAGAGAATGCAGCTTCCCCTATTTTTACTTGTAGCATACATTTTTGGTTACAGAAGGTGTCAATCAGCACCTGGACAGCACCTCTTAAAGCCCAGCACCTCACATTGATGGAAAGTTTGAGCACCTGAACAGTTCCCTGTTTTAATGGGCCTCCTTACATGTTTGGTGGTTCAGTAAAAAAGTGGTGGTCATTCCGGAACCACCACTTTTTGGGGCAGCAACGGAATTACAGCCACCAAAGTGTAAGATTTACCTTTAGCATGATGCTGGGGGTAAATCCCCCACTTTAATGCCAAGATTCGATGGATTTACCACAGCAGAATTACCTCTCGCAGTAAATCTGCCAAAATCCCCATGGGGTCCTATGGAATTCAAAAATGGTGACTAACACCACCATACCACCATTCGGAATCCCGTGGTAAGTCCACAGGATCGAGTGGCGGCAACGATAACTGATTTTGGCAGTAATTTGGCAGATTTACTGCCGAATTACAGCCAAACTCGGAAAGAGGCAGAATGTACTCTCGTCCTACTAATAATATGGGCCTAACTAATTGTTCATTAGTAATGCGTTTAAGTTTGTTGTGAAGATATTTGTGAATATGTGTCCAAAATGTCGCCAGTCCATTATGTAGAAAGCATAAAGCTTTGTTTCATCGGCAAATTTCAGATCTATGGACCTGTTGATGGTGTCATCTATGGCAGAAATGGGAATGCACTTGTTAGGGCTCCTAAAATTAACATTTCAGAGAAGCATTATGGGCACCGGCGAGTTCAGTCATTGGCTCCCACCATTTCAATCACATCACTCTAGCGCTGAAGTCAATTGACTGCGTTCCATGGGTGCCCGCATCACATTTCAGATACCAGCGCCTCCGGGTTCATTATCCACTAGAAGCACAGCTGTAGTTTCAACCCTGGTGCTCGGTGTGAACAATTTACTACGTTTCTAAGTCCTTTTCTGTGTGTCTCAAGAATTTCCAAGACTTCCACTGACTAATTAAGGCAGGAAATGTTATGTTATGTCGATTTATACCACGCACCGCTACCACCCAGGGGCAGTCTCCAGGTGCTCTGAAGTCAACGTCAGGAAGTTTTGATTTTCACTGTAAATAACATTGATCCAAATATATCTAGAGTTATGGTGCCGGCTTTAGACAAAAGAAAATACTAACATAGTTTTCTGCATCTTGAATGTGAAAGACCTAAATGATTGGAGCTTTGTTGATATATATGCAGAATTAGCCATTTCAGCAAAGTCACACATAGCCCAGCACTACCTAGTATCCATGGATATTCATCTGCAGTTTGTAGCCAAACAGGCAATGTATTGTGGATATGCAAATTAGCTTGCATGCCAGATAATCCTCGGAGGATAGCTCTCTCTCTCTCACACACACACACACATACACGTGTGGAATGGAACGGAATGTCACTCTTCTTGGATGACTCGACAACCAAGAACCCAAAATAATTGTCGTGGCTTCTACAGAAACCCGTCAAACCTTCCTGTCTGATCCAGCCTTTGTGTAGCGCATCCTTCTCTACTCCTTAGGGTTCTAGACAAGGTGTGCTGACAAGATTGACAGTATTCGGACAGGTATTACTCACAGTGTCATCCCAGATGCGGCTGCCAATTCATGGCAGCTAGAATCCTAAACTTTTTATAGCATTGGGTTTGATGGTTTGCCGCCAGTCTTCTGTGAATCCTCCCACCCACGATCTGCAACCTGCTTGGGAGCCGATGGACCACAGCATAGCACCTGGGCCTGTCCTCCTCCCCGGCTTGCACGATAAATCACAGCACTCTGCCCAAGTACATGTCTGCACCATCATTATTGAAGGTAGACTGTAATCCCACTGTGGAGTCAGGGGTGTGATCGGATCGTGATCCTATGTCGAGCCTGTTTTTCTTATATTATGTCCTTTCATGTCAATTGGCACTCTACGCTATAAGACTGGCAGAAAAGCATGCTTCACCTGCCAGTACAAGCATGTGTTCTGAGCAAGCTTGCAGATGCTTGAATGCAGCCTTTACCTCCCTCTTTTGTCTGCCTCTCCACGCCACTCTCCTCCACACCATGTGTGCCCAATTTTTGCCTCACTAACTTATTTGATAGCTGACACTTTGTGCAGTAGCACCTGGAGCGTTCCTATGCGCAGACCCAAATAAATGGACAGACTCAAAGAATATGGCAAAATACTACTTTATTATCAGTTCAAATAAAGTAGGAAGACCTGGTGAAAAAACAGATTGCAGCTCACACACTCTCGACTATGTTCCAGTCACACAAAGGCTTTATACTTCGATGTGCGTCATCTATGACGTCCTCCTACGTGGCAAATAATAAAACCTATGGGACTGGGAGATTGGTTAAGGGAACATACCTACTTATAAAGATTATATGTGTTAATAGCATAATTGGCTGCCCCACATCTAGTATGCATTCCTTGAACATCCCTCGAACTATGTTTAATACAGATTCTAGCAGCATAACAGCAGTGGATTGGACCCTGCAACAATGTATGTTCACCATTGCATATGCCCTCTGATTGTTTGGCATTCTCTCTCAACCTTGGACACTTGCGTCGTTAGCAGCACATAAGCAAAACGAAATCCAGGAGCGGAAAGCAACGTCAGACTTCTGCTCACTTCCCCTAAGCGAAGCCTTCAGCCAAAGTTTCTCATTTGTACTTGACCTTGCATTATGTTCTCTTCTTCCGAACTTTAAGGGAAGTTAAGGTACATCGTTGTTTTCATCTGGAGTTTATGAATAGGCCTTGTTTCCTGGTCTTACACCACGTGCAAGGAGACCGTGATTTTGTCCATATTATCTTCTACTTAGTGCTATTTGATTCAATTATCCTTGGTGTCATTACCTTCTTTGGTCTCTGGAGACTTGGTTTCTCCGTCTCACATATGTTTTTCTGCTTCTTTAATTGTCAATACTTGACATTCACAAATGTTTGCTAATTTACTTAATCCAAAAGAAATATGTCTTGCGTGCACGGTTTATGCTCATTGACTTCCCTTGTGCCCTGCAGTAGCTTTTTGCTATGGCATTCTTGATCTCTGGCCAACAGCTATTCTTTTGTTCATGCACAATTCTGTGTTTCCAGCCTCTGTTAGCTCTGCAGTCCTGGCCTTTCTCCTTAGAGATTTTCGCTTACTGTTATTCAAAGCCGACGTCCATCTTTTCAACATGGTCGCTTTACCCATGTTATGTTTTTTACTGTAGCAAACATCTATGTGACTCATCTACCTTGCATTTCTGCATATATACATTCACTACCCATCTTTCTTCTTTGTATGAATGGTTTGTTCTTGCTCGTGTATATGTTTACTTTGTTTCTTCAGTTAAATCTTCATTCTTTAAGTGTTTTCATATCGTTTCAGGGCATCATTGTATCTTCTCCTTATGACATCCCTTTGCACCTGTCAGATCTACTTTACAACTCTTCAATATTCAGTGGTACCTGTAGATCTTCTGCTACCACTATAGTTCGAGTGTACATTTGGTAGGGTTGACTGAGTGCACAACATCTCTCGTATACTCGATGCGATAATGGAATGATACCCGGTGTCGTGCACAGTGCCTTTGGGTTCCTTATCCATCATAACGAAGGTGACGGGGAATTTCTATTAATGACGTGCATGTCTGATTCTCTACAATCCCCCCCTCTGGTTGAGTACTCGAACATCTCCTCTTCCTCATTTTTCTACAGAATTACTTCTTTGGGATCCATATATTAGCCACTCCCGTCAGGTCACCTCCATTCTGGACATGCTCATCCACACTTTAGGTCATATGGCAGCACTTCCTGGTTGGTGTACAGACCACCCAATGCCCTACATAGTTCTTATGATCCTTTGGGTAATAAAACAGTGTTCCTGGATGTGTCAAAGGACTGTCTTTTATGTGCTCACAGGTGGTGTTCTCCGTCTGTGTGTGCACATCAGTTACAGCATTCACATTGATCATTATCCTCAATCCAATCACTTTCTTTGCTTTCCTTTAGCATTCTGCTATGACAAATCTTATAAGACAGAATCCCAGCAACACTAACACTAGTATTGCTCCCAATAGTTTGAATGCTTTTTCCAAACAGGTTGGAATCCATGCAAACAGGGCTGAAAACCATTTGTCTTCCTCGATTGTGTCTACTTCTTCTATTATTTTCATATGCAGGGCTGACAGACAGCATAGTTAACTGCTTCTGTCAGGGTTCCATTTTCTTCATCATGGGCATTTGAGAATGTACAGCAAGAACCCCTGATCTTGGCACACATGCCTCCTTCCATTGCTGTAATTAAGTCCAAGACATGCCTATTCTGGTGGTACATTAATCTGATGGCCCTTAATTCTTCTTTGATCGCATTAAATCCTTTTATTGTCATGTTAAATTGTCTAGAATAGCTCCCACATAGTGATTTGTAATCACTTTGAGTTTGCTGTAGCTTGAATTCCTTGCATGAATATAGCTGAAAATATTACTGCGTCTTGCTGAACAGCCTATGTTTATCTGGAATGTCATTGTAAGCTTCTATTGATTTTGCCAAAAAATAGTTCTCCCTCATTCATCGTGTGAGGCTAAGTGATCTCTTCGTCCTCAGGTGTGCATCCATTTTTGGGACACTGTCAAGGTGGAGATCACTTTGAGGAATCATCAATGCAGGAACATGCATCATCACCATAGAACACATTCTTCCCAAATCTTTAGGCTGCTGCATATAAGCCTTTTATCCACATGCCCAATAGTGATCTATTAGCACGGAAGTTCATCCATTCATTCCTGGCACTTCAAGTGTCTGCTTGCATCCTTTATTTTCTCCAACTAGAACCAGGCCTTTATTCCTGAAGAATATTGTCGCATTCTTAATTGGCAATATAGATATGGGTCCTGCTTCATCATTTTTGACCCATGTTAGCAATTCGGAATACTTGGCCCATGCCACAAGACATCCGTCGTTCAGAATTTGCACTATCACTACTGGTTTTTTCATCAATAAACATGCACTGCACGCTAACATTCCTTTCACCCATGCTGTATTGGTAGCAACTCGTCCATACACCAATAACTGAGGTCTTTCCCAGCACCCTGGCTTTCCGGGTGTTTCCCGTGCGTCTGCACAATTAAGCCTCTTTTGTTCAGCAATCCTTATTTGTTTTCCAGTCGGAGATGAAGATATGAGTATTTTGCTCATCCAGCCTATGTCTTTTTCCATATTCTTTGTTGTTATGTAAGCCTCTTCATATATAAATGTTTTCTTCGATTGCCATTTTAGGGTTGTCCATTTGCCCTCAAATTGTCCTCCTCTTGTGAATGCTGCTAAATGGCTGAGGCATTTTGTGTTGTGTGCAGATATTTCTCTTGCAATGCATGTTCTGGCTGCGTTCATGGCATAAGGCATGTGAGAGCATACATAACAGCTTTCATCTGACGTTCTCCTCCCCACTTCACTCATCTGTTGTTAGCACATGTTATTCTTTAAATGTGCTGAATTATCAAGATATTAATTTATACTTTCATGATTTTCCCTAGCATCTCTTTTAAGTCGAACAATTTATTTAGTGAAATCAGGAAAGAAATCTCTCATGCCTTTATCAGGAATGGAAAGAGATGTCTCATTGTCAAGCATTTCAATTGAATTGTAAAAGAGTATAGGGCCTCATTACGACCCAGGCGGTAAGTTACCGCCTGGGTCGTACCTTTACCACCATGGTGTGAACTACGTTTACGCCATGGTGGTTGGTGGACTTACCGCCCCATTCCGAGGTTGGCGGGACGGTAAGTCCCCAATCCCCATTTACCCTTCCCCATTCCCATTTTTGCCCCATAGGGCATAATGGGAGTGGGGAAGGCGTTAATTACGCCACCATAAATTACGGTGGGGTAATTAACAACAAGGTCCCTTAGCGCCATGGATTTTAACACCTGCTAAAAGCAGGTGTTAAATCCTCCATGGCGCTAAGGGACCTCGGAATCAGGCGGTAAGGGTCGGCGCTGTTTATGCCGCCATAAACCCCTTACCGCCTGGGTCCTAATGAGGCCCTATGTCATGAAATGTGTAAAAGCCTGAGAAAGTAAAGACAACACATAAGGCAAAATGTAGTTGTTAGAAGCAATGCCATAGTATTCAAATGCCACATTATCTCCTTTGGAGTAGCTGTTCTACTTGTTAACAGTGTGTGCTTAATATAATGGAAAATCCCAATTTTTCAAATTGAATGTTTTCACCTTTCAATTACTTTTAAAATGTGCAACCGTGTTATAACAGGACTGAATGGTGATAGCTATAATAACTCTGTAAATGAGAGGACTGTTTTTAGGATTTCCAAAAAATGCAACAACGTCCATGTTCCATCACACTAGAGCTGGATATGTTTGAACAATGTATACAAATACAGCATGCAGAAATGTGTGCAACATTTCAGGAAGCATAGAGTGTACTGTGTAATCTTAGTGTCTTATTTTTCGTTCAGTTGAAACCATTTATGGAACTTCGGCAAGTCCATTCCCTTCCTATTAGACTTAGGAAATGTCAATTTGTTCCACACTGTTTTTAAATCCATTGATTCTTTGTCCTTGCCCTTGGTAGCCGATCTGGTCTGCATGAATGGAAGTTCTTCTCTTGCTTCTCTGTCAACAGGTGCTGGAGGGGTCGGGGTCACCCCTTTGTAAAGCTTCACGTGATTCAAGTGTAACCAGGCCCTTCTCCCTTGTATTTTAACAGTGGCGAGGGTGACCACCTCAACTAAATATGGTTCTTTGAAACAGGGCTTATTCCTGTTCCAGGTTCTAACAAAGCTTTTCACAAGGACCTGGTCAGCTGGATACAAAATAGCCTGTTTCAGCTGGTCAATAAAATCAGTTGATTGGCTGTCTTCCTCAATCTTCTCTGATCCTTCCCTCTGATTGTTGATCTGTTGGGAAATAAAAGAAACACTAGTGGTTATACTTGTTAAATAATCATGCATTTCCTCAATTAATGTTATTGCTATGCTGTGGGCATCAGTTATACTCGAGTTGGAGGAGCAAGGGGTACTTTCATGTGATGTCAAGTCACAAACTCATGAGGATCTAGGTGGTATTCTGAATCAGACTGATTTCTTAGGGAAAACAAAGCAAGGGGTAGCAATGTAGCCACCCCTTCTTCAAAGTAATCTCTATTTTTGCAATCCTTTCTTTAAGGACTCAGTTTAATCTCTCAAAGATGTCATTGGCCTGTGGGTGATGTGCAGAGGAAAACATGTGCTTTATGGCTAATAGAAGAACTGTCTGTTCAAACAACTCATTTACAAAATGCAGGCCATTATCAAATCACAGGCCTTAGCACACACCCCATCTAGGAAACACCTCATGCACAAGGAACTTGGCAGTGCATGTGGCATCGGGGTGCATGCATGGACCTGCCTCAGTCCATCTGGAAAAGGGACATAATACTACCAGCATGTACCTATATCCATTGCATACTTGCAACATATCCACATAATCTATATGTAGATGCTGAAATTGATCATTGAGCCTAGGGATTGCTCCTTTCACTGTTCACAAGGTGTGCCTTGCTGTACATTTCTGGCACACAATGCAGTTTACAATAAAGTGTGCTACATGTTCTAATACGATTGTGTGAACCAGTCTTCTACTATCATTGCAGAAAGACTTTCTCAGGTGGTGTGCACGGGGTAGTGAAGCTGCTCCAGCACCACCTTTAATTATGCTAGAGGCATAACTGGCTTTCCAGTGCTGTACTGTCTCCATAAAGCCTCAATGGGGAATAAAGAACATCTCTGTTTCCTCCGTAAGTCCTGCTCTGTCTGTGGAGCTTGACCTTTCAGCTCAATTAACTGTACAATGGATAACATGTTAAATCCTTCCTGCATCAGCATGCACTGCCCTGATCCTTGCTTAATATCTTCTAATTCAAAATTAGAAATAATTGAAAAATAGGCTTTTTTTGGCCTCTACTTCTGTAGCTTTGTTTCAGCGAGAAATTAAGTCTGCCCCTTTAGTATGTGCTGAGCACTTCACCGCATACTTTAATGAGCTTGTCCAATAGAGACACATGTTGCAATGGAGTGCTGTCTGCACAGAGGAAACCCCTCCTTTTCCAAAGTGACAACCCTGCGTGTACGGTTGTCATCACGTAGATGGAGTCAGAATATACCATCACTTGCTCATCTTCAAATCTCTGGAGTGCGGCGATCAGCACCACTAATTCTGCAGCCTGTGCGAAACAATGTGAAGGCAATCTCACACTCATCACTACTTCAAATTCACCATTCTTTTTCTACTGCCATCCCAGTATGCCTTTCACCAGTTGTTTGGTAAATCTTTGAAGAACCACCAATAAAGAGAACCCCCCACCTTCGAGAGCATTTTCTCTAACATGAGGAATATGATAATAAAATTCCATATACATTGTGCAGTCGTGTACATAGTCTTCCTTTTCTTCTGGCTCTGCTATAAATGTCATTGGATTCACTATTCTACTTCTAACAACCTTGATTGATATATTTGAAATAATCACTTCGAATTCAGAAGGTCTCTGTGTAGTCAAGGTACTCATGGTTTTCTCCAAAATGGCAGATAGGGAGTGCTCAACAATCGCTAAAGCAGCAGCTGTTAGAGCTTGTTCACAGAGGTAATGTTCTTTCATCACTGGCTCTAAAATCCCAGTATAATAGTCTAATGGTTTGTGTCCTTGTCCTAATGTCATTTTTTGTGAAAGTACTGCTGTCATCACTTCTCAATTTGAATGCGAGAATAAGTAAAACTCTTCATTGTGGCCTGGTATTCCTAACACTGGGGCTGTGCAAATTACCCTTTTTAATTCTTTGAATCCTTCAGTCATGTCGTCTTCCCATACAATTTTACTGTTGCCTATCTCTGCTTCCTGGAGTCCTTTTAAGACTGGTTGAATATATGTACTGTTGTCAAAAACCAAGGCTCTACAATAATTACATATGCCTAGAAACTGTTGCATTTCCCTTACTGTTTCATGTTTCGGAGTTCTCATGATTACTCCTGCTTTTTCGGGTGTCATTTTCCTCTCCGCTTGAGCGATGAGCTGTCCTATGTACAGGAACTCTTCTTGACAATATTGTAGTTTTTCTTTGTCTACCTTATATCCTTTTTTTGTTAGCATTGTCGTTAGTCGATTTGAGTCTTCACTGCATATAAATATATCATCTACTTACTGAACTATTGAACTCTCGAGCTGTACATTGCCTAACTCCTTCTGAAGGACTCTAATAAAGATTGATAGGGTACACAGTACCCCTGAGGCAATCTTGTGTGTTTTAGTTGCTGATTTGTACACAAAAAGGAAGTCAAATCCTGTGAGTCTTCATGAAGGGGAGTTGAAAAGAAGGCATTCTTTAAACATATAACTGTCAAATATTTAGCGGTAGCTGAGAGGATACATAATATTGTAGCAGGGTTCGGGACCAGAGGAAACTCTGCTTCAACAATATTAAGGGCGGGATCCTGAATACATCTTCATGACCCGCCCCTCATTTGATTTCTTCACTGGGTACGTGTTACATGGGGACTTGGATGGCACAAATATTCACTGCTTTACTAAAGCAGAAATGGTCTCAAATATGCCTTAATCTGCTTCTTGGTTCATGGGACACTGTTTTGCATCAGGCAAAATTGCTCCTGGTTTAAGCTTGATATTAACTACTCCTGCTCCACTCAAAAGAACCATGTTATATGGACTATTGGTCCATAAGATTCTTGGCACCTTTTCAAAATCTTCTTGAAAATATGACAGTTTCTTTTTTTTACCAATCAGTGAGACTTATGAAAAATACTAATTAATCATCTGAATATTCATCTCTGAACACGTCTTTGCCTGTCAAGTCTGTCAATCTATCTCCTTCCTTAATGGGTATTACTGTTCTCCATGCCCTTAACTCAACATCTGTCCCCTGGACAACCACCCTTTCTTGATTTACTGCTGCTGCCTCTAGCTCTTTGGGAATTACCTTTCCTTCCTCATCATCCATAGGTACTTCTGCTCTGAACAAAAATTCATCAGGTATTATTAATATTGTCCCTGTCAGTCCAGGAAGCCATGTCAACAAAATGTTTACTCAATACAAAAATATGCTTGGTTCTAAAGGAACCCCTCGTAATGCTTTCTAGCTTCTAAAGTCTAATATGAATTCTCTCACGTTCATGTAATGTATCCCTGGATTCAAACAAACTATTCCTTTGTAAGTAAAGGGTATCGTCATGTTATGTTTTGTCATGAAGGCATGTCCTAATATGTTAACTGGTGTCTGCGAGAGTATAGTTGTTGCATTGACACATAATGTTCACCTATAGAAAGTGGTAATTTGTCAGTAAAGGGAACCAAAGTTGTGGCCCCAAACAATCCCTGCACATTCATGGTGATCCCAGACATTGGGTACTTTCCGTCTCGTACATGAAGAACGAAAATGTCTTGCCTCCTATAGTGCCCCTCATCCTTGGTTCCTCTTGTGGGTCTGGTGTCACAGATAGTACTGAACACATCAAGTCATCTGTACCTGTAAAAGCACTCTCTCACTACTGTCACAGTACCTATCCTGGGTTTGGAAACCTGTAGAGCTCCTGTATTCACCCTCCATTTTGGCACTATTGCCTTTTACATTAGTTCATGCTGCGGTTGCTGTGTCTGTACTTGTTGTGCCTCCATAGGTGCTTGCTGTGGTTGCCCTTTTGACAACTGTGTTTGCTGTGGGATCTGCTGCATTTGCTGTGTTTGTGGCACACCTGTTTGATACCGTGTGTGATCTTGGGCATACTATTCCTGTGGTTCTGTGTTATACTGCGGAGAATAGCCCATCCCCCCTCTTGGAGCTTACCAGTTCTGTTGCAGGCCTCCTCCTCTGCTTCTACATGTTCGGGCTACATGTCCTGTTCTCCCACAATTCCAACATTGTTGAGGCTGTCCTCCATTGAATCCTCCTCCCCCTTGAGGGTTTTGAAATCCACCTCACCATCTACGTGCATTCCCTCTACCTCTTGGCCAAATGTTGTACCCACTCTGATCCATAGGGTGCACTATATTGCTTTGCTGCAGTGACTGTGCTTCATGTGCGGTCACGCCTTCACCACTCGTCAATACTGTTCCTTCTATAGTGAAATTTTGACCATTTTTTCTGAACTAACTTTGCTTCCTCCTGCTTTCTATTCTCAGCTTTCTTCTTATTTTTTGATTGATACAAACAACAATGGTGTACAATGGTCAATTGTATCTCTGACCATGGCTTTGCTTCCACCCCTACCTGTTTTTTCATCTGCCTTTGCACTGGCTGGGGCAGTCCCTGACGTAAAATATGATAATGTAATGCCACTATTTTATCCCATGACTCCCATGTCTCGACACGCCATCTTTCCTGAATCTCCTGAATAAAAGCAACAGGATCTTCATCCTCTCCAATTTTTCTAGTCATAATCACACCCATGTCG
The DNA here is from genome assembly GCF_040938575.1 of Ambystoma mexicanum. Classification (NCBI taxonomy): domain Eukaryota; kingdom Metazoa; phylum Chordata; class Amphibia; order Caudata; family Ambystomatidae; genus Ambystoma; species Ambystoma mexicanum. Next base: position 202,659,383 of record NC_090931.1, read on the forward strand.
AATGTGTCAGGATATTGTACTCTAAGCACTCTCCATATGTCTGTCCTGCAGTTATTAAATGGCGCTCCTTCAAGTGCTGTATTTTGTGCAGTTCACATATCCTCTTTATTTCCAAATGTTGCCAGCTCTCTCCCCAAGAATAGGTTGTTCAGAATATGGTGTTGGCTCTGGCGTTTTCTCTTTCAGGTCTTCTAAGTCTGACCATTTTACCCCCCTTTCTATGTTCAGATCTAACAAAAAGCTGCATGCACCTTCTCTTCACCCTTTCTAATTCTCCTCCCTTTCTTCGTCTGACATCATTATACCCCAACTGGTATGACTATCATCTCTTTTGTCATCATCAAGATCTAGTCTACTTAGGGACAGCGTTCTATGCTCGTCCATCAATGTATTATCTGCAGTATTTCCTGTTTCCTTTGGCAGAGATCCTGCAATGCTCTCCATAGCCTTTTGTCTGCCCTTCTCTCTCATTTGCCTATATAGATCCCCAATTCTTTTCCCTATGCCTTCTGCCTCATGCTCATCAGTCAATGTCTGCATTCTCAGTATCCCTTGCAGCTCCCTGCAGGGATGTTTTGATCCTCTCTCTTCTTCCCATCGCTCCCGTGCTTCAATGGGTAACATCATTCTGTTAACAATTTGATCTATTTCGTCATTATTTTTTATCCTACTCTTAATATTCTCTTCTCTTCTCTTCTCCTCATCTCGCTATTCATCTTGCCTTCTTTGCAGCCTACATTCTTTCAATCTCCGGGCTCCTATTTCTGCATGTTTCTTCTGTTCCATTTTCACTTTTTCTTTCTTCTTTCTTCATACCTTCTCTGTTCTTCCTTTCTCTTCCTTTTATGCAATTTCTTTTTATTTATCCTTTTTTTCTCTTTCCTCTCTCCCTTCTCTCTCTTTAATATCATCAATGCCTTTTCCATCTAACTTCAATAGTATCTGTCTGCCCACCCACTCGTTTTGCACTATTGTCATTCCACTTGCTTTGTTTTTCTCTCTTTTTGTCTTTTGGCCGGCTCTTCTATTTCTATCTGTTTGTCCTTTCTCTCATCATGTTCCTTGAGTTCGTCATGTGTTGACATATATTTATGCTCTTTAGTCTTATTTTCTTCCATGATATCTTCACTATTATAAGCAGGAGGTGCGCTTCTTGGATTAACATACCCCACTGCTGCTTTTAATTCCTTTAAAGGATACATTCTGTGTTTGTCTACTGTCGTGCTATAGTTTTTAGGAGGAGAAAGAGGAGCTGCGGGCGTTACATCCTCCTCTTTATGCTGATCAAGTATCCACTCCTTGTCTTGTGGTTCTTCTCTTTCATCCTGGTACATCTTCCATAATTCCAGAACAGCTAGCCTTTTCTGTAGCTTCTTCCCAGAGTATTTAGCATTCAAGTATGTAGTCAGGTATTGCAGTACTGTTTTTGATAGCAAACTTTCTTGAGTCCACGGCATAAGTGTTTTATTAGTCATGACCTTCACCCACTCGGCGTGGTACTGTCTAATTGTGGGTGTGTATCTTGGTAATGTCCTGCATAGATGTAACTGGGGAGTGTCCCCCATAATGACAAGTCTCTTTTAACTGTCAATACTTGCCAGGTTTTTTTTCCCCTCGTCTATTCTTTCATTAATAATCATACCCCAACAATCACTTTGGGCCAGTACCATCAATTGCTACCCGTGTATCAATGATCACTTTTTTCAAACAATTTCCACATTTATACAAAATCCATTTTATCTCATCATTTGTTATTTTGTCAATTCGTATTATCCTGTTATTGTGTTTGATATTTTTAAGGATCTTATTTTATCCTATTTTTCTCAAATATTACTCACCTAGTTTTGATTAAATTCTGCCTTTCTTTAAATATTCCCCTCCTGAGTTTGATTGGTGGCAATCACTTTCTTTTCGAGGGTTTCATAATTTGTCAAAATGTATTGCTATCGTTATAATAATTTTTAAGCATTCAACCTGTTTTATCACCACTAATATAAAACATGTCAATATTTTTTTACACTGATATTTTTAAAAATCCCCCAAAACACGTGTGCACACTTTTTCTATGATCGCCTTGTCTTGTCTTCCGGATAGACATATCTCATCTCTATTATACTCCATTTTGTAGTGTGTCACACACCCCTCCTTGGCTGTAGCCACAGGAATCCCTTAAATAATACTCAGTTCCGGAGTTTGGTGCGAGCCCTCCTATTCGCCTTGAGGACAGGGATCCAGGTATCTCCCCTAACAAATCCCATTACGTTCCCCCACTATATATATATATATATATAAAACGTGATCAAGCGCTCTGTGTAGCGCGAAATGCGTCGTCCAGGACACTGCACTGGCGTCCTGTTTTGCCTTGCTGTGTGTTTCTGTCTAGTTTTGTTAATTTTTTCTACCATACATTAAACTCGTGTTGTTTATTTCACTCGATTTTGTGATTAATTTTTTTTTTTTTGGGACCTTATGACCTCTAACGTGGAGTGCGGTTTTCTTTCCTCCATGTTTTAATGATATATATATATATATATATATATATATATATATATGGCTGTGTAGTTATGGTTAAGTTGCTAATTCCATAGGAAGATCCCTTTAATATTAAAGGGACGTTATGGTTAAGTTGTGCTACTAAAAACCTATGAAATTCAGTAAAAAAAAACTTTGCTAAAGGGACGTTATGGTTCCAAGTAAAACCGAAAAAACCCTGAAATTCGCCAGTTATGGTAAGTTAAACAACCATAACTCGCGCCTCCACTGTGCACTGCTAAGACTAACACCCAGGACATCAAAGATGACATCACAAATGTCATGGATGACATCACTGATGACATCACATGTCTGGCTCCCCCTTTTTTTCCTTTACTGACATATCTAGGGCACATGGTTTTCTTCAGTAACAGGAAATAAAAATTGAAAAGGTACTATATTTGTAGAGTTATCCCTTAAGTATGTTCTTACAGTAATTCTTTTAGGATCCAGTCATATCATATGAAACATATACATAAGGGAAGACACAGGCTTGCAAGACATCAATGGTTTCTGTGCATGAAGATAATCAGTAGAGTTATCAGCATTTTCTGATAGTTTGTTTTTTTTATTACTGTACTTTCCCTGTATATATTCATATTTGTATACATTGTACTCACACTACTTTCCTTAAGGTGCAGTCACATCATGTGATACATATACATAGGGTAAGTAGCACCTTTGAAACAGAGCAATCATTTCTCTGCATAAAGATAATCAGTTAGGTTATGAACACTTTCTGCTACTACTGCTGCTTTTTTAGCTTATTTCACTTTCCCTATATATACTCATATTTGTATGTGTTGTTATCTCTTTGTGTTTTGTCTGTAATGATGCAATTATTTAGTAAGTAGGTTTTATTAGCTACCTATTACATGTTTGACAGTATGCAAAACTGTAATAAGAAAGTAGTTATCATTTCAATATTCAATATGGGAACATTATGAATATTGAACCTCCATCATGTATGTTGCACGCAATGCCTATGTTTCTACATGAGTAGTTTAGTATACTTGATAGAATTTCATAATGGAATGCTATTTATATGAATGTATTGATTAATGCACTAAGTAGCTCATGATATTTATTCCAATGATCCTTGACACTTTTTTGTGACCATTATAATAAGAATCCATTGGACAGACTTTTTATGAAAAGTAAATGCACATGTGATGTCATAAGTGATGTCATCAATGACATTTGTGATGTCATCTTTGATGTCCTGGGTGTTAGTCTTAGCAGTGCGCAGTGGTGGCGCGAGTTATGGTTGTTTAACTTACCATAACTGACGAATTTCAGGGGGTTTTCGGTTTTACTTGGAACCGTAACGTCCCTTTAGCAAAGTCTTTTACTGAATTTCATAGGTTTTTAGTAGCACAACCTAACCATAACGTCCCTTTAACAAAGTTTTTGTACAGAATTTCATAGGTTTTTAGTAGCACAACTTAACCATAACGTCCCTTTAACAAAGTTTTTTTAGTGAAGTTCATAGGTTTTTTGTAGCACAACTTAACCATAATATCCCTGACTTTATATACATATAACATAGAACATACTGAACCCCTGCTACTGAATTTGATGTCTGCGGACTCTTTGTATGTCCGCGGACAACAGCAACAGTACCCACAAAGTCAGGGGGTATCTTAAATTGTTATATCATTCCATATGAACACTGCACAAGTTCACAAACCAGCACACATACACATTATAGGTAGTAATAAATAAGTAGTGTAACTGTCATGATGCCTACCCCCAGGCATCCGGACCAAGCCCATCAGCTCCGGGAGCAGGCATCTAGACATGTAGTAAAACCTCAGCAGCCCCGGCTAGGGGCTATCTGGGTTCAGTCCTGGCGCCTTAAGCGCCAGGCTCATAGTCATTACTTACCTCAGGCAGACCATGCTGAAAATGACTCCAATCCAACATGAAGCCTGAAAGGGACTATCTTTCTGCAGGGACTATTTTTTACTCGGGTGTGGTTCTAGGGACTTCTTACCTTGGACTACTTTTGAGGCTATTTAAACCACGCCCGACCAGCAACACACGCTTTGCGTTATTCTGCATCCAGCAGCGTAACGCTCACCGTGCCTGCAGCCTGCATCCAGTCTTCTGCCACGCCGGCCTCGAATCCGGAGCTCCTAAAACAAAGAGGAAAGAAAGGGACAAGGTGAGAAAACAAACTTATTTCTATTCCACACCTGATTCTGGATCCATCTCATCTCCGGACCTGTAAAGAACATCATTTCTGAACGTGCCACACCTCCAGCTGTAGTGCCGCGCCATACTCACCAGTCTTCATAGCATCCTTCGGGTTGGCGCTGCCTCCATCAGTTCTTCGCCGAACTTCGGCACCTAGGAGACAAAAGAAAACCACAAGGTGAGCCGAGGGAAAGAACAAATATAATTCTTACCACCATAGACTTACCTGATTTACCACCGGAGGCATCCTTTTGTGACTCTCCATATTTTCACGTGCCGCATCTGTAAAGAGAGACAAAACAACACGTTTTCCACATGCAACATTTACCGGACAGCACCTGGTAATACAGACTCTTACCTGAGCGCCACCAGCTGCCACAAGAGCATCTTTTCACGAGCCAGCTGCAAGACAAGAAAGGAAGGGGGGAACAAGAGTGAACATCGGACATATTGAACTCTATGAACTTAATACTGACTGGTCTTCACCAGGAACCTCAGAGTCAATACTCTCCGGAACTCTCCCGAGCCTTCAAGCCAGTGAAGTAACTGGAATCGACGCGCCCCTGCAAATCCACGCAGGATGGAGAGCTCATCTTTCAAGAATATAAGGTGAGATTGCTATGAGGGCATTTTGGAGGTGATTAGTTCTGGAGGACTATGGGGGTGCCATCACTTGAATCCACAAGTGGCTAAATCCATCTCTCCACTTGTAGGAGAATATTTCTACGGGTTAAGCAGACAAGATTAGGAGGGCAGATCCAGTCAGTCATTGCTGCACTACGCATCACGTGGGTGGAGACCGCAGCTGTCCGGGTCCGACCGATGCCCCTGTGGGAGCCAGGTGACCGTAACAGTAACCTATATATGTAACACATCAACCATTCGTTTAAATACAATATGTACTAAAATGGAATATACCAAAAGAAGAAAGATAGGCTTCCAACATAATTAACTCACAGAAACTGCACAACTAGGAGCAACAGCAGAGCTACAAACCAGTAGGAACACAATTTACCAGAAGCTAGTAAGTGTACTTTATTTTTATTATATATGTGTAAAATTTCTGTATTAGATACAAAAAAAGTGATATAATTTTCTTTTCTCACAGAAATGTCCATTACTTTGGAGTGGCTTGAGTAGAATTTCCCACGTGAGGAAATGTCTGAAGATAGTGAACCTAATGGTAGACACTTCTCTATGTAAACCAATTAATAAGTATTACTTTATATACACTTAACATATAAATCTTTTTTTGTACACACCACACAAACATTGAAAATAGTACACCAAAAGATATATTGGATAAAACTCTCCAGTGCATGGAAGAAAAAATGAACATGCTCATGGCAAATTTCAACAATTTCAAAAACTTTGTGGAGGATCACTTGAAAGAAAAAATTAGATACCATTGTCCCACATGTACCTGTCCCCCCTCTCCATATCCCAGTCAATTATCCCCAAACCCTCTACATGAACAACATTTTTTTGTTTTGATGAGACTTACATCCCTTCTTCACCTATCATCAATCCTCTTGAAACCCCCAATTCTCCTGTGTTTGTCTCAGTTTCTGCTTTCCCTTCTCTTTCATAAATTTTACATCTATATATAATAAAGCAAAATTATAATATGTGTCCTAATTTAGTTCTTCTTTTTCTTTTTTTTTTAAAAGCATTTGAGGTGTCCAGGGACAGTGCAGGTGTCCAGAATGTCTGTAGTCAAACAAAAATGGAGGTGTTCTAAGAACATTATGCCTGTCTGTAATGTTCGCAAGCAAGTTGAAACTGTTCTAAGAACACAAGCCGTGTCTGGGATGTCCGCAATTAACCAAAATGGAGGTGTCGTAAGAACACTGTACCTGTCCGTACTGTTCGCGGGCAAGTCGAAACTGTTCTAAGAACACACTCGGTGTCCGGGATGTCCGCAATTAATCAAAATGGAGATGTCCTAAGGACACTATACCTGTCTGTACTGTTCGCAGGCAAGTTGGAACTGTTTTAAGAACACACGCCGTGTCCGGGATGTCCGCAATTAACCAAAATGGAGGTGTTCTAAGAACATTATGCCTTTCCGTAATGTTCGCAAGCAAGTCGAAACTGTTCTAGGAACACTCTGTGTCTGGATGTCCACAATTAACCAAAATGGAGGTGTCGTAAGAACACTATACCTGTCCGTACTGTTCGCAGGCAAGTTGAAACTGTTCTAAGAACACACTCGGTGTCTGGGATGTCCAATTAACCAAAGGGTAGGTGTTCTAAGGACACTATACCTGTCCGTACTGCTTAAAGAACATCTGCGCACATACGCACAACACCCGTAAGTTCTCCGAACATTGCGCCTGTCCGTTAGTGTTCGCGTCGCTTGTGTCGCACTTTTAATTCATTTCAGGACTTGAACACTGTCCGTAGAACACCCACGCACATGTGCACAACTGTTCCCGTGCATTTGAAGTCCTGCGAACACCTCTTCCGTTCGCGGACATGTTCATAACGCCATCATGTGACTGCACCCACGCTGAGCATGTGTCCTGAATTGTGGACACCATCCGGGTCCCCGAACATTTTAAAAGTACCTTTTTGGAGCAATCCACAGTATTTTATACTAAAAATGCACCATAGCAAATGTCCCAGACAATAACCCTGACTTTCTACATATTTTTTAGAATTCTTTGACCACTTTTGGGTTATTCGTCCTGTCTGTGGACAGCGGGGGTGTCTGCGAACTGTGCACCAGCACCCATATAAAAGGCCACACTCCAGAGCTCATCCTCTTTGTGTTTCTGGCTACCTTACAGAACACGGTGCATTTTGCTGCCAATTTTCCAGATTTTCTTCTGAAAACTGATGGCCTCCATGGCTCCTCTACTGCCACCTAGTGCTACATCTGCCTCAGCACCACCCCCACCTCCTCCACCACCACCATCACCTCCCCAAGGGCCTGAAGAGGGGAACACGCATGAGTATGCAGAGGAGGATGAAGAGGATGATGAGGATGAGGTAATGGAAGTCCCTACTACCAGCACTCGCCAAGAGTCTTGGGTGTGGCGGTTATTTATCATTCATGGTAACGTATCCAAGGTGCGTACGAACAAAGTCACCTGTAATGAGTGCAAATGGTACTGAGTCGCGGGAGGCTTGGTTCATACAGCTTTGGTATGACTACTATGAAGCGACACCTAAAGTCGTTCCACGGTGGGGCCATTGGTAAGGTTGTACTTTGCAATGAGCGTAGTAGGTTGAGTTCCTCTACTTCATCCTCTGTTTCTGCTCCTCTCACCACAAGAGACACTTCTGTGGGAGAGCGCATCCCTCCAGCTGCCTCACAGGCCATTTACAATGCTGATGACCCTTACCTTTCGAGGGTCACCGTTTTGTGTATGTACTGCGACGCAGTACTCTGCAGGGGGGAGAGACTTCAAAGTGCTTTTGAGACTCTGGTCTCAGAGCACGAGAAGACCTGCTCATTACCTAAGTAAGGCCCACCCTATATATTCCTCTCTCCACCCACCCTTTCTTATCCCTGTGGCTGGTGTCCCCCCTTACCCTCCTTTCCCGTCCTCTCCTAGTGTGTCGTGTGTAAAAAACCAAAAAAATACAAAACAACAAAAATAAAAAAAATGCTCTTTTCAGAGCTGCCTTTCACTGTCAAAAAATAGAAGTGGGAAATAAATTGAGCAGGCTCCTGTTTTTTTTGTTTTTTGTCGAAGTCCGCGGACAGTTCGTGAACATCAAAAATTTTGGGGTGTTGCCCTATCAAAATTATTGCATTTTTCTCTGGGAGGAAGTGGTGGCTCTGAAAAGAGCCTTTTGTGGTATTTTTTTGTATTTGAAAAACTTTAAAAAATCAACACCTACTGCAAAAAGCTGGCTGTAATTTCACAAAAGGACGCAATGCATTTTGTACATTTCTCAGAAAAATCTGATTACCAGCATAAGTAAGATGGACTCCATCTCTACCAAAAATGTTTGTGCTACCAAATATAATATTTTCATTGTGAAAAGGGGACATGCCAACATCTCTTAGAAAGGCACAAACAGCCTTATTGACATTGCACCTCGCTTTCTCCATTTGTGGACCAAATGAAGAAGAACACAGCCACATTTGTCTCTGCGCAATAAGAGAAAACATTACTTGGCAATTTGGAAACATATCCATGACCTTCCCAAGTCCTTCTTTCATCGCAAATTGCAAAGAAATTCCTGACACATGTCCCAAACTGTTCCTTCCACAATGAATTATAATTATGTCTGGATGATGCTCTGTCTGCAAACTAGCACAGAGAGGTAGCAAGTCTAGCCACTTCATTCCGTGTACTCCATGCCAGTGCACTTCCACATGAGGGAATCCAAGATCTCTAGCTACTCCACAGCATTGTGCATGCACCTCCAACCATTGTATCCATGAGTCTCCCAAAATCCATACAATCTGTTTTCTGAAACAAACAGCCATAGCTAACTGTTCTTCTCTCAGGAAAAAGACCTTCTGACAAACTGTCTTCTTACACAACACACCCACCAAACTTTACTGACCAATTAATTCCTCTGCTCATTCTCATTTGCATGCCTCTCCACCCCAAAATCCCTGTATGTAATACGCGGTGTCCGCGGACTTCCGTTATGTCCGCGGACATATCGTAACCTAGACAGCACTCCTACCATTTCCACTTCACTCTCTGTGCCATTCCCTCATTGGATACAGCTAAAAAGTCACACAACCATCCACCAATCACATTCAAGACCTCTACATCTAGCTGCATTATCAGAGTTCAGCACTTCAAATGTACTGTAGATTACTCTGAGTACAAGTCTCATATCATTGGAAAGCACCTACTACAAAAACTACTGTACAAGTGTCCAAGATTTCTACTTGCAGCTGCATGCATATCCACATGCATGAATACAAACTAGAGGTATGCATATTTTCTGCACAGTACAAGTACAACTCTTACGAATGCATATAAACAGAGTAACTGTCACTTAATCTGTATAACCTATAAAATGAACTTACTGTCATTTTTCCCATCTGATATAATCAACTGTAACTTCCAAACCTGTCTGCTATCTAAACAAATTTTTACACACACAGCTATCTAAAAAATTATAATATTAGAAGATGGGAGACATAACAGTATAATTGTAGGAAAAACACTAAGTAGTGTATTACAAAATTACACATAGCCAGGATAAGGTCATGCACCTTCATACACTCACACAGATAGACACTAACATTGAAAAACTCCCGACTGCAATAACACCACTACCTGTAAATCACATCCTTCTGATTTATTACTCACACCTTCACAAATGCATACATTCCATGCTTTTCTAGACAGTATCTTCCATTTACTTTACAAAAATTGCAAAATAAGTATATCATTATTTCTTCTGTCTCTTAACATCCAATAATACAGCCTTAAGAAACCAAGCGTGTTTCATACACTTTCTATTCTACTCATTTGCATAGCATGTTGAACTAACATATTTTAAATAAAATATAAAGACTGCACATAGTCAAAGGAAACTACATACTATATACACACAAAATTACTAACTTCTTTCTTTTACAATTACAGTGAAGGCCACTCTCCTGAAAAGCAGCAGAATCTGAAGTACAAACAACAACTCAGAAGAAACCTAATGTTTCCACACAGACAAAGTAAGTACAATACTGCCATAATATTCTTACTGTTACTCAAACACACTGTGCAGTTGATTCATGGTATTTGTGCACCAAAATAAAAATAGATTAGTGCACCATTCTGTCCACAAATCCCCATTTGCTAAACAGAGATTTGCAGGCAGAATGCCACACAAATCCCCGTTTTTCGGTGCACAAATGACATAACTCAGCATCTAGAATGTTAGTATTGCAGAACAAAGAACTGTTTTAATTCTATACCATTAGATTTAGTATTTGTGCTTCTCCTCACCACTAGCTTACTTTCTACTGTCATCTGAACCCCAGTATAGTAACACACAAATAGAAGAATAACCTTCCCAATTAGTTGTAGCTACCGAATACACAATCACACACCATCACATACATCTCTACCATAATACTCAGACAGTCATGCACACAGCACACATGCATTGCAGAACAACCCAACGCATACCTTCTTTATTTTTTTCAACAGACCCCAAAGAATGCCTACCAAAAAGCAAGTCCGTAGAAAACAATGTAGAAATAGAGCAAATGAAAAAAGAAGTATCCAAAATAAGCATCCATCTCTAGCAGAATTTGTAAAAAAAGGTTCAAACAAAACAGCTAATACAGTCATTTAGCAAAACAAAACATGCTTCAAGTACAGAAACTTTGCCTCCTCTATCAAAATGTAAAACGAAACAAAAAAATGACTATCAAGAATTCAGCTACCACAACTTCTAAAACTGCTCCTATAAATCTTGATATAATGGCAAGTAAACATACCAAAAAAAATATTTTTGTAAAAATGTTCCACCACAGAGTCCTTCAAAATCTTATAAAAACAGGAGAGAAATGATTCACAACCCTTAAAACCTAGCCTAGAAAATTAATATCAGAAGAAGAATGAAACCACTAACAAAACTAATTACTAAATTACAAAAAAGACTTCTCAATAAACGGAATGTCAACAAAAATAACTTCTTAGATATCTGTGGAGGTGAATGGAGTCACACCATAAACACAGAACCATATTTTAATGAAGAAGCATACAAACCAAAGCAAACAAATACAATTGCTATACATAGCAGTGGACGAGGTTATGAAAAAATGAATAACACCATAATGGAACAAGAAATACTGCTTACAAAAATATCCCCTGAAAACTCAGAATTACCTCTCCATTCGACTGGACCAAAACATCCAGTATACAAATTGTCATGCACGTCAATGTGTCACATTCCCAAAGAATCTTTCAAATCTTTACGCCAATTCCTCAATCAATATGTGAAAGGCAAAGACAAAATCAAAATGAAACTGCTGCAAAATATGGATACCTGTCCAGTGCGTATATACACAGTGCTACAAGGACATTCGTTAGCCTGCATTATCAGGACCAATTTGCAAAAGCACCTTCCATTATATAAAAATTATATCAACACATCATCCAACTATAAGTAATCTAGTCTATAAACTGTACTATGCTAAAAGTCCTGCATTAGCACTAGCCAACTTAAATGACAATCTGCTACATGGTACAGCCAAAGAACTTCTTGAAGAAATTGACCATATCCAGAAAGAATATTTTGGAAGTGAAAGCCACTTAGAAAATGCAATACCTTTACAACAAACTAGCAACAATTTTACGCATGGCAACCTTCTACTACACACATACAAAAAAGAAATGCTAAAATTTAAAAGTACATCTGCTGAAATACCAAACCATGTGTGTGTGTGTTGCTGCAGAACTTTTTATAAAACTAATACAAAAACTATAGACATAACATACAAAATAGACGACAATGAAGATTCCAAATGGTTTGAATTAGCTCTCTACCTTATAGCAGAAAACAAATACAAAACAACTGACCCTTTAATACTTTGCAGTTACTGCACTACAAAACTTGACAACAACCGAACTCCTTCATGTGCTATCACAAATAACTTAGAATTATTCCCACTACCCAAACCCCTACAACAACTCAATTTATATGAGAGAATCATAATTCAAACAGTACACCCATTTCAAGCAACAATACGTCTTCAACCAAAAACAGCAAAATTACCTCCCTCTGAATTGGTGAAAGGCATTCGTGGCAAAGAACTTTATTTACCATTAGATCTGACAGAAAATGTGCACACTCTAGGAGTGCAACATCCAATAGAACAATCTTTAATTATCTTATTAAATGGTGTACCAACAAAAGACAAAATAATTTGGCAACAACTCGTTGACTTACATAAAGTTAGACAAGCCTCGCAATATCTAAAAGACAATAATGAGTACTACAAAGAAATAAATATTGAAGAAAATTTAAGGGGAAGAACTGAAATAATTCAAGAGTTACGAGAAACTGGTCAATTTGAACTTCTGGATCCAGCTGCAGTATCCAATATTTTAGACCATTATACAATTCATCCATTGCACTCTAAAGACAGCATAGATGATGTACTACAAACATACCAAATGCGACAAACCAAAGGATCACCAATGAGTATGTTGGAAAAAAGCATAGAAGCACTTGCTTTTCCTCTACTATTTCCTACTGGCAAAGGAGGATTATACGATGACAGACCCACTCAAATAACAGCATCAGAATACCGTTCATTAGACAAAATGTGTAATACATATTCCACCTACTCTTTGAAAGTGAACTAGCAACACTATGTTACGGAGTTGCACACATATTGAAATCGGGAACACAGTTTCAGAATATGTGAGCTATGCAATTAATACAAAAAGTGCAAGAAAAAAATGAGGTTTTACAATCAAGTATTACAAATCGGTTTGCAAACATGCGTGGTACAAAAGAATACTGGTTCTGATGTCATGGAGATGTACGTTGTATGATCAGAAACCTTGGACCACCCACTTGGTTTGTTATATTAAGTTGTGCAGAATATGTATGGGAAGATTTACATGATTTCCTACGCATATCAAACAAAAACAAAACAAACATAGACATACTAACACCTGGAGAACTTTGCTCTCTAGATCCTGTTAATGTTTCAAGGTATTTCCACCATTGTTTCATTGCCATGCTACACTTTATTTGTAATAAAACTGTTCCTCCACTCGGAGAAGTGCAACACTTCTTTTGGAGAAAAGAATATCAAGCCAGAGAAGCACCACATATCCACATGCTTTTATGGATTAAAGATGCTCCTACATTTGGTCAGGACAGTGATGCCACTGTTTTGCAGTTCATCGAAAAATATGTCACTTGTGAAATCCCTTCACACATGCACAAATTGTACAATTTCAAAGACACAAAATGTGGCCAATATTGTCGTCGCAAATACAAAAAGAAAGGGAACTACTACACCAAATGCCGGTTTTCCCTAGACCAGTTACAGAAACAGGTGAAGTAAACAACTTCATGTCTTCAGTTAGACATAGTGTTAAAGGTAAATCACCTAAGAACACGTATTACATAAAAAGAACAGAAGAATCTAAATATATCAATGATTACAATGAAATCATTGCCCACTTATGGAATGCAAACATAGATGTGCAGTACACTGCAGACAATTCCACTGCAGTTGCACAATATGTTACAGCATACTTAACAAAAGCAGAAAAAACAGAGCTTCAAGACCTCTGGAATGACCTATCATCAGACAAAACACTATCTCAGAAATTGTACAGTTTAGGCATAAAAATGCTCTGTCATAGAGAATGTGGCACCGACAAAGCTGCAGATCGTTTAACCGGTACTGCTTTGTATGGAAAATCTGAAAATATAGTATGGCTAAGTCTTGGTCCTGCTAATTCTAGAAAAAGAGTTCTCAAATCATATGACAACATAAAAACAATAGCCAAAAATGATCCAAACAGCCAAGACATTTTGAAAACAATTTACTAGACACTTACTACCGGAACAGGAGTAGCACTTTGGAAAACATGTGTCTATATCACATAGCCCAAAACTTTGCATACAAAAATAATATAAAACCAGATGAAAACAAAGGTAGATATACAGTGACAGATTGTGAAGGCAGCTTAGTAAAACTACCAAGCCAAGTTTAATTAATCATATCAAATTGCCATTAAAAACTCCTCAACAGAAAGAACTATATTACATGTCCCACCTACAACTTTTTAAACCATGGAGAAAAGAAGAACAGTTACTAGATAACTATGACTGCTACGAAGACTCTTTCAAAGCAAATTAAAGCACTATCACTGATGTGAACTTTATGCAGTACAAAACAATGTTGCAAAATGAACAGCAACATGAAGAAGAACTCCAGGCCCAACTAGATAAGGACACTCCCGACAGTAGTCAACCTTCTGTAACAGGAAGCCAAAAACCACTGGGACAGCCACTAATAGCAAATGAGGCAGAATTAGCTATGACAGAAGTAGACTGCATTACAATCAAAACTAAACAAAGAGCAGCGCACCATTTTTGAAGAAGTAACAAAAGATATTGCACATGGTGTACAACATGAAAATAAAGAATGTACCTGCCAAAATTACAAACCTATACTACTATACGTCAGTGGTAAAGCTGGTTCAGGCCAAACATTCTTAATCAAAATCATCAGCAAGTTCCTTCAACAATTGACAAACAACAAACTGTCAGCTGTTGTAACTGCCCCCACAGGTTTAGCTGCCTACAAAATAGGCGGTGTCACTTTACACCGATTACTACTCCTTCCAGTAGAACACCAGAACAAATTAGATTATTACAAACTTTCTACAGAAGCTGTAATGGAACTAGGCAGAGTGTTAAAACAAATGAAAATGCTACTAATAGATGAAGTGAGCATGGTCTCCAACCTAATGTTTGCTTTGATTAATCTGTGATTGCAAGAAGTAATTAAAATAAATTACGAAGAATCTTTGGAGGAAAACACATTATTGTATTCGGAGATCTTCTTCAATTGACACCAGTGAAAGGTGAACCTATTTTTAAAACCTTAGGACACAAGGCCGTAAAACTATTGGCAGCATAGGAAATGTCAACCTATGGCAACATTTCCAATACAAAGTATTAACAGAAAACATGCGCCAATCTACAGACCTCACCTACGCCAACATTTTAAAAAGTATTAGAGTTGGTGTACTATCTCAAGAAGCACAAACAATATTAAAAATCCGGCACATCCATGTACTTTATGGCGATAACTCATGTGCTTCTGATGTTATGGAACAATTAGCACAGAAAAATTTCAATTGTATGGCCTTAATGCCAACTCTTGCAAGCTGTTCCAAATTCAATGAAACAATGTTAAAAAAAGAAATGCAACCAATAATTGAAATTTGCTCCACAGACAAATTGGACGTACATGGTATTACACTACCAATGTGTCAACAAGCCACAACAAGACTAAATACCCCAGAAAATTCTATCTCCAACACAGCTGGCTTGGAAAAAAAATTAAAATTATCCTTAAACTGTAGAGTAATGCATAAACGTAACCTGGACGTGGAGCAAGGACTAGTTAATGGGGCACTGGGTACAGTTGTTGGCTTTCAAACATAAGCACGTGACACCAACATTCAGTTTGTCAATATACTCTTTGACAAACTTTCAGAAGTAAAAAGGATATCGTGCTCAACAGCTTGATTCCTTCTCTTCAAAGACATGTATGTACGCAGAGAACAATTTTCTCTAACTCTTGCATATGCAGTCACCATTCATAAATCCCAAGGTCTTACCCTAAACAAAGCATTGATAGATATTTGTAAAACAGTCTTTAAAGAAGGCATGAGCTACGTAGCACTATCACGCTTACGTACACTTGACGGTCTATTTCTAATCAACTTTGATGCAAGTAAAGTCAACAATGATATTCCTTGCATTCTAGGATACAATAGACTACGTTCACTACACACCCCCAATCTAAAAGCATATTCTGTTCCACAAAAAGCAAAACATTGTAAAAGAAAACTAATTCAAACAGAAATGCAACAAAATCTGACTGCAAATCCTCCAAAGAAAGTAAAAGAAGCTAATACTTCATCATTTACCATAAGTAAAGAAGAACCTATTAGTCAAAGTAACTCAGGTACTTCTTCATAGAGGCAACACACACTCCGAAAAAATGACTTGGACACAGAACTACCTGGTCCATTAAAATTTTCAAATGTAACTGGTGTAAGTTGTTACACAAATGTAGCAATTAATATTCTATTTCAATTGCCACCAATTGTTGACAACATTTACTTACACAGTACAGACCAATTGTGTTTGCAAATGTCAGTCCTTCATAGAAATGCAACAAACAATCCTGACAACACGTATCGTGTTCACGGAATAAGACAAAAATAGGACTACTGTGCTGAAATGGTGAAATTAACTATAAACTCATAAGAAGATCCACAAGAATTTCTAATGTACTTACTACAAGCATTGGAAAACAAAAACATACCTATAGATGAAACCTTCCAGATTTCATACATGTGGAAACATACCTGCAGTCTCTGCAACAATGTTACACAAGAAGAAATCCCTAACGAGCGCTTTGTGTATGTATCCATACCAAATTGTGAATCCATTCCATTTCAGCAACTTGTACAACATACAAACCATGGCAGATTATGTACTAGCTGCAATTCAGATAATCGCTCCACCTTACTAATACAAACACATATTAAATACTTAATACTAATGCTTCTACGTTACAATGCAGATGTACCAAAAACAACTGCAAGCTGACTGGATTCACACATGGTCAAGTATCACTTGGTAAAAAAACCTTCACAACAATAGATATAATCTACCATGCAGGAGCCACAACCAATGCAGGTCACTACACTGCACATATAAAAAAGAAATGTGGATGGTTTCAATGTAATGAAAGTACCATTACTCTAAAGCAGAGATTACCAACAAATCTTACAAACGCTTATTTAATCTTCTTAAAACCAAAATGTAATAACTAATCTGTACTTAAACATTAACAAAGCTTCAATTAGAAAACTATAAACTGTTAGAATACGCCAACAGGTATCCTTCTGCCCCAAGATTCTATAACAACCAAACAGATAAATGAATACCACTAAATTATAACAAGAAAAAAACAGTTAGAATATGCCAACAGGTATCTAACTGCCCCAAGATTTTCCAACAACCAAATAAATAAATCAATACCACTAAATTATAACAAAAAATAGACAGTTAGAATACGCCAACACGTATCAAACTGCACCAAGATTTTGGAACAACCAAACAGATAAATCAATACCAGTAAATGATAACAAAAAATAGACTAGAATTCCCCAACAGATATGTAACTGCTTCAGAAATCTGCAACAAAAATGTTGATGGTTACTCTGAAGCAGAGATTACCAGCAAATCTTACAAACGCTTTTTTAATCTTCTTAAAACCAAAATTTAATAATTAATCTGTACTTCAACATTAAAAAAACATTAAATGAAAAAACTATAAAGAGTTAGAATACGCCAACAGGTATCTAACTAGCCCAAGATTGTATAACAACCAAAGAGATAAATGAATACCAATAAATTGTAACAAAAATAGACAGTTAGAATACGCCAACAGGTATCTAACTGCTTGAGAAATCTGCAACAATCCAACAGATAGAACATTAACCAGAAACAAGAAGTAAACTCTGAAAGGAAACAAACAAATAGACTGTAGCATAACAAAAAAGGGTTATTTAATCCAACAAAGATTTTTTTTTTCCCACAGACCCAATGATTTCAAAAACAAACATAGAAACTGAGCAAAATGCACAGTACACTGGTTTGTAAACCAAATATGAGGGTTAAAAAAATAAAGCTGAAATATCTATTATGAAATGTAATAAGTCTTTATAGAATCATACACTAACATGCTCTTTCCTTTTATCACAGAACTTGAAAAAGAATACTTCCTCCAGGTACCAAACTCATGTGAAAAATGTATCGAATGTCAACTAATCATGCCGTAAGTATAATTGAAACCACTTGAAAGATAATCGAATCTATAGGTGTGATCTATGGCTGTGATATGGTGCAGTGGTTGTGGTCAGGACCTAGAGTATTGAGTATACAGCCTACAGCCTACTGCCTTCACCCATGCACCCTGTCACAACCACCACAACATATCACACCCATAGTAGCTTATAACTTCAGTACTTATAACTTCGGTCTTGGGTACACTCTGGCCACAACTCCAAAACATATCACACCCATACATCACACCCATGTTTGATTCTATGGGTGTGATCTATGGGTGTGATATGCTGCAGTGTTTGCAGCTAGGGCCTTGAGTCTTGGGTACATGGCCGTAGAATCAAACATTTTTAACTATGATCACACCCATAGAATCAAACATTTTTAACTAGGCCTCATGGCATTTTTTATGTCCGCGGACACCTTGGGTGTTCTTAGAACAGTTTCTACTTGCCTGCGAACAATACAGACAGGTAAAGTGTCCTCAGGACACCTCCATTTTCATTTATTTGCGGACATCCCGGACACAATGTGTGTTCTTAGAACAGTTTCAACTTGCCTGCTAACAATACGGACAGGTATAGTGTCTTCAGGACACCTCCATTTTCATTTATTTGCGGACATCCAGGACACGGCGTGTGTTCTTAGAACAGCTTCAACTTGCCTGCGAACAATACGGACAGGTATGCTGTCCTTAGGGCACTCTTATTTTCGTTTCATTGTGGACATCCCGAACACCATGTCTATTCTTAGAACAGTTCAACTTGTCTACAAACAGCACAGACTGGTGTAGTGCCCTTAGAACATTCCCATATGGGATGACTGCGGACATCAAGGACAACGCTACTGTCTGCGGACACAACGAACACAACAGCTGTGCCTACCACCTAAATAGATACAATATTTGAACCATCTCTTACCCCCCCACCATCCCCAAATAATCTTACAGACCAAACCCTTGCCAAAATTGTATTTCCCCACCATTTGACACCGCGCTGTCCACGGACGTCCACGGATACAAGAAGGTGGGCGTTTCCAAAAGTCTGACGCACTTCACGCTCTTCACCATCCAATCAGCAGACACGTTGCATGTCCGCGGACATGACGCAAGCCGTTTGACCAATCAGGACACTGTCCGCGGAGTGAAAAGGCAAAAGTGTCCGCGGACCGAACATAGATATCACTAATTTTTTGTGACCTACTTTTTGGTCATTTTTAAAAAAACTACTTGATGGATTTTATATGGCCCACTTTGAATTTTATTGCAAAGTTTGGTGAGGTTTGGTCCAGGGGGGGCAAAGTTATAGGGGGGGTCCCAAAATTATTTTTTTTCCCATAGACTGAATGGGGGAAAAACTTGGCTCACGCCTACAGCCGAAACCGCTGGACGGTTTTTCACCAAATTTGCGGCAGGAGCAGCGGCTCGATCCCAAAAGCGTGCTTTTGGAAATTTTGTGACAATCCATGCAGTAGTTTTTTTTTTAAACTACCAAAATGTAGGTCACAAAAATTGTGTGATATCTATGTCCGCTCCGTGGACACACTTCCCAGTTTGCTCCGCGGACAGGACACCGATTGAAAAATCGGCTTGCCTCATGTCTGCGGACATGCAACGTATTCACTGATTGGATGGTGAAGAGCGTAAAGTGCGGCAAATTTTTGGAAATGCCCACCATCTTGGATTCGGGGACATGGGCCGGTGTCCACAAACATTGCGATAAAAATATATTAAAAAACACAACATTGCACTTGTCAAACTTATCAAATAATCTCTGGGGATGTGAGGGGTGATGAGGATGGGATGGGATATGGCTGCAAGAAGCAAAAGAAATGAGTGTTTTTTGCCGTGAAAGTACGCGAA
The DNA here is from genome assembly GCF_040938575.1 of Ambystoma mexicanum. NCBI lineage: Eukaryota > Metazoa > Chordata > Amphibia > Caudata > Ambystomatidae > Ambystoma > Ambystoma mexicanum. The sequence continues at coordinate 202,679,523 of NC_090931.1, forward strand.
CTGTTTGGATGTTTGCGAACAGTCTTGTGAAGTTCACGAACACCTCAGCATTACAGGGTTGGGGAGATGCAGTTCTTGGATGGTTTATAACTGTGGCACCACTTAATGGAACTGCATGAAATTTTGCATGTATATTTCTGACCTGATACTGGGTGAGTATGCAACGTTTGGTGGGATTTTGTCAAGAGGGGGCAAAATTAGAGGGGGGTCCGAAAATAATGTAAAGGCTTATAAATGAGGTGCCATTTGACGAATCTACACTTCATTTGGCAAACTGATAATAGATCTAGATATACATGTTTTTCCGAAGTTTGGTGGGATTCTGTCAAGAGGGAGCAAAATTAGAGGGGGGGTCCCAAAATATTGTAAAGGCTTATAAATGTGGTGCCATTTCACAAATCTACACAAAGCTTTTCAAAAAGATTATAGATCTAGATATAGATGTTTTCGTAAAGTCTCAATGGATTTTGTCAAGTGGGGGCTAGGTTATATATATATATGACCATTGTATGTGCATACATTTGACACTTTTGAAAAAAATAAAACATGGGTGGATTTCCAGCAAACCTGCATAAGGAGCATTGGCAAGGACCTACAAGCATGCTTTTGCAAATGTGGCAGTGTTTTATTATTTGACAAGTGTCATAATGTAGCTACAAAAAATAGCGGTATACCTTTAGTGACTGAGGGGTAGCCTGTGGTCATGGGCAGTGGCCAGATTGTCTGGGTCATGGAATAAGGTCATGATCCAGCCAATCTGGCTACTGGCCATGACCACAAGGGACAAAACATAGGATTAAAGTCGCCATGTCCACCTGGGACTGGCTTTGTGGTAAAGTTATTTGAAATTAAGATAGATCTGAAAGGTAAGAAAAATGTGCTTGTGGTAATATGGTCATAGTGTTCTCTTTTTGCCTTCTGAAGGCTGCCATGGAAAGCAAAGAGGGGTCCTGTATGGAACCCTCGCCTTCCCTTTCCATGGTGGCCATCTTGGAAAAGGATTTTCCTTCCATGTCAGGGGCTGGAATTGGGGGATAATAGTGCAGAGACCTTGTTATCCACCCTCGCTTCGCTTGGGCTGATAACTTGGGCTGCTCGGCCGGTATCCTCCGTTTCAGCCTGGGAACGGAGTATGAACGCCTCAATATTCCCATTATCAATGACATTGGTGATGTCATCTTTGATGTCCTGGGTTTTAGTCTTAGCAGTGCACGGAGGTGGCGCGAGTTATGGGTTTTTAGCTTACCATAACTGGCGAATTTCTGGGGATTTTCGATTTTACTTGAAACCATAACTTCCCTTTAACAAAGTTTCTTCTTTGAATTTCATAGGTCATCTGTGTTGTCATCTGTGTTGTTTGTAAACCTACGTGATCAAGCAGTCTGTGTACCGCGAAACGCGTAGTTTTTTTCTTGTTTCCCTTTCCTGATGCACTTATATTAATAAAGAAAACGTGCTGCCAGGAATGCTGAGGAGTTTTTTCCACTTATTTGCTGCAAGGACATTGTTCTCCTGTTGCAGCTGCTCTTGGAGTGCATTCCACTCGCTGCCTTTCCTTTGAAAAGCATTTATTTCATACTATCGCGCCGAAGGTTCAACGGCGCTGGAATTTGCACCCGCTCATCTTACAGAAGCGCACAACATCGCCCACTTGATCCGACTCTGGAGTTGTTTTTGTGCTCTGGTCTGTCTGCAGCGACTGCGCACTGCGAAGATTCAGAGAGGAGGAGCGGGTCAGCTACCTGCTGCGCTGCGGATAGTGAGTTTGGCGCGTCGGAGGACATGTGGAGCCCACATCGGTTGCAGCAGGTCTGTAAACATTCCATTCTTTTCTGTCTTTCCTTATCCAAGCTTCGTATGGTTTAAGGACAGCCCGTTAAAGAAAATACAGCTTTCTCACGTGGCTCGCTGTAGGCGTGAGAGCGAACATTTGTTCAAGTTTCCGAGTGGCAAAACACCTCACAGACAACACAACGTGTATTGATTATGGCAACACAACAGGAAAGGGAAAACATCCGAAAAATACAAGCTGCGTCACTTTTTTGTGAGAAGCAACCCACACCCAATAAAGATGCACCTAAGGAGCAGACGTCAGAGACACAGTCCAGTAATGAGGTGAAACTTCTAAGAGAACTGGAGAAGTTACAAAAAAGAGAGATTAGCAAATGGTGGGAAGAATTCTCTCTACAAAATTACATGGATGTAGGACGTATTCCAAGAGGTTTACGTATCCTTACCACACCCTCATTCGAAGAACAAGATCCTGCCATGCTACAAGAATGGGGAGAGTCTAGTAATGCCTGCTAAGTTAACTTCCTCAACATTTTGATCAAATATGCCAGAACGGACAGATACAAAATACTGGATAAAATACAGGAAGTTACAGAGCAATTGCAGAATCTAGAGGAAAGTGAAGAGGGAACAAAATCTACGTATCAATATGGAAAAGGGATACAAAACGTTCGAGGAAGACATCAAACTACGCAAGCAGAGGAAATTCATTCGTGATAAGAACGATTACGAACAAGGAAGAGTATTGACCTTTGGCAAGCGCTTCGATACACTAAGAAAAAAACTTCCTATGCAAGCCTCAGTTCCTACGAATACCAGCTCGATAGAACCATCATCCTCAGACATCAACACTACTGAAAGCGAGAGTGAACAACCTTCGAGAAAACTGAATTTTTTAGAAGAGATGTGGCTGTTCGGGATGGAAGGCAGACTAAACAGTGGCAAAAAAACAAGAGGCAGAGGATGAGGAAAGGCTTTGAATCAAAGAGGAAGAAAAAGACAAGGAGGGGAAGACGCGGGATCTTCAATAAATGTGGACAAACCGGAGCGCTTAACACGCTCTGGAACAAAGAAATGAATCCATCTACTATAGAACCACCTGACATGTCTATAATGAACCTCTCCACCCATGAGCTGACTCCGGCTGAAAACCAGGTTTTAAAATTGGGATTACATTTTTGTCCCACATCTGTCTATAACTATGCAGAAACCCCCATAGACTTTGATAAATTCATGCGGAAAATTAGATTAAAAAAATTCTTTGCCATGTTTCCGCCTAAACCTAAACCTAAACCCAAAGCCTGTCACCCAGGACGTACAGACATCTCTATTCAGGACACTCTTACTCTGCGTATCCTTGAAGATTTGGAATTTGAAAATGCAGAATATACGACCAACACAGAACTGGAACTTACAAATGCAGACACTAGCTGGCCAGGCAAAACAGCATTAAAAATAAAATCTAAATTTAACCCCATGTTCAATCGTGGAGGCCATGTTGAAGCTTTTCAGGACCTGGTTATCAATGATCTTAAAAAGATCCGGAAGATACGGCAGCCTATGAGAACAAATCTGACCCCAGTACAACAACGCACATTCAAACAACTTGGTGCTATGACGGAGTACATTATCAAACCATCAGATAAGGGGACCAACATAGTCATGATGAATCGGAATGACTACATTAGGGAAGCCCATAGGCAACTAACGGATAAAAATTGCTATTCAAAATTACAAGCTGATCCTTCCGAAACCATGAGTGTGCTACTGTCAAATCTTTTACAGACTTGGAAGGAGAGAGACCTGCTAGACGAAGATATTTGTACATTTTTACAACCTAAATTTCCCACTATTCCAACGATTTACTTTCTGCCTAAAGTACATAAGAGCTTGACCAGACCCCCAGGCAGACCTATTGTTAGACTATGTGGGGCATTGTTGGAAAACCTATCGCGGTTTGTGGATGAAACATTGATTACCTTTGTTACTACTCTGCCCTCCTATTTAAGGGATACAAAAGATTTTTTGAGTAGAATAGAGGGCATCCCATGGGAAACTTCTTACTTGTTGAACACACTAGATGTGGTCTCTCTCTATACATCAATTCGACACTCTGAGGGCCTCAAAATATGCAAGTATTTTTTGCATACCAGATCTATGAACTATATGCAACATGGCATCATGATATTAGAGATGATTAGATTGTGCCTGACCAACAATTGTTTTCTGTTTGATAAGGCGTTCTTTATTCAACTTCAGGGCACTGCCATGGGCACCACGTTTGCTCCTTCATATGCGAATCTAACAATGGGCTGGTGGGAGAAGTTTGTTGTCTGGCATCCGAGCAACATCCTATATACAGACAAAATAATACTGTGGCTACGTTGCATCGATGATCTGTTTGTGATCTGGGATGGCAGCGATCGAGAATGGCTAGACTTTGTGAGGATATTAAATATCAATGATCTCAACCTTCAATTCACAGAGAATCATAGCAAGACTGATATAGTGTTCTTGGATATCGCAGTTTCAGTGGCCAATGGCGAACTTACCAGCAGCCTATATAGAAAGGCAACCAGCTCAAACATTCCATTACATGCAAGGAGCAGCCATCCCACAGCCTTAAAATGGAGCATCCCGTATGGGGAATTCATACGCATACGTAGAAACTGTTCCAATATTAACACCTTTGACAGTGAATGTGCCTGGATGGCACAGAGATTCAAAAATCGAGGCTATCCAATTAAAATACTGGAAAGAGCATTTTTAAAAGCTAGGGACATGGACCGTTCCCTATTACTGGTTTCCAATGCTGTACAAACGAAGATCACGGACAATACAGACATACGTCTGATTCTGACTTTTGGTAACGGGGCCCAAAATATTCGCCAAGTATTACAAAAACATTGGCATGTTTTAAAACTAGATGAACATCTGGGCGAGTTACTGGCACCTAAAGTCAACATCACATTCCGTAGATCGCCTACATTGAAAGATACACTGGTGGCCAGTTTCATGAGTCCTCTAGTTAATCAATCAGGAGCCAGTTGGATGAACATCAAGAGACCGGGCTTTCAAAAATGTTCTAAATGTAAAGCTTGTACCTATGCTGTTAACATCAGCTGTTATTTACATCCCATTTTACGAAAGAACATTAAGATTGTGTCTAGAATCACTTGTGAAACCGAATATGTGGTATATGTGTTGAATTGCCCATGCAACAAGTGGTATGTCGGTAGCACCAAAGGACAACTCAAATTAAGGGTGCTACAACACATTAGGGCAATTAAGAATGCTGATCCGACTTACCCTATGGCCCTTCATTTCAAGAATCAACATGGAGGCAAATTAGAGGGCTTTACCTTTTTTGGCATACATACCATTACCAAACCACTCAGAGGAGGCAATCGTGAACTAACACTACGACAGTTAGAAACCAGGTGTATTTTGGACCTAGAGACAAAAAAGCCCAGGGGTCACAATCTTGATGAGGAACTATATACCTTCCTGGGTACATGAAGCTCAAGTAGATAATGTCTCATACTTGCTCTGACCAGGCAGCACATGTCCCATAGGCCTGTTCTTTTCTTTCTAAGTTAAAGACTAGGACACACGAATAATACGTGTCATGCCCTGAGTAATGAAACGCACAATGTTTCTCCGACTACAACATGTTTCCCATTTTACTACTTCCTAAATCTTCGATGAATATGGTGCTATAACATGTTCATTTATGAAATACTGGTCTGGGGTTTTGCTCTCACAGTTTTGGTGTAGTTTTTAAACATTTGCTTTTTAAATGTAACTGTATAGGTTTTGATACTTATTTTAAGTGGCTCTTACAACACAGAGACTTTTGGACTTGATTTTATCTGCTCTGTGGCGTCCAATCGGCGATAATTCTATATGGACTGAACATCAAAAAGGTTTTTTTACATTGCATTTGATATACTTCTCTCCTTTTAAACATTACGATGCATGTATATGGGTCTATATGAAAGATATATTTTTTATCTTTTATATGACTTATAGGTCTTTTTATGAATTTGGATGTTTTATGCACTTGGCACTTTATAATCAAGCAACATTTTGCACGCACTTTGCACTTTATAAAAAGAAAACTTTTTCTGTACAAAACAGATTAGTAGTCCATGCATATACCTCTGAGTTTGGGAGAAATATAAATTAACAGAGATTTTCTTTACTCGATATAAACAGGATATTAAATCCACACATTAAAATATTAACCAAAGAGCCCTACATGGATAGGTGAGGTATATACATGGACGGAGAGCACTATGCACTTTATTCAATCGCTGCTATGTACATATTTTTGCTGCTGAAATGCTATTTGCACATACATCCAAACTCTTTATCTTTTGCATTTTTGCACAAATTCTAATCATTGCCTACATGCATCTTGTCCGAGTATCATTCGAGTTTGTTGTACGCCACATGCACTCTACAAAGGCTACCATTGTCACTTGACTATCAGGCAGCCAGGAGCTACATTTGACTACTTCCTCCTTTTGATGCATTGATTAACGCATTATGGACACACAAATGCACGTCTTAAATCATGGTATACTGTTGAACTTTAAAGACACATGGTTGCTTTGTGTAAATGATGTATTCTAAGTGGCATCATATATTGTTTTTGTCCTTTTGACATGCATTTGCAAATTATGAATGTAATCCATGTCGCAAATATTAGAGGAAGAGGTCTGTATTCTCTTATCAGTAATTATATACCATTGAGTCGTTCCAATATGGCTGCCTTGCAAAACACGTTGAATGAGTGGCTTCTAGCAGGTAGGCACTCTCTATGTGAAATCAGAGAGTCTGTTTGGGGATAAATTGCAGTCCATCATCTGTGTTGTTTGTAAACCTACGTGATCAAGCGGTCTGTGTACCGCGAAACGCGTCGCTTTTTTCTTGTTTCCCTTTCCTGATGCACTTATATTAATAAAGAAAACGTGCTGCCAGGAATGCTGAGGAGTTTTTTCCACTTATTTGCTGCAAGGACATTGTTCTCCTGTTGCAGCTGCTCTCTGGAGTGCATTCCACTCGCTGCCTTTCCTTTGAAAAGCATTTATTTCATATATATATATATATATATACATGTAATGCAACCCCTCTGATTTTATTTGCCACTTTTAATAATTCTACTTCCATCCGTTATCCAGCTCAAGCCCTTCGGTATCGACTATTCCCTAATCGACCACTATGCCATCAATCCACCTGGTGCCTGCAGGGACCGGACAGGAATTTCTTCAAAGAGGTACCTGCCGACCATCTCAGATCCCACATATTTGTAGAGCCGCTCCTCACAGGAAACTCTATGGCCTTCCGGCTTATGGTGGAAGACGTCAAGCATCCAAGGTCGCAAGATCTGAACCATCTGCACAGTTGCCAAGTTGTGTAGTGCCACCTGGAGCGTTCTTGTGCGCAGAATGGAATTATCATAACAAATAATCTTGGACCCAAATAACCGGACAGACTCAAAGAATATACATGAATACTACTTTATTATCAGTTCAAATACAGTAGGAATACCTAGTTAAGAAACAGGTTGCAGCTCACACACTATTAACTAAGTTTCAGTCACAGAAAGGCTTTATACCTCGATATGCTTCATCAATGAAGTCACCCTCTGTGGCAAGTAATAAAACCTATCGGATGGGGAAATTGGTTAAGGGAACATATCCACTTATAAACACTTCAAGTCTTAATAGCATAATTGGCTGCCCCACATCTAGTAGGCATGCCTTAAACATCCCTCTAACTATGTATAATACTGATTACAGCATCATAACAGCAGATGATTGGACCCTGCAAAAATGTATGCTGACCATTTCATAGGCACTCTGATTGTTTGGCATTCTCTCCCAACCTTGGACACTCGGATCGTTAGCAGCACGTAAGGAAAACAAAACCCAGGTGCAAAGAGCAACGACAGACTACTGCCCACTTTCCCAATAAGTGTACCATCTCTGATCAGCCAAGTCTTCAGCCCAGGCGTCTCCTTTGCACTTGACCTTGCATGGCGTTCTCTTCTCTGGAACTTTAAGGGGAGTTAAGGTGCATCGTTATCTTCACCTGGAGCCTATGAATAGGCCTTGTTTCCTGGTTTTACACCACATGTGAGGCGACCATGATTTTGTCCCTATTATTTTCTATTTAGTGCTATTTGATTCAATTATCCTGGGTGTCATTACACTCTTCGGCCTCTGGAGACTTGGTTGCCTCATCATATGTTTTTCTGCATCTTTAATTGTCAATACTTGGCATTCACAAATGTTAGCTCATTTACTTAATCTAAGAGAAATATGTCCTATGTGCTCAGCTTATCCTTGTTGACTCCCCTTGTACCCTGCAGTAGCTTCTCGCTGTGGCATCCTTGATCTCTGGCCAACAGCTATTAATTTGTTCATTCACAATTCTGTGTTTCCAGCCCATGTCAGCTCTGCAGCCTTGGCCTTGCTCCTTAGAGACTTTTGCTTACTTTTATTCAAAGCCGACGTCCATCTTTTCAACATGACCGCTTTACCAGTGTTATTTTCTCTACTGCAGCAAGCTTCTATGTGACTCATCCACCTTGCGTTTCTGTGTGTATACATTCACTACCCATCTATCTTCTTTGTATATATGGTTTCTTCTTGCTCATATATATGTTTACCTTGTTTCTTCAGAGACATCTTAATTCTGTAAGTATTTTTATATCGTTTCAGGGCATCTTTGTATCTTCTCCTTATGACATTACTTTGCACCTGTCAGATCCTCTTTACAACTCCTTGCTATTCAGTGGTACCTGTAAATCTCCTGCCACCACTGCAGTTTGAAGGTACATTTGGTGGGGTTGACTGGATGCATAACATTTCTTGTATACTCAATGCAGTATTGGAATGATACTTGGTGTCATGCATAATGCCTTCAAATTCTTCATCCAGTATGGCGGAGGTGAGGGGGCGGGTTCTATTACTGACATGCACGTTTGCTTCTCTACAACTGGACGATGGCTCACCAGTGTTCAATGCTCATTGCCATGGAAACCGATAAGGGACTCTGGCTTTGGTGGCACTTTTCATGACAGCCATCTTAATTGTATTTTTCTTACATAAAACACAAGTTTTGCTATTTCTGCACCCTTTGATTGCTCATGTAAAATGCCCTTACATTTGCCTCGGGTACCAACAGCAATAATTCGAGCAGCCGGTACCACATAGCAATGACCTGACAGCCTTTGTGATGGCCTGTTACCATCCAGTAGGGTCTGCCTAACTTTGCAATACTGCTTAAGACATGTCTTAGTTTTTCTACGTCTCTGTATGCTGTGCTATGTTAAGTAGAAGCATGTACATATGCTGTATGCATTTTGCTTCACAGACGGAGATGGATATCATGAGCACAGAAAATGGAAATTAAGATATTGCTCTAGATTAACATTACTAGATAGTGGAGGGTTCAGCTGCCTCCAGAAGAGACAGGGCATCACTCTGGGAGTGAGAGGGACCACCCAGGTGCAGGTATTTCAGAGTAATGTTATGATTGCTGGTGAGATTCCAACACCAAAGTTATGTTCTTTGATTGTGCGGGAACAAGAGAATGGCTATTTTTGGAGCCAAGAGTTTGGGTTTCATCATAACATTTCTGTTTGTTACTTAAGGAACTGAACTTCATGGCTGGCGTCCTCTATGTCCTCTGCATAACGCCTCAGGCTTATTTTGCCATTTGTTGGGCACTCAGTGGATAAGTTTCAATAATGATGTTTCTGTACATAAACCCATGGTCTGGCATAAAGGACATTAGTTATTTGTAAGACCATTGTAAACATGGCAAATAGAACAGCCCTGTGTATCCACAGTCTCAGAACTAGTGCCTAAGAACGGTGTCTGGCGCACCCATCCCGCTTTCAAAATACTTTCTTTTCCTGCCTTCAGCATCTGCCCCCACTCCTTGCCCTCACCCCCTGGGTCCCGTCTAAAACCAAAACCCCAGACAGACTTTGCTATCCCTGTGCTTCATTTTTATTCGTGCTTCATTTTTATTCGGTCCTCTGTGTGAGAACGTAAGACTTCCCACGCATTTCTCTGCACTTTGTAATGTGATTTTGAGCTCGTGTGGAGGTATAAATGGACTGTGGTGATAGGTATACCTCTAGGTGGTGCCATAGAGATCAACATATTAATATGCTGTACCAAGTTATATATGTAAAATAGGATATAGGATAGACGTGTCAGGGAGTTTCAACAGACATGTTCATCTCTCTTAGTCACAAACACAGCTGAGCAGGCCCACAGGGAACCTGAAAAATGAAAGAGTGACACTTCACCGAAGGTGTGCTCTGCGACTCCCGCACTGCACACCATGGGGAACCGTATTGCACCTTTCCACCTCCCCATCATCTGCTTCTCTCATCTGTCCACCCTGGCACTGGGGGGTCTACTAGAGCTTGACTGGGCTGGCAGCTGTCCTGCCTTTTGTCTACCGAGGATGCAAGGAGCCACAGCAGGGAGCCCGGATGTCACTGGAGTTGCTTGTCTATAGTGCATCCTGAACCGAGACCGGCGAGACAGCCATAGAGGCGTTTGCATGCTTCAAACGCGTTACTGCAGCAGTGGCATTCATGCCCAGGGTTTACAATATAAAAATATAATTCACTGTAAAATTATATGTTTATGGATTTTCAAACACTGGAGATATGTGCACGTCTCACCTATGGTTTCCTCATCTACATGTCATGCTTTCTGCAGGCCTCTAACATTTCCTGCTTCTCCCATCTCTCCCATCTCTCCCATCTCTCCTCTCCCCTCCTCTCCCCTCCCCTCCTCTCCTCTCCTCTCCTCTCCTCTCTCCTCTCCTCTCCTCTCTCCTCCCCACCCCTCCCCTCCTCTGCTCTCCTCTCCTCTCCTTTTCTCACCTCTCCTCTTCTCTCATCGCCCCTCCCCTCTCCTCTCCTGCTCTCAATTTCTCTGCTCCCACACCCCTCTTTTGCGCCATATTTTGTTGTTTCAATCAATCCCTTTCTCCAGCTCTCAGCTTGCTTGTACAGTATGTCTCCCACTCGTTCCACCGCTCTGCTTCTTTGTCTTTCATTCTTTCTGTTTACGTGTCTCTATCATTTTGTCACTCTTTGTCCACTTCTCTCAATTAAAACATTTCATTTTCCCATCGATTTTATCCCATGGTCATATTCACAAAAATAGGATTTAAGTTGATTTTTTATTATTTTTATTCATTACATCTTTCTGATTGAGTATATTAGAATTATATAGACTGTCATTTACACATAAAAACAATAAACCCGATTAACAGCTGTTAAAATCTATTAATTTATCACAACACATATATGACCTATTTTTTCTTTACCTATTGAAACATTTACACTCATATCCATGATAATGGGACAAGAGTATCATGTCACGCTGTAACCAATCATTTTGATATTTTCAACATTTGACATTAATTGTCATGTACAAATCCCCACTTTTTCTTTCAAAATATATGTTTAACCTGAGCGGTGTTGACAGATGGTTCAGTCCTCTTTTTCTTTTATCGTGAACCGGTCTTTATCAGGTCCAGTAGAGCATTTATATAAGGTTGTGCTGTTTGTTATGTGGTGCTAACGCACTTTTTGTGGTTCTTTCCATTTTGGCTTATTTCCTACATCCAAATAGTCTCTTTCGCATGTCATTTCCACCTTTGTCATACCTCTAGCTAATAGCGGCTTCTTTTTTCCCCTTCATTTCTCCGTGTCAGCCTCGGCATGGCTCTATTAGTTTATTTCTCTTACTCTCAGTCTGCCATTCTCTGATAACCTCTTTATTCACTTATGTAGCTCTATTTCAGCCTCCAAATCTCTATATCTGTTTCCCCAAAAGTCCCCTTTCGCTCTTCCCTTTTTGTCTATTTCATTTCTCTGGGTTCTTACCTGTTTTTATTTTCATGTCAACCTTACTGTATTGATATTCTGCCTCAACAGTGCCTTTTGCTCATTAATTTACCACAGTTCGACCCCCATCGTGGCGTTAGGTAGGCCAGGATATGTATCTGCATAACATTTAATTAAATTAAATTAGTCGGAAGCTGGGCTCTGATGCAGCGCCCTGGATTGATTTCCCTGAATTATTGCTAAACGTCAATGAAAAATAATGAGTGACAGTCACTGCTTTTTCCCAGTAGATGTCATAACCGCTTTATGTTTAGAATTACATCATGAGTTTCACACATTTACAGTTAGATTATTTATTTTGTAATGCTCTCAAGGGAAAAGCTTCTATAGAGAATACAATGCTTGATGCCTAAAACATTATATTCTAGTCTTGCATTAGAATACTTGAACACAATTAATTAATACATACTAATCGTAGATGCCCTTGAAAGGGACTGAGAGACTGGAACCTGCATAAACCTGGTTTAATCGGTCTCCATTTTTGGTTTTGAATATTCTAGATAGATTTAGCTCCCTTTCATGCCAAGTGTGAAAACAAGTCTTTAGTTACATAGGCCCATTTCTTTGAAAGGTTCTTAGAAAGTGCCAGACACTTCTTAGGACTCACCCTCAAAGAAAGGTACATAGCCCGCTGAGGCGGCCTCGGTTCCTTATCCTACTCAATGCACTGACCCGCATGCTAGCACATGATGTGTGCTGCCGTCATTCAGCAGAAGGTGCAGTGCACAAGAAATACACAACTCTCTCGTTGCAGTAGTGAGAAAAGTACTGTTGCACTGATGGGCGGTGGTGGCTAAAATCATGCACCATGTCACGCAACAAAATATAACAGATGAACTCATGCATGAAGCAGTTCGTGTTACAACAAAGAAATCCATAATTTTGACAGACCTATATTCATGCTTTTTTGTTACACGCTTGTCTGGGAAGGCAGTTCCCTTTGGCGGTACTCTTCCCCCTGTGAATGGTATATGTTAGTGGTTTGGGAGAGAGAGAATTCATTTACAAATGACCATCCTGTCTCGTAACCATTTTCCGGCTAAGCTATGCGCAGACGTTTAGATGGAATATCCTAACTAAGCCATTAGGCGAAGCCACCCTCTCATGGCTTCTGAGCAGCACCCCTGCCTGATAGCTTTGGTTAATAATAATAATAATAATAATAATAATAATAATAATAATAATAGTAATAATAAGTTCATCAATAGTGTACAGGAGGAGCCAAATGCCTCTACCAGAAGTCCCACCTCTATTTTGCCTTCTTGTTGGAAACCGGAAATGTGCAACATGCACAACGCCAGTAATGGTCCCTATACCGGGAAGAATCCTTGAAACAAGGTATGCTTTGAGAAAATCCTATATGATGTACCCGTGGAGAAATGACAGTCTCTAAAAAGAGGTTCTTGAAGAGGTGTGAAGATGAATAGAAGAGAAGACTGGTGATGTCCCTTGAAGCAGAAATGACAGACCCAGAGGAGATGCCAATGGAGTATATAGACCGTATAGAATCTGATGGCGAAGTGAAGACTTGAGTAACATTTCATGTGCGGAATGAAGATTGCATGTGCGGAGAGCACTGAAGAAAATGCAAGCCATTTTATAATTGTACAGATGCAGAAACGGAAGTAGACTAAGAAATCATAAGGCTGGCTATACGTAGTGAATAGACTGCAGGCGGTGCAGCCAATATATATGTATATAGAATATGGATGTTCCATGATGCATTTTAGCTAACTAGGACCTAGAAGAAAACAGCTGACAAACATGGCAAGATTGGAGAAGGCTTGTCTGGCCCAGTGTCAAGGGATAGGGCATCCAAGAACCTGGTTATCTATTTGAGAAGATACAATGAATGTGAGAAGCGAGGTGAGCTCCTGTTGAGGTGTAATGGAAAGACACTAGGAGTGGCAGGTTTTATTCATTTAATAGTGTTAAATGCAAAGAAGGAGCTCAAAACACGGTCTCCTGTCACATGGTCAGTTGAAAATAGACGTTGGGCAAGCTACACGAGATCAGAAGATAAGACTATGCTCTCACTCCCTTTTATTCTCAGGCATAGTGATACTTTGCAAGGGCGAATGTTAGGGAGACTTCTCAGAAGAAATGTGCTAATTCCCTCTGCATTAGAGACCCCCAGCAACTTTGCTGGATTTTGAGGGCTTGATTTTTTTAACCTAGCGAGAGTGAGACCCTTTTTCCCACTCTCTCATGTGTTTTAATGTGATTTTGTACTCTGTGTTTCTTTTGGTTGTGGAGTTTGACAAACTCCATAGGCATCATATTTTACATTGTGTCACGCAGCACCTTCAGTGCAGTGACACAGGGAAGTCTTTCAGATTTCCGAAAGGATTAAACACCTTCTCTGGGATAAACTACTGTTTTCCAGAGCAGTAAAGTGAAATTGACTTTACTTACATGTATAACTTTCTAGACCCAGCACACACTATCTTACAATAGGGTGGTGGAGGTGTTACTTAGCATCCCCTTTGTCTAGCTTCTTATGTAACATGTTCATGTTACCCTTTCCTCACTGAATGGCTGGTGGCAGTGGTTTTACTACCATTATGTGAATTTACCATGGGCTGCGTTCGCAGCCACGTTAGAGCACCCATGGGTGCCATTTTCGTCAAAATGGCCCAGTCTTCTTTTTCCACCATTTCTTTCTGGAAAGGTCCTTCTTGAGATTTACTCTGCATGCCAAACCAGGTTTGGCCCTTTGTTCATTTTGTCTTTGGCGGGCTTCACGAGTGAAACCCACCTCTGGCTCCAGGGTGTCTGGCGGGGGCAGGAAGTGAGGGAGGGGACCGAAACTCCCTGTGCTTAGTCTCCTAGGAGACCCAAATGCACTCTGTGGTGATTGGCCGTCTGACTGTGCGGCAAGGACAGCCACCCTGCTGGGTGACTGACAGCTAGGCTGGAATGAATGGAGCAAGCTGCATAAAAGGCAAGGCTTTTTGGCTTGGAAGGCAGAGTAGACCACTGGACAAAGAAATTCGAAGAACTTGAAGAGGACAAGTGCTGCAACTCCTAGACCGTTGGTTTGCCCGGTGAAGTCCTGCTGCTGTGCTGAAAGTCCAAATTCGTATCGACAGAGAAGCTCCTGCAAGGACGAGTTCTCCCTTTGAGTTGGTGGACCAATCAACTTCAAAGTAAGCCACCTGGACATCCTCTCAACACTGGTCGAGTATCCACTGCAGTCGCTGCTAAAACTGGATAGCCATGGAGAGGAACACTAGTTCATGTAAGTTGCTTTTAAGCTGGCCAAGAGCTCCAGGAAGATCCTCCGAACTTCCAGGAAGCAGGACTGACCGAGCCTGAGCCCCGTCAAAAGAGTGCGGGACCCCAGAATCAAGGAAAGCCTATCTTGACAGCCAGGAACCGCAGTGTTGCTATTTGTTATGTTATGTTATGTTATTTTTCATTTATATAGCGCCTTATATACCATTGGTATGGTCTGAAGGTGCTGGTAGGTTGAACGCCCTTGGGAACCGAAGTTCGGGTCAGTAGAGAGAGTAGAGAGAGTCCAAAAAGTGCGAGTGCGCACCAGATATGTGTGCAGCTGGTCTGGAATTCATGTGGTAGCTGCTTCTTAGCGGTAGGTGTGGTGGTTGAGAGATCAGGAGTATGGGTTCGCTCTGGCCGGAATTATCCAGACCGAGCGTGGCTGCGTTAGGCCTGAGGAGAACGCCTGGCTGGGGGTGTGAAACCAGCAATGTTTACTTAGAGTGATGTGGAGTGAGCGGGAGATGTTGATATGAGACCAGTTATACCGAATGGTGTCATAGTATCTCTGTGTTCTAGTTGAGTGGGGGTGTAAAGGAGAGAGTAAGCGTGGGGTGGGGTATGATGTATGCTCTTTCAAATCTTCCCAGCATTCCAAAGCATATTATGGACGTCACACAGTTCTGTGAGGATAGGTCAGTTCTATGCATTTTTGTTCATTTCAGGTGTTCAAGATCGTCCTACAACATTCATGTCTGCTCGACATACTCACGCATTCTGGTTCACCTTGCGTGCTCTAGTCTATTCTCCAGTGTGCCCCACGCATGCTCTCATGTGTTCCATGCACGTGCACTCCTGTCCTTTTCGTCTACCCCACACATGTACTCATGTCTGCCTTCGCACTCGTCCGCGCTGTATACTCGTCCGCTCCGAATACACATCCGTTCTGTACGCTCATCTGCTCAGTACGCTCATCTGATCAACACACTCCGTTCAGCATATTCATCCGCTCCAGAAGTCCATCCGCTCCATGTTTTTCATCCGCTCCACACATTTATCTGCTCGGTATACTCATCCGCTCCACACACTCATCGGCACCACATACATTCATCCGCTCCATATACACTCATTCGCTCCATACACACTCATCCGTTCCACACACTCATCCGTTCCACACACTCATCAGTTCCACACATTCGCCCGCTCCACACGTATGTCCGCTCCACGTACTCGTCCGCTCTATGTACTCGACCGTTGCTCTACACTCAAACGCTCTCCACACTCAAATGCTCTCCACAATCATCCGCTTTCTACACTCATCCGCTCTCCACACTCATCCGCTCTCCACACTCATCCGCTCTCCACGCTCATCCGCTCTCCACCCTCATCCGCCCTCCTCACTCACCCGCCCTCCGCACTCACCCGCTCTCCACAGTCACCCGATCTCCGCAGTCACCCGCTCTCCGTAGTCACCCGCTCTCCGCACTCATCCGCTCTCTGCACTCATCCGCTCTCCGCACTCATCCGCTCTCCGCACTCACCCATTCTCCGCACTCACCCGCTCTCCGTACGGTAGAAGCGAGGAGCTGAAACACCAAACAACCACTTGTTTGAAGTTTGCCGGTTGTGAGCGGTGACCGTCCATTCCAGTGCAGGAGTCCCCAGAAGCCCTCCTTCATGTCCCCACAACTGAGGCCCAGGAACAGCGAGACCTGGAGAGCTGCACAGGAACAGAAGTCATCTGCTGCCCTTTTTTTTCAACCTACAGGTACTGTAAAGTCTAAGAGAACTTACCTCTTGCTGTGTAGCCACTTGTCCTCGTTGGAGACTTGCTTGGTTGCATGTGTAAAGTTGCTGCCAGCTTCTTTACTTCACAAGCCTAATCAGCTAGTGGCCCAACTTTGATTTTCTTCTATTCTACAAAGGCTTTTTAAGACATTGGAAAAGACTTTCCACTTAACTGCAAGAAGTGCTTCAGTTCACCTTGACTTTTTCTAACTCAACATTGGCTGGCCTAGGCTCCCTGGATGACTCTTTTCTCCGCTGCTTATGTGTTTTTGCCTTCTTTCTAGAATTAACTGACTTTGCATTGGGGGGGTTGTATGGAAAGTACTTACCTGCTTGAGAATATCTTTGTGAATACTTGTTTCAGTCTGAACTCTCTTCTCTTTAACACTACTCCTAAGAATATTCTAAACGCAACAGTGAAATATTAATGCTAACAGCACCCTAGCTATTGAAGTCACCTGAGGGTGTAGGTAGTGCCTGTGTGTCATCCCAAATGGGTATTTGCTGATTTAGATAACTAAGATTGTGTATTTCTGAAGTATATTTGTGTGGTGTTTTATATTGCTCCCTTCTGAAGAAGGCTTATCTAACTGACTGATAAATAAATTAATAATTGTTTTATCAAGAAACCTTGTGTGTAAAAGTTTATTTGAATACTTGTCACTGTGAATCTCTGTGTACCTCCCCTACAGCTCACATTGACCCCTCTTGAGATAAGCCTGGCTGCTCCACACGCTACCAACCTGTGTAGTGCAGATTGATACCAAAGGTTCGGTTTCTATTGCCAGGAGGTCAGGGTTGTTGTAGTGCACCCAAAGGGTACTGCATACAATTTTGCCTAACACCAAGTTCAAAGACAATTCAAATGGCAGACAGCAGGAGTGATGATGGATATGCTATATAAATGTAATTTCTTATGAAATGCTTTGAGATTGGGTTGGAAAGACTTGAGCGAACATCATTTGATGTTTGCTGTAATCCCTGTTTTAAGAAATTGCAATTAAAACAGTAATGTTTTTGCCAACTTGGTCTTATTATTGGTGTAAGAGTAAAATCTGCATCCCCATCCATCCCATAGAGTGCTACCTCACTTAAAGGGCATACAGGTTCAATACTATCGATACTAATAATAATACTAATAATAATAGACTACCGCTACTACTAATAATAATGATGGGTTTTTATTTAGAGCTTCATGCCAGATTCCTGCAGGTTCTAACCTCTGTAAACATGGCTATTAGCATTGCCATTTTAATGGTATTCACTCTTGCCTGACAGTTGTGCTTTTTGCCAGATAACATTGAGCAGACCACTTTGCAGCATTCCACCCTGTTCAAGCATTGAAATGCCAGGAACTGGTGCTTCCCGTATGGATGTGGAATGCACCCTTAAGTGGTTAGATAGTCTGAACTCTACCTGCTCTGCACCCTCTTAGGCACACCCCCCAGGAATTAAGGAAAATGGCTTGGTGCAGTGCATTATGGGATTTCTTTGTGGCTTGAATGTTGAGATAATGCAGAGATATTTATTAATTTATTTAATGTTTGTAAAGCTCACTCATAGATCTCAGATCGCTACCACCATACAAACAATACAATATACAATAAAAGCAATATGAAACAAAAGAATATACACCTAAACAAATAAAAAGCAACAAAAAGGAGCATAAAAAACAAACAATACTAAAAATCATCTCAATCCAAAAACCAGGGGAGGAAGCACCTGGCATCAGGCATTGAAGTTCCCAATTCAGCATTCCTTACTATAATAGGGAAG
Source organism: Ambystoma mexicanum (assembly GCF_040938575.1). Taxonomy (NCBI): domain Eukaryota; kingdom Metazoa; phylum Chordata; class Amphibia; order Caudata; family Ambystomatidae; genus Ambystoma; species Ambystoma mexicanum. The sequence continues at coordinate 202,698,052 of NC_090931.1, forward strand.
GACTAAAGATCCCCTACCAGTGTCAAATCAGATGAAGTGTTAGGAAAGTCCCTGCAGATGGATTATAAGAATGGGAGATTACTACTACCACACCCTACAAGTATACACTCCCTGTTACTTCGAGTGCATCATGGGTCTATTTTTATCCTCCAGAGGAACATAAGGTCTGAAGTTCATTATGACCCCTGGCCCAGTCTTCTGGCGAAGCCAAGCCAGGACGTTATAACTCAAGGCTTCTTTGGGTTCATATCCTACCAGTGAATCAACATTAGTAATAATAACATTATGTTGATCCATAACAGTTGCTCTTAAGATGTTGTCATTGATCCGAGGTATATGACGTTTGCCAATGTGCAGACTCTTGATCGTACCAAATTTAAATTGAAATTTGTCATGTTGCGCCCCCGACAAGGAGACACCTGAATGGACTCTCCATCTACAGCATGTGATCTGGGTGCTCAGTCGTCCCTGGATGAAAGTCTAATCATAACTATGGGATTAGACATGATTGCCTGTAACTTTGCAGCTTTATCTCTCGAGAATTGGGCCATACTCAACGTGCCCCTGTCAGAAATCTGACCATCCGCATGGTGGGTGTGCACTCGCCTGAACTTATTTGAAACTCTAAATGAAATTGAATGATGGTAGATCAACCTCCGGAAAATATGTGGGGCTAGTCTACACCAAATTCCTATGTTTACTGCATGACATATGCATAGACCCGTATACTCTGGGTGGACTCAGCCTACAGGTGCAGTCCCCCCTGTCATATTTAATTCGGACATGACAGGAGTAGACAATGCATCTCCAGGAGGGGGAGGGCCAAACCTTCTCCCTGCCATGACCAGCCTGATTAACTATCAAAGGTTCCATGGATCCACCCTGCCCTTTTGTTGGGCCATGCAGCCGGTGTCGGCGATTTGCATACTAATCAAAGAGTAATTCAAACAGACCCACATGGGTCCTGGCTACAGAGAGCAACAAAGGAGACAGGAAACCCCAACAAACTTTCATATACACTGTGTCAACCTGATACCAGCTCCCTCAGTATCGATTGATAGTGAACTGCCATGTCTGGGACTGTGCGTTTACAGTAGTTTTCAGCCGCAGGGGGACACCATTCATAAGGTATGAATATGTGGTTTACAGGAGCCAGAAAGTCTGGTCTCACTGCAGCTTCAAGGGATACCTGCTGCTTTAATCAGGAACCACAGAGAGCTATATTAACCAGAGAGACGCTGTGACCCACAACAGACAGGAGGATGGGTGGGACTTAGTAGTACATGTTTTCACATCTTTACCTTTTCTGTTGCAAAGCACCCTAGTTATGACCTCCTGCATACAGGAGATTTCTGGTTGGGACCCAGGATTGGTTCACTAAGGTAGGCTTAGCCTATACTAATCCCTGTGGTCCATTTGGCTTTAAAAGATGGCAGAGCCCCTTTTTTGGCAGAAGGTCTAAAGACTTCACAAAGAGTAGCAAGAAGAACTCATCATTGGACCCTGGATGAAGGTCAGTCTACCTTACATCATCCAGCAGTGAAAGAAGGCCTGGACCAGCAAGAGGAAAGCAAGATCCCCTCCTTAAACATCTCTCAGGGAATAGAGGGAGATACCAAATCCAGAGGACCCTCCAGCAGCTCAAGAACTGGTAGCCAGCCAACACCACTGTGCCCTGCTAGGTTCTGAAACAAGCTTCCTAGGTGGGACGTGCCAGAGAGTCTCTTGTCCCGAAACCAAGGACAAGGCATCTGCCTGCAACACACTCCCCATCTTTGAGCCAACTGCCTTAAAGGACGACACGAGCCCAGTGAAGAAGCTAGAAGTACATTGACGAGTATCTCCTGATGCCCGCCTTAAAGGACATTTTCCAGCCAGTCGAGTCCCTCTAGCTGCTATCGGCTGCACCGCGGACTGTTGTTACATCGCAGTTGCTTAAAGCCATCCGAGATGCCTCATACCCGCAGCTGTCTCATGTCTTGAACTCTGTCACATAAGCTGCAAAGTGCCCTGAAACAAACTCGACCCTGTGGAGCACCCCCTACAAGCACAAGGTACATTGTGGGTCTGTCACCCTGGTCCTACTCCTAAGGCCCGAGAGACATTTTAAAACACATTGCTCCCTTTGTGCTGAAGCCAAGCATCCTTGAACTGTTGCAATTATTTACTATACCGGGTTGTCAGTATCCAGAGTGCATCCCTTTTCCTTCTTGAAACTTGCTGCCCTCTGTATTTCTTTGCACAGTAGGTTGTATTTAGTAGTGTTGCTAGAACTGTCCATTATGTTATAAATAAAGTAGACATTTTTGATACAACCTTGACTAGCAGTCCCTTTTATCATTGGGTAATAATTGTATTTTTGCTGTGTTGCAACTAACCAAAGATCCGCGAACTTTCAGAGATAAGCCTGCCATTCTGTCCACGTTACCAAAATTGGACAAGGAGGTTTATTATTTGGTTGTGATTCCAATCTGTTTGGATCCCTTTTTGTGTACTTGAGGTGTGGGGCTGATTGATGGTTTAAAAAAAACGTTCATCCCTGGTCCACTGGTGCCCCGGATGTTGATTCGTCACAGTCCCCTTATATGACTGCCACATATAAGGGTTCTAATGTGAAAGCCCTCTTCTTGATTCTGACACTGGGTTGACTAGAAGACACTGGCCCTCACTACAACTCTGGTGGTAGCCGTGCCCTTATTAAGGGCACGGCTGCCGCCGGAGTTGTTTTTTTTTCCAGCACCCGCGAATGGGCAATAACCGGGTCATGCGTTTGGTGGACCCGGTAATTGCCCATTCGCGGGTGCCGTTATGGCCAGCCTCCCGATCCCCATTCTGCCCCATAGGGCAGAATGGGGGTCGGGAGCATGGTTGCACCGGCACTGTTAATAACGGTGCTGGTGCAATCATAAGTTCTGCTCGCGGGTGCCGGTGTGCACGCCTGGTCAGACCAGGCGTGTAGTCCGGCACCCGCGAGCAGAAGTCGTAGTGTGGTGGAGAGGTAACAACGGCGCCGATAGCACTACTGATCCGTTGTTGCCTTTCCGCCACACTCATAATGAGGCCCACTGTCAACTTTCACTGGGAGAAGACCTGGCATCTCTCACTGGACTGAAGACTACCTCGTCCAGTGATGCAGAAACTGCAAGAGATCTGCCAGGTTGTCTATCTCCTGACTGTCTGGCCCATGGTGACTCATTTGTCCTGCATTGTGGTGAAAAGCGTGCTCTACATTAGGAAGACACTACCAGCAAGCAGCAATCAGTGCCCAGTGAGAAGAGCCCATGCCAATGTAAGTCCAATGCACTGCTGCGAAACTCTGAGTTGACACCCTCAGAGGGTCTCTTGTGAAGCCTGGATTATTGTGATATCACACGCTGGCCATGCCACCTTCTCCTCTATCGAGTAGAGCTAAGCGAGCCCAGAGGGGCTCGTGCCAGCAGGGGTCAAAATTGGGGCTCTGTCCTGACCCTCATCTCAGATCAGTGCCTGCCCAAAACAGGTGCCGGCCACAAGCTCTTCCAGGTGGCAGCCCTTTTAACAGAAAACAAATATTAAAAGAAGGGATACACACGCTCCTGAAGTGCTGACAACGTAACAGAATCATGCTCGCCTGACTTCCTGTCCCATCCCAGACAATCAGTGGCAATCAGGCAGCTGGGACAGGAAGTCAGTCGAGCCTGCTATTGTTCTGGGGCGGCACATTAAAAGTGAAGTCCCTCCCTCCTTACAACTTTTGTAGTGCTCTCTCCACTCATCATCTCCTATATGCCCACGTTTCCCCTCGCCCTTTAAAATATACTGGCGCAGTACCCCCCCCAAACGCCACCATGCTCATTTCCCTGCCCCAGCCCTGCTCATCCACACCAACATCCAGACACCCTACTCCCGACGGCCACCAGTTCTCTTTCTCCCCTTTCCTTCCACAAAATCATCAGCGTGACCCCCTGACCTCCCAGGGCCACCAGCTCCTCTTCTTACCTCCCAGACCATGTCACGCCTTTTCTTGCCTCCAGCCCCTTTTCTCGACCTGCAGTCCTCTCACACTGCTTTTGTCTGCCCAGCCTCCCCGCACAGCTTTTCTTGGCCCCAGCTACCTTGCACCGCTTTTCTCACCCCCACAGCCCCGTTGCACCGCTTTTCTCTGCCCCAGCCCCCTTGCACTGATTTCCTCCGTCCCCAAATACCTTGCGCTGCTTTTCTCGGCCCCAGCCCTCTAGTGCCCATTTTTACAGCTCCCTGGCCCTTCTCAATCTCTTCACATCCACTTTGCATCAATCTTCTCGTCCCCAGCCCCTTCACATACCTTTCCATGGCCCACAGATCCCTCAAAACCATTTTCTCTGCCTCAGCCCCCTCACACCACTTTTCTCAGCCTTTTCAAAGGTTAATCATTCCCTGCTACCTTAAATGACATGCTGGCATGATCATTACTGCGTCGTAATTTCCGATGTTCCCCTGTACCTATCTGCTGTCTACCTGTAACCCCAACTGATATGCAGTGCTTCATCACTTCAGGAAGCAAGGTTCACACTCAATAACTACCCAAAGGAAAATAAAATAAAACACTTAATAAATAACTGCATTTTCTTTATTGGGCTCTTGTCTGCCAGCTGGTGCTTGCCCCCTGGCATCTGACGAGCAATTAGGCTCGCAGCCGGGATCCACCCCTTAAGTCACGCATCTGCTAATTTGACTGTTTAATGCTAAAATTGTAGTAAAACTCCTTTGCATTGGAATCCCTTTCAAGGCCCTCTTCTGTTCTTTCTTCATGTTGGCTAGTTATATTGTAACCAAGTTTTAAATATAACAGAGCTCATTTTGAGTAGCCTATTGGTTACACAGAAGGACTGCGTTTATTTTACAGTTAAGAGCCAGTGACCCTTTGTGCAATTTGGGCAATTTCATTTTAGATGTGGATTTGGCTAAGATGTAAAGCCATGGCTTTTTTGATTTGTATAAATTGATAAAATGATGCAAGTAAATCCATCCCTGAAAGGGTAATCGCGGATCAGGTTACTCTTTCATAAACTCAGTGCCAAAAGCCTAGTGTATACCTGTGCACATCTGCATCAGTAGCCTGATTGGAACGCCTGCCCTACAGTGGCACAGAGCAGGGTCAGGTGCCCTCTGAACAGCCAAAGCCACTGCAGCACAAGAGTGACATTTAAGATATGTACCCCAAAAATATCATGATTATGTGCACTAGCCCCTTGAAGCGTCTCATGGGATTACCAATAACGATCCCGGACCCAAATAACGGGACAGACTCAAAGAATATCGCAAACTGCTATGTTATCATCAACATGAAATAAAGTAGGGCAATCTGGAAAACAACAAGCTGTAGTCGATACACTCAAACACAAATTTGATTTTACAAAGGTTTTATACCTCAATCCACGTCAGCTATGTCATCATCTTACATGGCAAACTGTAAAACCTATTGAAGGGAGGGATTGGTTAAGGGAATTATATACCTATAGTATGTATAAGTATTAATAATATCATTGGCTGCCCCTTAAATGTTAGGCACACATCGAACCACCTCTAAATACATATAATATTGATCGGAGGGGGGCAAATGGCAGCAGGTTGGTCTTTGCAACATTGCAGAGCATGTGGTACATAGACCCTCTGATTGGTTGGCATGCTTTCCCTGTTGGACTTTCGTCTCGTTAGCAGCATGTAAGCAAAATGGACCCCAGGTGCTGAGAGTAACATCAGACTACTCTGCTCATTTCCAATTAGTCCATCATCTCTCAAAGGTCCAGCCCTAAGCCAACCCTTCTCCAACCCTTCTCCTTTGTAGTTGACCTTGCAGCCTTTCATTTATTCTGGGACTTTTAAGGGTGTGTAGGTACACCATTATCATTGTCTAGAGCTTGATGAATATCCCTTGTTTTCGAGTCAAGTGTGAGGAGACCATGAATTCATCCATCTCTACCTTCTTTTTACTGAGATTTGATTCAATTGTACTCGGTATCATTACTCCTCTTAGCCTCTAGAGACTTGCTCAATCCACATTGCAAAGGATTTTCGCATCTTTAATTTTCCAATACTTGGCTCTTGCAGATGTTTTTCTCTTTGCTTAATCTAATCTAACAGAAATATGGCTTACATACATGGCTTATCCTTTTGACTCCCCTTGTGCCTTGCATTTATTCCTCTAGATTGCCCCCTCTGGTCGAGTTCTCAACCACCTTCTCCTCTACAATCTTCTTCATCTTCTCTTCATACTGTGGTTTCTTAGGTATCCAAATCTTTGTCACCCCTTCAGGTGACCTGCATTATTTGTATGTTTATCCACACTCCATGTCATATGGCAGCAACCCTCAGATGGTGCACAGAATATCCCAGGTCCTACATATTTCTCGTGATCCTTAGAGTAGTAGAACTTTGTTCCTGGGGGCACCAAGGGACCTTTCTTTATATTCTCATGAATACTATGCTCTATTTACATGTGCTTACCAGCTTCAGCATCTATATCAATCGCTATCTTCATCCCAATTGGTTTCTTGGCTGTCTTCTGGCATTGTCCCAAAATGATCCTTATCAGACAGAATCCTAGCAATACCAACACTAGTAGTACTCCAAGAAGTTTGTAGGCATTTGCCAGCCAGGTTGGAATCCATTAAAACAGAGACAAAAACCTGTCATCTCCTGCTGTCTCATCAACTTCATTCATCTTCATATGCAGGGTTGTCAGGATAGTTATTGCTTCAGCCAGGGTTCCATTTTCTCCATCATGGGAAGGTTTGAAGGTACAGTGAGAAGGCCCGACCTTGGCACACATGCCTCCTTCCATTGCTGTAATTAAGTTCAGGACATACCTTTTCTGGAGGGTCATAAGGCTAATGGCCCTCAGTTCTTCTCTGAATGCATTAAATCCTTTTATGGTTGAGTTGATCGTTTGTAATAGCTCCCACCTGGTACTCGGCAGCCACTTGGCATTGACTGAATAAATATAGATGTCATTATCATTGCCATCATGCTGAATAATTTATGCTCATCTGGTATATCGCCATAGGCTTTTATGGACTTTAACCAGTTAACTGCTGAGCTTTAATCAGGTCTATTCAAACAACCTCTTTTTTCTGTGATGTTCATTCATTTTTGGAAATACATCAATATGAGGTCACTTTGGGGAATCACTAATGCAGGAACATGTATGAGCTCGATGGGGCATACCCCTCTCCAATTTTTAGGCATCTGCATGTAGGCTCTGGATCCACGGCCCAATATCAATCCATCAGCATGTTCGTTTCTTCATTAATTCCCAGTACTATGAGCACCTTCTCATATCCTTTATTTTCTCCAACCAGAACCAGGCCTTCATTCCTGAAGCATGTTGTTGCATTTTTTTTGTGGTATTATGGATACTGGTCCTGCTTCATTGTCAACCCATGTTAGTAGCTTAGAATACTTAGCTCATGTCTCTAAACAAATGTCATTTACTATTTGCACTATGCCTATTGGTTCCTTCTTCAATAAGTGTTCAAGGTAGGATAACATTCCTTCGTCCCATCCTGTACTGGTGGAAACTCATCCATACACAAATAGCTGAGGTCTCTCCCTGCATCCTGGTACTGCTGATATTTCCACTATGTCTGAACATTACAATCTCTTCATTTTGACAACCTTTATTTGTTCACCAATCTGGGATGGATACATATGTTTTTTGCTTGTCCAACCCATCCCTTTTTCCATCCTTTGTGTTTTCACATAAGTATCTTCATATGGAAATGTTCTCCTTGATCACCATCTTAGGGTTGCCCATTTTCCTTCGAATTTCCCTCTGGTTGTGCACACAGCTAAATATGACATGATATAATAGGTTATTGTTAATGCACTTAATGCCCAGAGGTTTCTAAGCACGGTCCTGGGGATCAAACCTGTGTTGCTCCATGTCGTCTTGTTCCCAAGGTGAGCATGTTGCCCCTGAGCTATCCTCCCGAGACCAATGACTTGGGCACACTGCATCATGTGCAGGCATTTCTTTTGCAATAAATGTTTTGGCTGCGTTCATGGCATAGGGGATGAGAGAACATACATAGCAGCTTTCATCTGACATTCTCTCTCCCACTTCCTTCATGTGCTGGTACCTTAGGTTCTTCTTTAAATGAGCCAAATTGTCAACATATGTATTTATATCTTCACGATCATCCCCAGCATCTCTTTTAAGTGAAACAATTTCTTTAGTAAAATCAGTAAAAATGCTGCTCATGCTTTTGTTAGGGATCATAACGAATGTTTCATTGTGCCCCACTGTATCTGCATTTTGAACCATTATGTGTCTAAATGCCATAGTAATAAAAAAAGGCAAATCATGATGCAAAATGACATCCCAATTACTATTCCAGAAAAACAAAACAAGATTTCCTGATGGCAATGCATTTATTATATTCTGGAACCTTCCCACATTGTTTTTAACTCAATATGTAACTTTGTTATTTTTTATAAATCATATTTTTATGTAAAAACTGTAAAATAATAGCCACTGTGATTCTGTAAATAATATGATTATTTTAGGATTGCCAATGAATGAAATAATGTCCAAATGTCATCTTATCAGAGCTGGGTAAGACTTTAATATGTAGGTGAATACGGCATACAAGAATGTGTGCAATGTTATTACAATGGGTAGCATAGGAGATTCAATGTGCTCTTTGTCTTTTGGTTCTGGTACATCAACACGTTGTTCCTTGTTCCTATATAAAAACATTCCAGGATAGTTGTAAGTCCATTCATTCCTTATTAGATTTAAGAAATGCCAATTTCTTATTTCAAAAGGGTTTTGTTATTCCATAAACTCTTTCCTTTGCTCTTGGTTGCTGATCTTGTCTGCATGTGTGGAACTTCTTCTCTTGCTTCACTGTCAATAGATGCAGAATGGGTCAACGTTTCTCTCTTGTATGGTTTGATGTCATGCAGATGCAGCTAGGCTCGCCTTCCTTGTAGCTTAACAGCTGTGGGAGTAACTGACTACCTCCTCGTAGGGTCCCTTGAGACACAGCAGCTCCTGGTTCCCTGGATATCTTATCTTATCTTATCTTATCTTATCTTATCTTATATTATCTTATGCTAACTTATCTTATCCTATCTAATCTTATCTTAAAAACACATATAAAGCGCAGTGCAAGCCTGAATTCAACTTGGCACTAGATATAAGCTAGGATGTTGTAAGAGGCTATGAGGATCAGTAGGCTGGCTTTCATCTTCAACCCTCTTTGACCCCTCCCTCCGGTTCTTGATCTGTTGAGAAATAAAAGAAACACTAGTGGTCATAGTTGCCAAATAATCATGCATCTCATCACCTGTCTTTGCTACACTGTGGGCATCAGTGTATAACCTAGTTGGAGGAGCAAGCGGTGTTCTCATTCAGCGTCCAGTCACAAACTCATGAGGAGTTAAGTGGTGATCTGAGCCAGGCTGATTTTCCAACGACTAGCACAAGGGGTAGGCAGTGTGACCAACCCTTCTTCAAAGTGATTTTAATCTTAGCTATCCTCTGTTTAAGTAATCCATTTATACATTCACAAATTCCATTAACCTGTGGGTGATAGGCAACAGAGAACGTGGGTTTTATCCTTAATACAAGAGTGATTTACTCAAATAGTTCATTTACAAAATGAGGTCCCTTGTCAGACCACAAGACTTTGCACACCCCCCATCTTGGAACTATGGACCTGCCTTGATCCATCTAGAAAAGGGACATACCATGAACAGCATGTACCTATAGCCGTTACAGGTCTGCAGCATATCTATATTATCTATATGTAAGTGATACAATGGGGTATTGGGTCTAGGGATTGCTCCTCTCACTGTTTGCAAAGTGTGTCCTGCAGTAAATTTCTGACACAACATGCAATCCACAATAAACTGTGCCACATGTTCTAACAAATTTGGTAAAAAACAATCTTCTGCAATTGTAGCAGCAAGACTCTCTCGAGTTGCATGCACAGGTAGTGAAGCTGCTCCAGCTCCACCCTTAATAATGCTGGAGGCATTACTCATAACTGGCTTTTCAGTGCTATCCTGCCTCCAGATTGCCTCAGTGGGGGATTAAGAACACCCCTGTTTGCTTCTGTTTTCTTCTGTGAGGCTCGACCTTGTATCTCATTTAACTGAACAATAGACAGAAAGTTAAACCCCTGCTTTACCAACAAGCACCATCCTGCCATTGGTTTAACACTTCTTACATGGAAACATTCTGCCTTTTTGGCTTCTAAATCTGTGGCTTCGTTCCTGCAAAAAATCATGTCTGTTCTTTTAGTAAGCGCTGCACATTTTACGACTGTGATAGTCAATGGAAGCCTTAATGCCTCAATGAATTTATCCAATAGGGCTGCATGTTACACTGGTGTGTTGTCACGCAGAGAAAGCCCATCCTTTTCCAGCGTGACAAACCTGTATGTAGAGTTGATGTCACCTAGGCAGAGTCAGAGTACACCATCACGTCATATCGTTAGAGTGCAGTGATACGCGCTACTAATTCTGCAGCCTGTGCTGAGCAATGTGAAGGCAATCTTGTGCTTGTGACTAACTCAAATTCACCCTCACGGTTCAGCTTTACTACCACTGATCCAGTATACCTTTAGCCAGTTGTTTGATCAATCTTTGAAGAGGCATAAATAAAGAGAATTGCCTCCCCTCCGAGAGCATTTCCTTTCACACAGGGATGATATCATAAAATTCAGTATAAGTTGTGCAGTCATGCACATATTCATCCTCCCCTACTGGTTCTGCTATGAATGGTACTGGGTTGACTATTCTGATCTAACAATGTCTAATGCAGGGATTGAGATAATTGCTTCAATCCTGATGCTCTTTGTGGGCTCAATGTAATTTTAGGTTTTTCTAAAATAGCAAATAATGCATGCTCAACAAATAATGTTACTGAATACCCCATTGTAAAACTTGAAGCTTTTTCAATGGCAAATGCAGCAGCAGCAGCAAAAACTTGTTTGCAAGGGTAATGCCCTTTCATAACGGGATCTAAAATCCCACTATAGTAAGCCAATGTTTTATTTACATGGTCTAATGTCATTTTATGTTTAAGGAATGCTGTAGAGGAAGAGCCGAGTACCTCTACCGGAAGTTCTGCCCCCATTCTGCCTATTTGCTGGTAGCAAGAAATTGCAACATGCGCAAATCCAATAATGGTATCTATACCACGAGAGTTCTTGAAACAAAGTATCCATTGAGAAAACCTTATATGTATCTGCGGCGAAATGACGGTCTTCTGAAGGAAGTTCCGGAAAAGTGTGAAAATGAATGAAAGAGAAGACTGGTGATGTCATATGAAGCAGAAATGACGCACCCAGAAGAGATGCCAATGAAGAAAGAATATAAACCTTATAGAATCTGATGACGAAGTAGCGAATTAAGCAACATTTTGTGAGCAAAATGAAGATTGCATGTGCAGAGAAGCACTGAAGAAAATGCAAAGCCAAATTGTACAGACTGCAGGCGGTGCCGTATATATATATATATATATATATATATATATATATATATATATATATATATATATATATATATATATAGTAATGTGTAGAATCTGGATGTTCCACAACGCATTTTAGCAAACTTGTACCCCGTGAATGAAAGGGCTTGATGTGTGGCGCAGCAGCAGAATAAGACAAGCTGAAAATGAAGAAAGATTTGAGAAGGCTTGTCTGGCCTAGTTTCAAGAGTCAGAGCTACCAAGAGCCTGGTTATCTACTCAAAAAGATACAATGAACGTGAGAAGCGAGCCGAGCTCCTGTTTGAGGTGTAATGGAAAAACATTAGAAGTGTCAAGGTTTTTTCATTTAATAGTATTAAATGCAACAAAGGAGCTCAAAACGTGGTCTCTAGTCACATGGTCAGATGAAAATAGACTTTCGGGCGAGCTACACCGATACCAGAAGATAAGGCCATGCCTTCACTCCCTTTTATTCTCAGGCACATTTAGCCTTTGCAAGGCCAAGTTCAAATGCATTAATTGAATGGCAGACTGCAGGAGTGATGTTGGATGTTGGGCTAATTGGGTGGGGAGGCATGACCACGCCAAATCCCCAGCACCTGGGGTACCAGTTTGCGTGCTGCTAGCAAGTGGAATATTCCAGAAGAGTACAAGTGTGCCAACCAATTGTAGAGGGCCACGTAGCAAGGAACTCTATAGTTTGAGAAGCCAATAGAATATTGTGCATTTTCATGACACTGAAGATAACTTTTACTTGGGGTGAGGCTTAGTTGTCCAACTGACCTTAGAGACCCAATCACAATCCATACCCCATAGAAAGTATACTAATATGTTCCCTTTAAGCCCATCACATCCAGTAGTACATTTTCTTATTTTGCCACATAGTATGACATCACTTATGACACATTTTTAGTATAAAGTGTTTGTTCATGAAAATTATTGAGAGGCTTGAGAGAACATCCATTGATGTCTGCTGTACTCCCTGTTTTTGATAATTGTTAATAAAACAGCCGTGATTTTGGCAACGTCGGTCTGATTATTGATGTATGAGTAAGATCTGCATCCCCATCCATCTCAGATACTGTTACCTCATCTTAAAGGACCCTCGTGGGTTCACTTGGTAGCAGAGAGAGGATGATTTAAATGACCCAGTGACCCAGTAGGCTTTTAGAACTTTTGGAACATCGGGCGGCACCTCCACCATTTAGCTGGAGGATTACGAGGCTTCCTGTGGAGAGCTGCCGATATAGAACTCTTGCAAGAAGACTGATACAGGTGGAACGGGTCCCTCTTTCACAAAATCCCTCCTGGTTTCCACAGGCACTGAGCAGACCGAAGGTGACGATGGCTGTTTGGAGGAGAAGACAATTCCGAGGGTCAGGAGCTGAAAGGTGAATCATGAGTAGATTGAGGGGGCTGGCAAAATAAGGGAATGGGAATTGTGGTAAAAGTATAAGGTAACGGGGAGTTGGTTAATATATGACGAGGAGCATCTAGATGAGGAGCGTTTGTATAACCCAGAGTCCTAAGCTCAAGGAGCTTTCAGAAGGAGTAATTTCAAAACACAAGGGGTACTTAGGTGGCACATAGCCAGGTCTATGAGAGGAAATTTTTCAAACTCCAGTTGGAGTATTTCAGGGCCAAGAGATAGCAGCGAAGAGCACTGAGGAGATATGTGTTAAAGGCAACTAGTTTGTCTGTTTGTGTATTTTGTGTATTGAAAAAGTGAAGTGTCGAAGAGTGACAAAGATAGGCTGTGTTGAGTAGAGATCAAAGTTAATATCTGTCTTTTTAGTCATTGTCGGCACCGACTGAAATAGGTAGATTGAAGTGATCGTGAAGTAGATGCTTTGAGCGGCGAGGGGGGTGCATACTCATATTTGCTATTTTTCTGAAATGTATTTTGTGTGAAGCAATGGTAAGTATCGACAGTCAATTGAGGCTTGCCATGATGGGGGATGTTACTCCACTGATGCAAGCAACTGCCAAAACACGCACCCAAGCTCAAAAAGTATAGTGTGGAGTGGGTTAAGGGTACCACAAATAAAATATTCATACCTTGGTTGCAAGAGGGATCGCTATGAAAGGTGGTTTTGCAACACATGACCACATACTTGCACGCTGCATACACAGGAAAGAAATTGGAGAAAAGGCTAGATAGTTTAGAGATCTGGAAAATGTACCAGGAGGAACAGCAATATCTGCCTCCTGAGGACTGGATGCTTAATCAGTGTAAGGAGGAAGGTGCTGAGCCTTCTGCACCCCTTACCGCACCAGAAGTAAATGAACAAAAGATGAAGGCATGTATCCATTAAGTGAATTAAAGGCGGCGACAGGATGTAGTCATCCGATACATTAACCCCCTGCTTATTGCAGTGATGATAGCCCAGAAAAGACTAAAGAAAGGAGGTGATCTTTAAGTTCTTACAAAACAAAGGGGAGAAAAGTGAACAACCGAAAGCATCCCTGGATTTAAAACGGGAGATTAAGAGATGAAAAGGAGAAAAGAATAAAGCTGACGAGTTACGCTCGTACAGAAAGAATGGATGGGTGGACAGATACTGCTCAAGCTCGATGGGAAGAGTATCGAGGAAGTAAGCAAGGGGAAGCTCAAGAAGAACAGGATGGAAAAGACAGGGAATGAGAGAAATGATTGAAAGATGATGAGCACAAAAGGAAGAGTAAACAAAGACGAGAGCAGATGTATCAGGAGGAGCATCTAAGAAAAGAAGAAAGGGCAGAGGAGCAAAGGAGATATGACAACAGGCAGAGAGCAATGGAGGAACGAGACACGTTAGAAAAGAAGAGAGAAGAGAAAGAAGAACAGAGATTATGAGATAAAAGAATGCAAAGAAGAAGGGACGAGGAGGTGCGTAGAGCATACAAAACAAGGGAAGAGAAAAGACCAGAGGAGGAAAGAGCTAGATGGGAAGCGAAGAATCGAAGGGAATTAGACGAAGAAATGGAGCGAAAAAGGAGACAGAGGGCACGCGCTATTGATCACATTGAGAAAGAGCTGATGGAACTGAGTCCAGTAGTATTATGGGGCGACATAGAGGAGTTTCTCCCTTTGCAGGGAGAAATGCCAGAACCATCTAGGGTAGATAGGAAGCATCAGAGATATGATCGATAAAGCTTATCAGGAGATAAGGACAAAAGGCGAATCGGGAAGCAGGGGAAAAGAAAACCAATTAATAGTTGCCCAGTCATAAGGCAAAGAAGGAAGCCCATTTAGTCTTGAGCATGGAGGCTTGTCTTTAGACAGGCTGACTTTAAACAGGGATGGGAAAGATGAAAGCCATAATAGTTGGGGACTAGATATTTCAGATGAAGACAGAGAAACCCTCTGTGGGGAGGAGGGAGAACGTGCATGCAGTCCCGAGGGATGTCTGCAGACAGACAAGGAAGTGAGATGGTCGGATTTAGACCAACCTTAAGATAGGACACCAGCCCCATGGTGTACCCAGAGCGACCTAAAGGACGATTGCATAGTGAGAGGGGGGAATCGCCATCATATGTGAACAGGTAGAGGTAATTGCCAGGTCGAAGGCAATCAGGAACCATTGTCCCCATTATGGATAGGCAGATGATGGGAGCCGAATGTGGATTTGGGTTCACACAGTTACCCTTATTAGAGAAAGGGAGGGCCAGGCTGCAGCATATCCCATGGCCACAGATGGACAAGAATAATTTAAGATGTAATCACCATAGTTTAATGGTGGGTGCAGGAAAATTGATTTATGAGCTAGAAAAGAGAACAGGAGGGAATACTCTAGCCATAGGGGACATTAAGGGTCTGCTAGCTGCCATTCTTGGATAAAGGGCTGATCACTCAGGGTACCGTGTCCTGATGTGGCAGATATGGGTGCAATTATGGCATGTAAAATGAAAGATGATGAAGATCCGCTTGTTTACATTCAAAGTATTCAGGAACGGTGGACTTTGGAAACGAGGGAGACGTAGGGGGAAATAAGTGCTAGTATTTTACCACATTTTGTGTCCGTGATTGCCAGAACAGGTACAGAGATAGCTTAAGACACTAGTGGGAATGGAAGCGAAGCAATGGGCAGAGATACGCATAATTGCCCACTGTTACAAGAGAAAAATAAGAAGAAGGAGGATGCTAGAAAACTTGAGGAAGCTGAGCTAGTTCAGAAGAAATTGTCAAAGTATGCCATAGAAGGAGCGGTACTGACAAGTGGATAAGGGTTGGAAACGCAGCAAGCAGTGGGTACATCACAGGCGAATAATCAATGCCAATCAGATCAGAAAGGGAATGGGTTCACGCCACGAGGCAGAGAAATGTGTTTCAGAGGAAGAAGTGGTTTCTAGAACAATCAGGGTGGCTTTCAAAATAACCAAAGCGGGTTACAGAATATGCAGAATGGCAATCTAAACATGGAAGGAGGGCTAGTCAGAAGAGCCCCTGCTGCATGTTGGACATGTGGCATGACAGGGCACATCACGCTAAAATGTGGGAGCCAAGGGAATGTAAAAAATTGACAATTCTCAAGAGTGGGGACAGCTTATCCTCCAGCATACAGCTCACAAAATAGGGATGGGTTTGCCCAAGATCTGACAGTTTATCAAGCACAAGCATTGCAAATGCCACAGGCTTTGCAACCACAGCAAGCACCATTGAATCTGCTGCAAAGGCAGTCACAGCATGCACCCATGAAGATACAGCAGAGTGCAAACACGGGACAGTTATTGACAGCTATAGTAGGGGGTGTCACTGTCATGGGAGGAAGTCCTTTTACAGGTACGGGAATAAGCATGTACCCACAATAGGACAGCTCACAGGGCAACGTAATGTGTTCAGTACTATTGGTGGCACTGAATCCTCAAGAGTAACCAAGGGTTGATGGTACCATAGGAGGCAAATGTTTTTCTTTTTTAGTAGACACTGGGGTAACTCGCTCATGTATATGAAAGGGAAAATATCCATTATCAGGAAATGCCATGAATGCTCAGGGCTTCTCTGGAGCTACAAGTAGAGTTCCTTTTACTAATGAATTACCAATCTAAATAGGAGAGTGTGGCATGTCTGTACCGTTATTGTATTCAAGACAGACAACTGTAAATATTTTGGGCCGAGATTAAATGACAAAGCTAAATATGGCAATTTCCTTTACTGATGAAGGCATAGGGCCTCATCACGAGTTGTGTGGTAATGCTGGCGGTATTACCATCGCCGGTATTAGCCCTCCCACCAAACCCCCAGCGCTATTAGCGCCGGATCATGGGTTTGGCGGTAATGGAATTCCCCATTCCCCACTGAGCCCATTCGGGAATGCCCCATTCCCCTTTGGGCTCAATGGGGAATTTTCACACTCTTACCGTCGGTGGATTTCCCGCCGGCAGTAATAGTGCAAATTTTCAGCAGATTTCCCCCCAGCTCAGAGCTAGGGAGAAATCCGCCGAAGCCCTGATTTGGCAGACCCTTAAATCCGGCGGTAATAGCACGACCGCCAGATTTAAGAGTTACTGCCAAACTCGTGATGAGGCCCATAGTCTGTTCCACTCCAGGTATACATTATCTAAATGTGAGTGAATTTATCATGGCGTTTACAGGCAAATAGCTCTGCGACGGATGCCATTAGAGCCAGAAGTCTTTCTTCATGGGGTATGCATTTTGTTGACATGGCTACCCGACTTAGTGGGCAAAATTATGAGGATACCTGATGAGTTCTTGTTCAGGCCACAGGTACCTATGAATGAAGAGGGGGGACAGATTATTCCCCTAGAGTTACAGGCAGCCAGGCAGCCATGGTGCGAGCGGAATTGGCCATGGTCGAAGGAACCAAGAACGGTAATTGCCATTGGGGAATGGTATAGATTGAATGACGTCACAGACGAAGATATGTTAGAGATGATCCATCAGATGATAAAGTAGTATTCGAGATAAGTATTACATATTGTATCAGAATAGATAGAACGGAAATCCCACAGCGAATGATGATAGTGTGGCAGTGTCCATTATTTTTTGATGAAGACATGGAAAAAGTGCCAACCTCTTTATGGACTACATGCCCCTATGACGTAGGCCTATTCAGGGGGGTGG
This sequence comes from Ambystoma mexicanum, assembly GCF_040938575.1. Classification (NCBI taxonomy): domain Eukaryota; kingdom Metazoa; phylum Chordata; class Amphibia; order Caudata; family Ambystomatidae; genus Ambystoma; species Ambystoma mexicanum. Next base: position 202,715,580 of record NC_090931.1, read on the forward strand.
GAGAAGTGAAGATTAAGCTTAAACCAGGAGCAATTTTACCTTGAGGAAGGCAGTACCCAATGTCTCGAGAGGCAGATGAGGGTATTTTTAAGACTATGGGCCTCATCATGAGTTGGGCGCTCACCCCAGTGGTATTACCGCTGGGGCTATTAGCCCTAACGCCAAACCCCCCAGCACTATTAATGCCAGATCATGGGTTTGGTGAAACGGTAAGTCCCCATTGGGCCCATTCGGGAATTTCCCATTCCCCATTGGGCCCAATGGAGAATGTTCGGCGCTATTACCACCAGTGGTGACACCGCCGGTGGTAATAGCACCAGAAATCAGCAAATTTGTGGCAGATTCGCCCCCAGCTCAGAGTTGAGGGTAAATCTGCCAAGCCTGTGATTTGGAAGACCCTTAAATGCAGCATTAATAGTGTTACCACTGCATTCAAGGGTTACCGCCAAACTCGTGATGAGGCAGTATATCAGCTATGATGGAACAGGGTATCTTGGTGATGTCAGGGACAACGTGTAATACTGCTGTGTATCCTGTGAACAAATCGAAAGGGTTTTCGTGGCGATTGATTCAGGACATGAGACCAATTCAGATTGTAGAGGCAGAGTTTCCTCTAGTTCCAAATCCTGTGAGGATTTTATGTAGAATCCACACAGAGGCACGATATTTCACATTGATTGACTTGAAAAATGTGTTTTTCTCAATCCCGTTGCATAAGGACTCACGTCATTCACATTGCTTTGTAGTATATGCATTAAGGAATCTGCCTGGGTTGGACCACCACCTCACACCCCATGAGTTAGTAACAGGAAGGCACAGGGAAATGCCCCTGTCTCCTCCATTCAGGAGTAGAAGTGATGCTCAGATGACTTCAGAATTTTTAGGAAATGAGCTATGTGCGTATTTAACATGCTTGACCTCTAGAATCTCTGTCATTTCTGATCAACTCATGTGTTAGGAGTGTCAGTCTCAGGACACAGATGAAGACCATTCAGCAACTAGACATGGAGAACTACCTGTACCTACATTTTTTGCTGCAGATCACGTTTTAGTACACAACTTCACAAGGAAGTGGCATGAGTCCCATTTCAGTGGACCATATATCATCGAGAATGTCACTGCCTCAGCAGTAAAGTTTCAAGAAAGACGTGCCTGGATTCACCTGGGTGACATGAAGCTGTATTCTGGTGAGACCGATACACCCCCACCCGATTCAGAAGCAAGACAAGAAGAAGTAGTTCAGCACGAGCAGACTCGATCAATGACGAGGAAGAAGGTTGCTAAGATTACTGATTAAATAAATTCAAGTGTGCATTTGGACTGTGGCTTACCCCGGACACTATTGATAGATATGTTTGCAAGAGTGAGAAAGTATCTGTTTTTGAGCTGCAATAATCTTTTTAATTGGACTTTAGAAAGTGCTGAAGTGCTAAAAATGCCATTTCACATTTGACTATTGGAAAAGGGAGTAGTTCCTTGATTCATTCCTCACTGAATTTCTCTTTTGTCAGATTAATGGTTCTATCGGATGTCGATATCCATAGACTTTTGCTCACTGTCTTTGTTTTCATACTCAGAGCTTACCCTGCTCTTGTTGGGCATAGCACTGGCGTGCATACTTTTGTGCAGGATCCTAAGAATGGCCCTATTATTAGAAGATTGATTGCAGCGGTAATTGAGCAAATTCGGCAGCTACCTGAGCATCTTACAAGGCTACCCAATTACAAAGGTGTTTCCTTCCTTAAAAGTAGTACACAGGCCCACTGTGGTCCATTGAGAATAATGCAGTTCCAGAAAGTGAGCACACTCATTGATGTGTTAAAGAAACCAGCGGTGGTGTCTCATGTATTGCTGCATAATATATGTGTGTACAGCGTCTATTATTGTTTTTCTGTTTTTGCTAACCCACACTGCTTACCTTGCTGGTACTAGAAAGATAGGAGTACCTTAGATTCTCCCCACTCCAGTGACCTATGCAGAGTTAGATGTTGCAAGGAGACCGAGGCCATATGTGATTATCCCTGTACTAGTGACACACATAAGGTCACCTATTTCTCTCACAAGTGTTCCTGTGATTCCCCCTGTAGGAAGGACTGTTTTGATATACTTCATGATCAATATGTACACACTCATTTTACAAGAAAGAAACCCAAGAGAAGTGCAAGGGAAGATGATTATGAGTTAAATAATTATCTAGACAGTACAGCACATTTAGGGAACAACATGTGGTATCAGCACATGAAGGAGGTAGAAAAGAGAACCTCTAAGGAGGATTGCTATGGATGTTCTCTCCTACCTTATGCTATGGAGATGTACAAGATATTCATAGCTATAGAAATAGACGTCCAGACAGTTCATTGCCTGACTCACTTTGCACTATGCCATAGAAGAGGTCAATTTCAGGGTCAAACAGCATCCTTGGTATGGGTGACGGAATGGTCAGCTCCAGAAGAAGATGATAATGTTAAAGATTTGAAGACAAGTGTAAGAGCACACACACAAGATCATTTGATAAGATACAAACAGCCTGGAATGAAGGGATCAGGAATCCGATGAGAGATAAATAAGAAGCTCAAATGCCAAGGAAAGACTGATGGAGAAATAAAAAGATGCAAGGAAAGAGGCCAGATGCAGATCTAGGGAACATTACATTCTCAAGATGGCTGGGAAGGAGGCATAGTTGGATGCAGAGCTGTGGCAGTAACAGGAGAGCACAAACCATTTATAGATAGTGTGGAAAAAAGATGCAAACATCTATGGTTGAAGCTTGCAAAGTTGCTGACATGGGTCGAAGACAAAGGAGGCCCGTTGCAGACAGTGCCTCTGGTGGTGCTGTCCTATGCTTAACAAATAATGGCACAAGAAAAGTTGGAGAGAATCAGCAGTGCGATCGAATCTTCGATGTACCAGAAATGAAGGAAGGAACAGTAGTGATAATGGACCACTACTGGGCCTGTGGATCCAAAGCAGACATGAAGCTGCCCAGAAATTGGGGGGGACTATGTTCCATAGTGATCGTTCATGATCCAGTATTGGTGATACCGAAGATTGACCTGAACATTGGAGACTTTCCCAAAGCAGATGCTCGCCTGAGAAAGAGGAGGATGGTTGGATTTGTCAATTGAATAAATAGAGAGAACTACTTATTAGCTTAATCGATAGAAGCTTTCAATGACGTTCCATATGAACACAGGTTGTTGAGCCAGACTTATTCACGACAATCTTCATGCCAGGGATCCAGACGATGGCAAATGCCAGATGGTTACAGATAACCAGATAGGAGCTCCTGCAGACAAATAACACTACCATAAAACGATTCAATGCCATCAAGGAAGAGCTGAGAGCCATACGACTGATGACTCTTCAGAACAGATATGTCCTGGATATGATTACAGCTATGGGTGGAGGTGTTTGTGCCAAAAAACAGAGAATCATTTTGCACATTCATAGCTTCGCACAATGATGAGAATGGAAACCGAAGATTGTTGGAGATGTGATTTTATGAATTGTATTAATCATTATCTAGATCCATTTAAACAACTTTGTTGTATTTGTTGTATGTATGAGAATGTATGTTGATGAACGAATGAACTGTCCATTTCAGTAATGTGTCTGGTTATCTGTAATGTTTAAAATGTTGCTTTTCCTGCAGCCTTAATGTTATTTTGAGTGTTAAATTTGTATCAAGGTTAATAAAAATTATTTTTGATACACAATATTAGAATAGAGTCCTCTGGACATTTTATCAGCATATTTTTGAGAATGGGACCTTGACAGAGGCCATAACGATGATGACAAACTTGCACATCAAGATGCAAGATGAAGTAGAAGACATTGCTGATGACAGCTGGTTTGTGTCAATCTTCTCATGGGTTCCACAATGGATGGCAAATATCTTCAAGTTTCTTGGAGTCTTGTTGGTGATGATCATGTTTGGATTCTGTGTGATCAGAATAATAATCACACAGTGCAAGAAACAGCAAAGAAAGCAACAGCAATGAAGATCATGATTGATATTGAGTCTGGGTTTGGACCCAAAGAGCTGCCAGATGAAGAAATCAGAGACTATGTAAAGGCCAGTATTCATGCACTCGAGGGAACAAAATTCTTCTATCTGAAAAACCACAAGAAGTATGTGGGAAGATGGGATTACTGTAGCCCAAATGGACAATGTAGTCTTATGACCGGGAGTGTAGATGAACATGGGAAATCAGCAGTATGTTTGAAAGGAGTAATAAAGATATGGGCTCCAAAATGCACTTCTTCAGACAAGGATGTCTAGCTATGAAGACTGATGGGAGAGTGGTTGATAAATCAACCAGATGGGGGAGAGTAGAGGAGGAGCCAAGTAACTATACCGGATGTCCTGCCCCCATTCTGCCTATGTGCTGTCAGCCGGAAATTGTGACAAGCGCAAAGCCAATAATGGTACTTATGCCATGAAGAGTCCTTGACACAAGGTATCCATTGAGAAAACCCTATATGTATCGGCAGAGAAATAACGTCCTTCTGATGGAAGTTCGGGAAGAAGTGTGAAAATGAATGAAATAAATGAATGGTGACATCATATGAAGCAGAAATGACGCACCCAGAAGAGATGCCAATGAAGAAAGAATATAAATATTATAGAATCTGATGACGAAGTAGCGAATTAAGCAACATTTTGGGAGCGAAATGAAGATTGCACGTGCAGAGAAGCATTAAAGAAAATGCAAAGCCCTTTTACAAATGTACAGACGCAGTAACACAAGTAGATGAAGTAATCATAAGGCTTGCTACGTAGTGAATAGACTGCAGGTGATGCCGCCAATATATATATATAGGAATGTATAGAATCTGGATGTTCCACAACGCATTTTAGAAAACTTTGACCCTGTGTTTTTTTTTGTTTTGTTTGTTTATTTATTTATATGGCACACCAAACCAGAAGGTATGAGGGCGCAGGTTTATATTCACAGCTTAGTTTCAGTACTGTACATTATTTTACATCGTTAGCATTGGTATTGCGATTGCGAAGGACACAGTGAGGTAATGCAGTTACTGGCAGGAGACAGTCGAAGTACAAATACGAGAGACAGATCAAGAGAGTTACAAGTTGATCATATTTGCACTAGTTACAATAATGGTGTCGGTTGCTGGTCATTGTTCTTTAGCCACTGGCTGTATCTGCGTCTAAATTGGTGATAGGTTTGTGTTGCTCTAACTGAGGGTGGCAGTGTGTTCCAGTGTTGGGCTGCTTTCACCTGGAAGCTATTACCGCCCATTTTCGTTTGTTTGAATCTGGGAACAGTGAGCAGGTTAGCGTTGCTATTTCTGGTGTGTCTGTTGGCCGTGTATCTAGTTATTCTGTCGGCTAGGTAACGGGGAGCTGCATTGTTAAGGCATTTGTGAGTTATGGAGGCTACCTTAAGCAGGATTTTGTCTGCGGTGGTGAGCCAGTTGGTTCTCCTAATATTCGAGATGTGCTCTCTTTTCGGGAAGCTAAGTGCTGCTCTGAGAGCATTGTTATGTAGGATCTGGATTTTGTTGATAACCTGTTTGTTAGCACCTACGTAAAGGGAGTTACAATAGTCCAGTTTGGATAGTATGAGGGCTCTGGCTAGGGTGATGCAACTTTAGGTGGAGAGGAAGGGTTTGGCCGAGCGTATAAGCTTACATGTGTAGGCTGTGGTGGAGGCCATGGAGCTGACTGGTTTATGGAAGGAGAGGGTGGAGTCTAGGTAGATGCCAAGGGTTTTCACTTCCTTGGCAACCTTTATAGAGTTGCCGTCTATGGTGAAGCTGGAGTAGTTGGGGTCCAATTTGTTTAGGTTCGTGGTTGATCCCAGGATGATGAGTTCGGTCTTGTCATCATTCAGGCATAGACTGTGGGAGGCCATCCATGCCTGGATGATGAGGTATACCTTGTTCACCAAGGCCAAGTCTGTGTTGTAATCTCCCGACAGCGGGATGAGGATCTGGGTATCATCAGCATAGTTAGCGTAGGTGATACCCAGACTGTCGAGATCATCAAACAGTGGCTTAGTGAACACGTTGTAAAGTGTAGGGGAGACACATGACCCCTGAGGGACTCCGCAAGTGATGGGGATGGGGTCCGTGGAGGCTGTGGTGGAGAAGACGCGCATGGATCTATTGCTCAGGAATGACCTGATCCAGCCAATAGCTGCTTGGGAAAAATGGGCCACCGAATCTAAGTGGCTGCATAAGATTTTATGATCAACAAGATCAAATGCTGCAGAGAGGTCTAGGAGAAGCAATAAGGCAGTTTTCCCATTGTCTCTCAGAGTGTCAATTTGGGCCTTGAGGTCGATGAGAGCGGTTTCTGTGCCATGTTGGGGTCTAAATCCTGATTGCCGGATTCCTAGGAGATGGTTTTGTTCAAGAAATTTTTTAATTTGTTGATAGGCTGTCTTGTCAAGGGTTTTAAGTAAGAAGGGGACAGTGGTGATGGGTCGGTAGTTAGTGGGTACTGCAGGGTCTAGTGAGGGTTTTTTAGTAGGGGGAGGACCCAGGATTATTTGAGGTTATTGGGGATGGTACCTGATGAGAAGGAGGCGTTGATAAGTTTGGTAATGAATGGGGATAGGTCTCTAGCTGCATCTTTGATGATTTGAGGTGGGCATAGGTCACCTTGGCAGTTGGAGGGTTTGAGGCTGAGTATGATTTTTTCCACTTCTAGCGTGGAAACTTTGGAGAAGTGGGTGAGGGGGATGGGGGGAAGGTGTTGAGGACAGGTACGTGGGGGGGTGTTGTTAGGTTTGGGCGAGTTGGATAAAGCTTCTTTCTTGTTGTTAATTTTGATTTGGAGGCCTGCAACTTTGTTGGACAGGGCATTCTGGATGTTGGTACACCATTGTTTATTTTTCTTGCAGGTGTCGGGGCAGGGATGGGTGTTTTTAGTTCTTTTAGTATGGTGAACAGTTCTTTAGTGCTAGATTTGGCCTGAAGTATTCTCAGGTTGTATGATTCTTGTTTGGCCGGAAGATTTCTTTTTTGTAGGTAGAAACTATTTTGTTGAGAATTAGCTTATTGCTGTCTGTGGGAGCTTGTCTCCATACTTGTTATTTTTTGCGTTTCTCTAATCTAAGGGCTTTTAGGTGGGCTGTGAACCAGGTGTTCAGGTGTTTTATCGGGTTGCATTTTCTCAGCTTTAGAGGAGCGATGGCGTCTAGGGCTGAGTGCATGCTGTTGTTGTAGCTTTCAACAAGGTGGTGGGGGTTAGAGTTGTCTGGTAGTTGGGTCAAGGTTGGTAGAATGAGAGGGATGAGTTTTTCCACAGTTATGTTTTTCTTGCTTCTAGTCGGGATGGCTGAGGCTAGAGAGGTGTTAGAGATTGGGCTGGACGCTTCAAGTGTGAAGGAGAGAAGGTGGTGTTCAGACCATGGTTGCGGGGTGATGACAGTGATAGAGATCACGCAGTTGTGATCTGATATCCAGTCACGGGTTCACCCTTTGTTATGAGTGGGGATAGACACTCTTTGTGCATAGCCTAGTTCTGACAGTGTGTTGTTAATGACGGTCGCTTGGGGGCCTTTAGAGTCATTGTAGCCAAGGTTAAAGTCTCCTAAGAGAAGGCTTTGGGAGGTATTTTTTAAGTTGTTGGAGAAGATGGAGTTGAGGTCTTCCTCAAAGGAACCTAGGGGTTCCGGGGGTCTGTATAATAGGTGGAGGATGATGGTTTGGGAGTTAGCGGTGGGGAGCTTGGCAGTGAGAAGTTCACATGATGAGAAGTGATCAGTGGTGTCAGGTTTAAGGTTAAGGTGGGTTTTGGTGATTATAGCGAGGCCATCGCCTCTGGAATCTGTTCTGTCTACTCGGAGGATGGAGAGGTTCTCAGGGATGGATAATGTAAGGGAGGGGCCAGCGGCTGCATGAAGCCAGGTCTTTGTAATGGCTAAAAAGTCTAGTTCTTCCGTTAGGATGAGGTCTGCTATGTCAGTTGCGTGAGCTACTGCAGATCTCGCATTGATTAGAGCACCTCTTACGGGTGTAGTGGCTGGTTTACTAGCCGTAGGTGAGGCGGTAGATAACCGAGATTTGTGCTTGGTCGTATTGTTGGTTCGGCTAGGCTTAGGTAAGTCTGAGCGGTTGTTGGGGGGGGGTGGCCATGATAGAGGGCTGGGACCAGTTAGAGGACTTGTTCTGGGTAATATCCTTAGCTCTGGGCTCATAAATTTTGGGGAGTCTGGCGCGTAGCTTGGCGTTTCTGGCAGAGAGGTTGCAAGGTATGGTGAGGTACATGGTGATTGGGGTGGTGGTATCCCTGTTAGTGGGGCCAGGTGGGGGGCTGAGATGACTAGATACGTGGATAAGGTGGAGGATAACTCTCAGCAATACTGAGTATATACCTGGAAGGTACATTTTGGTGGAAGGAAGTGAGAACAGTGGACATGTGTGTACTATCGGCTGGTTCCTAAATTGCTAGGTTTCGGGGCTGGAGGTTTGGACACTGTGTTTTAGAATGACAGGGGCGATGAAGTCACCTAGGGTTGTATATGCAGGGAGGGGTGAGGCTTCAACTAAGTGTGAAAATCACAAAGTAGCTAATGTCACACTAGTTTGCATTGGATAGGTGGTGCAAAGATTCACCAAAGTGTGAGAATCACAAAGTAGCTAATGTCATACTAGTTTGCAATGGCTAAGTGGGGCAGAGAACTCTATTATTCGAATATCAAGTTTGCAGCTGAAAACACTAGTTTGCAAAGGCTAAATTCGAAAATCAGGTAGGCAGCTGAAAACACACTAGTTTGCAAAGGCTAAATTCGAAAATCAGGTAGGCAGCTGAAAACACACTAGTTTGCAAAGGCTAAATTCGAAAATCAGGTAAGCAGCTGAGAACACACTAGTTTGCGGTGGCTAAATTCGAGAATCAGGTAAGTAGCTGAAAACACGCTAGTTTGCAATGGCTAAATTCGAAAATCAGGTAAGCAGCTGAGAACACACTAGTTTGCAGTGGCCAAATTCGAGAATCAGGTAAGTAGCTGAAAACACGCTAGTTTGCAATGGCTAAATTCGAGAATCAGGTAAGCAGGTGAGGACACACTAGTTTGCAATGCCTAATTCAAAAATCAGGTAAGCCGCTGAAAACACACTAGTTTGCAATGGCTAAGAGGGGCGGAGAACCACCTAGATTCGAGTATCAAGTAAGCAACAGAAAGCACACTAGTTTGCAATGGCTAGATACAATGGCTAAAGCAACTGAAAACACAGTAGTTTGCAATGGCTAAATACACTTACAGTATTCACCTAGATTCGAGAATAGATATGAGGTTTGAGAATCAAGTAAATGGGATAAGATGCGCTATAGCAATAGACAGGAAGGTTGTAACAGTATGGTAATGCATGGGTAAAATAAATCTCAGTGTGGGCTAGAGAGTGCTATGCAAGGCAGCTGCCGGGTCCTCCTAGATGTGAAAGTTGCATTATAGGCTAAGAGTGCAGGGTATCAGTAGACAAGCGCAGTTTATAACAGCATGATATGGCTCGCATTGAGCTGGATGGGTAGCGTGGATGCTATTGAAACGGATTGCGCACATGTAACGTGCTTTATAACAGTGGCAGAAGAGGTGCCGACAGGGGTCATATAGGCAAATAGACGGCGAGATACAATGCAATACTTAGTTACTTGGCATACTGTATGGAAGTTAACTGCATATCCTCCGAGGGTTGGAGGCAGACATGCGGCAGGATATGGGCAATCATGGACAGGAAAGTGCGTATCAGCAGGTGACTGTGAGCGAGATTGTTAGGCACAGGGTGGTGTGTAGATGGTGACGGTGGTAGTACACAGATGGTCGGAGAAGGGGACAATGCAGGTAGATTTAGGAACGTTAAGGCAAAGTACAGAGGAGTACTTACAGTGGGACCAGGCTGCTAGTTCCTTGCTGCCCGACGCTGACAGCCACAGACAGGCTGCAGGTGCTGGTAGGCTCAATGCTGGTGCTGTGTGTCGGGCTAAGCGGAGGCCATTAACCACGTTGTGTGGAATGGTGGCCAATGGAGCCACGGGCTGTTGGAGCTGTTCTGTGCCCCAAAATTGAAATGTATCAATTTTGCATGGGTGGGTGCAAATGCTCTTAATTATGTTGCCAAAAACAGGCAAAGATTGTGGGTGAGGCCGCGTTGCTCGTTCCGAGCGTAGAGGGCGTCTGGGATCTCCACCTTTTCCTGCGGTCCTGATGGAGGGGGGAGAAGGCTCCAGCCCTCTCCTCGTGGCGCTGCTACGATTCTGAAGTGGCCTTTGGCTGTGAATGAAAGGTCTGGAAGTGTGGTGCATCAGAATAAAACAATCTGAAAGCGAAGGAAGCTTCGAGAAGGCTTGCCTGGCCCAGTGTCAAGAGTCAGGCCACCAAGAGCCTGGTTATCGATTTAAGAAGACACAATGAACGTGAGAAGCAAACCGAGCTCCTGTTTGAGGTGTAACAGAAAAACGCTAGAAGTGCCAAGGTTTCTTCATTTAATAGTATTGAATGCAATGAAGGAGCTCAAAACGTGGTCTCTAGTCATATGGTCAGATGGAAATAGACTTTGCGTTGAGCTACACTGAGACCAGAAGATAAGGCCATGCCTTCACTCCCTTTTATTCTCAGGGACAGTCAGCCGTTGCAAGGCCAAATTCAAATGCATGAATTGAATGGCAGACTGCAGGAGTGATGATGGATGTTGGGCTAATTGGGTGGGGAGGCATGACCAGGCAAACCCCCCAGCACCTGGGATACCAGCTTCTGCTAGCAAGTGGAATATTCCAGAAGGGTACAAGCGTGCCAACCAATCGTAGAGGGCCACGTGGCAAAGAGCCCTGTAGTTTGAGAAACCAACAGAAAATTGTCTATTTTCATGACACAGAGAGGACTTGCTCTTGGGGTGGGCTTAGTTGTCCACCTAACCTTAGAGACCCAATCTCAACTCCATACCCCATAGAAAGTATACTTAGATGTTCCCTTTAAGCCTATCACATTCCCTAGTAGGTTTTCTTATTTTGCCACATAGTATGAAGTCACTTATGACAACTTTTTTGTATAAAGTTGTGTTTTTTTCATGAAATAATTTAGAGACTTGAGCGAATGTCCACTGATCTGCCCGTTTTAGATAATTGTTGATAACACAGTAGTGATTTTGCCAAACTTCCTGAGTCTGTCTGATTATTGATTTATAAGTAAGATCTGCATCCCATCCATCTCAGATACTGTTGCCTCATCTTAAAGGACCCTTGTAGAGTCACAGGTGGCATGACTTCACCAATTGAGTGGGAAAATAAATACAATTCTTCATGATAATCTGGAATTCCTAGCAGAGTGGTTTTACTGATTGCCTTTTAAACTCCCCAAATCCTTTAGTCATTTCATCTATTTTACCTTTGTCAACCTGTTCTTTTTTAAGTCCTTTTAAAAGTGGTCCAAGATATGTGCTGTAATACAAATCTCAGGGCCTGCAATAGTTACATAGGCCTAAAAAGTGTTGCATTGCCTTCACTGTTTTAGGTTCTGAGTCTTCATAATTGCTTCTGCTCTTTCAGGTGTCACTTTTCTGCCCTTCTTGAAAGATTAACTGTCCAACTGTCATATGATATGATATGGTATTTGTAACGCGCCTATACACAAGTGTTTCATGATGCCTGCCCCCGGAGCACCAGGCCAGGCCCAGCATCATGCCCCTGGGTAAAAGCCCAGCGGCCCCTTATAGGGGTTCTTTGGACTCTGTCCTGGCGCTGTTGGCGCCAGGCTCATGTTGGACATCATTCCTGGCGCCATAGGCGCCAGGCTCACAAAGGAAGGTGTTTTGTGCACTTACCTGATGCAGACCATGCTGCAAGATTCAGGCCTCCCTGAGACCTGAAAGGGACTATTTGTTCATTGGGACTATTTTGTACTCGGGCGTGGCCAGGGAAGGATACTTACCTGGAACTACTTTGGGGGCTATTTAAGCCACGCCCAGACAGTAGCTCACGCTTCGCGTTGTTCTGCATCCAAGCAGCTGAACGCTCACCGTGTCTGCTCCTGCATCTGGTCTCCAGCCACGCCCGCCTCGATCCTGGAACACCTGAAAGGAAAGAAGAGAAGAGAAAGGTGAAAACCAAGAATTTTACCAAACTTCTTACCTGCATCCAGAACCTTCACGCCAGCGTTCCTGAGAAAAGACTTTCATTTAAAAGCACTGCGTTGCTCGCTGCAGCGCCGCGCTTCACTCACCTGTCCTCAGGAGTTCTTCTGGCTCCACCGCGACTGTCTGCTCCGGTCGCCACATCTCTGCGCCTAGGGGAGAGAAGAAGAGACAAAAGGTGAGCAGAAGGAACATATGAGGAAAGCCTAATTTTCCGCCATAACACTTACCGGTCTTCTGTTGGTGGACCATTCCTCATTTCGGGTCGGCGCCGCTTCGTTGGCAGGTACCGCACCCCGGCCCCTATGGGGAAAGGACAAAAGACATTACTGGAGTAATATAAAGACATTTCGCTAACTCACCTGAGTTTACCATCGGCAATTCAATCCCTCAACGCATCGCCTTCATTCTGCACCTGAAATAAAGGACAGATCACAGGTTAGGAAGGCAACAGAAAAGGAGGCTCAACACTTGAACTTTTGTAATCTTCATACTTACGGCTTTCCGCTCGGAAAAGTCAAGTGGATTTTGCCAGCGCCATTCTGAAAACCAGTGAAGTAACTGGACAAACACGCGCCCCTGCACCAGAAGCAGGATGGAGAGTTCATCCTTTCAAACCATAAGGTGAGCTTCAACCGGGGATTTCGGAGGAAGTTAGAGAAGAACAAAGGGGGAAGGGGGGAGCAAGCACACTATTCTGCAGACTGTTAATCCCCTTTCTCATCTGCAGAAGGATATTCCTACGGGCCAGACAAGCAAGATTTGAGGGTCCTGTTCAGTCGGTGTTCCGAGTTCTGCGCATCACGCTCGAAGAGGCCACAGCAACCCAGACTAGACCAGCGCCTCCGTGGGAGTCAGGTGAGCGTTACAGAACACGAAGACTTCCTACAAATTCCCACCCAAGTGCTATGGAAACTTCTGAGACTGATCAGTTGGCCCAACTACTGGGGGAATTACGGGCCGAAGAACACGCCGCTCGTCAAGAGACTAATGCTCTCAGGAGGAAAGTGATTGTATCAAAGGAAAGAACTGATGACCTGTCTAGACAGTTTTTGCAAGGTCAAGCTGGACACACTCCTCTACCCGGTTCCGGGGGGACCCCCGCTCCTGTGGTTCACAGTAACCCTGTGCAGATGAATCTACCTGGAAACATGCCGCTGGCCCCACCCGAACGCTTGGCTGGGGACCCCAAACGATTCGCCGTATTCATGAATCAGTGTCATTTGCACTTCCTATGCAGACCTGGGGCCTTCCCTAATGACCAGACCAAGGTAGCGTTTGTATTGTCATATCTCAGCGGCTGTGCTGCCGATTGGTCAGTTCCACTGGTTACTCAAGATGACCCGATTCTCTGTGATTTTCAAGGATTTCAAGCAAGCATGGAAAGGTTATTTGCTCGACACTCTCAGGGGCAGGCTCTGGATGACGAACTCCTATCCCTGCGACAGGGCAATCAGGACCTCCTATCCTACATTGCAACCTTTAATAGACTAATTGTGGAAACTGGGTGGCCAGAGGATAAAATAATCATGGTATTTTATCAAGGTCTACGCGGGGAACTTAAAGATGTCCTGGCCCAAGTTGTAAATCCGCCCCAAGAATGCACAGAATATATAGACTTAGTGGTCCAATTGGATCACAGACTTCAAAACAGAAAAGCAGATCGGTCCAAGTTTGAGACCCGGGTGTTGGTCAAGACCCACGCTAACCCCAAGGGTGCTGATGTCTCTGAGCCTATGCAAATTGGAGGGGTTAAAGGACCTTTAACTAAAAAAAAACGTGAAAGAAGACGGCAGATGCAATTATGTCTTTATTGTGGGTCCTCTGGACACTTTCTACGAGATTGCCCGGCAAAACCGCCCAAGAAGGTGGTAGGAACTGCTGATAAAAACCATGAAGACTCTGTTTTGGGAAACGACCACGCCCGACAAGCGTAGGGGTCCGCTTGCCGAGCTTGAAAACTAACTCTCAGACCTCGCATTTCATTGTGCCAATGGTCCTCGTAGATCCAGAACAGTCTAAGCGGTTGCATGCAATAAAGGCATACATCGATAGTGGGGCTATAGGAAATTATGTGGAACGTGAATTGGTCTCTAGGATTAACCTCCCTCTGCGTCCTAAAACCAGCAAAGATGTCATCACCACAGTCGATGGAACCGCAATTGCCTCTGGACCGGTAACACATTCCACTGCTGAGGTGACACTTATAGGTCCGGACGGCCATCGGGAGGCAGTTGTGTTTGATGTAATCAAGGCTCCACAGTTTCAGGTTATTCTCGGAATCCCTTGGTTAGAGACACATAATCCTCGAATTGATTGGCGAGCGAAGAGAATAACCTTCCCGGATTGTGCACAAACCTGCTACTCAGAAAATCTGAAGATTAGTCTAGCGTCTGTAACATCTGTCTCCATGCAACTACCTCCAGAATACAAAGACTTTCAGGACGTCTTCCAAAAGGAACAGGCCAACACGTTACCTCCCCACAGATCGTACGATTGCCAAATCGATCTGGTGCCCGGTGCACAACCCCCTTGTAGCAGGATGTATGCCCTTACTGAACCTGAGAATCTGCATTTGAGACAATATTTAGATCAATACCTAGCCAATGGTTTCATTCGCCCGTCAAAGTCTCCAGCATCCTTGGCTTTGTTCTTCGTGCCCAAAAAAGAAGACGACCTTGGAACTTGTATCGACTACCGCGCATTGAACCAGATAACTGTTAAAAACCGTTACCCTCTGCCTCTGATCCCTGAACTCCTTGACCAGGTGAAGGACGCTTGCGTATACACCAAGTTAGATCTCCGCGGGGCTTATCATCTGGTGCGAGTAAAAGAAGGCGACGAATGGATAACGGTCTTCCGTACAAAATATGGATTATTCGAATACCAGGTGATGCCTTTCGGGTTGTGCAACGCGCCTGCTGCCTTCCAATTCTTCATGAACGATGTCCTTCGGGAACCCATCGATGTTTGTGTTGTCGTATATATCGATGACATTCTTGTGTACTCCTCTTCAGAATCTGATCACAGAAAGCATGTCAGGGCCGTCCTTGAGAAATTGCGCCAGCACAAACTGTTTGCAAAGCTGGAAAAGTGCGTTTTCCATACCACCGAGGTTGAGTTTCTTGGATTCATCCGGACACCTAAAGGGGTCCGAATGGACACACGAAAAGTGGATGCCATCCTCAAATGGCCATCACCTAGTTCGGTGAAAGGTATCCAAAGCATGCTTGGTTTTGCTACTTTTTATCGCAGATTTATCCCGGAATTTTCATGTGTGGTACAAACCATCACTGCACTCTTGCGAAAAAATAAACGCTTCGAATGGACCGAGGAAGCCGAACAGGCCTTTCAGGAATTGAAAGCTAAATTCACGTCCGCACCTATTTTGAAGCACCCGCGTCCCGATCTCCCTTATATAGTCGAAACCGACGCGTCCAGCTTAGCCATGGGAACTGTCCTGTCTCAGAGAGACCCTGAAACCAACCAACTGCACCCCGTAGCATTTTGGTCCAGAAAGTTCTCGCCGCCTGAGGTAAATTATGCAATCACCGACAAGGAATTATTAGCCATTAAGTCCGCCTTTAAGGCTTGGCGGCATTATCTTCTTGGCGCCAGGCATACCATCACCGTGATCACTGATCACCGAAACTTACAATATTTAAAAACTGCCAAGGCTCAATCGTCACGTCAGCTCCAATTGGATTTGTTCTTTGCTGAGTTTGATTTTGCAATCACTTACCGCCCCGGCTGTAAGAATGGCAAAGCGGACGTGCTATCTCGAATAGGAATGGGAGAAATAGACACAAACTCAGAACCTGTGCCGATAATTCCCGAACAAAGAATTTTGGGGATAACCTCTTTACAAACCCTTGAAGACATTCAAGCACGGGTAAAACAACTCCCGGACTCTACAGCCTTGCAGGATTGGATCCAAAGGGGGTCTTACTTTTCGGTCAACGATGGCCTACCTTACTTCCAAGGACGCTTATTTCTGCCAGAAAAGGAATTGCAAGAACTGGTTATTTCCCGTCATCATGATACCCTGATGGAAGGACATCCTGGCATTGCCAAAACTGAGGAAAAAATTAAACGACAATTTTGGTGGCCTTCCTGGCGAAAGGATATTAAATCTTTCGTGATGTCCTGTGGAGTTTGCACCCAAAACAAAGGCCAAAAGACAAAACCCGCCGGTCTTCTTCAGCCTTTAGACAGTCCACCAGCACCTTGGCACACCTTGTCACTAGATTTTATCACGGACCTGCCCCTTTGTAATGGATACAATACTATTCTGGTTGTGGTGGATTTATTTTCCAAGATGGCCCATTTTATTCCGTTAAAATGATTACCTTCAGCTTCTGTCCTAGCCAAGGAATTCCTCGAAAATATCATCCGTTTGCATGGATTCCCGTCCATACTAGTCTCTAACCGAGGAAGCCAGTTTATTTCTCATTTTTGGAGAAAGTGATGTCAACTGGCACAAATCGACGTAAGACTCTCAACCAGCCACCACCCACAAACCGATGGTCAGAAGGAGAGAACAAACCAGACCCTTGAACAATACCTACGATGTATGTTGCACCAATCGGAGGGTAATTGGAAGGATATTTTATGGGTGGCCGAATATGCATACAATAACTCAGTACACTCTGGAACTGGACAAAGCCCCTTTTATACCCTATATGGACATCACCCTCGTACTTCAGACCTGGACTCACCTCTGAGCCTTGAAATGCCTGCAGTGGACCATTTGCATTCCACGATAACTCAAGCCTTCAAGGATGCAACTGCACATTTGCAACAAGCGAAAGGGAAATACAAAAAGAATGCAGATCTGCATCGGAGTGAGGCGCCTCCATACCAAATAGGGGATCAAGTATGGTTGGCTACCAAACACTTATTGCTCAAGGGACCTCGAAGTTTTAATCCAAGGTATTTGGGCCCTTACTCGATCAAAGCTATAATTAACCCAGTGGCAGTCAAGCTCGATCTACCAGCTAACATGCGGATTCACCCCGTTTTTCATGTGTCACTTTTAAAACCAGTGCAACCAGGAACCAGATTAATAAAGCCACCAGAACCAATCCAGATAGATGGGGAGCCTGAATTCGAGGTGAAGAACATTTTGGATTCTAACATGTCAAAATCAAAACTTTTCTATCTAATTGATTGGAAAGGGTATGGGCCTCAGGAAAGGTCTTGGGAACCCAGCGACCACGTACATGCACCTCGGCTGGTAAAAAGGTTCCATCAGAATTTCCCAAACAAACCGAAACCTCCAGGGGGAACGACCTTGGGAGGGGCCTTGGGGGGGAGTGCTGTCATGATGCCTACCCCCGGAGCACCAGGCCAAGCCCAGCACCCCCGGGAGCAGGCATCATGCCCCCAGGTAAAAGCCCAGCGGCCCCTTATAGGGGCTCTTTGGGCTCTGTCCTGGCGCCGTTGGCGCCAGGCTCATGTTGGACATCAGTCCTGGCGCCATAGCCGCCAAGCTCATAAAGGAAGGTGTTTTGTGCACTTACCTGATGCAGACCATGCTGCAAGATTCAGGCCTCCCTGAGACTTGAAAGGGACTATTTTTTCATTGGGACTATTTTGCCACTCGGGCGTGGCCAGGGAAGGATACTTACCTGGAACTACTTTGGGGGCTATTTAAGCCACGCCCAGACAGTAGCTCATGCTTCGCGTTGTTCTGCATCCAAGCAGCTGAACGCTCACCGTGTCTGCTCCTGCATCTGGTCTCCAGCCACGCCCGCCTCGATCCTGGAACACCTGTAAGGAAAGAAGAGAAGAGAAAGGTGAAAACCAAGAATTTTACCAAACTTCTTACCTGCATCCTGAACCTTCACACCAGCGTTCCTGAGAAAAGACTTTCATTTAAAAGCACTGCGTTGCTCGCTGCAGCGCCGCGCTTCACTCACCTGTCCTCGGGAGTTCTTCTGGCTCCACCGCGACTGTCTGCTCCGGTCGCCACATCTCTGCGCCTAGGGGAGAGAAGAAGAGACAAAAGGTGAGCAGAAGGAACATATGAGGAAAGCCTAATTTTCCGCCATAACACTTACCGGTCTTCTGTTGGTGGACCATTCCTCATTTCGGGTCGGCGCCGCTTCGTTGGCAGGTACCGCACCCCGGCCCCTATGGGGAAAGGACAAAAGACATTACTGGAGTAATATAAAGACATTTCGCTAACTCACCTGAGTTTACCATCGGCAAATCAATTCCTCAACGCATCGCCTTCATTCTGCATCTGAAATAAAGGACAGATCACAGGTTAGGAAGGCAACAGAAAAGGAGGCTCAACACTTGAACTTTTGTAATCTTCATACTTACGGCGTTCCGCTCGGAAAAGTCAAGTGGATTTTACCAGCGCCATTCTGAAAACCAGTGAAGTAACTGGACAAACACGCGCCCCTGCACCAGAAGCAGGATGGAGAGTTCATCCTTTCAAACCATAAGGTGAGCTTCAACCGGGGATTTCGGAGGAAGTTAGAGAAGAGCGAAGGGGGGACGGGGGGAGCAAGCACACTATTCTGCAGACTGTTAATCCCCTTTCTCATCTGCAGAAGGATATTCCTACGGACCAGACAAGCAAGATTTGAAGGTCCTGTTCAGTCGGTGTTCCGAGTTCTGCGCATCACACTCGAAGAGGCCACAGCAACCCAGACTAGACCAGCGCCTCCGTGGGAGTCAGGTGAGAGTTACACCAACATACAGGAACTCTTCCTGACAATATTGTAGCTTGTCCTTGTCTACATTGTATGCTTTCTCTGCTAGCATGGGCATGAGGTGAACTGAGTCTTCTGTGCATATTTCTTCTGTCTCATTGCATACTAAAATGTTGCCCACATATTTTATTATTGCACTTTTGAGCTGAACATTACCCAAATCTATCAGAAGAAGCCTGTTAAAAAACTAGGGGGACTCACAGTACCTTTGTGCAAACGAGCATGTTTCAGGGGGATATTTCTGTATGAAAATGAGATCAAGTCTTGTGAGTCCTTATGGAGGGGAACTGAGAAGGATGTGTTTTTTAATTCTATAACTGTAAAATATGTGTTATTTGATGGGATATTACATAATATTGTAGCAGGATTTGGAACTAAAGAAAACTCTGCATCAACAATATTGTTTAGGGGTGGAGATCCTGAATAAATCTCCATGACCCCCTCAGTTGATTTCTTCACTGGTTACGCAGCCGTGTTGCATGGGGACTCAGATGGCATCAATATTCATTGTTTCAATAAAACAGAAATTGGGCCTCATTATGACCGAGGCGCTAAGTGTTCAACGGCGCCGTAAAAGGCTGCGGCGCTGTTAAACACCTAGCGCCTAATTACGAGGTCCCTTTGCGGGACCCGACCTTAACGGCTGGTTTTACCAGCCGTTAAAGTAGGGACCCGCAAAGGTACCTTGGTGCTAATTACGGTACAGCAATTTGCGGTACGTAATTAGTGCCTTCCCCATTCCCATGGAGCCCTATGGGGCAAAAATGGGAATGGGGAAGGGCCATGGCAGCATGGGGAATTACTGCCCCGCCAACCTCGGAATGGGGTGGTAATTCCCTATTCCACCATGGCGAACTCCGGCATAAACCATGGTGCTAATAGCACCATGGTTTAGCGCCGGTGTCCTAATGAGGCCCATTGACTTGAATATACCTTCATCCGCTTCTCTGGGCATGGGATATTGTTTTGCTCATGGCAAAATTGCTCCTGCTTTGAGCTTGATTTTAACTGCTCCTTCTCCTTTCAATAGACCCACATCATATGGACTGGTAGTCCATAAAAGATTTGGCACCTTCTCTAAATCTTCCTGGAAAAATTATGGTTTCGTTTTTACTATTGCCATTCTCTGCAGTACTTCTCTGTTCTCCACTTTAATCCAATAAGTGAGATTCATGAAAAATACTAATTCATCATCTGAATAATCATCCCTAAAAAGCTATTCTTCTATCAAGTCTGTCAATGTATATCCTTCACTGAGGGCTATCCCTGCTCTGCATGCTCACCCCTATCCGCTCATCATCTGTCCCATGTGCAACCACCCTTTCCTCTCCGACCACTGCTGCTTCTGGTTCTAATGGGATCACCTCTCCTTCTTCATCATCTGTAGGTGTCGCTGGTCTAAAAAAAACTCTTCAGGTATTCTCAATATTTTACCTACCAATTTGGGTAACCACGACAATAAAACAGTCACTCCATACAAAAATAGTACTGGATCTAACGGAACTGCTTGCAATGCCTTCTGACCTTTAAAGGCTATTAGTACCCGGCGAGAGTCAAGCAGAATGCAACATGCATTCTGATTGGCTCTCACCGGGTCCTTACCCGGCCGAGAATCCTTCGATTCTCGGCCGGGAATCCAGCTGCCTTGTCCTCGGTGGGGGGGCGTGGCAGCTCCTCAGCCAATGAGGAGGCTCGAAGCGGGGCCATCCCCACTCCGAGCCTCCCCACGGCTGAGAGGCTGCCTCTGCCCCCCACTTTTTCCCTTCCTCCCTACCCCACCTCACTTACCTTCTTGCTCCTGCGTCCCTGCCAGGGGACGATGGAAGCCTCCAGCAGTGTGGAGACTCCGCACCTCCACACAGCTGGAGGCTTTCATCGTCCCCTGGCAGGGACGAAGGTACGTTTTTTTTGTTTTTTTCTCGCCGCGGCTTTTCGGGACAGAAAAAAATGATTTTAGAGCCACGGTCACGCATATAATGCGGGCCAGGGTACTAAAAGCAATATGACCCTCGCGGCGGGGGCATTACCGACTCAACCAACTATGGGCCCCGGGGCATTACCTGAGTCGGTAATGCCCCCGCCGCTCGGGTCATATTGCTTAAATATAAATCATTTCACATTCATGTAATGTATCGCTGGTGTGGAAGACACTATTTCTTCATCAGTAAAAGATATTCGACCTCTGCTAAACCAGGCACTGGGCAGACTGAGCCCTTGCTATTACCACTACCCAGTAACTAACTGACCTACCGGCAACAAGCAGGAACCAGGACAATCCCTCTATCTTACCTACCAGGTGAGACCCCTTGCAAATGAGTCAATCATTACCAATCATTACCAAACACTCTAAACCAATTAGGACCATGGCCAACCAAACTTATGGAAATCTCTTCTTTTCTCTCCCTTAACATGTACTCAATACTGTCTATTGATAATTGTTTTTGACTGCAAAATGTATGAACCAATCTGCAAATCACTATGAATCTGTATATATATATCACGATCACTGGGAATTAAATCACCCACACATAATATGTCCAAAAACAAATGTCACATGATATACACCCAATCATGAATGGTGAATGCCCGATCTTGGGACCACATTGGCACCAAATATGTATCGAATCCATTGTTATTAAAAATTATAAACGGGAGCCTAGAAAAAGACCTGTTAGGTTGAAACACGTATCAGCACCACCTGTTATATAATCAATTGATGAATTCGACACAATAAAAGATTGGAAAAAATGAAAATCACAAACCTTGTGGAACTACATTTTTCAAACGCAGCAAAAGACAATGGGGTAAATCCCAGCATAAGAAAATGCACACGCGCTGAATGAGTGGAAACTATAACAAGTCTTTCAAACTGTGTTTGGTGTGTTCCTGACGTCCGCAGTTTCTGTTCGCCAGTGACTTAGCCTCATCAGTGGAAGCCTCAGTGTTGAAGTGCTCCAGTGTTTCTTGTATCGCGATGGTGTGCCTGACACTAGGGTGATCCGCATGTTTTGGATCTAGTAGAATTGTGCATTTTACGTTTTTTTTCTCTGTGGAAAACGGAGCGTTGCCCTTTTTACTAAATTCACATCTTTGTCAGTGTATGCTGTCTCTAGGGTATCATGCCCGTAATAAGAAGAAATGCTGCATGCAAAAAGGCAGTGACTTCTGTGATACAGAAATGTGTTTTGATGTCTCCAAAGTGTGATTTGGAAGTTATAGCCACTGCTTTGGTGGCTACTCCTCCAGGCTCTGATAGGGACCGCTTTTCTGAGGCCCTGGCATTGAGTTCACACAGGAGGCTGAGATTAAGTGTTGGGAAAATTGATATGTCCTCTGATACTTATGATACCATTGATTTTCATATTGTAAGCAAGGAGTTGACCCACCAAATGAATGACCTGGTAGATGTTAAGGTAGCCAATTTGGAAAATACTGCAAAAAATAAATACAAAGGATGCTACTTCCTCCCTCCATACTGTACAACCCCCTTTCGGGCAGTGGCAAGCAAGGGCAATTCTGAGGCTACAAGTACCTCCTAAAACACAGCCTCTGTCCAACCTTGATGACAGCTCCCAGCCTTACTTTTCCCCTCAACAACGGTTATTAGTAAAAGCAAACATCAACAGGGAGTTCAATATGTGTAATAACTTTTCTGATTTTTGTTTGTGGGCGGACTCACTGTACACATGCGTGTAGAAACATTGTACAATTAATATGGAGAAATCCTGTCAAACAGAACCTCCAACTGTTTTAGGTTACCTTCAACACTTGTGTAAAGTGTATGGCTATTCTCAGACATAATGTCAACTTGAAAAATCTCGACAGAAATCGCTGGACGTTCTGAATCTGGAAGCCTCTTCTTATCTCAGGGTTATGCCTCCTTCTCCAACATTAGAACTAAGTAAGCGATTGCTGGACTTAACTGCTGTTGTCATAGGTACTGCTAAACCACGACCTACAGGTGCACATAGATCTGTGAAAGCTTGAATACTTCAACCATGTCCAGAAGTCTGCGAACAAGGAAATCAGTAATGCCAGCGCTCGTGGAGAAGACCACAAGGTATCTTGTCATGAACCACGGGGACGATATTATTACCAATATTGAAAAATCAAGTGGGAAAGAGCCGAGACAGGCTCTAAGAAATAAAGTATTAGCTTGGGTTCACCAAAGGACAGGCCCAGGTGTGGTTCAGAATTCTGATATGAAGATTCTATGTAGGCTTGAGATTGATGACTGCTGTCCCCAAGAAAATAAGGAAATAAGGATTGTGTGTTGGTAGGATGTGGGTCCAATGATCTACCATATTTTGTTTGTTTTTGTCATTACGTGCCCAAAGGGTCTTCGAAGTTAAATCTTACAGTTGAATAAGACCAAATATTTATTTTTAATGAAACCTTTGGTTTTGGTTTTCAAATTATCTCTATTACGATCACTGGCAGGTCTTGCTATATTCTCGTTCTTGTTCTTTTTTTATTTTTTTCATATGTTTGTAAGTTGTTTTTGATGTAGCACTCTGATGCCTGCAGGCTTTCAGCATTTTAAAAATGAACAAACAGATAATCTATCTTGTGACCCTTTAGTCTCCCACTTCTGTTCATCTCTTCTTCCCTACTATTCATCTCTCTCAACTCTTTTTCCTTTTGCCTTCATTGCAACCTACATACTTTCAATCTTTGTATTTCTATCACTTCGCATTTCTTCTCTTCTAATCTCTCCTTTTCTTTACTTGCCTTATACCTCCCTCGTTCTTCCTTTTGCTTCCTCTCTTTTTCCTTCTCTTCTTTGTATGCTCTCTCGTGTTCTCTTTCCTTCTTTTGCCACTCTTCTCTTTCTTCTCTTTCTCGAACCCCATCAATGCCCTTATCATTTAGCTTGAGTAATATCTGTCTTCCCATATATTCAATCTGTACTACCGTTAGTCCCTTAGCTTTGTCTTTCACTTCCCTTCGTCTCTTTGCATCTTCCTCTTTCTCCATCTGTATGTCCTATCCGTTCTTTTTCTCATCACGCTCTTCATTTTCATTGCGTGTCCATATATATTTGCGTTCTCTACTTTTGCTCTCTTCTGCATTAGTCTCACTGTTAGAAGCGGGGGCCTCATATGTCGGATTAACATATCCAGCCGCTGCTTTCAATTCCTTTAGAGGATAAAATCCCTGCTCCTTAGTATCTGCACTCTTGTTTTCAGAAGGGGAAAGAGGAGTTTTTTCAGAAGTGGAAAATGGAGCCGAAGGCGTTATATCCTCCTCTTTATGGTGATTAAGCATTGCCTCCTTCTCAGGTATATCCTCTTTCTCACTCTGATACATTTTCTACAACTCTAAAACAGTATGCAGGCTTTTCATCTACACATTTTCCATCGATAGCCTTTCCATGGAAAATTGTTAATTGAAACATTTTTCCATCGAAAATATCTTTCAATTAAAATGTTTTGATGGAAAGGCCCTCGGTAGAAAATAGATGTATTTTTTTTTGTAGTATTAGCAAGTGTCAGAGAGTGAAGTCATTTATTTTATTTTTATTGGGGGGGTTTGGGAGGAACCCCCGCAATAAAAATAAATAAATAAATGCCTTCACTCTCTGACACTCGCTAATACTACACTAGTTAGAGAGAGCTGCCCAGTGCTGGAATACATTGGAAGTGATTTCAGCACTGGACAGCTCCCTCTTGCTTGTGTAGTATAGCGAGTAATTTGGAACAGGACACTTTTATTTTATTTGAAGTTTGAGGGGACCCCCAATTAAAAAATGAAATTTTTCCATGAAAACTTTACCATCTATTAATTTTGATTAAGCAGTTTCACTGAATGTTCACTTTTATAATATAAGTATGTTAATAGTGATTTGATGGTAAAGTATTGAATGGAAAAGTTTAATTTGTAAATATTTTCGATGGAAAGAAGTCGATGGAAAGACATGTAACCCTCTAAAACAGCCAACCTTTTCTGTAACTTCTTCCCCTTATAGGTAGCATACAAATATGTCGTCATATGTCGCAATACTGTTTTTGACAACAAACCCTCTTGAGGCCATGGCATGAGTGATTTATTAGTCGTGCCTTTAACCGACACTGGGTGATACTGCCTTATCTTGGGTGTATATCTCGGCAGTGTCCTGCATAGGTATCAAAGAGGAGTTTTCCCAATGATGACAAGTCGATCTTGACTGTCAATACTTACCAGATCTTTTCCTTCTTTTATTTATTTCATCAAGTATACCACACTCATTTATTTGAGCAGGCACCATCAATCACTGTATACGTTTAATAAATACATTTTTTAACCACTTTAAAAATGTATGCAGTGATGTTCATTTTGTTCCTTTGTTTACACTTTCTATCAATTGTAACCATCTTGTTGTTTTATTATTGATGTTTTACATATCTCTTCTTTATTTATTTATTATTCTCCTTTATTTTGTACCCTCCCGATTGACGTCAAGCTCTTGATTAATATATATGGTTATCCCATAATTTTTTATTATGGTTTTATATTTCCTAATCTAAACACAATAAAAGCTTTATACTGGCATTTTTTAACCCCATACACATGTGCACTTTTTAATTTTATGCATACGCCTTCCTTAACTATCTCTAGTACATGTATCTCATCTCACTTTTTAGTAGCATCCTTGATCCCAGGCCAATAGACTACTCTTTATTCCTCACACAAAGCTGTTTTGCCAATGTCTACTGAGTCTGTAGCCATGGTCTGTTTCCGAGGCAGCTTGATTGGTTTTAATACGAGTCCGGTGTCCATCTTTCCATCATGGCCTTTCTAACCACGTTATGTTTTCCTCTGCAGCAAGCTTCTATATGTCTTGTCTACCTTGCGTTTCTGCGTATATCACTTTTTTAGTCCGCAGGTTACTTTATCTTCTTTGCATATATGATTTCTTCATATTTGATTACATGTTTCGATTGTTACTTCAGTTACATTGTTATTCTTAAGTATTTTTATATTGTTTCAGTACGTCTCAATATCTTTCGTTTGTGATGTCACTCTGCCCTCGTCAGATTTCACATATAGCTCTATGATGTCCAAAGATGTGTGCCGACATCCTTCCACCCTTTCAGTGCGAGGGTACATTCGATATAGTTGTTTGAGTGCATATCACCTCTCATGCACTCAATGTGGTATTGGGATGAACCTGGTGTCCCACATAGGGCTCTTCTCCTGTTATTCCAGTATGATGGAGGTGAGGGGGCAGGAGCTAGGGATGACATATCCACCTGCTCTTCTACAATTATAAGCAGATCATGCTGGTGACAGGGTAAACTCTAAAGCTATGCCTCTGCCTGAGTTAAGGCATGGTGCATGGCACTGCTCATAATCCTTGCAGTCACAGCCAAACTGATATCAAATATGTGCCAACACCTGCGAGCCTGCTCAGTTGTGGAAGGTGATGTGTTTCCTTGCCATACAGGCTGGTCCTGCTAAGTGGCAGGACAGGAACCTGAATGGCAAGGCCTCTTGCTTTGATCTCTTGGTGAGGGTCGGTAACACCCTCCTCCAGAGACAGCCACTCAACTAGAAGCTGTCTGGGACACAGGCATCAAAGGAGCATACCCATTCAAGGAGAGTAGCCTCACACCACAGTGCTGCGTACCAAAGTGTCATTTTATCCTATAGAGAAGGGAACTCTGTACAAATGGGGAAGGATTCCAGCATCTGGTTTTTCTTTGCCTCTCTTTTTCCTTTCTGTCCCCCTCAATTTCATTTAGCACAAAGCACTTTTGGTGTGATGTCAGAAGAGCAAAATACACTCATTACAAGAGAAGGGATTGGAAAGCTAAAACAGGCTAGCTTTGGAGCTTTGGTCCAAACAAGAAGGGGTCTCACACCACTTCTTTGATTCACTCTGGAACAATGCCTGAGAAGGATTCAATGGACTGCTTTTGGGAGAGTTGCACTTTCCAAAGCCCTTAACCACTGAGGTGAAGAAGGAGCAGTCCAAGACAAAGGAAATCTCTGCCCCTATCCACTCTCAGGGCACATTGTGGGTGACACTTGCTGCTGTGCATCAGGACCTGGCACTCTGTACAAGAATCTCTGATGGATATGGGAATACCCCTAAAAACACTCATCCTGTCCTCGAGCCCGTGAAGTGGGTTTCACAGCATCTGGGAGACCAGATCAGCTAAGGCTCCCAGTTCTGCCAGATAGAAGCCAGTCAAACTACCATTGAAGTTGAACTGAATACCATTGACACCAGGGGGTCTCATATGTGGTACTTTCTGGCACTCCTCCGAAACATCGAATTACAGAGCCTGCTTCTCAAGCCTGCCTGCTATGCTCAAATCAACTGTTCAACACTGGGACCTGGTTCAAACTACTGGAGAGTCAATTGCAACTCGAACCAGGGTTTATGCCATGACTTAACCTGACCCAGTCTCGAACTGCTGCTTCGTGGAATCGCACACCGTGATCACCATTTTGAACCATCGCCTTCTGCAGACTCGAATCCTTGGAACATCACTCATCAACCTTTTCTGGTGGTTACACCTGACTCAACCCGGCTCAATCTCGAATGGATCCTGATGAGCACCCCGTCCTAATTTGCCAAACAGCACAGACTTACCGTATCCAAACATGCACAATGCCTGCTTACCTCTTGGGGCAACACCATCCAATATATACAAACTGAGCTCAATCCACTTGTATCACTGCTCAAAGGGGGGTCTGATGCTGTTCATCCACCAATGGCCCACAACAAGGTACTATCAACTAATAACTGCCCTCCTAGGTCCATTTTAGGCCATAGGAACTGGCTAGGTTACTTTGCACCTTTTCCATATAAAGACTTACCGTTTTTGTGGTTCATAAATCGCTTATCACTGCTGTCTTCATACTCAGAGTGCTACATTCTTCTATCTGTTGCATCTTCGCTGTTCTTTCCACAGGGGTGGGTTGTTTTCTATGCAGTTGTCATGCAAGTGGTGTGTTTAACAAAAGTATATATATATATGTATAGAACCTTGATTGGACATTGCCTTTATTCTGGACTGTGTTACACTGTTTGGGTCACTACTGGATCACATTTACACCCCTCTTAAGAGCATAGCCTTCCCTCTTCCCATGTTTCTACAAAAGGCAAAGGAGGTATATCTATTGGAAGTGCCTGTTTTACCCTTATAATTGTGTTGGCTCTTGGTTTGTGGAAGTGGGAAGGCTGAGTGGGCATTTTATCCTCTGCTCATCCTTGTTCTAATTCAGGGCAGAATCCAATTTGTCACAATGGGCCTCATTACAAGGTTGCCGATAACCTGCCGGTGCTACCGGTGGGTTGCGGCCGACCTCGTAACACTGTTCCGCCACCTGAGATCCCGGTGCCACCAGGACATTGCAAGTCCCGGCGGCCCGGGATGTCAGGCGGCGTAAAGTGTAAGTCCACATTCTCGTTGAGTCAGATAGGACTCCACAGGAATGAGGACACGAGAGCACCGGCACCGTTCCCAACAGTGCCGGTGCTTCCGTGAAAACCATGCCTGCATGGGCCGGTATCCCGGCAGGTCAGACCTTCCAGGAGCAACGGCCTGTGCAGGCATACTTGTTGACAAGCAGTCTATAAAGGATGCTGGTATTCTGCTACCTGCACCCTTATTTCCGGACTGCCTGACTTGTATGTCTCTTAAGAGGTGTGAACGGTGGGTGCTTTAAAAGAGTGGGTGCATCAAGCTGCATGCTGTGGGGAACAATGGCTGAAAGTAATGGTAGTTGTTTAAGAGGTATTTTTCCACTGTGTTTTTATCAGTCTTGATAGTACAGTAGTAAACCACAGTGCTGAGGGGTATTGTGGAGTAAAGGCAGGACCTAGTTCTGAGGTTGTTATTGGTGGAGAAAGAGCACGGGCATGTATGGGGCCGGTGGTGGCATAGCAGAGGGGAACACATTTCCACTACTATTTTGTGTATAATTTGACCGCCGCTGGGTATCCTGTCTTGTGTATGATTGAGCTATACTCAACAAACTCCTGGACTAACCTGTGCATGGTGTGCCACCTTATGCTTTGGGCACCGTGACACGTTTAGCTCCTCCAGTATAGGGCATAGCTTTCATGACACAGATTAACCTTGTCTATGTTTTCCAAACATAGGTAAAGAGTGACGAGCCTCATTGAGTTAGGAGAGGGTCTCTTGAAATGGAAACTTTCCGGTTTAAAATATGTTTTTTATGTACCCAGCTTTCATTTTAAAAGCCTACATTTAAAATGTGATCACATTTCTGTGATTCAACATGCAGTTACATGTGAGGGCAGAAAGTGAGGTGTGGCATGCCACGTGTTTTTCTGAAATATGCCCCACAAGTTTTTAAAGCCAATTCTGTTACTGTTAGAGTTAAATCTCTCCCCCTCTTGTCAATTCTTTTCTGCTTATCTTGCCAGCTCTCAGTAGAACAGAGAAAGCAAGACGATGAGAGCTGTAACACCAAACAGGAAGGTCATTCTTTGCTTTATTGCAAAAACACGGACTCCCTTTTTTAATGTTGTGTATAATTTGCTTCCATCTCCCATACATGTACTCTGCAATTCCGGTTGAAGCCTTATCGTTGGCGTTGCAGCCCACAAATCATACATTCCTGGCAATTCAACCTTTAAAATATCCTCTAATACCCAGCCAATGCAATTCAGACGTCCATGTTATCCTATAAGTATTAAGGCCCATGGACTGCTCTAGGGATAGAGGGCGTCCAGCCTTGCTTCCTCTCTTCCTTTTAGCCAACGACGGTGATGCAGGCTTTGCTGTAAGGTTACTGTAACCACATCCTGATATCCCAAGCATTGCCCTTTTCATCATATATCCCAGTAATCCTTTCCCTGCCTTTTTTAATATGGTTAAGCTTCTACTATAGATTATTTTATTCAAAAACAATATTGATTCAGAACTTGTTTTTTCTTCATTCTTGTGTCACAAAAATTTCTTCTGTATCCTGTAAAATCGACAGCATTTCTTTTGAGCTTGGCCTTGAATGTTCACCCTCGCTACCATTGAAAGAAGGAAAAGCTTGCCTGAGCTGATTAAAGCCTTACACTTAGGGTCGCATCAGAGGCGTAGACAGGGCAGGGCCTTACCAGGCAAGGACCACACAAAATCTGCAAATGCCCAATCAGCAGCGCTCTGTGGGCATGAACAGATCTTAATGTCACTGCGGTGAGCCCAACTACTTTAGCTTCAGGCCCCACTTGTTAGACAATCCTGGCTACGCGTCTGGGTCACATTCTCATTAGACCAGAGCGTGGGGCAGTAAGCTGCCGACTGCATCTGCATCCAAGGTTGTAGTCCTCTCTGCTATTTTGTCCTTAGGGTTGGACTCAGAAAGAAAAAGAGGCCCTGGAACTCATTTTCAAGGTGGGCCCATATTACTCCCAGTCCTTCTTCCTAGCCCCGCCTCCTATACAGGAACTTTTTTTCTTTTCTTTCTCCGAGCTATAAACCTCATAATTACCTACAAGACACCAGCTATTTTTATCTTATCTCTGACAGGGACTGGATTCTCCTGGTGAGGGGCTCCGGGAGTCATCATTGCTGTTTCCTCCCTGGGACATCTCCTGCTGGGTGGTGGCGGTCTCACTGTAAGGTATGGTCTCCCGGGCTCCCTGCAGGACTTGCAGCCTGATTGAACGGATCTTGCTGGCTGGGTCCTCCTGCGGGGCTTGGTGTCCTTTTGTGTGGCTGTTTTTCATGTAAAAAACAAATGCCGGCTTCGGTGGCTTTCATAAGGCAGTTCCGAGTACCGTGCATTATGGTCCCTGGCCCCCCTCCCCTCTTTCTGGTGGAGTCTGGTTGTGGGCAAGGTTTCACCAGATTTCTGCTGGCCTGGGAGGTCCCACATCCTCCCGGAAGGCCTGACTGGGGGGGGCGGGGGCTGGTCTGCATAACTATGTTGGTTGCCGCTTCTCACTGCTTCCTGTTGTCTGGAGACAGCTTCTGCAGCTTCGGGCTGCAAGCAGTGTGGGTTCGCGTTTGCTGTTCTGTAATGGGCAAGCATTCTGAAACACAAAGGCATGTGCACTCTCCTGCTGGGTCTCGGAGTCCTGACCGAAATCATGCCAGAAACAAACACAAAAAGCCCATGAGATTGCAGGTTTTTTTGTCACAGAAGGAGATCAAAGTTCTTACAGGCATACGGCCGGCCCCATCTCATCAGCTTCGTCTTCCCCTCACCCCCCTCACCTTCCTCTGCTTCTATCCATTCTTCAATGGGGTCTGATTCAGATGCTGAGGCTGAAGGAAAATATCTCTCCCAGGAGGAAGTGGAGACTGTGATTTACCAGGTTTGGGACTCCATGTGGTTTTCTGTCCCAGTGGAGGGGAGTGATCCTCTGACCCTAAGATCCGGCAATATAAGCACACTCCAAAGCTGGAGCTTCCACTGATATCAGATATAAAAACAAAGGTGCTCCATGAATGGAAGGAGCCCAAACAGGTCTCCACACCACGCTTCATGGCACGTCTCTATCTTTTGAAAGGGGCTGAGGACTTTCTCCCAGACACAGTGGCTGTTGATGATATTCTGTCCAGCATGGTGGGCGGTTCCTCCATGGCTGCGGAGGATGCTACCCTTCAGGACCTGGTGGACCGTAAGGCGAATGCTGCACTGAAGAAGGCTCGTGTGAGTGAACATCTGGCACTGAGGGCCAATGTCTATGGTTCATATATGGCAGAGACGGTCCAGGGGGGCTTCAGGCTTCTCCGTAAGGCAATGGAAGATGGATCAGACTACGCTCCTGTGCTTGATGATATGCAGTGCCAAATCCTACCCCTTTCAGATCTTTCTTATGATGGTGCCAGGGGCACCCATTCCTGGACGACTGGCTGGTCAAGGCGGATCTCTGCTGCACTGTTCAATCTCACCTTCTCCTTGTCTGTCAGTTGCTACAGGCCTGGGACTTTCTGATCAACTGGGAGAAGTCTCAGTTGGCCCCTTCCCAGGACCTTGTGTACATCGGGGCTCGGTCCTGCACTAAGTGTGGGAATGTTCTTCTGCCCAGGGCCAGGGATCTCCAGCTCCAGTCGCTCAACTCCAAGGCCCTTCAACTTCCCTCAGTGTCTCCTGTATGCCTTCCCTCCTCTTTATCTCACTTCCAAGGCGGTACAGACAATCCACCAAAGTTCTTCTCTGATGATCTTGGTGATTCCCTTTTGGCCTCGCAGGGGGTGGTTCCCGTTGCTCATGGATCTCTGGGTGTGGGAGGTTTGGAGGATTCCCTGCTGGCCTTGCCCTCTTTGCGGGTTCCGGTGGCGGGGTTGCTTGGCTCCTGAGAGGGCAAGGTTGTTGACTTTGGGTTTCTCAGCTCCGGTGGTGGAAGCCATTCTCCATTACAGGCGACCTAGTACCTTGAAGGCCTATGATTAGCATGGAGACGATTTTCTCAGCTCGAGTGACGGGGATGGAATTTCCCCCCAGGGTTGAGATGTCCCAGGAGTGTTGCAGTTTTTGCAGGATGGGTTCAATGAGAGGTTGGCAGTGGCCAATTTGCAGGCTCGGTGGGCTGCATTGAAGAAGCTGTTGGAGTGTTACTGTGTTCGTCGGTTGGATTTGGGTCTAGTGGGCCGGTTCCTTAGGAGCCTGGTTTCTTTTAGGCCACCTATGTGTTTGGGTCCCCTCCTCCCCCTTGGGATATGCTCCTGGTTTTGTGTTTTCTTCAATTGGCTCCCTTTGAACCAATTGGGCTTGTTGATATTCAGCACCTTACACTCAAGATGGGTTTTCTGGATGCCATCACCTCTGAATGGCGTCTGGGGGAGATCGGGGCTCTACTTTGCCATCCTCATTTTCTTTGTGTCTTACCTGACTTCTTGGTGTTGCGATGTGATCCCTGGTTTCTTGCCTAAAGTAGCCTCCTAAGTTTCACCTGTCACAGGAAGTAGTCCTCGCTGGTTTTTTCCTGACCCTCGGTCCCCGGAGGAGGTGTCGTGGCACTCCTTTGATGTGCGTCAGGCGGTCCTGGAGTATCTAATTAAAGCGTCACCATTGAGGCTGAAAAGGTGAGGCCACATAAACCAGAGACCTTTCTTTTCTTGAAATCCTGAAGCTCCTGCACATTCGTGGGTGCTTCAGGAATTTGAATAAGAAAAGGCCTTTGCTTCTATCGGCCTCACCTTTCTCTTCATAATGGTTGTGCTGGTCCACGGGCATCTCTTGCTTGAGAGGATGCCTTGCCGGTGCGGCACCACCATTATGGATGAAAGGCCTTTTTTCTGCAGCCTGAAGTTCCTGCACATGAGTGAGAGTTTCAGGCTTTCGAAAAAAAAAAGTCTTGTCCTGTAGCTGCCGGTCTGCCAGGGGGATTAGTGAGCCCCGACAGGGCCCTGCCTCAGAATGAGATTTCTGAACCTACTGGACATGGTCCTTCAACTCCTTTTTCCCTTTGCTTTGTTCATGGTGGCCATCTTGTTTTGTAGATTTTTGTTTTATTTTCATGTGGACGGGTTTGCATGATCAACCCCTTACCCTCTCAAATCTTTAATTAGCGTCCCAGGCATGTCAGTGGGCATTAACAGAGATAAACATCTTGGCAATGGCCACTAGCAGACAGTAATGCACAGATGATCTCGGTAACAGTCCTCCATTTGGTGCCTCTGTTCCTGCTAATGACCCTCCCTTGCACCGTCCTGGTAGAGTTAAAAGAACAGGTGCAACGTAAAAGCTGGAAGCAGCACATCGAGAGATCGTAGAGCCTATGGCCCAAATGTATTATACAAAGTAATTAAGAAAATTGGGTCGTGGCCCCAAAATAGTACAACACAGAAATGCTTTCAGAGTGACCCACAAATTGCAGAGACTAGCAAATGAAACACACCGTACTTACATTTTTCTCAAAGATGCACGTTGTGGACACTCTGGAGGTGGTCGATCTTTGTAAGTGGGTATGATACGATAGGTTACTTATAATGTACTTAATACCCAGAGGTTTCTAAGTGCGGAATCGGGTCTGGAACCTGTGTGGCTCTGTGTAGTCTTGCTTCCAATGCGAGCATGTTGCCCCTGAGCTATCCTCCCAAGACGGGTAGTCGCAAATCAGCTTCATTATGTTAAAGGATATGTGTGCATTCTTTTTTTAACAGTGATTAATGGTGCTTGGTGTTCAAGATCAAGCAGGCGCATGCCATTTTAAAAAAAAACTTTGAAGGAAGCTCAGTGGGTGGAGTGCCTGCAGCAGAAATCTCTGGGTAACATGCAGATCATAGTTTGCGAGCCCAGCATGACTGACAACCTTTTTTTTCTTCTGATGTCGATGGATGAGAGGTCCTGTTATTAATCACTAAAAGGCAGTTTAGTCTGGGGTGTAAAAACGGTCTGTGTTATAATAATGTTGTTTATGGATGTTGACTGTGTCCGGCCTGTTTGTCGATTCGATCAATAGCCCGGGACATGTTTCGATCTGTCATGAAAAGTGATAGCGCAGGAGCGACTCGTTCTGCCTGGCAGGTGCCCTTTGATGAGCATCCTCTGGAACGTTCTAGGGCAAGACCAGTTCGTATTGTTGGGGGCCCACATTTCACTATGCTAGTAGTCACTTCACCACAAGCCCATTGGGCTGCTCCACCCCCCTGCAGCCCCCACTCCAGATGATAGCAAGGAAGACCCATTCACCGGAGCACACAATGCAATTCAATAAAACTCATTAACCTACACGGGCTTGATAAGGTGCAAGCTGCGAGCACGGCCGTGTTGCCTGAACAATGTTTCCCCTTGCCGTCCTTTCGCCCCGTCTCTGCCGCAGTCAGATAATGGCGTATGTGACAGGTGCACACCGGCGTAAACAATGGCGAGACCAAGAGCGCGTTGGGAGGGAAGATATAGGAGGCTACGCAGAGCCCCAACCAGGCTTTCCTCCATGCCGGCGGCTTAGCGGTCAGAGCTTGTCAAGGTGAACCCAGTGGTGGAAATGGAGAAAAAAAAATGGGATCCCACAAGGGCCGGGTTGTAGGCTAGTTTGTGGGGAGGGAGGCAGTGCCCGAGGAGGTGAGATTAAGGGGGCGGGGCTCGCAGTTGACCTCCAATTATAGGAAATGTCCAAAATAATAGTTTTTAACAGCACTATTTCTTTCATGCTGCTTCTTTTCCAAACTATTTATCAATTCCACTTTAAACCACTTCCATGGCGCTGGTGATGAGTTACTCCACTATGCGGATAACAGTTCTGAGCAGTGTTGCTGAGTAAATATTCTTTAAAATGTACAATTTGCATTTCATTTCATTAAAAAAAAACTTCCCCTTGGGTACTATTGAAACTTGGTGATTTCTGTTCTCCATAAGCAACGTTTTCCTTTACTTGAGCCGCATATGCACAGCCCCTGCAGCCGCCCCTCTGAAAGCAGTTGAGTGGCTGCATCGTGTGTGATGTTAATAGGAGTATTAATGCAATGTTTGTCTGATACCTGTATATTTATTTATCCAATGTTTGTCGGTGTCAGGAAAGGAAGAAGGCGATGGATATGGCAGGGGAAAGGTGCACAAAATACACAGTAAACAACCTTGAATCTAACAACGTGCATTCAATACCCAAGACTCGTGTATACCACTATATGAAAAGGAATGTAGGGTAAGCACTTAGAACCTCCTTATGACTGAAAGGAAAGTCGGCAAACTCCTTACCCACTATGCTATTACAGATACTGACAGCGCTAAACCCACGTAGAGGGCAAGCAGGGACAGAATCTGTGAGCTGACACTCTAGACGGTACTGAATAAAGAATTTGGAAACAGTACTCACGAGGACCGGAATGACCACATGAATGCCAGTACTCACGAAGACCGGAAAGACCACTTGGATGTCCGTACTCACGAGGACCGGAAAGAACACTCAAAAGTCTGTACTAAACCCACAACCCTGTAGATCAAACAAGAACCCAGAAGGCAGTAAAAGCAAAGAGTGAGGATAACTAAATACCTAAACCCAAGTCAAGAGGCAAGAAGGAATAGAACAGTGAGGAAAACAAAAGATAATCACACAGGAGCTAGTTACAACAGCTTCCCACACCTAATAATAAAATAGGAAATAAATGCAAAAGTGTAAAGGAAAACATGGCATGGATCCCAATAGAAGGTAAGGATCAGGAGCAGTGAAAACGATATCAAAAGGGAAACCTTCCCACCCATCCAAGGTGAAAAGGCAGGAAACTAAACCTGTAAAGGGAAGATTAATGCATCAAGTCTTTCAGTAGCAAAGGACAATTTCTAGGAAACAGTGAACACAGGCAATTGGGCTGCAGCAAAAAGGAAAGCTCAGAGAAAGGCTGCCTGCAGACTGAGAAAGAGAGAAAGGGAATTCCAGAAGGCAGAAATCAATTAAGCATACAAATACGAAATCCAGGACAAGGAACAAGAAACACTAACTAGAAACTGGGCACAAAAACTAGGAACCAGGAACAAGGGACCAGTCACGACAGGAACGCTGCAACAATGACCAGCGCTGGACTGAAGCAAACTGAGGCTTTTTAAAGCTGCTTAACAAGCACACCTCTCAGGTGTGCCGCCTGCTGCACCCGCAGCCACAGGTGTTGCCTATCCTCCACCCAACCTTGTCCTGCAAGGGAGGAGGTGAAGCAGTGAGCCAGGCATTCTGGGAAGCATAGTCATTCTGGAAAGCATAGTCATTAGATTAAAGTAGCATGCTGGCTGCCAAAAACCTGGAATGGATCCGGAAGGGAAGTAACTTGGAAAATAGGGTTTTAGTGCTCCTAATTCATCACAGTACTGTAGAGTAAGGTTCGGAGGAAATGTCCAGTAGGGAATAAACCCCAAACTATACCCCCAAGTGGCGGGAACGGGAGCGAAGGGAGCGAGCCGTGACAGTATACCCCCACCCACGGCCGACTCCAGGTGACCGTTACCCGCACAAAACATCTTCCTTCCACGACAGGAGCGCTTTGTCTTTGGAGGTAGCACTGAGGAAAACGATGACCCGCGGGCAAAAGTAGAAGGACTGGAATGCATAGAATCAGGCCGCAGTCTATAAGAGTCATAGGCAAGAATTCGGTGAGGAAGAGACTCATGGGTCGAAGAAAGGCATGAAGGACTTGCAGGACCCGAAGCAGAGTTGGAAGGTCCAGGAAGCTTAGTCACTGGAAGAGGATATGCATACATCTTTGAGGAGAGAGGCAGGCTGGTGCTACATGCCTTAGACAACGGTAGAAGTTCTGTTAGCCTCACTGCCGAGAGTGGACACACAGGAGGTGAGGAAACAGCAGGTTTCAGGAAATGTTTATGTTCGGAAGAGGAAGGTGGCGGCTGAGGTAGAGGTTCGGATACTCTGTCATCCATCTGGGTAAAGGTTTGTGGTTGAAAGTGACAAAGATTCGCCTGCATATGTTCCATGCCTTGGAGGTCTGGAGATCCAATGGGTTGTACGAGGCTGGCACTCCCGTTGACAGTCATGTAGCCAGGAACGTTTGGCATACGGATAGGAGTGTTAGACGCAGTACTCGGAACATCAGGCATACTAGCAGCGGGAGCAAAAACAGGCGCATTTTGAACTGCAGCAGACATTCCCCTCCTTTGGCTACTAGCACCCAACTGGCGCTGCAGCTGGAGGGCCGTGCCCGTCCCCTCCCTCAGGCTCATGTGGGATCCGGCAACAAAAGGGTTGTCAAGTGGTTGATCCAAAGCGGACTCCAAACGCGGACCGTCCAGCCCGCTATCCTGGTCGGCTACTCGTTCGGTGACTGGGCCGTGGCGGATGGTATCCGTCTCCCTCTCGTAATACTCCAGGCAAGTCCAGCCGCCTCGCATGTAAGGCCCTCCCGAGTCGTGATCCGGCTTGATGTTTCTGAAGAGAGAGCTGGCAGAAGTCTCAAGCTCAGATGTTGCATATTCGGGAGGCGCTGATGCTACAGTCAAGTAGTTGGGAGAATTGTTTTGTGTACAAGGCAGGCATTCTGGTGATCCCCCTGAAGCATAAGAAGGGCAAGATGGACGTTCATCAGTAAATGGTTGGGATTCAGGAGGTATCTCTGAAGCAGAAGAATATGCAGCATGATCAGACAAAGTAGACAGGTACGCCTTCGATATTGGCAGCGAGGCTGAGCAGGATACGGGTCTCTCACGAACCGAAGCCAACCTAGCAGTAGGCTCTGGGACCGAAGACATGCACTTAGGACATGCTACCGGAGGCTCCATGGCTGAAGGATAACCCGCTGGATGAGTCACTGTAGCCGAAGACAGACATGCCAGAGGAAATTCTGAGGCTGAGGACATGCAGGCTGGAGCCATCTTGTTAGCTGAAGACAAACTTGTCAAGGTCTTTGGCTCTGACTGCGTACATGGTGAAGGCTCTTGGGTGACTGGCAGACATAGCAATTTTTTATTGATCGAAGATACGTGTGCCAATGATGACTGCAGAGCTGTGGACAGGATTATTGAAGAGTCAATGGTAGTAGGAGGACAGTCTGAAGTCCCAGAAGTCGACAGACACACTTGTGGTTCAGGAATGGAATGCCCCTTTAAGGCAGTTGACCCCTTGGCACCAGTAACCAAAGTCTGAGCTGTACCCCTGCTGTCCCTCTCCTTAGTGGATGACACAGAGTCTCTTCCTTTGTAGAAGTCAAAATCAACCAGAGGAATCACCATAGTAAAGTCTCTGTTAATCAGGATTTCGTCAATTGACCATTCCTCTGTCTTAGCTTCTGAAAGTGGCTGATTAACAATCAACAGTTCAGGGATCGCCTGCCGGGTTTTTGGTTCAGTAATCTGTGGAATGAGTCCATCAAAACATGAATTCTGCACTGTCTTTGACTGCTCGTAGTGACCGAAATTGGCAGAAGAAGGAGCGAACACAGAGGTAGCATCGTTTTCCACATCAGCTTGAATGTCTACTTCAGTCTCAGCAGCTAGATCAAGGGCAGAACCTAAGCCTACAGTTGTGACTGATTCTGTGTATGCCACCATTGTGGATTGTGTTTGGAAATCAGAAGCATGTATGTGTTCAAGCTCAGAGTTATGACAAACTGCTACACAGGAAGCCTCAGGTAAAGGAGTGGCTTGTGAATCTTCAGCTAACAGCAATTCCTGACAAATGGTAGGACAGTTGTCAGAACCTGTGCCCTGAATAAGCGCTGTGCTTGAAAAAAGACTTTCACTCCCAATAGATCTTACATATTGACAAGTATCATGATTTACAAAAGTCTCCGCACTCAGGGACTGAACAGTATTCACTTCATCAACGGATAAAGTTGGAGGTGTATTCAGAAAAGACTGTAACATCTTATTCTCCTCTTTTAAGGAAATGTATTCTTGTTTTAACTCCTCAAATTCTGCTTTTAGCATGTCCCGCCTTAACTGTACATCCCTATCAGTAGGCACAGGGGAAGGCATGGTGGCATCAGGGCTGGATCCTGCCCTAGCCATCTGGAAGTGCACTGATTGTATATTGTCATCTACTGCTTGCAGGTCTTGTGATCTATACTCTCTCTTACCGACGTGGTCTGTGTTTCTTTTAAGCAGACTATTGGCATCAGACCCCTTGGCATTAGAGACCACAGTAAGAACCTGTGCAGAGGAGTAAGCTGTAGACTGAGGGCAGAAAACAGAAGATATGCAAGGAACCCCTCCATTCTTCATGCTTGAATCATGAAACTGTTCAATCTGAGGTAAAGCACAACCGGAGTCATGGGGTTCAATAACAGAGGTACTTATGTGTATAAATTCCAGCAGTGTGTTGTTTTCCACTGCTAAGGCTTGTGCGGACATAGACTCTGGATCAGAATTAAAGACAGAGCTAGGATCAGGCAATGTAGGATGGGCCACCCAGTGGGAAAAATACTTTGCACGTAAATACCCATTCGTGTCAAGGAGTTCATTTAAGTCAGGAGCAGAGATTCGATTTTCGCGGGTAATTGTAAGGGAAGCTTTCTGTATAAACTTGTTAGAGGCCTTGCTGCCTTTCCTTCGTAATCTGGCCATGTTCAAACGGGAACAACGGCTGGTCATTCTGTCAGGAAAGGAAGAAGGCGATGGATATGGCAGGGGAAATGTGCACAAAATACACAGTAAACAACCTTGAATCTAACAACGTGCATTCAATACCCAAGACTCGTGTATACCACTATATGAAAAGGAATGTAGGGTAAGCACTTAGAACCTCCTTATGACTGAAAGGAAAGTCGGCAAACTCCTTACCCACTATGCTATTACAGATACTGACAGCGCTAAACCCACGTAGAGGGCAAGCAGGGACAGAATCTGTGAGCTGACACTCTAGACGGTACTGAATAAAGAATTTGGAAACAGTACTCACGAGGACCGGAATGACCACATGAATGCCAGTACTCACGAAGACCGGAAAGACCACTTGGATGTCCGTACTCACGAGGACTGGAAAGACCACTCAAAAGTCTGTACTAAACCCACAACCCTGTAGATCAAACAAGAACCCAGAAGGCAGTAAAAGCAAAGAGTGAGGATAACTAAATACCTAAACCCAAGTCAAGAGGCAAGAAGGAATAGAACAGTGAGGAAAACAAAAGATAATCACACAGGAGTTAGTTACAACAGCTTCCCACACCTAATAATAAAATAGGAAATAAATGCAAAAGTGTAAAGGAAAACATGGCATGGATCCCAATAGAAGGTAAGGATCAGGAGCAGTGAAAACCATATCAAAAGGGAAACCTTCCCACCCATCCAAGGTGAAAAGGCAGGAAACTAAACCTGTAAAGGGAAGATTAATGCATCAAGTCTTTCAGTAGCAAAGGACAATTTCTAGGAAACAGTGAACACAGGCAATTGGGCTGCAGCAAAAAGGAAAGCTCAGAGAAAGGCTGCCTGCAGACAGAGAAAGAGAGAAAGGGAATTCCAGAAGGCAGAAATCAATTAAGCATACAAATACGAAATCCAGGACAAGGAACAAGAAACACTAACTAGAAACTGGGCACAAAAACTAGGAACCAGGAACAAGGGACCAGTCACGACAGGAACGCTGCAACAATGACCAGCGCTGGACTGAAGCAAACTGAGGCTTTTTAAAGCTGCTTAACAAGCACACCTCTCAGGTGTGCCGCCTGCTGCACCTGCAGCCACAGGTGTTGCCTATCCTCCACCCAACCTTGTCCTGCAAGGGAGGAGGTGAAGCAGTGAGCCAGGCATTCTGGGAAGCATAGTCATTCTGGAAAGCATAGTCATTAGATTAAAGTAGCATGCTGGCTGCCAAAAACCTGCAATGGATCCGGAAGGGAAGTAACTTGGAAAATAGGGTTTTAGTGCTCCTAATTCATCACAGTACTGTAGAGTAAGGTTCGGAGGAAATGTCCAGTAGGGAATAAACCCCAAGCTATGCCCCCAAGTGGCGGGAACGGGAGCGAAGGGAGCGAGCCGTGACAGTCGGATACAAGTATCCGACAAACATTACATAAATAAATAATCCGGCTCCATGTATCCAACAAACATTACATAAATAAATAAATAAACCTGGTCGGCTGAGGACTGTAACTTCCTCTTGTGACCTCTTGGCCAGCAGGCAACATAGTTCCACTACTTCTCTTCGTGCACTTGGACCGCTGCTCATGATCGCACCCTGCATTGATTGGTCACCTAGGGCTTGCCATTGGGCCGGCAAGGTTTTGATTTTTGCTATGGGGGTAAAAGTTCCTACACTGAGCCCCCACTCTTCACTCAGTGTAGGAACCTTCACCCCCGTAGCAAAAATCAAAACCTGGCAACCCAAGAATATATGCAGAGTAAGTGAGCATATCTTAAAGTGAAAGATGACTGAGTTCAGTTGTCCTTTCGCCTTAGAAGAAAGTGCACCAGATGAAAGAGCATTTGCCTTTCAAAAAAAGTAATCAAAAGAAAAATTACCAGATTGAGGACGTTTTTCATTAAATACGCTGGCCAAGTATAAAAGGTGCTCACCTTTTTAACCCAGTAAATTGTAGTGAAATATTCCCTAGAAAATAAAATCCCAATACGAGCATGTGCTTTGATGCTCATTTTATGTGTCTTGTGGGTAAGTGTCTGCACTGGAAACATGACAACTTGGGTGAAATCCTGGTAGCCAAATGCTTGAGCAAGCTTGCCGACCTCAAAAACACCCAAGGGGGTTGCTTCCGGCCACTGGAAAAAAGGTATGCTGTCCAGCCACATGTATCCTTTACTTGTACCCTGAAAAGCAGCACATGGCTACAATCAGGGAAACATACCTGCAACAGTCTGCAGTATTGCAACCTCTCTTGCCACATCCTGGGCAAATATTCAGGACTTGCTAGTCCTCTCATCATTCCCTCTTCCGAACCCAGCGTCTGGCTTTCAACACTACTCTGCTTTATAAAGATGACTCGAAAAGTACAGACACCATAGTAAGGTACTCACTCAAATATATCAATAATTAAAGAAATGTGTTACGCAAAAAGTGTACAATTGTGGCATTATTCCCCCATCTTGACTGGGGGACTATACCAGAATGCAATTCAGCAAAATGCAAAAAATAACCTTTGGGTTTTGAAAATGTATTTTCAAGACGTATAAAAACGTGTTAGTCTTAGCAGTGCATGGTGGCTGTGCAAGTTATAGTTGTTTAGCTTACCATAACTGGCAAACTTCTGCAGCTTTTCGGATTTTCTTGTAACCATAACACCGCTTTAACAAATGTTTTTTCATTGAATTTCATAGGTTTTTATTAGTGCAACTTAACAATAACGTCCCTTTAAAAACGTTTTTTCAGGGAATTTCATAGGTTTTTATTAGTGCAACTTAACCATAACGTCCCTTTAACAAAGTTTTTTCAGTGAATTTCATGGGTTTTGCAGTGATTGCTATTTTCCTACAGCTTACTAATATCATACTTACCCAATATAGCAATATTTTTGTCCAGTTTACAAAGTTTCACCATAAAACTATGCCATTTCCCAACATCTAGCATCATTTGTAACACTTCTGTACAATTATTGTAACTTTTCCCACTGTTTTTGCATCCGTCGACGTCCCTGAAAATCTGACGTCAATGCGGACCTTCTGGACAGTGCCATATGACCATGGGCTCACGTGTGGCATGATGATGTGTCGGTGAAAGCGTCAGCACTTTGCGATCGGGTCCGTGCTTCCAGGACAGTTCAGAACTGCATTTTCGACTGATCTAGGAACTTTCAAACTCAAAATGTACCCTTGCCCAGCTCCTACACGTATTCTTACTCATTATCCATTAATAACCTAGTACAAAGCACATACTTGGAAGAATATTAGCAAAACTGCTGTTTATCTTAAAAATGTCATCAGCTATTGCCATCCCTCCTCCCCAAGATCCACTAGCACCACCAGCCGCAGGACCAACACAACAAACAAAGCGCTGTACTTCTAAAAACATGAGGACCAAGAAGATGAGGCAGAGGAAGTGCCTACCTTTAGCACCCAGATAGAATCATGGGTGGGGCAGTGCTTTACCACTGTTGGGAATGTACCAAAGGCTAAAGCTACCAAAGTGAAATGCACTGAGTGCAACTTTGTAATCAGTCACAGACTACCTGGACAGTACTCTTACAGGACCACCTCCATGTGCCACCACACCAAATCCAACCACCGCAATGTTCTCACAAAGGTTGTTCCTTTCTTAGAAAGCAGTAGGCTGTCTTCCGCCACCCCATCTTCCTCAACCAATACTGTAACCACACAGCCTACTTCTGTGGGACACAAAATCCCACCAAGCTACATTACAAGCAATAAAAGAGGCTGTTGAT
This sequence comes from Ambystoma mexicanum, assembly GCF_040938575.1. NCBI lineage: Eukaryota > Metazoa > Chordata > Amphibia > Caudata > Ambystomatidae > Ambystoma > Ambystoma mexicanum. Next base: position 202,759,075 of record NC_090931.1, read on the forward strand.
CCATATCTTTCGACGACAACAGTACTCTGTATATACTGCAACACACCACTCTGCAAGGGGAAGCAATTTCGAAGTGCTTTTGAACCTGTAATCAAGGAGCACGAGAAACACTGCCCCCTACCTTTGAAGTAACAAACACGCAACATCTTCCCCTCCATATTAGTGCTGGGTGCCTCTTCCCTCATTTCTCTACCCACCTTACATTCTAACCTCTCCATATTAGTGCTGGGTGCCTCTTCCCTCATTTCTCTACCCACCTTACATTCTAACCTCTCCTGCAAAAAAAAAAAACATTAAAAAAACAACAAATGAAAGAAACCACCTTTCACAGTTAAAAAATAGAATTAAAAAAACAATCTTATAGACTCCATCTACTTTACATTTCTCAGAAAAAGTACACAGACTCAATCAGATTTTCCAACATTTCCATTAACATTTTGTGTTATGCTAATGGGAATAATGTGGTGTTCATTCCAGGGACTGGATCGGTGGATAACGGCCCGGCAGCCCAAGTTATCGGCCTAAGTGAAGTGAGGGAGGATAACGAGGGCTCTGGACCGTTATCCCCCATTCCAGCCCCTGCAATGGAGGATGAAAGCCATTAGCACCCCAGGTTCCCAATGCGGGAACCCGGAGTGCTAAAAAAACTGATTTTTTTTCCTACAGCGGGACACCTGCGGCTTCCTGCCGAAGAAAGGTAAATCATTTTCCAAGATGTCCACCCTGGAAAGGGAAGACAGGCTCTGTACAGAGCCCCTCTTCCCTTTCCATGGCAGTATGAAGAAGGCAAAGAGAGAACCCTATGATCATATTACCACAAGCACATTTTATTTTTCCCTTTCCAACCTATTCCACTTTTGAATAACTTTACTACGTAGCCGGTTTCAGGTGGACATGGCCACTAGCCAGATTGTCCAGGTCATGACCTTATGCCATGACCCAGACAATCTGCCCATTGCCTATTACCACAGGCTATACCTCAGTCACCAAAGGTACATCACTATTTTTTGTACCTACATTATGACACTTGGCAACAAATAAAACATGGGCACATTTGCAAAGCCATGCTTTAAGGTCCTTGCCAATGCTCCTTACACAAGTTTGCTGGAAATGCACACAGGTTTTATTTTTTCAAAAGTGTTAAAATGTATGTACATACAATAGTCATATAATTTAGCCGCCACTTGACAAAATCCATTCAGACTTCACTCAAACATTCAAGGTTGGGTCTATAATCTTTCTGAAAACATTTGTCCACATTGGTCAAATGGCAACAAAGTTATAAATCATCAAAAAATGTTGAGACCCCCCCCTCTAATTTAGCCCCCTCTTGACAAAATCCCACCAAACTTTACTAATACTTGTATAGCTAGATCTAAAATCTTTTTGCAAACTTTTGTGTGGATTCGTCAAGTGGCAACACATTTATAGGCCTTTACAATATTTTGGGAGCCCCCTCTAATTTTGACCCCTCTCGACAGAATCCCAACAAACTTTGCAAAAACATTTATAGCTAGATTAAAAATTGTTATGTGAACCTTTGTGCAGATTCGTGAAATAGTACCACATTTATAAGCCTTTACAATATTTTGGGACCCTACCCCCTCTAAGTTTGTTCCCTCTTGACAAAAGAGCACCACACATTCCAAAAACCATTCAGAATCAGGTCTAGAATAAAATTTCAAGATTTCATGAAGTTTCATTGAGTGGTGCAAAAGTTATAAACCATCCAAAAACTGCTTTTCACCAACCCAGTAAATCAGAAATAGGCATAGATACCTCAGAACATCGGAAGTGTTTGCGAACATCACAGGACTGTACCCGACCATCCAGACTGTTCAAAGACTTCAGGGGTGAAAACACCAATTTTTTGGCTTCTTACGGCCATATCCCATCCCATCCTCATCACCCCCCACCTCCTCAGAGATTGTTTAATGAGTTTGACAAGTGCAATGTTGTTTTTCAATAGGTTTTTACCACAATGTTCGTGGACACCAGCAGATGTCCACGAATCCAACATAGCTAGAGTTTCCAAAAATCTGACGCACTTGACACTTTTCACCATCCATTCAGCAGGCGTGCCCAATGTCCGCTGACCTCATGTCGCCTTCTGAACCAATCATAGGCCGGTCCACAGACCCAGGGACGTAGGAGACACATAAAATCTGGGGGGACAGGGGACATCTTGAGGATTTTGCTTTATTTATTTATTGTGTTTTAGTCAAAGAACTCGACTTTTCACAAAATTAGAATTAAAATAGTAGTACGTATTAAATTACAAATATCACTGTATAAAACAAGAAAAAAGAAGAAAAGAAAACAGAAGAAAATTAAAGGATGCAGCAGCAAAGAACATGTCCTTTTATGTTGCATTTCTGGATTTATCATCTGACTATGAGCTCATGGTTACTTCCAGTGGGCCACAGCTAGGACGCCAGCTCGTTAAGAGGCAGATCACCTGTAAGTGGACTCCTGCCAAATAAAGGAGTTGCAGCCTTTTCTACCAACTGCAAGTTGCAACTTTTTTGTGTGGGGCAAGGAGACATGTGTGTCTCTTGGAATGGAAGGATGGGGGTTTCAAAGAAAGAGAAAATCTTGTTTGTATCTCTGAGTAAGCCCTGTTATGGGAGTAGAGGGACCAGGTGTTAGATGTTGCTGCTTTGACTGTCCTCCGGGGGGGTGGGGGGGTACAGCAAACAAGGAGGATGAGCAATCACAAGCCCACCCCTTATAAGCACTCCCGAGGTGCGCGGCCGGATGTGTCGGACCCGGGGGATGCCTAGTAGGTGGGGTGTATGTGGACCCAGGGGGGTGGCCAGAGGGGCAGCCCGCTAAGTGGGCTGCCCCTCTAGCGCCCCTGCGAGGTGCCGGGTCAGCCTCTCACCATGAGTCTGGTCCCTCTTATTCCATCTCATGCTGGCTTCAGGGCCTAGCCTTTCTTTGCCTTTGTTATTCTGAATGCAAAGCTGGACTCTGTTCCTTTGTCGTTTAACATTTGCTGGAAATCCTGATCTATTTGATTCTCTCATATGTTAATAGGACGGCAGAGCATGGTTCCTCTGCCCTGTTACATTATTCAAAGAGCCCCTCTGGCCTTTCTTTGCCTCTCCCTTGTCTCACTGCTTGCTTGCTTAATACATACCTCCTTGCTTGAACACTCAACATATTCTCCCTAACACAGCAATGGCAACTGCAGTCTGTCATACCTTCTATTTGTTCCTTATCTTGAATTGGCCTCTTATTTCCACTGTTCTGTCTGCAGGGGAAAGGCATTTGCCAGTCACTGCCATGATGGCTCTACCTGGCCATAAGAGGGCAACAGCTAGCCAATATTGGAAGAATATGGGCATATTATGCCAGAGGCTGGCATATGCCTTCCTAATGCCTACTGTGAGAGAAGGGCCTCAACGACCGGTGGGGGGTGTCTGTATTTCCGCTCCCTATATGGTGGAGGAGAGGCACAGGAGACCCCAGCCAAGATTCTCTATTACGGTAGCAATGGTCGAGCAATCAAGGCCTAGCTTCTCAGGAGGTGATGCAGGCTGGTTCTTAAGTACAGTGTAGTCCCCAAGCCCCCACAAAGGAATATCCACAGTCTGTATTGGTTAGAACACAGTCTTTATATAATCAATATTTAAGGTTATGTACATTTATCATAATAACTCACTTTGTACTCCGGAAAAATCAACAATGGCAAATATATACAATCCTAAAGTGGTACCACCCTAGATCTCATTAAAGTGCATGAACAATACTGTACACTGTCACACAGACCAATAGAGTGAAACCAGCAATAGGGAGAGGAGAGAAAATAAGATGGTTGAGCAATAGGCAGAATACTGGCCCCTACCACCAGGCACAGTTCTGTGTGGAGATCCCCCCACCTGGGCAACCTGTAAAACAAGATATAGCGCACGCCCAGTCCATATACTGCTCGGCAAGTCTTATTCTCTCCTATAATGTTTTTACCCCCCCAATGTACCTGGTGGAGTCGAGCTCCTTGAAGAGACGTCGACAAATGTCGAGGAACTCGCTGTTCGGCGACGGGGAATCGACGGCCCTTCTTGAATGCCTTCCCTTTCAGGTGGGAGGCACGGGGCGTCGAACGTCCGTCGACAAACGAGGTAGAACGATGTCGATGAGACAGCAGCTTCGTCCGAGCGGTGCTCGTCGGCGTCGGAGCGTCGGCGTCCTGCAAGGCAGAGGCGTGCGGGGCACCTCGGTGACAATAGTTCTGGACCGCAAAGATTGTAGAGACGGAGGCCCAGCAAGGGCGTCGAGTCGTCCGAGTCTTTGAGGTCGTCGGGTGGTGGGAAACCCACCGGCAGGTTTCTCCTCGGCACGTTGGTCGTCCTCGACTTTCTCCGGCAGGATATGCGGTCGACGATGCGGTCGAGAAAGTCCTTCGATTGAATGTTCTTAGGCAAAGGAGCGGACGGCTCCAGTCATCGGCGGCACGGCGTCAAGTGGTTCCCACGGCTGGGCAACACAACTTCGACGGGCCTCCAGCGGTTACACAAACCTGCGAACCTTGGTCGACGGCAATGGACTTCAACGGCGTCGATGTCCGGGTGCTTCACTTCGATCTCCTCAGCGGTCCCGTCTCGGGTCGACAGCCTTTCGAGGGTCTGTCTTCCAGGGCGCTTCGGCGAAGATGGAGCGGTGCTCGATGGTCCCTCGGAGCACGGGAAGAGGGCGCCTTACCAGGTCCTCTCTCGGGTCAGCCCTTGACGATCTCGTCAGCCTTCAGATCGGTCGAAGCAAATGCCACAGCAAGTCTTCTTCTTCCAGCTGGACGTCAAGGATCAGCAGTTCCAGTTACTCGTAGAGTGGAGACTCAGCTCCCTGGCTGCTTAGGAGCACAATGGTCGCTTCTCAACCAAAGGTCCCTTCTGAACACTTTTCCAGTGGTGAGAGGTCCCCAGATATACTATCCTGTCTCTCATCCACGCTGCTGGCACACACTCAGCAGCCAATCATACAGAGGGGCATTCATGCAGTCAGTCAGCCAATCAGGCACACAGTGCATTCAGGCCACACTCCTCCCTTCCAGACACTCACAACAGGGAATGTGGATTGGGACAAGTACCCAGCCATTCAACACTACACACTGCATTCAGGCCAGTTTCGGGCAGGGCTGTCTCAGTCTTTGTCTCTCATGCCAGAAACCAGACAACCACAACAAGGAGTGTATATTGGTCACACACTCCATTCACCCAGGTCCCACCCACAGGGGGTACCCACAACATACAGTCACTGGGAAGGCTCCAGTCAGTCTAGCTGGGCCTTCACAACAACACCATACATGGAACTTCCACCCAACAGCCAGTCAGGGGGAAGGGACAGAGACAGGGCTTCCCAGGACTTTGGGAAAACAAGATAACAGGCCATAGAAAGCAAGAGGCCACAGGGGCCATCTTGTTTCCTATCAGGAATCAACAGATCCCAATGGCAGGGCCGGGGTATCCCAAAATGGAGGACACCCGGAGCACCTGTCAATTTCAGCACGGAGCGGCCACCAGCCCATACCCTGCTCTGTGGTCACCCACAGGTGCCCAAAAACATACACTAGGGGCACAGGGTTGTACCCCTACCCATGGGTGCCATAAGGGTATCCCATGGGTCTGTTCACCAAACCAAAAGAGAGAGCTGCACTGCCAGGAGTCCCACATGGACTCCGGGGCAGAAAACATAACAGAACACACGGTAAAAACAGTAAAAGGACAAGGATTCAGAGGCCCTGTCCCTCAGATGCATTTCCAGCATCACACCTACACAAGAGACAACTCTTGCCTTTGTTTCTAACAGTAATTCAGTGGAGGAAGAAAAGCAAGAACACACATATTGCTTATAAATGAAGGGGATGATGTCACACTTGGTTAAGGCATTTTGATCATGCCAGGAGCTAATCTCCAGCTGTAATTAAGCGATTACCTTTTAGACTTCAGACTTTAAATAACTTATCACCTGGAAAGCACAGTGGTTGTTCAACAGGGTTCCTGGAGCACGAGGAGTACCCTACTCATGGGCATGGATGATTGAAGGGCATTCTTGCCCTGGTTTGGAGCCTGGCCCCTACAGCCATGATGGGGGGAGGGGCCTATTACTTCTGGTTGTATGTACCCTTTGAGGGTGGGCAGACATTGCCTCCTGCTTTTGCCCACTAACAGCTCTGCTTTGCAACTTTATCACACATACCTGTCAGGTGGCATGTAACTCAATGCTACTAATGTTATCAGCCTCAGAAGTCTGGAATCCTTTGCCACATCAACTAGAGTACAGGCTTGCTACCTGAGACTTACCCATGTCTGAGTCCACATCTGTCGCCTTGTGGGGAAGACACACGCAGAAAGAGCAGGACACAGTGGGCCTCATTCCGAGTACGGCGCTAACCAATGGCGCTATTAACGCCTTGGTTGACGCCGTACCCGGACCGGCAGCGCCTTGGTGGTTGGCGGAATTACCGCCCCATTCCAAGGTTGGCGGGGCGGTAATTCCCCAATCCCCATTTACCCTTCCCCATTCCCATTCTTGCCCCATAGGGCATAATGGGAGTGGGGAAGGCGTCAATTACGCCACCGTAAATTACGGTGGCGTAATTAACATCAAGGTCCCTTAGCGCCATGGTATTTAACGCCTGCTAAAAGCAGGTGTTAAATGCACCATGGCGCTAAGGGAACTCGGAGTATGGCGGTAAGGGATTACCGCCACCGCTCTCGTTAGCGGTGGCCGCTATCCCTTACCGCCATACTCGGAATGAGGCCCAGTGCCCTTGTGGGTTTTTCACACTTCTTCCTCTGGGTGGGCACAATTCACTCCGCAGGGAAAGTGGCACATGCTGGGCAACATTCTCCCACTTGACACTTTCAACCAAAGAGTGAAATTGGCCTTTTGAAATACCTCTGTCGACTTATTATTGCGCAATCCACACTGATGGGTTTAAGCATCTGCTTAACGTGAGATGGCAATTAAGGGCAAACACTGGTAACCCCAAGTCTTTTTGCACAGCAGATTTTCAGCAATTTTGCTCATGTGGACAACCTACAGAGTTGAAAAAACTTTGTTAAAAGGGACGTTATGGTTAAGTTGCGCTACTAAAAAGCTATCAAATTCAGTAAAAAAACTTTGTTAAAGGGACGTTATGGTTCAAAGTAAAACCGAAAAACCCCTGATATTCGGCAGTTATGGTAGGATAAGCAACCATAACTTGCCCCACCGTGCACTGCTAACACTAACACCCAGGACATCAAAGATGACATCACAAATGTCACCATATCCCATTCATTTAACCCCAAACTCTCTCCATGGACCACATTTTGATGAGATTTCCATCCCTTCTTCACCTGATCCCACTTATATTCAAAACCCTAATTCTCCTGTTTTTGTTTCCGTTTCTGCCCCACCTTATCAGTCATAAATTGTTTATATATGTTAAATAAAGTTACTTTTTATATTGTGTTGTAATTACTTTCAGTTCTTTGTGGTAAAACCAATTTAGGTGTCCACGGACAGCGCGGTTGTTCAGAAATGTTCGTAAATAAACGAAAATGTAATTTTCCTGAGGACACTATATCTTTCCGTAATGTTCTCATGCAAGTTGAAAATGTTCTAAGAACACTTGTAGTGTCCTGAAATGTTCGTAAATAAACAAAGATGGAGGTGTCATTAAGAACACTATGCCTGTTCGTAGTGTTCGCTAGCAAGTTGAAACTGTTCTAAGAACACTCGTGGTGTCCTGAATTGTTTGTAAATAAACGAAAATGGAGGTGTGCTTGAGACGCTATGTCTGTCCGTATTGTGCACAAGTAAATTAAACTGTGCTAAGAACAAACGGCTGTCCGTAACTGTTCGTTTTACGTGTGACGCACTTTTAATTAGTTCAGGACCCGAACACTGTCCGTAGAACATCAACACGCATGCGCAAAACAATGTCCGTACATTGGGTGTCCTGTGGACGGCTGCTACCTTAGCGAACATGCTCATGAAACAATCATGTGACCGCGCCCACGCTGATCGCGTGTTCTGAATGCGGACACTGTTCATGTCCCCGAACACTTTAAACGTACATTTCCAAATAATCCACAATATTTCTCATTAAAAACTCAACATACCACAATTCCCACACACTAATCCTAAATTTCCACATAGTTTTTGTGACTTTTTGAACCTTTTTTGGTGTTCGATCTGTCTTGCAGATGGAGCGCATGTCCGCGAACCGCGCACAAGCACCCCTATAAAAGACCACGCCGTAGAGCTCATTCTCATTGTGTTTCTGGCTATTCTACAGAGCACAGAGATTTTTGCTGCAAACTGCAGATTTCCATCTTCAACCTGATGGCTTCTGTGGCTCCACTGCTGCCACCTGGTGCTGTATCTGCCTCAGCACCACTCCCACCCCCTCCACCACCACCACCATCCCAAGGGCCAGAAGAGGGGAACAGGAGTGAGGATACAGAGGAGGAAGAAGAGGATGACGAGAATGAGGTAGAGGAAAACCCTACTACTCGCCCTCGGCGTGATTCTTGGGTGTGGCAGTTGTTTACCGTTCATGGGAATGGTCCTAAGGCTCGTGCGAACTGTGTCACCTGCAATGAGTGCAAAATGGTACTCAGTCGCGGGAGTCATGGTTCCTATAGCTTTGGGACTGCGACCATAAAGCGACACCTGAACTCATTCCACACTGGGGCCATTCGCAAGGTTGTACCTTGCGAAGAGCGTAGTAGGTTGATTGCCTCTACTTCATCCTCCGTTTCTGATCCTGTCACCACAAGGAACACCTCTCTGGGACAGGGTCTTCCTCAAGCTGCCTCACAGGCCATACAGAATTCATTCTGATGACCCTTACCTTTCGAGGGTCACAGTTGCATGTATCTACTGTGACACAGTACTCTGCAGGGGGGAGCGACTTCGCAGTGCTTTTGAGACTATCATCTCAGAGCACGAGAAGACCTGCTCACTATTCAAATAAAACCCACTCTACATCTTCCTCTCTTAGCTCGCCCTTTCTTATCCCTGTGGTTGGTGTCCCCCCTTTACCCTCTTTTCCCCTCCTCTCCTAGTGTGTCGTGTGTAAAAAAACAAAACAAATACAAAATAACAAAAATAAAAAAAAAATAAGGCTCTTTTCAGAGCCGCCTTTCACAGTTAAAAAACAGAAGTAAAGATAAATAACGCAGGGCCCTTTCTATTTCTTGAAAGTCCCCGGACAGTTCGTGAACGTAAAAAAAATTGGGATGCTACCCTATTGTAACCATTGAATTTTTCTCTGGGAGGAAGTGGTGGCTCTGAAAAGAGCCTTTGGGAGGTGTTTGTATGTTAAAAATGATAAATACTTAATACCTACTTCGAAATGCATGCTGCATTTCTAAAAAAGGTCGCAATGCATTTTGTACATTTCTCAGAAAAATCTGATTGCCAGCATAGGTAAGATGGACACCATCTCTGCGAAAAATGTATGTGCTACGAAACATAATATTTTCATTGTGAAAAGAGGACATGCCAAAATCTCTTAGGAAGGCACAAACAGCCTTATTGACATTACGCCTTGCTTTCTCCATTTGTGGACCACATGAGAAAGAACGAAGCCACATTTGTCTCAGCGCAATCCGTGAAAAAATTACTTTGGAGTTTGGAAACATGTCCATGATCTTCTGAAATCCTTCTTTCATTGCAAATTGCAAAGAAATTCCAGACACATGTCCTAAACTGTTCCCTCCACAATGAATTACAATTATGTCTGGATGTTCCTCTATCTTAAAAGTTGCACAGAGAGGTAGCAAGTCCAGCCACTTCATTCCATGGACTCCATGCCAGTGCACTTCCACATGTGGGAATCCAAGATATATAGATACGCGACAGCTTTCTGCATGCACCTTCAACCAAAGTATCCACGAGTCTCCCAAAATCCACACAATCTGTTTTTTAAAACACTCAGCCATATCTATCTGTTCTTCTCTCTGCAAAAAGAATATCTGACAAAACCTCTCCTAGCACAACACACTCACTAAACTTTACTGACCAATCCCTTGCTACGTTCAATCTCATTTGCATGCCTCCCCCCCCCAAATTCCCCGTATGTAATACACGGTGTCCTAGAACTACCGCCATGTCCGCAAACATATCGTAACATGGACAGCCCTTCTACCATTTCCATTTCACTCCCTGTGCCATTCCCTCATTGGATGTAGCTAAGAAATCACATGACCATCCACCAATCAAATCCAAGACCTCTACATGTAATTGCATCATCATAGATCAGCACTGCAAATGTATGGTGAATCTCTCGGACTACAAGTCTCATACCATTGGCAAGCACGATCTACGAGAAATACTAGACAAGTCTCCAAGATTTTTACTTGCAGCTTCATCCATATCAATATGCATGAACACAAACTACAGGTATGCATATTTTTTATACAGTACATGAACACATTTTCTAACCGACTTTTACCTTGTATAATCTATAAAATGAATCTACGATCATTTTTTCATTCTCCTAAAATGAACTGTGACTTACAAACCTTTATACTGTTTAATTTCTTCGTACACACACACACACACGCAAATAATGTTAAACTAACATTTTTGAAATAAAATATATAGACTACATATGATCAAACAAAATTACATGCACACTATATCATCAAATCTCAAAGAATAATATTTGTACAAACACATACTTGGTTTTAATTTTTTTATATTATATAATTACTTACATTTATATAGGACAAGCAGGCTATGACATTGACTCCCTCTTACGTGGAAAAGCAGGCTATCACATGGACTCACTATTACGTGGAAAATCTTAGTTACAGGAATAGTGGTATACAGTGGTACATTATGATTTTGACAAGCCATAGTAAAGATATTTTCTTTCCTACAGTTAGTCATAAGATAGTTTTAATGGTTTTGAGGAAGGCTCTGAGCATTTCAATTTAAAAAATCTATGTCTAAATTAAAAACAGTCCTATATACAAACCAAATTACTAATTTCTTTCTTTTACAATTGCAGTGAAGACCATTCTCCTGATAATAAGCAGCCGAATTTGAATTACAAAGAACAACTAAGAAGCAAACTGCTAATTTTAGAAAAAAAAGTAAGTAGATTGTTACCATAATATTTGAATTATTACTGAAACACACTCTAATGTTAATTCATGCTACTTCTGTGCCTAAAAATAGAGATTCTGCACCATTCTGACCAAAAATCCTCCCGTCTTAAACAGTGATTTACTGGCAGAATGGCCCACACATTCCTATTTTTCGCCACACAAATTACCCAACTCAGCCACTAGAATTTAGATGTTGTAGAAGAAACAACTGTTTTAATTGTATAGCTTTAGATATACTATTTATACTTCTCCACACCACCGGCTTACTTTTTTCTGTCATCTAAACCCCAGTTTATTAACACATTAATTCAAGATACCCATCCCTAGTAGTTGTACTTCCCAATGCACAATCACACACCATTACATACATCTTTATCATCTCACTCAAACACTCATGCACGCAACACACATGCATTGCAGAACACCCCAACCCATACCTTCTGTATTTTTTTCAACAGACCCTAAAGCATGCCTACCAAAAAGCAACTCTGTAGAAAGGAACGCAGAAGTAGAGCAAATGAAAAGAAAAGTCACCAACATAAACATCCATCTACAGCAGAATTTGTAAAAAAAGTTGAAACACAACAGCTAATACAGTAATGGAGTGAAAGAGAAGAAGTTTCTAGTACAACAACTTTGCCTCCTCTATCAAAAAGTAAAATGACCCAAAAAACAATTAACAGAAAATCAACTATCACTACAAATAAAACATCTTCTATAAATCTTGATACTGTACAAAGTAAGCATACCAAGAAAAGTATTTTAGCCAAAATCTTCCGTCACAAAGTCCTTAAAAATCTCATAAAAACAGGAGAGAAACCAGGTTCAACACTTTAAACCTATCGTAGGAAAGTAATCTTAGAAGCGTTGATAGACAGTGCACTTCTTCTCAAAAGAAAGTTATTTATTTTAGTGTTAAACAGAATGAAACCACTAACAACACTAATAACTAAATTACAAAAAAGACTTCTCAATAAACAAAATGTCAACAGAAATAACCTCTTAAATATCTGTGGAGGTGAATGGAGTCACACTACAAGCACAGAACCATACTGTAATGAAGAAGCCTACAAACAAAAGCAAACAAATACAATTGCCATACATATCAGTGGTTGAGGTTATGAAAAAGTTAATAATACCATAATGGAACAAGAAGTACTCCTTACGAAAATATGCCCTAAAAACGTAGATTTACCCCTCCATTCAACTGAATCAGAACATCTAGTGTACAAATGGCCATGCACGTCAATGTGTAACATTCCCAATAAAATGTTCAAGTCTCTACGCCAATTCCTCAATCAATATGTGAAAAGCAAAGACAAAATCAAAATTAAACTACTGCAAAATATGGATGCTTGTCCAGTACGCAAGTACACAGGACTACAAGGAAATTAATTGGCCTGCATTATAGGACCTACTTGCAAAACACTCTTCCATGATATCAAATGGATATCAACACATCATGCAAGTATAAGAAATCTCGTTTATAAACTGTACTATGCTAAAAGTCCTGCTTTAGAACTAGCCAATTTAAATAACATTCTTCTACATGGTACAGAAAAAGACCTACTAGAAAAAATCCACTATATCCAGACAAAATATTTTGGAAGTGAAACACACTTACAAGATGAATTAGCTGTAAACCAACTTCGAAACAAATCTGCACATGGCAACCTTTCACTACACACATACAAAAAAGAAATACTAAAATTTGAAAGTACTTCAGCTGAAGTACCAAACCACGTGTGTGTATGTTGCCGCAGAACTTTTTATAAAAGTAACACAAAAACTGTAGACTTATCATACAAAATAGAAGACAATGAAGATTCTAAATGGTTTGAATTAGCTCTCTACCTTATAGCAGAAAACAAATACAAAATAACTGACCCCATAATACTTTGTAGTTACTGCACCACAAAACTTGACAAAAACCAAACTCCTTCACGTGCTATCACAAATAACTAGGAATTATATCCACTATCAAAACCCCTTCAACAACTTAATTTATATGAGAGCATCATAATTCAAACAGTGCACCCATTTCAAGCAATAATACGCCTTCAACCAAAAACTGCAAAATTACCTCCCTCTGAATTAGTAAAAGGTATGCGTGGAAAAGTAGTGTATTTACCATTAGATCTAAAAGAAAATGTGCACACTCTAGGAGTCCAACGTCCAATGCAGCAATCTTTAATTATCTTGGTAAATGGAGTACCTACAAAAGACAAAGAAATTTGGCAACAACTGGTAGATTTACATAAAGTTGGCAAAGCCCTGCAATATCTTAAAGAGAATAATGAATATTACAAAGAAATTAATATTGAAGAAAACTTGAAAGATACAACTGAAATAATTCAAGAGACACAAGAAGCTGGTCAATTTGAGCTCCTAGATCCTGCAACAATTTCAAACACTTTAGACCATTATACAATTCATCCATTGCACTCTAATGACACCATAGAAGATGCACTGGAAACGTACCAAATGCGTCAAACAAAAGGATCACCAATCAGCATATGGGAAAAAAGTATAGAAGCACGTGCTTTTCCTCTACTCTTTCCTACTGGCAAAGGAGGAAGATACGATGATAGACCTATTCAAATATCAGCATCAGAATATCGCTGATTACGAATGTATTCTGAAGATCCCAGATTTCGACAAAATGTGGAATACATATTCCACCTACTCTTTGAAAGTGAACTAGCAACTTTATGTTGCGGAGTTGCACACATATTAAAATGAGGATCACACTTTCAAAATATGACAGCTGGACAATTATTACAAAAAGTTCAACAAAAAGATGAGGTTTTACAAGCAAATCTTACAAATCTATTAGCAAAAATGCATGGTACTAAAGAGTACTGGTTTCGACGTCATGGAGATGTACGTTGTATGATCAGAAACCTTGGCCCACCCACTTGGTTTGTTACATTAGGTTGTGCAGAATATGCATGGGAAGATTTATATGCTTTCCTACGCATATCAAATGAAAACAAAACAAACATAGATATACTAACACCTGGAGAACTTTGTTCACAGGATCCTGTTAATGTTTCAAGATATTTTCACCAACTCTTCATTGCTATGCTACATTTTATTTGTAACAAAACTGTTCCTCCCCTTGGAGAAGTGCAACACTTCTTTTGGAGAAAAGAATACCAAGCCAGAGGAGCACCACATGTCCACATGCCTTTATGGATTAAAGATGCTCCTTAATTTGGTCAAGACAGTGATGCCACTGTTTTACAGTTTATTGAAAAATATGTCACTTGTGAAATTCCATCAGAATCCGCAAATAGTGATCTTCATGCAAAACGTTTACAATTCCAAAGACACAAATGTGGCAAATATTGTCGTCACAAATACAAAAACAAAGGGAAATACTATACCAAATGCCGATTTGGTTTCCCTAGACCAGTTACAAATACAGGTCAAGTGAACAACCTCATGTCTTCAGTTAGACATGGTGTTAAAGGTAAGTCACCTAAAAATACATATTGCATAAAAAGAAAAGAAGAAGAAAAATATATCAATGATTACAATGCAATCATTGCCCACTTATAAAATGCAAACATAGACGTGCAGTACATTGCAGACAATTCTACTGCAGTTGCACGATATGTCACAGCATACTTAACCAAATCAGAAAAGACAGAGCTCCAAGACCTCTAGAATTACCTGTCATCAGATACAACAATGTCTCAGAAATTATACAGCTTGGGCATAAAAATGCTGTCCCATAGAGAATGTGGATCCTATGAAGCAGCTGATCGATTAACTGGTACTGCATTGTATGGTAAATCTGCAAATATAGTATGGCTAAGTCTTGGTCAGCTAAGTCTAGAAAAAGAGTTCTAAAATCATACGAAGATATAGAAACAATAGCCAAACAAGATCCCAACAGCCAAGACATTTTAAAAAACAATTTATTGGACACATACTACCCAAACAGGAGTACCACTTTGGAAACCATGAGCCTATAACACATAGCCCAAAATTACACATACAAAAATAATATAAAACCTGATGAACAAAACCGTAAATACAAAGTGACATACTGTGAAGGCAGCTTAGTAAAACTGACCAAACCAAATTTAATTAATCATATCAAATTGTCATTAAAGACTCCTCAACATAAAGAAGTATATTACATGTCCCTGCTACAACTCTTTAAACCATGGAGAAAAGAAGAAGAAATACTAGATAACTATGCCTCATATGAAGACGCTTTCAAAGCAAATGAAAGCAGTATAACTGATGTAAACTTTGCACAGTACAAAACAATGTTGCACAATGAACAGCAACACGAAGAAGAACTCCAGGCCCAACTAGATAAGGACACTCCTGACAGTAGTCAACCTTCTATCACAGGAAGCCAAGAACCACTGGGAGACCCACTAATAACAAATGAGGCAGAAATAGCTATGATAGAAGTAAAAAACACCATGTGTCAGTATGAAGAAAAAGAAGACTTAACTATACTACAATCAAAGCTAAACAATGAGCAACGTAGCATTTTTCAAGAAGTAACAAAATAAATTGCACATGGTGTACAACATGAAAACAAAGAATGCACCTGTCAAAACTACAAACCTATACTATTGTATGTCAGTGGTGAAGCTGGTTCTGGCAAAACATTCCTAATCAAAATCATCAGTAAGTTCCTTCAACAATTGACAAACAACAAACTGTTGGCTGTCGTCACTGCCCACACAGGTTTAGCTGCCTACAACATAGGTGGTGTCACTTTACACCGATTACTACTCCTGCCAGTAGAACACCAAAACAAATTAGATTATTACAAACTTTCTGCAGAAGCTGCAATGGAACTACGCAGAGTATTGAAACAAATGAAAATGCTACTAATAGATGAAGTGAACATGGTGTCCAACCTAATGCTGGCTTTGATTCACCTCAGATTACAAGAAGTACTCAAAACAAACTATGAAGAGCTCTTTGCAGGAAAACACATTATTGTTTTCGGAGATCTTCTTTAATTGACACCAGTAAAAGGTGAGCCTATTTTTAAAACATTAGGACACAAACTCTGCCGTAAAACTGTTGGCAGCATTGCAAATGTCAACCTTTGGCAACATTTCCAATACAAAGAATTAACAGAAAACATGCGCCAATCTGCAGATATCACTTATGCCAACATCTCAAAAAGTATCAGAGTTGGTATACTTTCTAAAGAAGCAGAAGCAATATTGAAAACCCGGCACATTCATGCACTTTATGGTGATAATGCATGTGCTACAGATGTTATGGAACAATTAGCCCACAAAAATGTCAATTGTATGGCCTTAATGCCAACTCTTGCAAGCTGTTTCAAATTCAATGAAATAATGTTAAGTAAAGAAATGCAACCAATAATGGAAATTAGCTCCACAGACAAACTAGATGTACATGGAATGACACTACCCATGTGTGACCAAGCCACAACAAGACTAAATAGTTTACAAAAATCAATCTGAAACACAGCAGGCTTGGAAAAGATATTAAAATTATCCTTAAATTGCAGAGTAATGCTGAAACGTAACCTTGACGTGGACCAAGGACTAGTTAATGGAGCACTGGGTACAGTTGTTGGCTTTCAAACATACCCACGTGACAACAAAATTCAGTTTGTCAATATTCTCTTTGACAAACTTTCAGAAGTAAAAAGAATAGGACGCTCAATAGCTCCATTCCTTCTCTTCAAAGACATGTATGTACGCAGCGAACAATTTTCTCTAACTCTTGCATACGCAGTCACCATTCATAAATCACAAGGTCTTACCCTAGACAAAGCAATGATAGACATTGGTAACACAGTCTTTAAAGAAGGCATGAGCTATGTAGCACTATCACGCTTACGTACACTTGAGGGTCTATTTCTAATCAACTTTGATGCAAGTAAAATAAACGCTGATATTCCTTGCATTTTAGAATACAATAGACTTTGTTCACTATACACTCCCCATCTAAACACATATTCTGTTCCACAAAAAGTAAAACATTATAAAAGAAAAATAAATCAAACAGAAAAGCAACAGGATGTCGCTGCAAATCCTCCAAAGAGAGTAAAAGAAAGTAATACTTCATCAAGGGCCACAAGCAAAAAATAATCAATTAGGGAAAGTAAACCAGGTACTTCGTCAAAGAAGGAAGACACACTCCAAAAAAAGCAGTCAGATACAGAACTACCTGGTCCATTTAAACTCTCAAATATAGTTAAGCAAATGTAGCAATGAATATTCTATTTCAATTACCACCAATTGTTGGGAACATTTACTTACACAGTACAGACCCATTGTGTTTGCAAATGTTAGTACTTCACAGAAATGCAGCAAACAATCCTGACAACACGTATAGTGGTTATGGAATAAGACAACAATTGGACTACTGTGCTGGAATGGTGAAATTCACTATAAACTCACAGGAAGATCCACAAGAATTTCTAATGTACTTACTACAAGTATTGGAAAACAAAAACATACCTATAAATGAAATCTTCCAGATTTCATACATGTGGAAACATACCTGCACTCTCTGCAACAATGTGACACAAGAACAAATCCCCAATGAGCGCTTTGTGTATATATCAATACCTAATTGTGAATACGTTCCATTTCAGCAACTTGCAAAAAAATGCAAACCATGGTAGATTATGTTCGACCTGCAATTCAGATAATCACTCCACGTTAGTAATACAAACACATAGTAAATACGTAATACTAATGCTTCCATGTTACAATGCAGATGGTACCAAAAACAACTGCAAGCTGACTAGATTCACACATGGTCAAATATCACTTGGTAGGAAAGCCTTCACAACAATTGGTATATTCTACCACGCAGGAGCCACAACCAACTCAGGGCACTACACTGCATATATAAAAAAGAAATGTGGATGGTTTGAATGTAATGATAGTACCGTTTCTCTAAAGCAGAGATTACCAGCAAATCTTACAAACACTTATTTAATGTTCTTAAAACCATAATTTGATAACTAAACTGTACTTAAACCTTAAGTACACTTGTAGTAAAAAAAATATAAACTGTCACAATATTCCAAAAGCTATCTAACTGCCCAAAGATGCTACAACAACTAATCAGATAAATTAATACCACTCAAATAGAGCAAAAAATAGACAGTTAGAATACGCTAATTGGTATCTAACTGTCCCAAAATGTAGAAATATCCAAATAGATAAAGCAATATCATGAAATTATATTAAAAAATAAACAGTTAGAATACGCCTACTGGTATCTAACTGCTCCAAAATTTTACAATATCCAAACAAATACCTAATATCTTACTGCTCCCAAAAATTGGAACAATCCAATGTATAAAGCATTAGCCAGAAACAACAAGTAAACACTGAAAACAAACAAACAAATACTGTAGCATAACAGAAACAGGTTTTTTTTTAATCCAACATGGATTTTTTTTCTCCCACAGACCCGATGATTTTAGCAACAAACACAGAAACTGAGCAAATTGCACAGTACTCTGGTTTGTCATCTACTAAATATGCGGGTCAAAAAAAAGAAAAAAATGTGATTGTACAATGTAATAAATCTTTATAAAATACTAATACTAACATGCTATTTTCTTTTATCACAGAAATGAACAAGAAAAACATGGACTCCCGTTACTAAACCAAATAGTAAGTATAACATGATAAATACAACCATCGCAGCATATCACACCCATACTGGCTTATAACATTGTTCCTTATAAATTTGTTTTTGACCCAAAGTTATTAACCACTATGAGTGTGATATGCTGCGGTGCTTGTGGCCAGGGCATAGACTCTTGGGTGCATGGCATATGAGTGTGATATGCTGCGGTGGTTGTGGCCAGGGCATAGAGTCTTGGGTGCATGGCCAAATGGCCATGCACCCAACATTCTATACCCTGTCCACAACCACTGCAGCATATCACACCCATAGATTCAAGCATTTCAACCATTTTAATGTCCGCGGACACAAGGAAGTTCCTAGAACACATTCAACTTGCCAGAGGACGATACGGACAGCGTCATCAGGACACCCCCATTTTCTTTATGTACGAACATTTCAGGACACCGTGAGTGTTGTTAGAACACTTTCAGCTTGACAACGAACAATACAGACAACGTCTTCAGGACACCGCCTGCGAACATTCCAGGACCCCACGCGTCTTCTTAGAACACTTTCAACTTGACACCGAATCCATTCTGTTTATTTACGAACATTTCAGAATAGCCGTGTTGTCCGCAGACAAATCGAACACAACAAAAGCGTCTAGCACATAAAAAAAATACAACATTGCACCTATCTCATACTCCCCCACCCTCCCCAAACACTCTTACACATCAACACACTCCACTAAATACAACTTTTGAACCAAGTTTCACCTCGCTGTCCGCGGTCGTCCGCGAATGCAAGATGTTGGGCGCCACCAAAAATCTGACGCGCTCCACGCCCCACGCCGTCCAATC